>NC_132909.1:22246296-22856681 GCF_047675955.1 Chlorocebus sabaeus
TAGGTTGGTGCAAAAGTAATTCCGCTTTTTGCCACTGAAAGTAAGTCTCACATGACCCTGAGAGAAATGGGAGGCTGGGGTATACATAGTAGCTGGGTAGCATATGGAAGAAATTTCTCTGGCTTGGTTCGGCTTTGAGTCTAGCAGGAATATACCTGTTTAAATATTCCAGAACTTCCTCACAACGAACTGTTAAGTGATCAGTTTAAAAAAAAAAAAAAAAAAAGGTTGGCTGGGCACAGTGGCTCATACCTATAATCCCAGCGGTTTGGGAGGTTGAAGCGGGCAGATCACTTGAGGTCAGAAGTTCGAGACCAGCCTGGCCAACATGATGAAACCCCGTCTCAACTAAAAATACAAAAATTAGCCAGGTGTGGTGGCAGGAACCTGTAATCCCAGCTACTCGGCAGACTGAGGCAGAAGAATCGCTTGACCCAGGAGGCAGAGGTTGCAGTGAGCGGAGATGGTGCCAGTGCACTCCTGCCTGGGCAACTGAGTGAGACTCCGTCTCAAAAAAAAAAAAAAAAAAAAGTTGTAGAATAATAGAAAAATATAGACAAATCCAAAACATGCTAACAGTGGCTAAAGCAGGTAACTATATAATATGTACAGCTATACCATTTATCAAAGTGTGCATATGTACATACAGATACATGTACATATACATACAGACAGAATGTCGGACATTAGCAATACAAAGAAAAATATCTAGAGGTATACTGAGTTTTTTTGTTTGAGACAGTCTTGCTGTGTCACCCAGGCTGGAGTGCAGCAGCATGAACATGGCTCACTGCAGCCTTGACCTGCTGGGCTCAACTGACCTTCCTGCCTCAGCCTCCTGTGTAGCTGGGACCACAGGCACACGCCACCACACCTGGCTAATTTTTTATTATTTTTTTGAGATGGAGTCTCTCTGTCACCCAGGCTGGAGTGAAGTGGCACAATCTCGGCTCACTGCAACCTCCACCTCCCGGGTTCAAGCAATTCTCCTGCCTCAGCCTCCTGAGTAGCTGGGATTACAGGCACACGCCACCATGACTGGCTAATTTTTGTATTTTTAGTGGAGACGGGGTTTCACAATGTTGGTCAAGCTGGTTTCAAACTCCTGACCTCGTGATCCATCTGCCTCAGCCTCCCAAAGTGCTGGGATTACAAGCATGAGCCACCGTGCCTGGCCAATTTTTAATTTTTTTTGTAGAGATGGGGTCATACTCTGTTTCCCAGAGTGGTCTCCAACTCCTTGGGCTCAAGCAATCCTGCTTCGGCCTCCCCAAGTACTGGTATTACACGTGTGAGCCACCACACCCGGCCAAGGTATACCTTTAACATTTAACATTAAATAGGCTGTGATACTGATTTTTTGTTTTAAGTATACTTCTAGAAATTTAAACTTAAGTATACTTGTTACATATACTTCTTATTTTCTTTGCAAGAAACATCTGCTGATTTTAGAATATATGTTTAAGGCATTTTATTACATGGAAGATTTTCAAAAAGTAGATTAAAAAAACTTTTAGGCCGGTTGCAGTGGCTCACGCCTGTAATCCCTCCACTTTGGGAGGCCAAGGTAAGCTGATCACTTGAGGTCAGGAGTTTGAGACTAGCCTGGCCAACATGGTGAAACCCCGTCTCTACTAAAAATACAAAAATTAGCCAGGCATGTTGGTGCGCACCTGTAATCCCAGTTACTTGGGTGGCTGAGGCATGAGAATCGCTTGAGCCCAGGAGGCAGAAGTTGCAGTGAGCAGAGATCATGCCGCTGCACTCCAGCCTGGGCAAAAGTGATACTCTGTCTAAAAAAAAAAAAAAAAAAAAAAAAGCTTTAAGAAGTCTTTACATGTACAGCTAAGCACATTCTAAATACTATGTGATGAATGGTTTCTCTTACGTTCAAAAAAAATATTGATTTTGACCCAACTATGACTGTGGGTATTCTGCCCAGGGAAGAAGAGCTAAGAGGCTTAAACCTTACCTTGGACTTGCTGCTTTGTTTTCTATGCCTTCTTGACAGAAGGATTTATTTCACTTCTGAAATACTAGCCATAATGTCCTGCTATGGGTAAGAGGACAGCCTTGCTCCATTAGTACCCTTCAGACCCAACATCAAGAGACTCTAATCTGTAAGACATACACATGACGAGAGGGCATTCATTCACACATAGAGCTCCTGTAAATTCTTGGGAACTCCCAGGGTTATCATCTGTACTTCTCTAGAAGTCTTTGTCATGCTCTACCTTTCACTTACTTTTATTGCCCCTGTTGAATTATAAGCAATGCAAAGGCAGTAATTATATCTTAATAATTTGTGCTTCTTCCAAGTATTGAAGTACAAAGTCTTACATGTTGCCAAGCATGCCCAATGTCTTACTCAGAAATTCCACTTCTAGGACACTTTGCCTCTTAGGAAGTAATTATAAAAATGAACAAAATAGTATTACAAGAATGCTCATCAAAGAATTCCTGATAATAATTAGTAAATAAAAATGTTTGAGAATAAACAGTGTGTTAAATATCATATAATAGAATCCATAATCCTAATAATTTTCATTCCAAATTAGTTGGCAATAAAGACACTCATCAGGAATGGCTTTGTGAAGCAGATGGGATACAGAATAGAAGATGTCAAGTTAGAAAATGGTAATCTAATAGTTAAAGACTGAAGGCTTTGAAATTCAAATTCCAGTTCCATCTCTTAGGAACTCTGTGACATTTTACAAGTTATTTAAGCTCTTGGTGCCTCACCTGCATCACCAGTTTACTTGGAATGGTATCAATAACTCCCTCAGGGTTCTGAGGGGAGTTAAATGATACTAAACATGTAAAATACTTAGGACAGTATATTAGGGTTCTCTAGAGAAACAGAACAAACAGGTGTGTGTGTGTGTGTGTGTATGTGTGTGTGTGTGTGTGTATGCACGTACACAGAAATATTTATTTTAAGGAATTGGCTCATGCAATCGTGGAGCATTGGTATGTCCAAAATCTGCAAGGCAGGCCTGCAGGCTGAAGATCCAGACAAGAGTTGTGTTCGAAGCCTAAAGGCAGTCTGCTAACACAATTCCTTCTTGCTCAGGGGACATTAGCTTTTGTTCTATTAAGAACTTTAGCTGATTGAATGAGGCTTACCCACTGTGTGGAGCATAATCTGCTTTATTCAGAGTCCACTGATTTGAGTGTTAATCTCATCCAAAAACAACTTTCACAGAAACATCCAGAATAATGTTTGACCAAATATCTGGGCATCATGGCCCACTCAAGTTGACACATAAAATTAACCATCATAAGTCCACCCTTGTCAACTTGGTACCCATAAGCATCTCCCAAAACCATACTTCATATCTGAATAAAGACAGTAACAAGGTTATACTTTTGCTTAACATGGGACAACTATGCTGCATACAACCAAAAATAACTAACCCTTCCCCAGAAGAGGATGCAAAGTCTGGATGATGTTAATACTTCTCCCTCATATCCCATAACTTAAAAACTGATATAAAGTTAACAATATTTAAATATTCTAATATAAAGTCAGTATATGTTACTGTACATGATAAAGAGATATGAAAGGGAGGAAAACAAAGCTTTGTTGTACACACATTCATTACAAAATAAACATACATTCATGACAATTACAGTTTTTGTTTCTGTAGCTGCTCACGTGGTTATAGCTGGTATTCATGCCTCCCTTCTTCCCTTACCCATTATGTATTCCTTTTCCCCTCAGCAAGCAAGCTCCTCAGCTGATTGTGGTTCTTTAACTGGTGGGGTGACCCAAACCTTCATTCGTTAAGGGTCTGGATGGTAGTTTTGGCAGAAGCATTTTGGTTAAGGAAGACAAATTCGTATGTAAAGTGTGTATTCCAGTAAGAAAAAAAATACTGTCCCTTCCATGATGAAAGCAATCCAATGTATCAGCCTGCCACCAGGGAATGGTGCCATATTGGGGAACCAGTGTTGGTCTTGGCTGCTGGCACACTGGGCACTCAGCAGTAGCTGTAGCCAGTTTGGCTTTGGTAAGCAGAAGTCCACGTTGCTGAGCCCATGCATAACTTACATCACTGCCATCATGACCACTTTGTTCACAAGCCAATTGGGTGATGATAAGGGTAGCTGGGGAAAGAGGCTGACTGATATCCACAGAATGGATCATCCTATGCACCCGACTATTAAACATCCTCCTCTGCTAAAGTTACCCTTTGGTAAGTATTCATATAGGGCACAAATATCTTTATATTTCTTACCTGTTCAGCAAGGTCCATATGTCTTCCCCAGAATTCCTCGTCACCAGTTTTTAAATAATGTTCCAAGTCCCTGACCAGCCAGACCATTGGCTACAGTGCATAAGTTGGTATATAATGTCACATCTGGCTATTTCTCCTTCCAGGGAAAATGAACAACCAGGTGCAGTGCTCCGAGTTCCAATCACTGGGAGGATTTCCCTTTACCACTGTTCTTTGAGGATGTCCCAGAACAGAACTGTAGTGCTGTCCAGGTGGTGTCTGTCTATCATGCAGAACCATCTGTAGACCAGGCCTGAGTCTTCTCTGCCTCTATCAACTGATCATAGGGAACTCCCCATGAGGCCACGAGTGCAGGCTGGGAGAGAAAGGTATTGCAGCAGGAGGGGAACGATGGGCTTTTGGGCCACTTCTTCACATGTGTGCCTCCAGGGCCTGCTTAGGCCCGATCACATTTATACCACTTGTATTTTATGATAGAGTACTGCTGTGCACACCCAATTTAATGACTTCATGGGTCAGATAACACCCATTTCATGATGGGTAGTGCAGGTTGCATGGTAACTTGGTGGCCCATGATTAAATGGTCAGTCTCTACTAAGGTCCAGTAGCAGGCCAAAAGCTGCCTCTGGAGAGGTGTTTTCTAAAAAGGAAGATGGGGCTTTGCTCCGAAATCCTCAGGGCCTATCCTGTGATTCTTCTGTTGGGCCCTGCCAAAGGCTCCAAACAGCATCCCTCTCTGCTACTGACACTTGAGGCACCATTATATCTGTTGGATCACGTGGCCCAAGTGGCACACATCAGCTTGCACAGCAGCCTGGACCTGTTGGGGAGTTTTCCCTTGTTCTGGGCCCCACTGTGAACTAACAGCTTTTTGGATCACTTGGTAAATGGCCAGCAGAATAACACATCCAAGTGAAGAATGTGTTGTCTCCAAAATCCGAAGAGACCCCGTATGCATTGCGCCTCCTTTTTGACTGTAGGAGGAGCCAGATGCAACAATTTATCCTTCATCTTAGAAGGGATATCTCACCATGCTCCACATCACCTGACCCCTGGGAATTTCAGTGAAGTAGAAGGCCCCTGATTTCTTACTGGATTTATTTCCATCCTCTGACATGCAATGTCTTACCAATAAATCTACTGTACTTGCTACTTCTTGTTACTAAGTCGAATCAGTGTAATGTTATCAATGTAATGGATCAGTGCAGTATTTTTTGTTTGTTTGTTTGTTTTGAGACAGAGTCTTGCTCTGTGACCCAGGCTGGAGTACAGTGGTACGATCTCAGCTCACTGCAACCTCTGCCTCCTGGGTTCAAGCAATTCTCCTGCCTCAGCCTTCCAAGGAGCTGGGATTACAGGTGTGTGCCACCATGTTCAGCTAATTTTTGTATTTTTAGTAGAGACGGGGTTTTGCCATGTTGGCCAGGCTGGTCTGGAACTGCTGACCTCAGATGATCCACCCACCTCAGCCTCCCAAAGTGCCGGGATTACAGGCCTGAGCCACTGTGCCCGGCCCAGTGCAGTATCTCGCGGAAGGAAAAGGCAATCAAGATCCCTGTGAACTAACTTACAATATATGTCTGGAGAATTGATATACCCTTGAGGCAGCACAGTGAAAGTGTTGTTACTGGCCTTACCAATTGAAAGCGAGCTATTTATGGTGGTTTTAAATAACAAGGATGGAGAAAAAAGCATTTGCCAGCTCAGTAGCTACACATCAGGTAGCAGAGGATGTGTTAATATCCTTAAGCAACGAAACCACATTTGGTACAGCAGCTACAACAGGAGTTACGACCTGGTCAAGCTTATGATAATCCAGTGGCATTCTTCAAGACCGATTTGTCTTCTGCAGGGCCAACTGGGCAAGCTGAATGGGGACAGGGTGGAAATCCCCGCCCCTGCATATTTTTCTTAGTGGTGGTACTAATCTCTGCAATCCCTCCAGGAATATGGTATTGCTTCTGATTTACTATTTTTCTAGGTGGAGACAGTTTTAGTAGCTTCCACCTGGCCTCTCCCACCATAACAGCCCTCAGTTAATCAGTGTGGGGATTCTGCCAGTTACGAAGTAGATCTAGTCCAATTATGTGTGTAGTATTGGGGATACAACCACAGAATGCTTCTGGGACTTGCTGTGCCCATTGTGAGATATACCTGAGCTAAAACTCCATTCATTACCTAACTGCCATAAGCCCCTACTCTGACTGGTAGATGACAGTGATGTTTTGGGTCTCCTGGAATTAAGGTCAGTTCAGAGCCAGTGTCTAATTTAAAACAAGTTAATAAATATGAAACAATGATTTATTGTGATAAAGAATGCAAAATGGCCATGAAAGAACATGTCAAAGAAAATATCTGTTACAGGGTAACTATCTGGGAAGATGGCTGATATTCTTTGGTGGAAGTTAAATAGATGGGAAATCTACTAAAGCATTAATTGATTTGTGTAAGTGGAAGACTTCTAGGTCAAGTGAACAAAAGCGTAACTTGATTCATAAAGACAAAGTCAGGTCCCTCAATGAATACCCGGACTTGAGTCAGTGAAGACACCTAGAAGCCCTTGAATGAAGGGGAGGCCAGGTCCCCTTGAGGAAGAACACCAGTATACTTCCAGAAATTTATACTGTTAATCTTTCTCCCAGTCTTCCAAAAGGGACCTATGGCTTTTATTAGAGTGACTGTGCAGAGACCAACACTGAGTCCCCAATATGGCACCATTCTCTGGTGGCAGGTTGGTTACATTGGACTGCTTTTTTCTCACTGAAATAGACACTATGGATATGGATTTGCCTTCCTTACACAAAGTGCTGCCACCAAACTACCCTGAAAAGTAATCACTGAAAGGTCTGATTATTTATTTTCCCCATTGTAATGTATCCATGGGTCCCAGATACCTGCATTCTCTTATGTAGTTACATTTATATAACCTTGCAATCTTTCATTCAGATTTTAACTCAGAAGTCACATTCAAACACATCAAATCTCACATGATCTCCAGCTCAATCATAATCCTTTAAAATATACACATCAACCTCAAAGCCACAACAGCCTAATCACATACTCCTTCACTGTCATACAATTCATCCAGAGACTTGAGCATATTCACAAACCACTTTCACATACAGTCATCCCTCCAGGAGTCCTCCCTACCAAAATCCACAGATGCTCAAGTCCCTCATATATAATGGCATAGTATTTGCATACAATCTATGGAAATCCTCCCGTATTCTTTAAACCCTCTCTACATTACTTATAATACCTAATAACCATGTAAATACTATGTAAATAGTTGTTACATTCTATTGTTTAGGGCATGAAGGATGACAAGAAAAAAAAAGTCTGTACAAGTTCAGTACAGATGCAAAAATCAACTTTTTCCCAGATATTTTCAACTGAAGGTTTGTTGAATCCCCAATGCAAGACCCATGGATAGGGAGGGCCAGCTGTACATCATATATTTTACTCTCCTTTCAGTGACAGTTTCAAGAGCAAACCATCCCACATACGTGAACAAGAATCAGACACAAGCAGAATCACTTGTTCTCAAGCACCATTTCCTCATATTACACTTGGTGACGGAGTTACTGGTCTCTCAGCAAGGTTAAAAGTCCTTACCATGGATCTGTCCCTTCTGGCAGATAACATGTACCAGCTTCCACTTCTCAGCTCTGGACTCCCACACACAACCAAACACACACAGTCACCTCACACTGCTCCTATGCATACATCTAAGGTTCAGGACGTCCTGGTCCAGGATCTGTCATTCATCCATCTCAGACCCTCCTGGTCCCAACCAGCTTTTTCCCTTACCAGGGGCCGCCACAGTCACACTAGTCCTCTAATCATGGGTGGACCCAGCGCAAAAAAGCCTCACACAGAATGTCACAGGATCCCTGTGCAAGTGGCTGCGCTCCCGCAAACATGGCAATCACACGGGTCCAGGTGGCCTCTCACATTTAAGCCACATCACGTATCACCCCACAGGGGCCACTGCGGAGTGGCGGCGCTCACCGCATGAACCCCACACGGGCATATAGCACAGCCATTCTCAAAAGGCCTCGAAACCGTTTCACGACCCAGCGCGGTGGTTCATACCTGTCATCCAATACTTTGGCAAACAAGGTGGGAGGATCGGTTGAGTCCAGGAGTTCGAGACCACCAGCATGGGCAACATAGCGAGACCTCGTCTTTACCAATAAATAAATAAAAAAAAAAGTAAATCGTTTTGGCCGGACCCGGTGGCTCACGCCTGTAATCCCAGCACTTTGGGAGGTGGATGCGGGAGAAGCCGAGGAGGTGGAGACTGCAGTGAGCTAGGATCACGACACCACACTCAGCCCGGGCAACAGGGCATGAAGACCCTGTGTCAAAAAAATAAAAAAATTTTTAAAAAGTTGAGTGAAATATATGACGTACGGATTTTGTTTTGTTTTGTTTTGTTTATCTTGCCCAGGCAACAGGGCAAGAAGACTCTGTCTGAAAAAATATATAAATAGGCCGGGCGCGGTGGCTCATGCCTGTAATCCCAGCACTTTGGGAGGCCAAGACGGGTGGATCACGAGGTCAGGAGATCGAGACCATCCTGGCTAACACGGTGAAACCCCGTCTCTACTAAAAATACAAAAAATTAGCCGGGCGCGGTGGCGGGCACCTGTAGTCCCAGCTACTTGGGAGGCTGAGGCAGGAGAATGGCGTGAACCCGGGAGGCGGAGCTTGCAGTGAGCCGAGATCGCGCCACTGCACTTCAGCTTGGGCGACAGAGCGAGACTCCGTCTCAAAATAATAGTAATAATAATAATAATATATAAAATAAATTGAGTCAAATATATGACGTACAGTTTTGTTTGTTTGAGAAGGAGTTTTGCTCTTGTTGCCCAGGCTGGAGTGCAATGGCGCAATCTCGGCTCACCGCAACCTCTGCCTCTCGGGTTTAAGCGATTCTCCTGTCTCAGGCTCCCGAGTAGCTGGGATTACCGGCAGGCGCCATCACGCCCGGCTAATTTTGTATTTTTAGTAGAGACTGGGTTTCTCCGTATTAGTCAAGCTGGTCTCGGGTGATCCGCCCGCCTCGGCGTGAGCCACCGCGCCCAGCCAAAAAAAATTAAAAAAAAAAAAATCGTTTCACATACAAATCTCACGCGCTACACCCTCACAAGTCGGTTCATATCCACCTTCTCCACCAGAGTCACCTTCGGATACGCGCACGTGCGGTCTCGCAACAAAACACCTCTCTCACCACAACTCCACAAAGGGAAGCCGGATTAGTCCGCGCCCGCCAAAAATTATCTTCAGCCACACCCCGCGACGGCCGCCTTGAGGAGGTCGGGGCAGCCACTGTCCCTATTCTGAAATCCGTCCTCAGCGGAACCCGAAGTCTGGTATCCGAAAACGAACCCTAAGAGGTTGGCGTCACGCCAGCTTCGGGTGAAACTGCGCAAGTGCATCCCGGAGCCCGGCAGAACACACCCTTTCCATCCCAGGCGCTCTCCCCTCGGACTGCATTTCCCAGAGGACACCGCTGTCCACAGCTACTTCCGGTAGGAGCCTCGGAGGAATGGTCTCCGGGTAGAGGCAGGTAAGGGTGTCCCGGGCCGGTGGAGAAGGTAGAGCGGCCTCGCCTGGAATCCGAATCAGAACTTGGACCAGAGCCTTCCCTGAGGATGCTGAAGGTGAGAAATCCTGGCTCACCAGTGTCGTGGAAGGGGAATGTCTGTAGTTTTAAGCCTCTGAGTGCGGGATCACCCCTTAGGGGGGTGTGTTTTGCATGCGTGAGGAAGTAAGGTTTATCTTTGTGCTGTGTGTTACTGTTGGGACAGCGACCTGGTGCGTGGGTGTGCTTTACTGACAGTGTGATTCTGTGCCCGATCATTTGTGTAAATGTAGGTGACTGTGACCATTATTGTGAATGGCTATTTGTTTAAGTCCCATTTATTTACATGAAAGAAAAAGCACAGGCCGGGCGCAGTGACTCACGCTTGTAATCCCAGCACTTTAGGAGGCCGAAGCGGGTGGATCACCTGAGGTCGGAAGTTCGATACCAGCCTGACCAACGTGGAGAAACCCCATCTCTACTAAAAACACAAAATTAGCCAGGTGTGGTGGTGCATGCCTGTAATCCCAGCTACTCGGGAGGCTGAGGCAGGAGAATCGCTTGAACCTGGGAGGCGGAGGTTGCGGTGAACCGAGATCGCACCATTGCACTCCAGCCTGGGCAACAAGAGTGAAACTCCGTCTCAAAAAAAAAAAAAAAGCATTTACTTTATCCTCAGGCTCACACGATCAGTCAGAGAGCCTCCACTCCTCTCAGTCAACTCTGGTCTCTCACACACAGACACACGCACAGTCACCTCACCCCGCTCCTGTGCACACATCTAAGGCTCAGGACGCCTTGCTCCGGAGATCTGTCATTCAGCCATCTCCCCTCCTGACTACTTGAGGAGTTAGCTGTAGATACACATACAACACAAGCCAAAATCACATTGCTACCCCGCATTTATCATCACAGCCTCAGAAAAACACCACGTATGTAGTATGCTTATGTACATATGTGTTTGATTTTTTTTTTTCTAAGATTAGGCTAGGCCACAATACATACACATTGTTCTGCAACGTCTTTTTTTTTTTTTTTTTTTTTGAGACGGAGTTTCTCTCTTTCGCCCAGGCTGGAATGTAGTGGCGCGATCTGGGCTCACTGCAACCTCTGCCGTGGGTTTTCAAGCAGTTCTCCTGCCTCATCCTCCTGAATAGCTGGGATTACAGGTTTCCGCCACCACACCCACCTCATTTTTGTATTTTTAGTAGAGACGGGATTTCACCATGTTGGCCAGGCTGGTCGTGGGCCCCTGACCTCGTGATCCGCCTGCCTTGGCCTCCCAAAGTGTTGGGATTACAGGCGTGAGCCACTGCGCCCAACCTCTGCAACTTCTTACTAAAAGATATTTATGTCCTTTTGTCTGTATTCAAAGACAAATTTAAGAATATTTCTCAGGACGTTGGCAGGTACGATTCTTCTTTAATTCTTACAGCACTGTACTTTAAAGACTCAAGAGTTTATTTTGGTCAGGAAATTTTTGTTCTATTTATTTCTTCTCTTCCATCTGTGTTGTTTCAGCTCTTATTTTTGAAATTCCTGTTGTACATACATTGGGTCTTTTGGGTCTGTTTTCTGTTTCCCGAATATTTTCTCATAATGTCCATTAACTTTTCTTTTTCCTCTTGATTCAGTAAAAATCTACTCAGGGCAGTTCTCAGCACCCTGATCCTGGCTTCCATTTCATCATAGTATTGGGACACTGGGCTGGCCTAACTATCCCTTCTGCTGAACAGAATGATCCTTGCTTTTCTTGAGTCTATCCTGCTGTAGCTGGGTTTCCTCATGGTTTTGAGTAAAGCTAGGATTTGTCCAAATTCCCACTAATAATGTATGTATGTATCAGGTCTGGGAATAGGAGATATGAAGGGGGAAGAAAAATGTCATTCTGAATTAACATTTTGGGAGCTTAGAGGCAATAATCTCCTGTCTTTTTTTTTCAACTCCCCTCTCCCCCAGAAACACCTTCTTTGGACTGAGTTTCTTCCAGAGGGAACCAAGAAGAGGATTAATTAATACATTCAATTCTAAAATAAGCCATGGCCCATGTAAGTTGTTTTTTTCTTGCTCTTAATTAAAAGTTTTTTTGTTTTCTGTTTTCTGTTTTTGTATAGGGCATGTGACTATTTGCAATTTTTTATTTTTATTTTTTTTTTATTCATGGCCTCACTCTGTCTCCCAGGTGGGAAGGTTAGAGTGCGGTGGCGCGATCTTGGCTCACTGCAGCCTCCACCTCCCAGGTTCAAGCGATTCTCCCACTTCAGCCTCTCAAGTAGCTGGGACAACAGGCATGTGCCACCACACCCAGCTAACTTTTGTACTCTAAGTAGAGACGGGTTTTTGCCAAGTTGGCCAGGCTGATCTCAAACTCCTGGCCTCAAGTGATCCGCCCATCTCAGCCTCCCAAAGTGCTAGGATTACAGGCGTGAGCCACTGCACCTGGCCTGCATTCTTTATTCTGACATTGTTTCTTACCTGAGAATTATACAGTAACTTACTAGTGAGTAAGTGATGGTGCCAGAATTTCAGGGCCTTCATTTTTGCTTCTCTCCTCTCCAACCCGTGTTCATATGCTTGTTGAATAAATGATTCTTCATCTCCCTTACGTGAAATCTTTTAACAGAAACAAGGAAAGAACACAAATAATATTCTTTTGAAGAAAATATTAGTGTTTCTCTTGTCAGAACTTTGATTGGATGAGGTGATTTAACGAATATTTACTGAGTACCTACTATGCAACAGGCATTCTTCTAGGTAACTAGGAATAAATCAGTGGGGAAAAAATATCACATACGTGCATATCTTCCCTTCTGAGGCTTAACTGGTATTGAGAGACAAAAAATAACTTAAGTATAGTAAGACTTAAGACACACAGATATATGCAGAGAGAGTGAGCAAGACGGAATTAAGAAAATAATCGCGTGATAAAAGCCAGGCACGGAGGCTCAAGCCAGTAATTCTAGCACTTTGAGAGGCTGAGGCGAGAGAATTGTTTGAGTCCAGGGGTTCCAGACCAGTCCAGGCAACATAATAAAACCCCATCTCTACAAAACAAATTTTTTTTGGTTAATCAGCTGCTTGTGGTTGTGTGCACCTGTAGTCCTAGCTACTCGGGAGGCTGAGGTGGAAGTGGGAGGATCACTTGATCCCAGAAGTTTGCAGCTGCAGTGAGCTACGATCGCATTGCACTCCAGCCTGGGTGACAGAGCAAGCCTCTGTCTCAAAAAAAAAAAAAAAAACTACATGATAAAGTTAAGACCAGAGAGCAAATATATATGCCTTATTAATATATGCAAATGGTGTTTAACTCATCTATTAAAAGACCTTTCAGATTGAATCACGAATTAAAACCCAGACACCTGAATGATTCACTAATTTAGAAAGGTTAAGAAAAGGACTGGCAAACTATATCAGACCAATAGAATGAAAAGAAAACAGGGCCGGGCACCGTGGCTCATGCCTGTAATCCCAACACTTTGGGAGGCCAAGGCGGGTGGATCATGAGGTCAGGAGATCAAGACCATCCTGGCTAACAGGGTGACACCCCCTCTCTACTAAAAATACAAAAAGTAGTCGGGCATGGTGGCGGGCGCCTGTAGTCTCAGCTACTGAGGAGGCTGAGGCAGGAGAATGGCGTGAACCTGGAAGGAGGAGGTTGCAGTGAGCCGAGATCACGCCACTGCACTCTAGCCTGGTCGACAGAGCGAGGCTCCGTCTTAAAAAAAAAAAAAAAAAAAAAACGACGACGACAAAAAAGAGATTTAATTAAAGCAGGACACTGGCCAGGTGCAGTGGCTCATGCCTGTAATCCCAGCACTTTGGGAGGCTGAGGTGGGCGGATCATGAGGTCAGGAGATCAAGACCATCCAGGCCAACATGGTGAATCCCCATCTCTACTAAAAATACAAAAATTAGCTGGGTGTGGTGACGTGCACCTGTAATCCCAGCTACTTGGGAGGCTGAGGCAGGAGAATTGCTTGAACCCAGGGGGCGGATATTGCTGTGAACCAAGATCTTGCCACTGCACTCCAGCCTGGGTGACAGAGCTAGACTCCATCTCAAAAAATAAAATAAAAAAGCAGGACCCTAAGGAAAAATCATAGCTTTGAATGCTCCTACCAAAAACAGTGAAAATATATGAATTAGAAATACATGGAAATGGCTAGGTGCTATGGCTCACGCCTGTAATCCCTGCATTTTGGGAGGCTGAGGCGGGCAGATCACCTGAAGTCGGTAGTTCGATACCAGCCTGATCAACATGGAGAAACTCCATCTCTACTAAAAATACAAAGTTAGCCGGGGCATGGTGGTGCACGCCTGTAATCCCAGCTACTTGGGAGGCTGAGGTAGGAGAATCACTTGAACCCAGAAGGCAGAGGTTGCGGTGAGCTGAGATTGTGTCATGGCACTCCAGCCTGGGCAATAAGAGCGAAACTCCGTCTCAAAAAAATAAATAAATAAAAAAGAAATACTTGGAAATGTGAAAAGAATTTGCAAAGATAAGAAATTATATGTGTTGGAAAACAGGAAAAAATGTCTAGTTGCTTTTCCTTCCTTCCTGTGATCTGAACTTCCATCCTGTATCATTTATCTTTAGCCTGAAGATCTTCCCTTAGCGTTTCCTGTAGTTTGGGTCTTTGGTGACACATTCAGATTTTATTGTGTAAAAATGACTTTATTTCATCTTAATTTTTAATTAATTTTTAAGTTTTAGTGTCAGGGCAATGCTGGCTCCATAAAATAAGTCAGGAAATATACTGTAGTTTGACCACTTAAATTTAATGTAATTAGCAACATAGTTAGGTTTTACTCTACCATTTTGTCAACTGTTCTTTTTAAATTTTTTTTTCCTGTTTTCCATGCCTTGTCTTGGATTAATCTTATTTTTTTAGTATTTAATTTTATCTTCACTATAGGATTATTTGTTGTATCTCTTTGTTTTGCTGTTTTAGGGGTTGTTTTAAGGTTTGCGATGTGCTTTATATAATTTGAGTCATTTTAGAACACTTCAGGTATAATGTAAATGTCTTACAGCTGGATACTTTTCTTTTTTTTTTTTTAAGAGACTGGGTCATGCTCTGTTGCCCAGGTTGGAGTCCAGTGGTGTCATCATAGCTTACTGCAGCCTCGAACTCCTAGGCTCAAGTGATCCTCCTGCCTCAGCCTTCCAAGTAACTAGGACTACAGTTGTGTGCCACCACGTCTGGCTAATTGTTTAATTTTTTGTAGAGATGCCATCTCACTTTGTTACCCAGGCTGGTCTCAAACTCCTGGCCTTAAGCAATCCTGCGTCCCTGCAGTGGCTTACAGGGGTGAGCCACTGCACCAGGCATAACTGGATGCTTCTATTTCCCCTTCCCGTCTTTTTTTTTTTTGTCATATATTTTATTTCTAAATTTGCTTAAAGCATATATTTCTTTCTTTAGTTGATTATCTTTTAAAGAAATTATTAAATGAAAAGAATATCTTATGTTTTAACCCTATGTTTACCATTTCTAACACTCTTTATTCTTCTGTATAGACTGAAGATTTTATCTAGTATCAATTTTTTTTTCCACGTGAAGAATTTCCTTTAACATTTTTGTACACCACCATGCCTGGCTAATTTTTGTATTTTTAGTAGAGACCAGGGTTTCACCACATTAGCCAGGCTGATCTCGAACTCCTGACATCAGGTGATCCACCCACCTGAGCTTCCCAAAGTGCTGGGATTACAGGTGTGAGCCACCACACCCGGCCTCATATAGTCCATTTCTTAGTTTCGGGATTTGCCTTGGGTTCTTTTTTAGAGTATTCAAATTTCACCTGAAATTTCCCTTTTTCCCTCCTGCAGATTTTTAAAATATATCTCATAGTTTTTATAGTCTTTGCCAATTTCAACATCTGTGTCATTTGTAGATATGTTTCTATTAAGTGGTTTTCTCTTGAAAATCATATTTTTTCATTTCTAGTAATTTTATTTATTTATTATTTTTATTTATTTATTTTTTTGAGATGGAGTCTCACTCTGTCGCCCAGGCTGGAATGCAGTGGCGCAATCTCAGCTCACTGCAACCTCTGCCTCCTAGGTTCAAGCGACTCTCCCGCCTCAGCCTCCCAAGTATCTGGGACCACAGTTGTGTGCCACCACACTCGGCTAATTTTTTGTGTTTTTAGTAGAGATGGGGTTTCACCATGTTGCCCAGTCTGGTCTCAAACTCCTGACCTCAAGTGATCCGCCTGCCTGAGCCTCTCAGAGTGCTAGGATTACAGGTGTGAGCCACCACACCCAGCCTATTGTACACTTTTTATTGCATGTTACATGTTGTTGACTCAGGGTTCTGTTAATTCCTTCTGTAGAGGGGACATTAGCTCTACCACGTAATTACACATAATTACATATAATGAAAAAGCACGATACTGAAAACATGATAATTGGATCAAGTGAACAGAATAGAAATCCTAGAGTTATACCTACAAATGGGAATATAACTCATGGTTAACATGACATGTCCAATTGGTAGGCTAAAGATGGACTGTTGATAACATTATCAGATAGGTAGCAATTTTGGAAAAAGATAAAGTCCAATCTATATCCCACGTACCATATAGGATAAATTATAATAAATCAAATAATTTAATTTAATTATTAAAAATACAATGATAACAGCACTAGAATAAAACATGGGAGAATTCCTCCATAACTTTGGTTTGGGGAACGCCTTTCTAACTAGGACTCAGAATCCAAAAACTAGAAAAAGAAAAAGTTAACACATTTTACCACATAAAAATAAAAAGACTTCTGCATGGCGAGAAACACTTGTAAGCAAAGTCAGAAGACAGATGACAAACTGGAGTAAAGTATTTACCACTCATAAACAAGGAAAGAGCTTATTATTTCTCTAATATAGAGAACTTTTAGAGAAAAAAAGATGAATAGCCCAGTAGAAAAAAGGCCAAAGGACCTGAATAGAGAGTTCATAGAAAAGGAAATATAAAGGGTTCTTCTAAAAAGAAAAGTACTAAACTCACAATTAAAGAAATGTCCACTAAAACTCTGTGGCAGTAGAGTTTACGACATGGAGTTTTAGTGGACATTTCTTTCTTGTTAGATTGGTAAAAGTAAAATGTTTTGACAAAGCATGCTGTTAGTGAGTCTGTGAGGAGAACAGAATGGTCTAACTGCTTTCAAGGGCAATTTGACATCTACCAAAATGTGTTTTCCATTTTAACCCAGCAATCCAACTCCTGGTACTTTTTCTTACAGATATACCCGTATTTGTATGAAATGATACATTCACAATAGCATTCATTGTACTGTTGTTTATAATAGCCAAAGACTAGAAATCATGAATCTATAGGTTTAATTGATAAACCATCGGTGTTAATACAAATAATTGGACTATATATACTTATGTAAAAATAAAGAAGCCATTCACCACAGATATGGCAAGATCCTTTGAATTTAATAAGTGAAAAAAAATCAAGTACCAAACAGTGTATATATTATAATATGTTACCATTTGTATAAAAGCATGAAAAATTATATGTACGTATTTACTTATAAAGTTGTTTCATACCTTTTTGCACTCGTGGGGGCAAGAGGTGGGAGACAAAATGGAAAGGATAAACATGAGGCAAGACATCTGAATATATACCTTTTTAGTTCTTAACCATTTAAGAAAGGAAAAGAAAAATATAAAAATATGCCAGGTGCAGTGGCTCATGCCTGTAATTCCAACACTTTGGGAGGCCACAGCAAGAGGACTGCTTGAAACCAGGAGTTTGAGACCAGCCTGGACAAAAAAGACCCCCATCGGTACAAAAAAAAAAAAAAATTAGCTGGGTATGGTGGCACGTGCCTGTAGTCCCAGCTACTTGGGACACTGAGATGGGAGCATCAGTTGTGCCCGGGAGTTTGAGGTTGCAGTGTAAGCTATGATCTCGCCACTGGACTCCAGCTTGGGTGACAAAGAAAGATGCCCCACCCTTACCACCCCTCCCCCCAAAAAAGAGAAAGAAAATATAAAAATAAAACTTGTTATTAAGTTTTATAATTTTCTCTAGCCAATTTTAGCTACTGAGATTTGTTGATGGAGTAGAAAGAGAGATGGACTCATCAAGGATTCAGGCTTTGTCAAGCAAGTGCGAAATGAGAGGGTTAAGGGAGCTCATGTTGGGAGTGATTATAAAGTTAAGTGATTAGTTGAGCATGGAATTTAAGTTGGGTAAGAAGAGGGAAAGAGGCATGGAGTGGGTGAGTGCCAATGTGAAGGGGATCAGAGAAGGATACTTGGTATTTTGGAGGTGATGCAGTTATTGCTAATCACAAGGTCTAGAGTAATAATGTGGGGAATGAGTACAGTAGAGTGGAAGATAAGCTCATAGAAAAGTAGAAGAGGTAAGGAATTGGGCCCATGATGTTAGAAGAACTCAGTATACGGATATTTGAAATCACTGAAAATTAAGATTAGAAGTATTAGAGGTAGTGATACTGAGCCAGGAGCGAAAATTCCTGAGGGGCAAAAACCTGCGTGTGAATACATCACTGCAATGGAGAGAGAGATAATACATGGTATAGACCGATGAAATGATGACATTATATTTTAGAGAAGGGGCCCAGGTGTGGTGGCTCACACCCGTAATCCCAGCATTTTGGGAGGCCGAGGCAGGTGGATCATTTGAGGTCAGGAGTTTGAGACTAGCCTGGACAACATGGTGAAACCCCTTCCCTACAAAAAATACAAAAATTAGCTAGGTGTGGTGGTGTGCACCTGTAATCCCAGCTACTTGGGAGCCTGAGGCATGAGAATCGCTTGAACCCAGGAGGCAGAGCTTGCAGTGAGCTGAGGTCATGCCACTGCACTCCAGCCTGGGCGACAGAGTGAGATTCCATTTCAAAAAAAAAAAGATTTTAGAGAAGGAAAGACAGTTGTCTGACATCAACGATTAGCAACAAGGAGGACAGTGGTACAAAGGCTGTGGGAGAAAAAAAAAGCTACCACTTGAGGTGTCCTCAGGGAATGAATGGTTAATTAAATCACATGTGGGAAATCTTTGAACTTCACAATTTTGGATTTTCTGGTGAGATGTAATAGGAATTGGTGTTGGGTGATCTCATTGAGCAGATAGACTTTGCTGTGTGAGGCTTTAGGATTAGATGGAGATAGGATTAGTGCTTGCATGGAAAAACTGAAGATCTTGCCAGAAAATATATGATCACCAATTACAAACTCCAGTTTTAGATTGAATAGCATATGTTAGACTTGGGTCACATCTATGAGAGTCTGGATCATTCTACATTAATCTTCTTTAGTTTAGGAACATAGTAAGTATACAGGGAGAGATGGTGGATGGTAACAGTTAAGACCTCTCAGGTGTAATTACAAAACAATGGAGTATGTACCTTAGAAAATACCTTAGAGATTTTATTCACCCCAGAGATTCAAGCCTAAGAGAATTATTAAACCTTTTATTGTAAGATTAAATGAGGCTGGGTGCAGTGGCTCATGCCTGTAATCCCAGCACTTTGGGAGGCTAAGGTGGGAGGATTGCTTGAGCCCAGGAGCTCAAGACCAGCCAGGGAAATATAGTGAGACCCCGTCTCTTAAAAAAAAAAAAAATCAAATGTTATGCTACCAATAAAAATCATATTACAGTTACAATAACTATTTCTAGATAATAAACTAACCCAAAATTTAGTAGATTAAAACAACAATCATGGCTGGGCTTGCCAATCCACAATCTGAGCAGAGCTCAGTAGGGATGGCTCACCTCTGTTCCATGTGGTGTCAGCTGAAATGCTCTGATTGGGAACTACATGACCCACTTTCAAGATAGTTCCCTCACATGGCTTGCAAGCTGTTGCTGACTGTTGTTTGGGGAGGCTTGGTTCCTTTCTCCATGAGCTATCCCATCGGCTGGTTAGGCTTCCTAGGAACATGGTGGCTGGGTTTCCAGAGTGAACATCCCCAGAAAGTAAGGCAGAAGTATGATATGTTTTTGTGATCTAACCACGGAAGTCACATAATCACTTCTGCCATATTCTATAGGTTAAGTCTATAGGTTGAAAGATGTCCTTTCAGGTTCAAGAGAAGGGGACACATAACTTCACACCAATTGGAAGGGGGATGTCAAGATTAAATTGAAGAATATATGCGATGCAAGATACAGCAGTGTCCATCTATGGAAAATGTAGTCTGCACCAGATGTCTACTAAAGAATTTGCAGGAAAACTAAAAATGCCTATGGCATGATAGTCATAATCATAAAGTAAAGTCTTCAAGTTATTTTTCTCAAGATAGAGATTTTAATAAGACATTTTGGAAAGATTTAAACATTTTTAACTATTTAATTTAATTGGGAGCCCGTACTTATTTTCTTAGTTTCGAGATGACTGATTAACAGGAGTTTGCCACCTACACAAGAAGATGTATCTGCAGAAATTGAATTGTTTAAGAACATGTGGGCACTCCGCTTCAGTCACACTAAGTTCCTCTTTGACCCGTGACCCAGGCTTAGCCTATATGTTCAGTAGACTGTCTCCTTTCTGGCAGTACCTTCTTTTAGCACCTCTCTTTTCTTTTTAAAAATGTTTCTTATAATTTCAAAACTAGTACTCTGATTTGTCATTTTAGGAGTTGGTGATGTTCAGAGATGTGGCTATAGATGTCTCTCAGGAGGAATGGGAATGCCTGAACCCAGCGCAGAGGAATTTGTACAAGGAGGTGATGTTGGAGAATTATAGCAACTTGGTGTCACTTGGTAAAGTTATCTAAAAATTAAGAACCTGACAATTCAGAATTCTTCTAACAATTCACAATCTACTTAGAATTTCTTCTTTCTCCCCTATTAATTTAGGGCTAGCTTTCAAATAACTGGATGGATTTTCTCTTTATGTATTGTAGAAACAAGCACAGCTAAATGGAGGGGCATTTTCATTTTCCCCATCCTTACATGTTCTTTTGGTGCTTTCTTATAATAACTCTTCTTTGATGTTTAAGGGGCAGAATTGGAAATCTGCAATGTTAAAGCATAACGCTGTCAAAGAAAGCACTCTGTCTTTTTTTCACGTCCACTGTACTAAATCTGCCAGTGTATTAGCATAAGATTAAAACTAGACACAGGGGTTCCAGGAGTGAAGCTTTTTTCCTTCCTGGGTAACAGAGTGGTAGGCTGGAGTAATAAAGGTTCATTACTCAAAGGAACACCACTCCATTTCCTATAATAAATGTCCTCTTTCATTTTTTATTTAATTTGTTTGTTTGTTTTTTGAGATGAAGTTTCACTCTCATTGCCCAGGCTGGAGTGCAACAGTGTGATCTCGGCTCACCGCAACCTCTGCCTCCCGGGTTCAAGGGATTCTCCTGCCTCAGCCTTCCGAGTAGCTGGGATTACAGGCATGCGCCACGACGCCTGGCTAATTTTGTATTTTTAGTAGAGACATGTTTTTTCCATGTTGGTCAGGCTGGTCTCAAACTCCTGACCTCAGGTGATCACCCGCCTCAGCCTCCCAAAGTGCTGGGATTACAGGCATGAGCCACAACACTCAGCCTTTTTAATTTTTTCTTTTTTTCTGAGACAGAGTTTCCCTTTTGTCACCCAGGCTAGAGTGCAATGGCGCATCTCGGTTCACGGCATCCTCTGCCTCCCAGGTTCAAGCGATTCTCCTGCCTCAGCCTCCTGAGTAGCTGGGATTACGGGTGCCCGCCACCAGGCACAGCTAATTTTTGTATTTTTAGTAGAAACAGGGTTTCACCATGTTGGCCAGGCTGGTCTCGAAATCCTGATCTCAAGTGATCCACCCGCCTTGGCCTCCCAAAGTGTTGGGATTACAGGCGTCAGCCACCATGCCTGACCTGTATTCTTTTTTAAATGATTTGCCTTTGGAAGTTGTTTTTTAAGAACTTTGTACAGTTAACATTTAAAAAATATGAGGCCGGGTGCAGTGGCGCTTGCCTGTAATCCCAGTACTTTGGGAGGCTGAGGCGGGTGGATCACCTGAGGTCAGGAGTTTGAGACCAGCCTGGCTGATATGGGCGAAACCCGGTTTCTACTAAAAATACAAAAATTAGCCAGGCACAGTGGTGGGCATAGTGTAATCCTGGCTACTTAGGAGGCTAAGGCAGGAGAATCATTTGAACCCGTGAAGTGGAGTGGAGGTTGCAGTAAGCTGAGATTGTGCCATTGCACTCTAGCCTGGACAACAAGAGCAAAACTCCATCTCAAAAAAAAAATTTAAAAAAAGAATAAATATCTCAGGAAGCTTCTTTTCTTTTCCTCACAACAAAATAAGAGAAAGCTTACATAAATTTAAGTCCTATTTTATCACCTATGTGTTTGCTTTGTTTGTTATGATCCTGTGTTCATCTGAATATGAGGATTTCATCTCTTCTCCTTTATTTCCTCTGTATCCCCTATCAAGTACCATTTTTATCTATGATTTATTTTTATTTTAATCAGTTCTAAATTACTGTATTTGGATACATTCATTTCCATCTCATCTCAATTTCTTTTCTTATAACTAGGACTTTCTGTTTCTAAGCCAGCCGTAATCTCCTCATTGGAGGAAGGGAAGGAGCCCTGGATGGTTGTGAGGGAAGAGACAGGAAGATGGTGTCCAGGTGAGTGAACAAGCACAGGAAGCCCTTGCAGGGAGCAGACCAGCTGGTCAGAATGTTGAGTTGGAAAGGTTATTTTAAATCAAATACTTAGGGAAAACCTGATCTCAAAACATATTATAAACCTATAGTAATCAAACAGTGTGGTACTGGCATAAAGATAGATGTGTAGATTAATGGAATAGAATAGAGAGCCCAGAAATAAGCCCTTGCATAAATAGTCAAATGAATTTAGACAAGGGTGCCAACACTTCCATGGAGAAAATTGGATTATCCATAGGCAAAGGAATACATTTGTACCCTTCTCTTATACCAGATAGAAAAATTAACTCAGAATGGATCAAAGACCTAAATATGAGATCTAAAACAATAAAAACTCTTAGAAGAAAATATTGGAGAAAAGCTTCATAACATTGGATTTGGCAATGATTTATTGTGTATAACGCCAAAAGCACTGGCAACAAAAGCAAAAATAGACAGATGGGACTACATCAAACCTAAAAACTTCTGTACATCAAAGGACACAATCTACAGTGTTTATTAATTTTTGTTTGTTTTGAGACAGGGTTTTACTCTGTGACTCAGGCTGGATGGAGTGCAGTGGTGCAAACTCGGCTCACTGCAACCTCTGCCTCCCTGGCTCAAGCAATCCTCTCACCTCAGTTTCCTGAGTAGCTGGAACTACAGGCACACGTCACCATGCCTGGCTAATTTTTTAAATTTTTGCAGAGATGAGGTCTCACTATATTGCCCAGGCTGGTCTCGACCTCCTTAAGCAATCCTCCCACCTCAGCCTCCCAAAGTGCTAGGATTACAGGCATGCGCCACTGTGCCCAGCCTGTTTATAAATTTTTTTTTAAAGATTCAGGCTGGGCTCAGTGGCTCACAGCTGTAATCTCAGCACTTTGGGAGGCTCAGGTGGGAGAATTACTTGAGCTTAGGAGTTTGTGACCAGTCTGGGCAACATAGCAAAAGCCCTGTCTTTACGAAGAATTAAAAATTAAAAAATTAGCCAGGCATGGTGGTGTATGCCTGTAGTCCCAGATATTCAGCAGACTGAGGTGGGAGATCATTTGAGCCCAGGAGTTAGAGGCTACAGTAAGCCAAGATTGTACCACTTTACTCCAGTTTAGGTGACACTGCAAGATGCTATCTCAAAATAAATAAATAAAAGATTCATACAAGTTGCTTTGCTAAGTGATAGGAATACATTTTTAAAGTGTTATAGAGACATTTTCAATCTAGTAGGGGATCAAGAATACATGGATGGATATTCTAATAGAATCACTAGGCAAAAAAATAGTGTTGATTAGAAATTAGGAAAATTAGAGAAAGTAATATATGACTATATTGAGGAGGTAGAGATGGCAGAGGGATGATTGAGAAGAAAGGAGATCAACCAGGAAAGTTTGGGGTGTGTAGGCCAAGAGCAGATCCATTCTTTAGGCCAGAGTTATTTTATGATGTCTGTGACTCATTGAAGCGCTATAGGCTGAACATGGTGGCTCGTACCTGTAATCCCAGCACTTTGGGAGGCCAAGGTGGAAGGATTCCAGAGTTCTTTGATGATGTCTGTGACTCATTGAAGTGCTATAGGCTGAACGTGGTGGCTCGCGCCTCTAATCCCAGCACTTTGGGAGGCCAAGGTAGAAGGATTACTTGAGCCTAGGAGTTTGATACCAGTCTGGGCAATATAGTGACACCCTGTCTGTAGCCTAGCATGGCGGCATGCACCTGTAGTCCCATCTACTCAAGAGGCCGAGTTGGGAGGATTGCTTGAGCCTGGGAGGTCAAGGCTGCAGAGAACCATGATTCTGCCATTACACTCTAGTCTGGTAACAGAGCAAGACCCTGTCTCAATAAATAAATAAATAAATAAATAAATAAATAAATAAATAAAGTGCTACAGAACAGTGAGAGAATACATTTGTGTTGTTTTAAGCCACCCAATTTGTGGGACTTTGTTAATGGCAGCCCTAAGAAACTAATAGAGAGGAATCATGGAAAAATGATACATATTCTCATACATGTTTTAATGTAAAGCTAACATTCCTTTACTAGTTTTTTAATACCTGGTTAGGCTTTTTCCTTGGCATGGATTTTCTTTAAAAAAAAAACTTTATTTTGAAATAATTATGGATTCACAAGAAGTTGCAAAGAAATGTACAGGGGAGTCCTGTGCACCCCTTTTGCAGCTTCCCCCAGGGTTAATACCTTACCCAACTATAGTACAATACCATACCAAAAAATTGACATTGCTACAATTCATAGAACTTACTCAGATTTCACCAGTCATACATGCACTAATTTCTGTGTGTATATTTATAGCTCTATGCAGTTTTATCACATGTAGCCTTGTGTCACCACCACAATAGTCAAAGTACTCAACAATACCATCACAAGACTCCCTTGTGTTACCTCTTTATAGCTATACTTATCCCATTTCTCTTTTTCCTATCCCTTTTTATATGGTTTGGCTGTGTCTCCTCTCAAATCTCATCTTGAATTATAGCTCCCATAATTCCCATGTGTTGTGGGAGGGACCAGGTGGGAGATAATTGAATCATGGGGGCAGTTTCCCCCATACTGTTCTCGTGGTAGTAAGTGTCACAAGATCTGATGGTTTTATAAGGGGTTTCCCCTTTCGCTTGGCTCTCATTCTGTCTTGCTTGCTGCCATGTAAGATGTGCCTTTTCTCCTCCTTTGCCTTCTGCCATGATTGTGAGGCCTCCCCAGCCACGTGGAACTGTGAGTCCATTAAACCTTTTTCTTTATAAATTACCCAGTCCCAGGTATGTCTTTATCAGCAGCATGAGAACAGACTAATACACCTTGGCAACTACTGTTCTGTTCTCTGTATAATTATGTAACTTCATAAATGTTACATAAATAGAATCCTGCAATACTTGTCCTTTTGAAAATGGCCTTTTTTTTCCTTTTATTTCATGTACACATACACATATATATGGGTTTTTTGTTTTTACATTCATGTACAAACTTGTACATGAAAATAAGTCTTCATTTGTTTACGATAAATGCTCAAGAGTGTAGTTGCTGTGTAGTGTAATAAGTCCATTTTTAGTTTTTCAAGGACCTGCTAAATTATTGTTGACAATCTTTGTACCATTTTACTTTCTTACCAGCAATGTATGTGTGATCTAGTTTCTCTAATCATAGCCAGCACTTGGTGTTCTAATTGTTTTTCATTCTAACCATTCTAATAGGTGGGTAATTATATCTCATTGTGGTTTTAATTTGAATTTCCTTAATGGCAAATAATGTTGAACATCTGTGTGTGCCATCTGTCTATCCTGTTCAGTGAAATGTCTCTCCATGCCTTTTGCCCATTTTCTAATTTGGTTGGTTTTATACTGTTGTGTTTTCAAAGTTGTTTTTGTATCTTAGACAGAATGCCTTTGTTGGATATATAACCTGCAAATATTTTCTCCCAGTCTGTAATTTGTCTTTTTTTTTCTTTTTTTTAAGCAAGGTTTATTGTGAAGAGTGAAAGAACAAAGCTTCCACAGCATGGAAGGGGACCCCAGCGGGTTGCCCTGTAATTTGTCTTTTTATCCTTTTAACAGGGTCTTTGCAGAGCAAAAGTTCTTAATTTTGATGAGGTCTAATTTATCTTCTTTTCTTTTATGAATTGTGTTTTTGGTGTGTGTATGTGTATTTAGTATCAAGTCTAATAACTGTTTGCCTACTCAAAGGTCCTTAAGATTTTCTTTTTTAGACATTTTATAGTTTTTGTTTGTTTGTTTGTTTATTTTTTGGTGATGGAGTCTTGCTCTGTCACCCAGGCTGGAATGCAGTGGCATGATCTCAGCTCACTACAACCTCTGCCTCCCAGGTTCAAGCGATTCTCCTGCCTCAGCCTTGCAAATAGCTGGAATTACAGGCACACGCCACCACACCCAGCTAACTTTTGTTATTGTTTTTGTTTTTGTTTTTGTTTTTAAGTAGAGACGGGGTTTCCCTATGTTGGCCAGGCTGGTCTCGAACCCCTGACCTCAGGTGATCCACCCGCCTCTGCCTCCCAAAGTGCTGGGGTTACAGGCATGAGCCACCACGCCTGGCCAGAAATTTTATAGTTTTACATTTTTCATGTAAGTTTGTGGTTCATTTTGAGTTCATTTTTGTAAAGTTGTGAGATTTAGATCAAGGTTCTTTTTTTTCTATGGATGCCCATAGCATTTATTTAAAAGTTATCCCTTCTCAAGTAATAGCTTTTTCACCTTAGTCAAAAATTAGTTGTGCACATTTGTGTGGCTCGCTCTCTGCATTCTCTGTTCTGTTGCATTGATTTTGTGACCATCTCTCTTCTAGTGCCACCTTTCATGATGGCTGCAGGTATATAGTAAACCTTAATATTGGAAGGAGTGATTCTTCCCACTGTGTTATTTTTCATAATTATTTTGGTTATCCTTAGGACCTTTTTCTTTCCATATAAATTTTAGAAAAGCTTGTCTGTATCTACAAAAAATCTGCTGAGATTTTCATGGGAATTGTGTTAAGCCCTATAGATGAAGTAAGAGAGAACACCTTTATTCTGTTCAGTCTTCCAAAGCATGAACACAGCATGCCTCTCCAAATATTTTTGTTTTCCTTGATTTCTTTTACTAACATCTTACAATTTTCATCATACAGAATCTGTACAAGTTTTGTTAGTTTTATACCTAAGTA
Source organism: Chlorocebus sabaeus (assembly GCF_047675955.1). Lineage (NCBI taxonomy): Eukaryota > Metazoa > Chordata > Mammalia > Primates > Cercopithecidae > Chlorocebus > Chlorocebus sabaeus. The sequence continues at coordinate 22,273,413 of NC_132909.1, forward strand.
TTTCATTTTCTTTGGAGCATTTGTAAATGACATTGCATTTTTATATTGGAGTGCAGTTAATTTTGTATATTAATCCCGTATTTTGTGACCTTACTCAACTTGTGTATTAGTACTAGCTTTTTTTCTTAGAGATTCCTACTTATAAACAGATTATTTACAAATAGATAATTTTGGTTTTTTTCTTTTTTTGTAATCTATGCCTTTTATTTATTTTTCTTGCCTTATTGGAGTGGCAAGAACTTCTAATACTATGTTGAATAAAGGTGATAAAAGTGGACATCCTGTGTTTTCTCCATTTTGGAGGGAAACCATTCAGTCTTTTAACATTAAGTATGATGTTAGCTCTAGGAATTTTGTAGATACTTTATATTATAAGGTTGAGGGAGCTCCCCTCCTTAATGCTCTGGGAGGTTGTTTTTTGTTTGTTTGTTTTTTTGGTTTTTGTTTTTTTTTTTTTGAGACGGAGCCTCGCTCTGTCGCCCAGGCTGGAGTGCAGTGGCACGATCTCTGCTCACTGCAAGCTCCGCCTCCCGGGTTCACGCCATTCTTCTGCCTCAGCCTCCCGAGTAGCTGGGACTACAGGTGCCTGCCACCTCGCCCAGCTAATTTTTTAGTATTTTTAGTAGAGATGGGGTTTCACTGTGGTCTCGATCTCCTGACCTCGTGATCCGCCCGCCTCGGCCTCCCAAAGTGCTGGGATTATAGGCGTGAGCCACTGTGCCTGGCAGAGGTTGTTTTTTGAATATGAATTAGTGTTGATGTCATCATGTTATTTTTCTTATTTATCATATTTATATAATATATTGAACTATTTTAAAATATTAAATTAGCTTCTTATACCTAGACTAAATCCCACTTAGTCGTGGTATATTATGCATTTTATTCATTGTTGGGTTGGATTTGACTTGCTAAAACTTAGTTAACAATTTTCTCATTTAAGTGCATGAAAGATATTGATTTTTATTTTCTTTGTTGTGTCACCGTAGTCTTGTTTTGGTATCACAGTGATACTGGCCTTATAAAGTGAGTTGAGAAGTGTTGTCTTTTCTGTTTTCTGGAAGAAATTGTATAACACATTATATGAATGTTTGGTAAACTTCTCCAGTGCAACTGTCTGAACCTGGAGATTTCTTTTTGGGAGCTTTTTAATTATAAATTCAATTTATTTAATAGTTGTAGGACTATTCAGATTACCTATTTTATCTTAGCAGAGTATTGGTAGTTTGTGATTTTCAAACATTTGGTCCATATCTTCTAATCTGTTGAAGTTATAAGTGTAAAGTTGTATGTGGTGGTCTTATTATTCTGTATATTCATATATATAAAGGATGTATGTATGTATTTATAATTGTTTTGAATATTTTTTCCTTTGAGACTCCCTCTTCAACCCATGATGATGATGATGATGATGATGATGATGATGATTTTTTTTTTTTTTTAAAAGACAGAATCTTACTCTGTTGCCCAGGCTGAAGTGCAGTGGCAATCTCAGCTCACTGGAACCTCTGCCTCCCGGGTTCAAGTGATTCTCCTGCCTCAGCCTCCTGAGTGGCTGGGATTACAGGTGCCCACCACCACGCCCGGCTAATTTTTGTGTTTTTAGTAGAGATGGGGTTTCACCATGTTGGTTAGGCTAGTCTCGAACTCCTGATGCTGGGATCCACCCACCCCAGCCTCCCAAAGTGCTGGGATTACAGGCGTGAGCCACCAAGCCCAGCTGGATTATTTTATAAATTATTTTTTAATTGAAAAATTCAAATTGTATGTATTTATGGTCTACAATATAATGTTTTGTTATATATATATATCGTGAAACGATTAACTCTAGCTAATTAGCGTATCTATTACCTCACATGCTTCTTTTCTTGTTCTTCCACAATAGTTGTCTTAGAAACTTATTTTTTTATGTGTGGGAGAACATTTAACATCTACTCTCCTAGCAGTTTTTAAGTTTGCACTATACTGTTTCAGCCAGGTGTGGTGGCTCAGGCCAGGCACGGTGGCTCAGGCCAGGCGAGGTGGCTCACACCTGTAATCCCAGCACTTTGGGAGGCGAGGGCAGGTGGACTACCTGAGGTCAGGATTTCAAGACCAGCCTGGCCAACATGGTGAAACCCGTCTCTACTACAAATACAAAAAATTAGCTGGGCATGATGGCCCAGCCTGTAATCCCAGCTACTCAGGAGGCTGAGGCAGGAGAATTGCTTGAACCCGGGAAGCAGAGGTTGCAGTGAGCCAAGATTATGTCATTGCCCTCCAGCCTGGGCGCCAAGAGTGAGACTCTGTCACAAAAAAAAAATACGTAAATAATAAAATATACTGTTTCAAGAGAATTTATAATTGATTGGCAAAGCCTTTTCATGAAGCATGTTTTAAAGTCTTTGTCAGATAATTCCAAATATGAGTCATCCTTGTTTTTGCATTAGTTGGTTGCCTTTTCTTCTTCAGATTTTGGTTCTCTTGGTTTTTGGCATGACAAATGATTTTCAGTTGTACCTTGGATATTTCAGTTATTATGTTTCAGAGAGTGTTGATTCTATTTAATCAATTTGAGCAAGTAGTTATCCTGTTAGATTTAGGAAAGATCTGATCTACTTTTGTAGGCTTTAGTTCCAATGCCAGTTTAGTTTTCAGAACCATTACACTGCTATTCTGATCTGCTCCATACGTCTCGTTCTGCTGGGGCCGACAAGCATATGAAGAGATGTTCAAAATCACTAGCCATTAAGGAAATGCTAGTCACAGCCACAGTGAGGCTGGGCACGGTAGCTCATGCCTGTAATCCCAGCACTTTGGGAGGCCGAAGCAGGTGGATCACTGGAGGTCAGGAGTTCAAGATCAGCCTAGCCAACATGGTGAAACCCCATCTCTACCAAAAAATACAAAAATTAGCCGGGCATGGTAGCATGCACCTGTAGTCCCAGGTACTTGGGAGGCTGAGGCACAAGAATCACTTGAACCTGGGCGGCAAAGGTTGCAGTGAGCTGAGATCGCACCACTGTACTCTAGCCTGAGTGACAGTGAGACTGTGTCTGAAAAACAAAAACAAAAATGAAAACAAAAAATGAAAAAAACCATGCAATGAGATATCACCTCACACTCAATAGGATGGTTAACGTAAAAAAAAAAAAACATAACACATGTTGGCAGGAATGTGGAGAAATTGGAACCTTTGTGCACTATTGGTGGGAATGTAAAATGGTACAATGTATTAGATCATTCTTGCATTGCTGTAAAGAAATACCTGAGACTGGGTAATTAGAAAAGAGGTTTAATTGGCTTATGGTTCTGCAGGCTTTATAGGAAGCATGGCCCTGCTCAACTTCTAGGGAGGCCTCAAGGAGCTTTCATTCATGGTGGAAGGCAAAGCAGGAGCAGGCACTTTACATGGTGAAAGCAGGAGTAAGAGAGAGAGTGGGGGCGTGGGGAGGTGCCACACTCTTTCTTTCTTTCCTTCTTTCTTTCTTTTCTTTTCTTTTCTTTCTTTTTTTGGAATGGAGTTTTACTCTTGTTGTCCAGGCTGGAAAGCAATGGTGCAATCTCAGCTCACTGCAACCTCCGCCTCTTGGTTTCAAGCAATTCCCCTGCCTCAGCATCCTGAGTAGGTGGGATTACAGGCGCCCGCCACCACACCCAACTAATTATGTATTTTTAGTAGAGATAGGGTTTCACCATGATGGTCAACCTGGTCTTGAACTGCTGACCTCAGGTGATCTGTCCGCCTTGGCCTCCCAAAGTGCTGGGATTACAAGGGTGAGCCACCGCACCCGGCCCACACACTTTCAAGGACCAGATCTAATGAGAACTCACCATCTTGAGGATAGCACCCAGGGAATGGTGCTAAACTGTTTATGAGAAAACCACTCGCATGATCCAATTACCTCCCACCAGGCCCCACCTCCAACACTGGGGATTACAATTCAACATGTGATTTAGAGGGGATACACATATCCAAGCTGTATCATACAGCCACTGTGGAAAACAATATGGTAATTTCTCAAAACATTAAAAATAGAATTGCCATATAATCCAGAAATTCTACTTCTAGGTATATACACAAAATAATTGAAAGTAGGGATGCAAACTGATGGGGTTTTTGTTTTGTTTTGTTTTGTTTTGTTTGTTTTTGTTTTTGAGACGGAGTTTCACTCTTGTTGTCCAGGCTAGAGTGCAATGGCAGGATCTCGGCTCACGTCAAGGGCCGCCTCCTGGGTTCAAGCAATTCTCCTGCCTCAGTCTCCTGAGCGACTGGGACTATAGGCAGGCGCCACCACATCCAGCTAATTTGGTATTTTTAATAGAGATGGCGTTTCTCCATGTTAGTCAGTCTGGTCTCGAATTCCTGACCTCAGGTGATCCGCCCGCCACAGCCTCCCAAAGTATTGGGATGACAGTCATGAGCCACTGTGCCCGGCCTATTTTTTTTTTTTTTTGTGACAGAGTCTTACTCTGTCACCTGGTGGAGTGCAGTGGCACCATCTCAGCTCATTGAAACCTCCACCTCCTGGGGTCAAGCGATTCTCCTCCCTCAGCCTCCCGAGTAGCTGGGACTATAGGCACGCAGCACCACGCCCAGCTAATTTTTGTGTTTTTAGTAGACACGGGGTTTCACCATGTTGGCCAGGATGGTCTCCATCTCCTGACCTAGTGATCCGCCCACCTCGGCCTCCCAAAGTGCTGGGAGTACAGGAGTGAGCCACCGCGCCCAGCCGCAAACTGATGTTTTTACACCTACGTTCATAACAGCATTATTCAAAATAATCAAAAGGTGGAAGCAACCCAGTGTCCATCAATAGATGAACAGATAAACAAAATGTGGTATATGTATACAATTAAATCTTATTCAGCCTTAGAAAGGAAGGACATTGGGCTGGGCACGGTGGCTCACCCCTGTAATCCCAGCACTTTGAGAGGCCAAGGCGAGTGGATCACCTGAGGTCAGGAATTTAAGATCAGCCTGGCCAACATGGTGAAACCCTGTCTCTACTAAAAATACAAAAATTAGCCAGACATGGTGGCGAGCGCCTATAGTCGCACCTACTCATGAGGCTAAGGCAGGAGAATCTCTTGAACCCTGGAGGCGGAGGTTGCAGCAAGCTGAGATCACACCACTGCACTTCAGCCCGAGCCACAGGAGTGAAACTCTGTCTCAAAAAAATAATAAAATATATAAAAAGGAAGGACTCTCTGACACATGCTGTAACTTTGAAGAACCCTAAGGACATTATACCACGTAAAATAAGCCAGTCACCAAAAAATAAATACTGCATGATTTAACTTATATGAGGTATTTAGAGTAGTCAGGTTCACAGAAACAGAAAGCAGAATGGTGGTTGCTAGTAGCTGGGGCTAGGAGGGAATGGAGAGTTGTTCATCAGTATAGAGTTTCAGTTTTGCAAGATGCAAAAGTTCTGAAAATTAGTTGCACAACAATATGAATACACATACGACTACTGAAGTATACACTTAAAAATGGTTAAGGTGGTAAATTCTATGTTATATGTTATTTTACCACAATTTTTTTTCCAAAAATACTAGAGGTATATTGTAAGACTAGCTGTGTATGGCTTGTATTTAAGCCTACAGAAAGTGTACATTGAGAGGAGGGCTGGCTAGAGACATTCCAACATTTAGAGGTCAGGGAAAGGAGGAGGATGTGTTAAAGGGAACTGAAAACAAGTGGTCAGAGAAGTAAGAAGATAACCAGGAGAATATGTTATACAGGAAGCAAAGGGATTGATTAGGTGTGTTGTGATGCTGAAGAGTTAGGTAGAGTAAGAACGGGTGCTTGAGCACTGATTTTGGCAAGGTGATTTTCTTGGTGACCTTAGCTAGAGCTGTTTCAATATAGTTCTAGGAGTTGAAATATGTATGGGAGTGGACTACAGAGAAAATGGCTAATTTATACAGTCATTTGATTTAAGACAAAGGTAAGGAAAGGATGGTCTTTTCAGTAAATGATACTGAGTCAATTGGGTCTCTGGAAAAATAGAAAGGTTGATTCTGACCTCACATCAGAAAATGTAATCCAGGTAGATTATAGATCTCAATAGGAAAGGTAAAATAGTTAAATTTCTGGCCGCCGCAGTGGCTTATGCCTGTAATCCCAGCACTTTGGGAGGCCGAGGCGGCCAGATCACCTGAGGTCGGGAGTTTGTGACCAGCCTGACCAACATGGAGAAACCCCATCTCTATTAAAAATACAAAATTAGCCGGGGGTGGTGACGCATGCCTGTAATCCCAGCTACTTGGGAGGCTGAAACAGGAGAATCGCTTGAACTCAGGAGGCGGAGGTTACATTGAGCCGAGATTGCACCATTGCACTCCAGCCTGGGCAACAAGAGGAAAACTCTGTCTCAAAAAAAAAACCAAATTACATTTCTAGAAGACAATATGAGTATATTTTCGTAACCTTGGGATTGGATTACTTAAAATTGAGAATTTTTGTTCCTGCCGGGCACGGTGGCTCACGCCTGTGGCACTTTGGGAGGCCGAGGTGGGTGGATCATGAGGTGAGGAGATCGAGACCATCCTGGCTAACACGGTGAAACCCCTCGTCTCTACTAAAAATGCAAAAAATTAGCTGGGCGTGGTGGCGGGCACCTGTAGTCCCAGCTACGTGGGAGGCTGAGGCAGGAGAATGGCGTGAACCCAGGAGGCGGAGCTTGCAGTAAGCCAAGATCGCGCCACTGCACTCCAGCCTGGGCGACTGAGCAAAACTCCGTATCAAAAAAAAAGAATTTTTGTTCCTTAAAACATATAAATTAACCAGGCGTGGTGGTGCACACCTGTAATCCCAGCTACTCAGGAGGCTAAGGCGGGAGAATCACTTGAACCTGGGATGCAGAGGTTGCACTGCACAGAACTGAGATTGTGCCACTGCACTCCAGCCTGGATGACAAAGCAAGACTGTGTCTCAAAAAAAAAGAAAAAATATATATACACACACACACACGTATATTACACATATATGTATATATTACTAAGAGAATGAAAGTGCCAGTGCCAGTCCTAGAGTGGGTGAAGACATCTGTAATGCATAACTTGGTCATATATAGAACTTACAAAGTTTCTATAAATCATTAAGAAAAGACAACCCAGGCCGGGCACGGTGGCTCACGCCTGTAATCCCAGCACTTTGGGAGGCCGAGGCGGGCGGATCACGAGGTCAGGAGATCGAGACCATCCTGGCAAACATGGTGAAACCCCGTCTCTACTAAAAATACAAAAAAAAAAAAAAAAAAATTAGCCGGGCGTGGTGGTGGGCGCCTGTAGTCCCAGCTTCTTGGGAGGCTGAGGCAGGAGAATGGCGTGAACCCGGGAGGTGGCGGAGCTTGCAGTGAGCAGAGATTGCACCACTGCACTCCAGCCTGGGCGACAGAGCCAGACTCCGTCTCAAAAAAAAAAAAAAAAAAAAAAAAGAAAGACAACCCAGAAATCACCCACATGTGCAATTTACTGATGAATGGATAAACAAAATGTGGTATATCCATACAATTCAACCATAAAAAGGAATGAACCTTGAAAACATGCTGAGTGGAAACAGCAAAACCCAAAAGGTCACATATTGTATGATTCCATTTATATAAAATGTCTAGAATAGGCAAAATCACAGAGACCTAAAACAGATTAATAGTTGTCCAGACAGGGGAAAGGGGAAAGTAGGAAGTGACTGTGAGTTCTAGGTTTCTTTTTGGAGTGATGCAAACGTTGTGTAATTTGATGATAGTGATGGTTGCACATCATTGAGAATATACTAAAACTTATTGAATTGTGTACATTAAAATGCTTAAAATGGTGAATTTTACGTTACATGAATTTTACATTAAAAATCAGTAAAAATGGACAAAAGGCCTGGATGGCAGTTTATTAAAGATATCCAGATGGCCAATAAACATAAAAAAGTACTCAGCCTCATTTGTCCTTATGGAAATTGCAAATTATACTACGATGTAAACACACATGCCAGGATGACTAAACATAAAAAGATTGACAATAGCAAGTGTTGATAAGGATGTAAAGAATCAGAACTCTCTGAAAGCCTGATGGAATTTTAAATTAGAATTTTATTTATTTATTTATTTATTTATTTATTTATTTATTTATTTTTGCTTTTTTGAGACAGATTCTTGCTCTGTCACCTAGGCTGGAGTGCACTGGCACATCTCAGCTCACTGCAACCTCCACCTCCTGGGTTCAAGCGATTCTCCTGCCTCAGCCTCCCAAGTAGCTGGGATTACAGGCACCCACCACCACACAGAGCTAATTTTTGTATTTTTAGTAGAGACAGGGTTTCACCATGTTGGCCAGGCTGGTCTCAAACTCCTGACCTCAAGAGATTTGCCTGTCTCAGCTTCCCAAAGTGCTGAGAATACAAGCATGAATCACCACACCTGGCCTAAATTAGAAAATTGTTGCATAATGTCAACTACAGCTGAAGAAATTTATATCCTATGATGCAGCAATTTCACACCGATGTGCATACCCAACAGAAAAGAGTAATTATTTCTACTAAAAGAAATGTACAAGAATGTTCATAGCAGCACTAATCATAATAGTCAACTATCGGAAGCAACCAGAATGTCCATCATTAGGTGTATGGAAAAATAAATTGTGTTAGAATGGAATGCTGTATATAGCTATCAGTCTCAAACTTTTTATTCTCAGGATGCCTTTATGCTCTTAAAAATTATTGAGAACCCCAAGAGCTCTTGCATATGTAGATTATATCCTTTAATATTAACTGTATTATAAATTAAATCTAGGAAAAAGGAAATATTCATTTAATTCATTTAAAGATAATGAACTATATGTTAACATAAATCAGTTATGTTTTCCAAACAAAACAAAAATATTTAGTGTGAAAAGTGGCAATGTTTTTCATTTTTTGCACATTTCTTTAATACTGGGATTAAAAGAAGATAGGTGGATCTCACATCTGCCTCTGAATTTAATCTATTAAATTAAAACTCACTAGTCTGTCTTGTTCTTTGAATGGTTCTCTTATCTATGGTACCTGTTTTGTAACATGGTTCATTAGTTATTTGGAAAATATTGCTCCAATTAGTTATGCAGATCTTCCAGACTTTGACACATTTTCTTATAAAATCGCCAAAAAATCATACTTGTTAATAACACCGCTCATCTAGTCAGAAAAGTCTTTAAGTATTTGGAAGCTGTCAAGCTCACAAGGGCCGATACAAACTTTCCTAAAGTATAATTTTGGCCTGGTGTGGCGGCTCATGCCTGTAATCCCAGCACTTTGGGAGGCAGAGGCAGGCGGATCACCTGAGGTCAGGAGTTCGAGACCAGCCTGACCAACATGGTGAAACCCCGTTTCCACTAAAAATACAAAAAATTAGCCGGGCGTGGTGGCGCACACCTGTAATCCCAGCTACTCGGGAGGCTGAGGCAGGAGAATTGCTTGAACCCAGGAGGCAGAAGTTGCAGTGAGCTGAGATCATACCATTGCACTCCAGCCTGGGCAGCAAGAGTGAAACTCCATCTCAAACAACAACAGCAGCAACAACAACAACAACAAAATAGTCAAAATCTTGCCAGGCGTGGTGGCTCACGCCTGTAATCCCAGCACTTTGGGAGGTCAAGGCGGGTAGTTCACTTCAGGTCAGGAGTTTGAGACCAGCCTGGCCAACATGGTGAAACCCCATCTCTACTAAAAATACAAAAATTAGCCGGGTGTGGTGGGGTGTGCCTGTGGTTTCAGCAACTCAGGAGGCTGAGGCAGGAGAATCACTTGAACTCAGGAAGTGGAGGTTGAAGTGAGCTGAGATCATGCCACTGCACTCCAGCCTGGGTGAGAGTGAGACTCCATCTCAAAAAAAAAAAAAAAAAAAAAGAAAGCACCAAAAATAGCCAAAGTCATAGAAGCAGAAAACAGAATAATGAGATGGGTAGGGGAAATGGGGAGATGTTGGTCGGGAAGTATAAAGCTTCAGTTATGTGGCCAGGTACGTACGCCTGTAATCTCAGCACTTTGGGAGGCCAAGGTGGGTGGATCACGAGGTCAGGAGTTCCAGACCAGCCTGGCCAACATAGTGAAACCCCGCCTCTACTAAAAATACAAAAATTAGCCGGGCACGGTGGCTCACCCTTGTAGTCCCAGCTACTCAAGAGGCTGAGGCAGGAAAATCACTTGAATCCGGGCGGTGGAGGTTGCGGTGAGCTGAGTTCACTCTAGCCTAGTCAACAGCGAGATTCCATCTCAAAAAAAAAAAAAAGATAAATAAAATAAAGCTTTAGTTATGCAAGATGAGTGGATTCTGAAGATCTGACATAATATATTATGACTCTAGTTGGCAGTACTGTATTGTATACTTGAAATGTGCTGAGGGTACATGTTAAATGTTCTCACCAGCAAAAAAAAAAAAAGAAAACAGTTAACTATATAAGGTGATGAATATGTTAGTTAGCTGACTGTGGTGATTATTTCACAATGTAAACGTATATCAAATCATCACGTTGTATGCTTTAAATATATAAATTTTAACTGTCAATTTTCCCTCAATAAAGTGGGAAATAAAGTGTTTCTCAAAAAATAATAAAGTGTTTCTCAAAAACAAATATTGAGAAATTTAACTATGATTGCTATCATAAATATTTATTTACATTGGTGCTATGTGCTAAGAAATAGAAAAAAGTATTTATTAAATATGTAAACACTTTTAAAATTCTTCTTGTGTTGTAAATACTTTACATGAGATCTACCCTCTTAGTGGATTTTTAGGTGCACAATGCAGTGTTGTCAAGTGTGGACACAGGGTTGTACAACAGAACTTTTTTGTTGTTGAGACAGGGTCTCACTCTGTTACCCATGCTGGAGTGCAGTGGAGTGATCACAGCTCACTGCAGCCTGGACCTCTCAGGCTCAAGCAGTCTTCCCACCTCAGCCTCCCAAGTAGCTGGGACCACAGGTGGTGTACACACCACTACACCCAACGATATTTCTCTTTTTATTTTTTTAGTAGAGACAAGGTCTCGCTATGTTGCCCAGGCTGGTCTCAAACTCCTCGACTCAAGTAATCCTCTCATCTCAGCCTCCCAAAGTGCTGAGATTATAGATGTGAGCCACCACACCAGGCCAGATATTTTAATAATAAAAGTAGTCTCAAAAAATAGAGAAACCTGGCCAGGCACGGTAGCACACCTCTAATCCCAGCACTTTGGGAGGACAAGGCAGACGAATCACTTGAGGCCAGGAGTTCGAGACCAGCCTGACCAACATGGTGAAACCCCATCTCTACTAAAAATACAAAAAAAATTAGCCGATGTGATGGCATGTCCCTGTAATCCCAGATACTTGGAAGGCCAAGGCAGAGAACTGCTTGAACCTGGGAGGCAGAGGCTGCAGTGAGCTGAGACTGTGCCACTGTACTCCATCCTGGGTAACAGAGCAAGACTCCATCTCAAAACAAACAAACTGGCAAGGCACGGTGGCTTACACCTGTAATCCTAGCCCTTTGGGAGACCGAGGCGGGGGGATCACCTGAGGTCAGGAGTTCAAGACCAGCCTGGCCAACACGGTGAAACCCCATCTCTACTAAAAATACAAAAATTAGCCGGATACGGTGGTTCGCACCTGTAATCCCAGCTACCTGGGAGGCTGAGGCAGGAGAATTGCTTGAATCCAGGAAGTGGAGCTTGCAGTGAGCCAAGATCACACCATTGCACTCCAGCCTGGGGCACAGAGCAAGACTCCATGCCCCTTTCCCACCAAAAAAAACATACTCTGTCTCCAAAAAAAAAAAAAAAAAACCCAACATCCATTTTCAAGTATAAGAAATACATATTCTCGGCCTGGCGCGGTGGCTCATACCTGTAATCCCAGCACTCTGGGAGGATTAGGTAGGCGGATCACCTGAGGTCAGGAGTTTGAGACCAGCCTGGCTAACATGGTGAAACCCCATTTCTACTAAAAATACAAAAAATTAGCCAGGCGTGGTGGTGCGTGCCTGTAATCCCAGCTACTCAGGAGGCTGAGGCAGGAGAATTGCTTGAACTCGGTAGGCGGAGGTTGCAGCGAGCCGAGATTGTGTCATTGCACTCCAACTTGGGCAACAAGAGCAAAACTCTGTCTATAAAAAAAAAAATACATATTCTCTTTTCATTGTATAATAAAATATTATTCTAAAATGAAGTATTCTTTTGTTTCCATGTAGGTACATGGAAAACTTGGGGATTTCACAATAATGTCTTGGACAATAATGAGGCTACAGACATAAAAGCAGGTATAAAATACAGTTTTTAAGAGCACAGTAGAAATACTGATAACAAAACTAATCTCTGAAAGTACATGTTTATTCCCCAAACCTACTATAGAAACTTCTAGAACACACAGAAACACATAATCACATATTCTGTTAGATTTCAGAATGTGACGTTATCACACTTCTAGTAGTCTCTCAGAAACTCCCCTGTCCAGTGGTAAGAGAATAAGTAAAAAAGACAAATGTCTCAGGATTAGTATGAAAATAGCTTTGACCTTATAGACTTCCTGATAGGGTCTCAGGTACCCTCCATGGTCCTGGGACCACCCATTGCGTACTGCTGCTATATAGTAATGAAAATGAAGAAACTACTACTATATGTAATATTACAAATGAACTTCACACATGGTACTGGACAGGAGGTGCTGGAGGAAAAAAGTACATCCTATATCATTCCATTTATTTGAAATTCAGAAATAGACAAAAACCACTGCATGGTGTAAGAAGGCAGGATACTGCTTACCTTTGGTGGGTAAGGTAAGCCTGGGAAGGGCCTTGAGGGCTCTGGGTTCCTGGTAATGTTCTGTTTCTTGGTTAAGTGGTGGTTTCACAGGTATGTTCACTTAGTAAAAATGTCTTCTGTAAGGAAGTGATGTAGAAAAGTATGTGTTTGTGCTTATATCTGTGCTTAATAAGTATGTGTGTGAGTGTAGTGCTTGTTTTAAACATGTCTGCTGGCTGGGCACCGGTGGCTCGTGCCTGTAATCCCAGCACTTTGGGAAGCCAAGGCGGGTGGATCGCCTGAGGTCGGGAGTTCAAGATCAGCCTGGCCAGCATGGTGAAACCCTGTCTCAACTAAAAATACAAAAATTAGCTGGGCATGGTGGTGGGCACCTGTAATCCCAACTACTTGAGAAGCCAAGGCAGGAGAATCACTTGAACCCAGGAGGCAGAGGTTGCAGTGAGCCGAGATCGCACCATTGCACTCCAGCCTGGGCTACGGAACAAGACTCTGTGCCCGTCCCCCACCAAAGAAAACACACACACACCATGTCTGCCATTTCTGTGACAGCCCTCGAACCCCCCCACCAAAAAAAAAATGGAGTCTAACTTCCTGCTTTGAAAATGGGACAGCCCTAAGTGACTTGTTTCCAACAAATAGAAATACTTTGTGATTTCTGAGGCTGGGTCATAAAAGTAGACAGCTTGTGCCTGACATATGCTCACATACCCTCCCTCCTTCCCTCCCTGCATTTCCCATATGCTTTTGGAGTCTTGAGTTGCAGGTAAGAGGGCATCTGTTACCCTGAAACAGCTATGCTGGGCATACCATGTAGAGAGACCACATAAGGATAGAAAGCCCCAGGCATCACAGCTGGTACAGTCCCAAGCTTTACGTATTTCCTCAGGTCTGGTACCAGACATGTGAGTGGGGAAGCTATTGGAATGATCCAGCCTGACCAATGTGTGACGGTCACTGGAGAAACACCAAGTAAGGAATGCCTGGTTGAGCTCAGTTAATCCTCGGGACTGAAAGACAATAATGATAAATGGGTCTGGTGTGGTGGCTGGTGCCTATAATCTCAGCACTTCGAGAGGCTGAGGCAGGAGAATCACTTGAAACCAGGGTTTCAAGACCGGCCTGGGCAACAAAGTGAGATCTTTTCTCTACAAAAAAAAAAAAAAAAAAAAATTAAAAAATTAGCAGGGCATAGTGGCACACCCCTATAGTCTCAGCTTCTCCAAAAGCTGAGTGAGGGAGGAGGATTTCTTGAGCTCAGGAGGTCGGGCCTGCAGTGAGCTGTGATTGCACCACTGCACCCACTCTCACCTGGGTGACAGAGCATGACTTGGTTTTCACTAATAATTACAACAGCAGTAGTAATAGTGATAATAAATGGCTTACTGTTTTAAGCCACTCAGTTGGAGTGGCTTGTTATAGATAAGCAAGTACATGGTTTATTTACATATGTGTTTTTGTTTTTTTTTTGAGACGGAGTTTTGCTGTGTCGCCCAGGCTGGAGTACAGTGGCCGGATCTCAGCTCACTGCAAGCTCTGCCTCCCAGGTTTACACAATTCTCCTGTCTCAGCCTCCTGTGTAGCTGGGCCTACAGGCGCCCGCCACCTCGCCCAGCTAGTTTTTTGTATTTTTTAGTAGAGACGGGGTTTCACCGTGTTAGCCAGGATGGTCTCAATCTCCTGACCTCGTGATCCGCCCATCTCGGCTTCCCAAAGTGCTGGGATTACAGGCTTGAGCCACCGCGCCCGGCCACGTATGTGTTTATATATAAAATCAGTACAGTAGATGTAGGAGTGAATAGAAACATAGCGAAATGTTCAGTAGTTATTACAAATTTAAGGGCATTAAATTATTATGACTGTCAACTGTTATCTTTGTATTGTTTCTCTTCATCTTAATTCCTTTTCCTTAATAATTTAATTCATTTATTCAGCAACTGATTATTGAATACTTATTATATTGTAAAGGTTGGTTTTATAGTGATTTCTCTATCCTTGAGTAGCTTTATGGGTAAAAAAATACACACACACACACACACACACACACATATATATATATATATTTTTTTTTTTTTTTTTTGAGACAGAGTCTCACTCTGTTGCCCAGGTTAGAGTGCAGTGGCATGATCTTGGCTCACTGCAACCTCCACCTCCTGGTTCAAGGAATTCTCTTGCATCAGCCTCCCAAGTAGCTGGGATTACAGGTGCGTGCCACCACGCCCAGCTAATTTTTGTATTTTTAGTAGAGACAGGGTTTCATCATGTTGGCCAGGCTGGTCTTGAATGCCAGACCTCAAGTGATCTACCCGCCTAGGCCTTCCAAAGTGCTGGGATTACAGGTATGAGCCACCATGCCTGGCCAAATATTAAAAAGATGAATAATAAATGAATATATAATTCCAGTAGTACTTCAGGAAGGACTCCATTAGGTAATATTATCAGGGATACACTTTTGAGGAAGTGACTTTTACTCTGAGACTTGGATGAAATGAAGCCCGCTTTACAAAAAATCTAGGCAAAAAGATTCTTAGCACATGGAAGAGGCGATGAAGCTCTAACATAGGAATGACTTTGGCATGTCCTAGTTGTTGACAGATTAATTTCATTATAGCCTAATGAATAAAAAGGAATTGAACTCAAAATGAGATGATATTGGTTAGCAGAAGCCTTGTATTCTTTATGACAAGGAGCTGAAGTTTTACAATTTCCGTGGGAAGCTGTATTTGTATGTATGTAGATTAAGCTGCTTATGACAGAGACCCAGAACAATTGTGATTGAAACCATATAGATGTTTAAATTAATTTTCTTTTTTTGATACAATGTCTATGACCCAGGCCTAGAAATTTAATTTTCTCTTGCAATAAAATCCAACCTGGAAAGGTACCTACTCTGCAAAACCATTATTTGACAGACATGACAGCAAATCAATATTGCCATCGACTTTGTTGAGGAAGAGAGAAAACAAGCAATATAGGGCTTGGGCCACCTGACTCTTAAGGAAATAATTCAGATGGTATTACATAATATTTCTGTATTTCTTTAGGCAGAACCCAAGTTGCATGGCATTCCCAGCTGTAAAGGAGCTTGGGAAATGCAGAGTTTATATTGGCAGCTTTATTCTCAAATAAAAAGCCATGGGTTCAATTGATATTTTTTAAAAAGGAAAATAGATATTTGGCAACAGCTGACAATCTGCCACATAAACCTTTGGCCTGATAGTGTTAAGCATATAGACTCGGACTCAGTTGACCTCATTCTAAGACCAACTCTCTTAAATTCTGATTGAGTTGATTTAGAATGTTTCCTAAACATCCATAATTGCAACAAACTCTCAAGGTAATTCAGAGGTGGATCAAAATTTCAGCACCATTGAACTGACTTATTTCCCTAATTAACTCCTTCATTTGAGTGCTCTCATTTCCCTGTGCTCCTTTACCCACGTAAGAGTTCTCCAAGCCTTTTATTTGTTATGTGAATTATTTGCAGTTATCTCTCATTGCTACCATAGATATTTTATTTCTCTTATAGTACAAAATCAGGAGTTAAAATGTATTTCTTATCTTTCAGACTTGGCATCCAGAGATGAGCCCCAGAAGTTACCTCCAAAAAGTGATATTTATGAAACAGAATTATTCCAGTGGGTTAACATGGAGGAATTTAAAAGCCATAGTCCTGAGAGATCAATTTTCAGAGATATCTGGGAAGGCAACTGTCATTTTGAGCAACATCAGGGACAAGAGGAGGGTTATTTTAGACAACTTATGATTAACCATGAAAACATGCCCATTTTTAGCCAACATACTTTACTCACTCAAGAATTTTATGATAGAGAGAAAATCTCTGAATGTAAAAAGTGTAGAAAAATCTTCAGTTACCATTTATATTTTAGTCACCACAAAAGAACTCATTCTAAAGAACTTTCCGAATGTAAAGAATGCACAGAAATTGTTAATACACCATGCCTTTTTAAACAACAGACAATTCAAAATGGTGACAAATGCAATGAGTGTAAAGAATGTTGGAAGGCCTTTGTTCATTGCTCACAACTTAAACAACATCTAAGAATTCATAATGGTGAAAAACGCTATGAATGTAACGAATGTGGGAAGGCCTTTAATTATGGCTCAGAACTTACTCTACATCAAAGAATTCACACTGGTGAGAAACCTTATGAATGTAAAGAATGTGGGAAGGCCTTTAGACAGCGATCACAGCTTACTCAACATCAGAGACTTCATACTGGTGAAAAACCTTATGAATGTAAGCAATGTGGGAAAGCTTTTATTCGTGGCTTTCAACTTACTGAACATCTGCGACTCCATACTGGTGAGAAACCTTATGAATGTAAAGAATGTGGAAAGACTTTTAGGCATCGCTCACATCTTACCATACATCAGAGAATTCATACTGGTGAGAAACCCTATGAATGTCGGGAATGTGGGAAGGCCTTTAGCTATCACTCAAGCTTCTCGCACCATCAGAAAATTCATTCTGGCAAGAAACCTTATGAATGTCATGAATGTGGGAAGGCGTTTTGTGATGGCTTACAACTAACCCTACATCAGAGGATTCATACTGGTGAGAAACCCTATGAGTGTAAAGAATGTGGAAAGACTTTTAGACAGTGTTCACACCTCAAAAGACATCAGAGAATTCATACTGGGGAGAAACCTCATGAATGCGTGATATGTGGTAAGGCCTTTAGACTTCATTCACACCTTATTCAACATCAAAGAATTCATACTGGTGAGAAACCCTATGAATGTAAGGAATGTGGGAAAGCCTTTAGCTATCATTCAAGCTTCTCGCACCATCAGAGAATTCATTCTGGAAAGAAACCTTATCAATGTGGGAAGGCGTTTAATCACGGATTACAACTTAACTTACGTCAGACTCTTCATACTGGTGAGAAGCCAGTCAGGTTTCCTCTCCTCCCTCCCCATCCTACTCTAGCATGAAATTTGTTGATGGAAATATACATTGTCTTTGTTTTATTTAAGGAAAATGTTGGTAAGCCACCATGTTTCATTAGTATTGATTTATTTATGTAATCCTTGAAAATCAAATGTTTTTAAGTGAGAAAATGGAAAACTAATTAAAGTGTAAATTTTGCTCTCATTTTAATGCTGTTTCTGAGTTACTGTATTAACTATTATTGAGAATAAATTTTCTTTTTTATTGAGAATAAATTTTCTAAAATTACATGTTTCACTGAAACCAGTGAAACATAGCATAAATAAAATGAAAACAATTTCCTCTCCTCCCACAAATCTCTGCGATAACCAGTATGTGTATTTCTTCTTCCTTTATGCTCAAACAGCCTGTACACAGAAAGTGTTTGTTGCATGTGTTTGGAGGAGATTTTACCCCCTATACGGACATTTGACAGCATCTTGTCCTTTTCACAATAATCATGAATACTTTTCCAGGTCAGTACATAAAGATGTAACCCATTCTTTGTAAGGTTCAGAATATTTCTAGGATGGAATGTGTCTGTATTTTGAGCCATTACCTACTACAGACATTCAAGTTGTTTCTAATGTTCACCTGGAACTCTAGTTTTACATTCTTTTGTTTCTGTTGTGCAGATTCCCAACAGTGGGATTAAAGAGTATCTGGCGTATGTATTTTGGCATCACATTTATTTTTTAAAACCTTCTAAATTTTTTGTTTAATAGAAGCACACATTATAAAATTCAAAAATTACCAAAAATGTGAAAATTAATTCTCCCCTAACATCCAGTTCTGTACCCACTCACTTTCTCTCCACAGGTGCAACAACTGCTAGCAGTTTCTTTTTATTCTAACAGGAATATTTCATGTAAATTTCATAAATTTTAGGACAAAAGTAGGTTATTCATAATACGTGATTTATTACACATTCTCATCGTAAGTCCACATTTGGCCCACTTAATTTTTTTTTTTTTTTGAGACACACCCAGGCTGGAGTCCAGTGGCACAATCTTGGCTCACTGCAACCTCCACCTCCGAGTTTCAAAATTCTCCTGCCTCAGCCTCCCGAGTAGCTGGGACTACAGGTTTGTGCAGCCATGCCCAGCTACTTTTTGTATTTTTGGTAGAGACAGTTTTTCACCATATTGACCAGGCTGGTCTTGAACTCTTGACCTCAGGTGATCCACCCACCTCAGCTTCCCAAAGTGCTTGGATTACAGGCGTAACCCACTTCGCCCAGGCCACTTCTTTTTTAATGTATTCCAGGAATTTAAAAACTTTGTGCTAACTATCAATTTACTGCCTCTCGGCTCCGAATCCTTCATTGCTTGCTCTGCAGTATTGGAACTGGGTTCTGCGAACATTTCTCCTTTGTCACCTGGCATGATGTTAATTTCTGCCAGTAGAGTGTGAGGAGGACACTAGAGGAGGGGATTTTTTTCTCTTCTTAGTTTTGTTTCACTCTTGTCAGGCTCCTGTAGTGCTTATAGCAGTAGCCCTTGGCTCCTGTAGTGTGTGACACCCAGCAGGACCAGCCTCTAACACGCACTTGGGTGGCTTCACAGCAAGTAATAAGAGGTAGTGGCATCTCTCTGAAGATGGCTTTTGCCATCTACCAAGAGGTTGACTTCCAGGCTAGTCCTATATCTCTGCCATTCTGAACCGTGCCTCTGCCCTTTCTAAGAAGGCCTGGATTTTGGCCAGTGGGAGAGTGGGCTAGTTTGGGTTGGGTATCTCAGTCCATGCTTTCTAGGGTCAGTCACTGCTACCACTTTCTTTTGTATTCCATGAATATTCCAGGTAAAATTTTTAAATCCCTTGGACAGAAAGAAACCAATAACTTCGGCCGGGCGCGGTGGCTCAAGCCTGTAATCCCAGCACATTGGGAGGCCGAGACGGGTGGATCACGAGGTCAGGAGATCGAGACCATCCTGGCTAAAACGGCAAAACCCCGTCTCTACTAAAAATACAAAAAACTAGCCGGGCGAGGTGGCGGGCGCCTGTAGTCCCAGCTACTCAGGAGGCTGAGGCAGAAGAATGGCGTAAACCCGGGAGGCGGAGCTTGCAGTGAGCTGAGATCCGGCCACTGCACTCCAGCCTGGGCGACAGAGCGAGACTCCGTCTCAAAAAAAAAAAAAAAAAAAAGAAAAGAAACCAATAACTTCATTAATACTGTATTGTAGGGTGGATTTATGTATATTTATATTTCAGAGATTTATTTTTTACTTCCTGAATCCAAGAATTCACATCCTTCATTGATTCTCAAAAATTCTCAACTATTTCCACTTATAATATTCCTTTCCCTCATTCTCTGCCCACTTCTCCCTTCTCTGTCTATCCTCTGAATTATATGTTGACCTTTTCTTACTGTCTTTTTAGAAGGTCTTTTGCTTATTTGCCCAACAATACTGTCAAGAACAGAATTCCTTGTGTGTACATTTCTTAACATTACATATTTTGTATCATGCTATGCAATCCAAAATTTGTTTCATTCAGTCAATAAGTTCATGAAATTTAGTCTCTTTTTGTGATTTACAGGGGTTAAGGAGGGAGTGAGGTCAAGGGGGATGTGGATGTGGCTATAAAAATGCAACATGAGGCCAGGTGCAGTGGCTCACGCCTGTAATCCCAACACTTTGGGAGGCTGAGGCAGGCAGATCATGAGGTCAGGAGATTGACACCATCCTGGCTAACATGGTGAAACCCCGTCTCTACTAAAAATACAAAAAAAAAAAAAAAAAAAAAAAAAAAAAAGCCAGGCGTGGTGGCAGGCACCTGTAGTCCCAGCTACTCAGGAGGTTGAGTCAGGAGAATTTCTTGAACCTGAGAGATGGAGGTTGCAGTGAGCCAAGATCGTGCCACTGTACTCCAGCCTGGGCAACAAGAGCAAAACTCTGTCTCAAAAAAAAAAAAAAAAAAAAGAAAAGAAAAGAAAAAAAAGAAACATTTTTCTTTTCTAAGGTCACGAAAAAATTCTTCTACATTTTTGTCTATTGACTTTGTAGTTCTACCTTACACAATTAGGTCTTTAACCTATTCCAGAGTAAAATTTTGTATTTTCAAAAAAAAACGATTCTCCCATAATTGTCTCTTGCAGCCCTTCTCTGTGAGATGGTATTTTTTCCTGCCTCTGGAGGAAATGTCTGGCAAGTGTCATTATAGTAAAAAATCCAGGGAGGCCGAGGTGGATGGATCATGAGGTCAGGAGATCGAGACCATCCTGGCTAACACAGTGAAACCCTGTCTCTATTAAAAAAATACAAAAAATTAGCTGGGCGCAGTGGCAGGCACCTGTAGTCCCAGCTACTCGGGAGGCTGAGGCAGGAGAATGACGTGAACCAGGGAGGCAGAGCTTGCAGTGAGCTGAGATGGCGCCACCGCACTCCAGCCTAGGCGACAGAGCGAAACTCCATCTCAAAAAAAAAAAAAAAAAAAAAGAAAAATTGCAACATGAGGAATCCTGTGGTAATGGAAATGTTCTGTGTCTTGATTCAATGTCAACATCATGCTTGTGATGTACAATTTTTCCAGATAATTAGTGTTGGGGAAAACTTGGTCAAGGGTACATGGGATCTTTTTGTATTATTATTGCAGTTGCATATACTCTAAAATTGTTTCAAAATAAAAACCTTGATTTTTTGAAGTTTAGGAACGATCGTTTCAGACAAATATGTGAATCTGAGTTATCAATGTACTGTAATGTAGAACAGGGGACTTTATTATGTTTCCCAGTGCTATTCTGAATGACTAGTGATTAGGTTGTCTTTTATTTTAAAAAATGAGACATTCATAGGCTTTTTTTTTTTGAGACAGGGTCTTGCTTTGTTGCCCAGGCTGGAGTGCAGTGGCACAATTATAGCTCGCTGCAGCCTCATTTGTGGTTACTTGACTAATTCAGATTTTTCTATGTTTATACTTTCTCATTTATATACATTAAAATAATGGGTTTTTTTGGGGTTTTTTTGGTTTTTTTGAGATGGAGTCTCACTCTGTCACCGAGGCTGGAGTGCAGTGACATCGTGTCAGCTCACTACAACCTCCGTCTCCTGGGTTCAAGCAATTCTGCCTCAGCCTCCCGAGTAGCTGGGATTACAGGCGCCCACCACCATGCCTGGCTACTTTTTATATTTTTACTAGAGACAGGGTTTCACTATGTTGCCCAGGCTGGTCTCAAACTCCTGACCTCAGATGATCCACCCGCCTCGGCCTCCCAAAGTGCTGGGATTACAGGCGTGAGCCACCACACCCAGCCAATGATCTGTTCTTAAAAAGTCAAAATATTGGCTAGGCACAGTGGCTCACACCTGTAATCCCAGCACTTTGGGAGGCCAAGGTGGGTGGATTATGAGGTCAAGAGATCGAGACCATCCTGGCTAACACGGTGAAACCCTGTCTCTACTAAAAATATAAAAAATTAGCCAGGTATGGTGGCGGGTGCCTGTAGTCCCAGCTACTCAGGAGGCTGAGGCAGGAGAATGGCCTGAACCCGGGAGGTGGAGCTTGCAGTAAGCCAAGATTGCACCACTGCACTCCAGCCTGGGTGACAGAGTGAGACTCTATCTCAAAAAAAAAAAAAGAAAAAAAAAAAAAGAAAAAATATTAATGACAGAAATTAGATACACACATGCATTAACCCATTCCATGTGGAAATCAACAATAAACATGGTATATTCCTTCTTTTGCTTTGTTTTTTCTTTAGAGATGGAGTCTTGCTTTGTTGCCCAGGCTAGAGTGCCGTGGCACGATCGTGGCTCATTGCAAACTCTGCTTCCTGGGTTCAAGCCATTTTCCTGCCTCAGCCTCCCGAGTACCTGGGATGACAGGTGTCCACCACCATGCCTGGCTAATTCTTTGTATTTTTAGTAGAGACGGGGTTTCACCATGTTGGCCAGGCTGGTCTCGAACTGCTGACCTCAGGTGATCCACCTGCCTTGTCCTCCCAAAATGCTGGGATTACAGGTGTGAGCTACTATGCCCGGCCAATAAGCTATATTTATTCTTATTTGATGTGGATGAAAATTGTCAAAACACAACCAATGGGTAATGTCAACATGCATTCTAACATGCAATTTATTGGATTTAGCCAATAGAATGTGGGTGGAAGTCATTTTTGGTAGAACTGTTGGGAAAAGGGCTTGTGGGGTGCCTGTATAAACTGGCCATAAAAATATGGGACAATAAGTTGTGGAAAGCCACAAGAGGCCTCTGAGGAGGAAAGCCTTCTATTTGCCATCACGTTCCCATGACCAGAGCGTGACCTGCTCTCTTATCTATAAACACTGTGCTCAAGGAGAAAGACACTCCTTTGAAGCATTGGAATGTGGCCAGATATGCCAGCTCCTAGTTAGGCCCACTCCCCACAGTTGCTCTCTGATAAGTAAAATAATAAATCAGTAGTTAAGTTTATGCTGCTTCAGCACAAAGGAAATTTACCTAAACCGCCATTGCCCCCCTTTCACTGTTTCACCCCTGAACATCTGCTTCTTAGATCTAAGTGACTGTGCTCAATAAATAGTGTGGAGACCAGAGCTTGGTGCCTTTGCAGCCTCTGATTTGCTCTGGCCCTCTGGCTCCCACCTTTATGAACTCTTAACCTGTCTCTTCTCATTCCTGTGTCGCCACTGGACTTCGGGTACCCTATGGGTGGTGTTGAGGCTGGTCCCCAACAGAACTTTACATGTGCTTTCATGTTATGACTTAGTTTTTGCTATTGGCCATGAGAAGAACATGCCACATGTAGCCATTTGCTCATCCATGAAAACTTTCCAAGAATAGTGGCACTGCTTCACTTCCACCTTCTAAATCTCATGCAAATTTCACCAACATGGTGAAACCCCATTTCTACTAAAAATACAAAAAGTATCCAGGTGTGGTGGCAGGCCCCTATAATCTCAGCTACTCAGGAGGCTGAGGCAGGAGAATTGCTTGAACCCAGAGGGCAGAGGTTGCAGTGAGCTGAGATCATGCCATTTCACTCCAGCCCGGGTGAAAGAGCGAAACTCCATCTCAAAAACTAAGGCCGGGCGTGGTGGCCCATGCCTGTAATCCCAGTACTTTGGGAGGCCAGAGCGGGTGATCACCTGAGGTCAGGAGTTAGAGACCAGCCTGGCCAACATGGTGAAACCCACCCTCTACTAAAAATACAAAAATTAGCCTGGCGTGGTGGCATGCACCTGTAATCCCAGCTACTCAGGAGGCTGAGGCAGGAGAATCACTTGAACCCAGGAGGCAGAGGTTGCAGTGAGCCGAGATTGCATCACTGCACTCCAGCTTGGGCAACAGAGCAAGACTCTGTCTCAGAAAAATGAATAGAAATTTTAAAATGACCATTATAAAAAAGACAAACAATAACAGATCTTGGTGAGGGCAGAGAGAGGGGAACACTTTAGTACACTGTTGGTGGGAATGTAAATTAGTATAACCACTATAGAAAAAATTACAGAGTTTTCTCAAGAAACTAAACATAGATAATCCACATAATCCAGAAATCTCACTGTGGGGTACATATCCAGAATGAAGGAAATCAGTATATCTAAGAGCTATCTGCACACCCATGTTTACTGCAGCACTATTAACAATGGCCAAAATATGGAATCAACCTAAGTCTCCATCAATGCATAATGGATTTATACACAATGGAATACTATTCAGCCATAAACAGAATGAAATACTACCATTTACAGCAACATGGGTGGAAATGGAGGTTAATTATGTTAAGGGAAATAAGCCAGGAACAGAAAGACAAACTTGGCATGTTCCCATGCTTAAGTGGGAGCTGAAAGAATTGATCTCATGGAGGTCAGAGTAGAATGATGGTTACCAGAGGTTAGGAAGTGAGGGGCCAGGGGTGAAGAGAAGTTAGTTAATGGATATAAAAATATGGTTAGATAGGGCTGGGTGCGGTGCCTCATGCCTGTAAACCCAGCACCTTGGGAGGCCGAGGCAGGTGGATCACGAGGTCAAGAGATCAAGACCGTCCTGGCCAACATGGTGAAACCCCGTCCCTACTAAAAATACAAAACTAAGCTGGGCATGGTGGCTCGCATCTGTAGTCCCAACTACTCGGGAGGCTGAGGCAGGAGAATGGCGTAAACCTGGGACGTGGAGCTTACAGTGAGCTGAGATCCAGCCACTGCACTCCAGCCTGGGCGACAGAGCGAGACTCCGTCTCGAAAACAAAAAAAAAGAATATCGCTGAGAACCAAGGGATAGCAGAATTGGCCCCACTTAGTATTATTCCCAATGATTGCATATGCCCAGATGACTATGTATTGACTGGTTTGTCAGCCATTGTTAGATGTGTTGGAGACGTCCAACAGAACACACACCCTGAGTTCCATCTTCCATAGGTGTGCCACCCCTAGACATGAAGCCTGCCACTCCAATGGTGGGCTGATCATCTGGATGGAGTTTACAAATATGGGCTGAGTGCAGTGTGTTCCTTGTGTTGTGAGTTGACCTGCGGAACAATGATGAGACCACGTAAGAAGGCCTGTGTGTGTGTAGACTGACTACTACTGGATATATAATTCAGAAGCCAGTCAAAGATATCTTTGGAGACACAAATCAGGAGGTACTGCTGCTAATGAAGCAGAGCTAGGGATTTTTATTAAAAAAAAATTACAGACAGTACAATTCACTTTTTTATACTTCTATTTTTTACACATGCATAGATTTTTGTTATCTATGACCACAAGCAGGATACA
The DNA here is from genome assembly GCF_047675955.1 of Chlorocebus sabaeus. Taxonomy (NCBI): domain Eukaryota; kingdom Metazoa; phylum Chordata; class Mammalia; order Primates; family Cercopithecidae; genus Chlorocebus; species Chlorocebus sabaeus. The sequence goes on from NC_132909.1 coordinate 22,298,817, forward strand.
AAACAATTCCAACACCTCAAAGAATTCCCTCGTGCACCCCCTGTGTATTCAGACCCCACCCCACCCCAGACACTCAGCAACCTTTGATCTGTTTTCTGTTGTTATATTTTCACCTTTTCCAACATGTCATATAAATAGAATCGTACAGTATGTAACTTTTTGGGACTGGGTTCTTTCCCTTAGCATAATATATTCGAAGTTCATCCATATTGTTGCATGTTTCAGTAGCTCATTATTGTTATTGTTTAGTAGAATTCCATCCTGTGAATGTACCACAGTGTATCCATTTACATACTGAAGAACATTTGCTTGTCTCGAGTTTTTAATTTTTTTTAATTATAAATGATACTTACAAACACTCATGTACAGGTTTCTGTGTGCACATAATTTTTCATTCCTCCAGGATAAATACTTATAAGTGGGATTGCTGGGTCATATTGGATGTGTAACTTTTTGAGACTGGCATATTGTTTTCCAGAGCAGCTTTACCATTTTGCCTTTCCTATTAGCAATGTATGAGAGTTCCAGTAACAAATCTGTATCTGTACTCCTGAATCTAAAATAAAGGTTAAAAAAGAAAGAGTTCCGGCTGGGCGCGGTGGTTCATGCCTGTAATCCCGAGGTGGGCGTATCACGAGGTCAGGAGATCGAGACCATCCTGGCTAACACGGTGAAACCCCGTCTCTACTAAAAAATACAAAAAATTAGCCGGGCGTGGGGGCGGGTGCCTGTAGTCCCAGCTACTCGGGAAGCTGAGGCAGGAGAATGGCATGAACCTGGAGGCGGAGCTTGCAGTGAGCCGAGATCAAGACAGAGCGAGACTCCATCTCAAAAAAAGAAAAAAAAGGAAAAAGAAAGAGTTTCAGTTGTTTCACATTCTTGTCAGCACTTGGTATTGTCACATATCTAGGGTTTTGAAAAGCCCAATTATAAACTGATGAATATCTCAAATAGTAGAACATCCCAGGTGAATGTTGAAGACTAGTGTTGGAGCCTGTGCTTTTGCTGTTGCATTTTACTTGTGAAGCAGGGCATGGCAAGCCTGGTTCTACTGCTAGACCAGAAACTGAGTGGAGAAATTAAAGCATTAGCTGGCAAGAAATGATCACATTTGAGATGTACTGTGCACTATCTGATACTGGGGACACAGAGGGTGAGGAGATATGCTTGTTCACATACATTATCAGGAAATACACAGCAGTTATAGGAACCATGTTTGTAGGATGGAGCTGATTTACAGTCAGACTGCAAAGCTCTAACATTATCTCCATGATGCCTGGATGTCTGGCTCTGACTCTTGGTTGGGATAAAGCCGGTGAGCTACATGAGGTACTGGTTAAAGTCCTTTTGTTTTTTTTTTGAGATGGAGTCTCGCTCAGTTGCCCAGGCTGGAGTACAGTGGCGTGACCTCGGCTCACCGCAAGCTCCGCCTCCTGGGTTCATGCCATTCTCCTGCCTCAGCCTCCCAAGTAGCTGGGACTAGAGGCGCCCGCCGCCACGTCTGGCTAATTTTTTGCATTTTTAGTAGAGACGGGGTTTCACCGTGTTAGCCAGGATGGTCTCGATCTCCTGACCTTGTGATCCGCACGCCTCGGCCTCCCAAAGTGCTGGGATTACAGGCGTGAGCCACCGCGCCTGGCCGGTTAAAGTCTTATATTCCCTGGGAGACTCCCACAGCCAATTTGTTAATGATGGCTTTTTAACTTTTTTTAACTCACCTAACCAGTTAGATAGCCTGGCATGACTATGTAACCAGTGAACAGAGAGGAATAAAAAACCTATGCAGTGGCTGGGCACGATGGCTCACGCCTGTAATCCCAGCACTTTGGGAGGCTGAGTTGGGTGGATTACCTGAGGTCATGAGTTTGAGATCAGCCTGGCCAACATGGAGAAACCCCGTCTCCACTAAAAACACAAAAACTAGCTGGTCGTGATGGCACCTGCCTATAATCCCAGCTACCTGGGAGGCTGTGGCAGGAGAATTGCTTGAACCTAGGAGGCAGAGGTTGCTGTGGAGTGCACCACTGCACTCCAGCCTGGGCTACAGAGCAAGACTCTGTCTCAAAAAAACAAAACAATGACAACAAAAAAACCCGTGTTGAGAAGTCCTGCCATCAGCTCTCCCCAAATCAAGTTTCATACAGATCTTAGTGGTTCAGTTCAGAGACAGTGTGCAGTCTGTACGTGAATAAAACCACTGAGAAGCGTGCAGCTAGATGATTCTGAGCCCCAGTGCTTACCTTCCCTTTCTTTTGCTGAGCCACATCCTTTGCTTCTAACCAAAAACATTTCCTGGGTGTGCTCTGTGGAGTCTTGTTAGTCCTCTGAACTGATGAAATCATTTTGCATATGTCTTATGACCTTGCAGTTAGGTCTACAAAATATGAATTTGCAAAATCACTCCTATTTTGTCATATATATTTAGGCCAAGTTGACTTAGATTCTATAAACATGTTTGCTCCTTAGAGCTGCCCAAACTTCATTGAGCAATAGATAAGTTAGATGAAAAATACTCACGCGGCACATGACATTTTGGTTCCTGATGGACTGCATATACAATGGTGGTCTCATAAGATTATAGTACCGGCCAGGTGTGGTGGCTCACGCCTGTAATCCCAGCACTTTGGAAGGCCAAGGCGGGTGGATCACGAGGTCAGGAGATTGAGACCATCCTGGCCAACATGGTGAAACCCCATCTCTACTAAAAATACAAAAATTAGCCAGGCTTGGTGGCTTGCACCTGTACTCCCAGCTACTCCGGAGGCTGAGGCAGGAGAATCACTTGAACCGGGGAGGCGGAGGTTGCAGTGAGCCGAGATCGCACCATTGCACACCAGCCTGGGCGACAGAGTGAGACTCTGTCTCAAAAAAAAAAAAAAAAAATTATAGTACCATATTTTTACTGTACCTTTTCTGTGTTTAGATAGGTTTACATATACAAATAATTACCATTGTGTTACAATTGCCTATAGTATTCAGCACAGTAACATGCAGTACAGATTTGTAGCCTAGAAGCAACAGGCTCTACCATATAGCCTAGGTGTTTCGTAGGCTGTACCATCTCGGTTTGTATCAGCACTCTGTGATGCTTGCAAAATCATGACACCGCCTACTGATATATTTCTCAGAATGTATCCCTATTAAGTGAGGCAATGCTGTATTTATCAATTCATAAAGTGAAAATCTCTAAAGTGAGTGAAGTGGCTCACACCTGTAACCCCAGCACTTTAGGAGGCTGAAGAGGGAGGATTGCTTGAGGCCAGGAGTTTGATACCAGCCTGGGCAACACAGCGAGACCCCATATGTATAAAAAATAAAAATGTTAACTGAGTGGGATGGTGTAGCCTGTAGTCCTAGCTACTTGGGAGGCTGAGGCAGGAGAATTGCTTGAGTCCAGGAATTTAAGTCTGCAGTGAGCTATAATGGCACCACTGTACTCCAGCCTAGGTGACAGACTGAGAACCTGTCTCAAAAAAAAAAAAAAAAAAAAAGCAAAGAAAATTTCTGACTTCTTCAAAAGAAATCTTCAAGCAGGATTCTGGAATATAGCCCAATGTTGTTTCATGCCAAAATATAAACCACAGGACCAAATTTTCCTAAGGAGCAGCAGCTTAGAAAACACAACTTCGGCCGGGCACAGTGGCTCACACCTGTAATCTCAGCACTTTGGGAGGCCGAGGCGGGGGGATTACCTGAGGTCAGGCTTTGGAGACCAGCCTGGCCAACATGATGAAACCCCGTCTCTACTAAAAATACAAAAAAATTAGCTGGGCGTGGTGGTGGGCGCCTGTAATCCCAGCTACTTGGGAGGCTGAAGCAGAAGAATCGCTTGAGGCAGAGGTTGCAATAGGCCGAAATTGCACCATTGCACGCCAGTCTGGGAAACAAAAGCGAAACCCTGTCTCAAAAAAAAAAAAAAAAAAGAAAGAAAGAAAAAAAGAAAACACAACTTCATTTAGACTTTCTTTAAAGCATTCAAAAGTACCTCCTTCACAGACATTCATTAGATTCCATACCTTGATTTCTCTCTGCGCCTTTGTTGAGAAATGACAGCACGGGGTCTTTTGAGGATGGATCACATTATCCACAGCCTTTCTTTGGGGGCTATTTTCATTTTTTGTGTGTGCAAAATTGGGACGTATATGACGAATATGATTTACTGCCAGAAAATGAGAAAGAACATATATGGACCCCTCAATTGAGTTGTTATTAAGGTTTGTAATTGTAAGCCAAAAATGCAGCCAAATCCTCAACTATATTTTATGGTCAGTTTTTCTTCATGCCAAAATCACCTATTAGTAACCACCATATCTTTGCTCATTGACTGCAGAATCCAAATATTTATACCTTTATTTATTTATTTATTTATTTATTTATTTATTTATTTATTTATTTATTTTTGAGACAGGGCCTCACTCTGTCACCCAGGCTGGAGTGCAGTAGCGCTATCCTGGCTCACTGCAACCTCTGCCTCCCGGGCTCAAGTGATCCCCCCACTCAGCCTCCCCAGTAGCTGGGACTACAGGCATGTGCCACCATGCCTCGCTAATTTTTTGTAGAGATGGGGTTTTGGCATGTTTCCCAGGCTGGTCTCAAACTCCTGGGCTCAAGTGATCCTCCCAACACCTCCGAAAGTGCTGGGGTTACAGGCATGAGCCACCAAGCCCAGCCTTATACCTTTATTTTTATGATATGTTAATAGATACTAAAAAATTACTTTTCCCTTTTAATAAAACAATCAAGTTAAATAAAAACTTTTTTATTAAATAAAAAATAAAACTGTTTTTAGTTTAAAAGCCTGACCATTTTGTTGGCCAGGAATTTGGGAAGACCTCAGCTGGGCAGTTCTTGCTTGAGGTCTCATTTGTGGTACCAGTTGGGTATCAGCAGGGTCCACAGTCATCTGAAGGCTTGACTGGATGTCCAAGAGGCTTCACTTACGTGGTTGGCAGCTGATGCTAGCTGATGGCTGGGAGCTCAGCTGTGGCTGTTGACCTGGGTGCCTACACATAGACTTCCTAGCATTATAGTCTCGGTATGGCTAGACTTCTGTCATGGAAGACAGCTCTCCCCAGAGTTAAAAGTCCCTGTAATCCTAGCACTTTGGGAGGCCGAGGTGGGCAGATCACCTGAGGTCAGGAGTTCAAGATCAGCCTGGCCAACATGATGAAACCCTGTCTCTACTAAAAATACAAAAATTAGCCATGCGTGTGGTGCTTGCCTATAATCTCAGCTACCCAGGAGGCTGAGGCAGGAGAATCACTGGCACCTGGGCGGCAGAGGCTGCAGTGAGCTGAGATCATGCCACTGCACTCCAGTCTGGGTGACAGAGTGAGATTCTCTCAAAAAAAAAAAAAAAAAAAAACAAAACAAAAAAACAAAAACAAAGTCCCAAGCCCCATTTGTTTCCTTTTAATCTTCCTTTCTTTAGTATTAATTATTTGATGGTGTAAAAGAAATGAGCAACAGTTAAAGTCATTCTTACGATCATTTCATTTGAAGAGTTCTCATCCTATGTGAATTCCCTGGTGTAGCGTAATATATGAACAATGGCTACAAGCTTTTCCATATTCATCATTTGTACTTGACCAGCAAGATACAGACCGCAGGTAAAGACTATATTCCTCCCCATGCTCTAACTTCAACACACTCACAGGACTTTTCTCTAGTTGGAATTCTCTGATGGTGAAAAAGGGAAATGCTGGATGCCTCTCCTTCTCTAGTACACTTTTTGCTTTCAAATAAGGCATTAACTGTGGCTAACAGCAATCTCACATTTATGACATTTACCTGGAAGATTTGGGCTGTGGCTAAACGTCTTTCTACATATATTACGTTCATTCACATTCCCAGTTTTCACAATAATATTGATCAAGTTTCCCTGTGAAATGAATTTCCCTGTGAAATGAAAAGCATGAATTCTCTGGTTTGAACCAGCACCATATTGATAAAATTTATAGCTATTTCCCTTCAGTGTCAGTTATCTCATGTGGTGAAAGTTCTGAATCGTCTGCCAGTATCTGACTGAATACACATATGCACTAAGACCCAGCGATTCCATTCCTAAGTATATACACAAGAGAAATACATGTATGTACACCAAGACAAGTATGCTCTCAGAAGCATGATTTATTGTGACCCTAAGCTGTAAACAATGTAAAAGTTCATCAACAGGAGAATGGATAAATTGTGATATAATCATATAATAGAATTCTATACTGGATAAAAATAAATAAACTTCTGCCACATGCACTAATGATTAGACTCAGGGACATGATGAATGTAATAAGCCGTACATGAAAGAATGCATGATAATCCAATTTATAGAAAGGTTTATGATATGTAAAAACTAATTTGTAATATTAAGAGTCAGAATCGTGGTCAACTGTGAGGAGGTAACAACTAATTTTTATTTTGGATTTGCAATGAGAAATACAGTTTATACCTCCTTCTTTTAAAGAACCTCTCTACTCACTGTATAGTCCATGGACTGCAGTCAGTTGGCCAACTAGTTATTACTGATTAACAAAAGGATATGTATTGAAATGGAAAATGTGATTTTAAATGTTTATAACACCTTGACAGAGGAAGTTTTTGTCTGCTGAAGCTAGTAATAAAAAAATTTGGACTTTTTAATGATTTTTGTCATGTAATTTGTCTAATATTTGTGTGTGTGTGTGTGTGTGTGTGTATGTGTGTGTGTTTTACAGGCTGGCAAACAGTAGGTTACCATGTGGTATAGTACCTTAAACTGTTGGATATTATTATGCTTGCAAGCAACATCATCTACAGGGTTTACTATGACTTAACATTTTTTTACCAAAAAAAGCCACATTACTTACTGAATTCCCATGGTTTCTACCTTGTGAGTTTTCTGATGGACAATGAGGTTTGACTTACAACTGAAGAACTTCCCACACTGTTTACATTCATATGGTTTCTCTCCTGTGTGAGTTTTCTGATGGCGAATGAGGTTTGATTTCCTACTAAAGGCTTTCCCACACTGAGGACACCCGTTGGATTTCTCTCCTGTATGTATTCTGTGATGAACAGTGAGGATTGCCTTCTGGCGGAAGGACTTCCCACATTCATTACAAATATAAGGTTTCTCCCCTGTGTGAATTCTCTGGTGGAGAGTGAGGGTTGTCTTTTGGCAGAAGGACTTCCCACATTCATTGCAAATATAGGGTTTCTCTCCCGTGTGAGTTCTCTGATGCACAGTGAGGGTTGTCTTCTGGATAAATGCCTTCCCACACTCATTACACTGATATGGTTTCTCTCCTGTGTGAGTTCTCTGGTGATCAATGAGGTATGACTTCTTCCTAAAGGCACTTCCACACTGAGGACATTCATAGGCTTTCTCCCCCGTATGTGTTTTGTGATGTCTAGTGAGGGTGGCCTTCTGGCGGAAGGACTTCCCACAATCGATACAAATGAAGGGTTTCCCCTCTATATGTGTTTTCTCATGAAGGGTGAGGGCTGTCTTCTGACGGAAGGCCTTTCCACACTGATTGCAAACATAAGGTTTTTCACCGGTGTGAATTCGCTGATGTTCAATGAGGTACGATTTCCTTCTAAAGTTATTCCCACAGTAAGGACAGTGAAAGGGTTTCTCTTCTGTTTGCGGTCTCTGAGGCATAATAAAGACAGACTTTCTGCAGAGGAATTTCCCATATTTGTGGTAGGCAGAGGGCTTCTTTTCCATAAGATTACTTGGATGGACACTGAGGCTTGACTTTTCTATGAAGGCAATTCCATCTTTATTGTAGTCAAAGGTTCTTTCTCCTCTGTGAGCTCTAGTATGTGTAAATAGCATTCCTTTCATCAGGAAGGATTTTTCACATTCATTATGGTCAAACGGTGGCTCTGGAGCTTGAATCTTCTGATGCTGAATAAGCTCCTGTTTACCACTGAGAACTCTTTCTGTTTGTTTCTGGAGATTCACTGCAGGATGAATTTTCTCATGCTTGGTACTGAGGAGTGATTTCTCCCATCCAGTACTGTCCCCAAACTTCTCTTTTATGGGGCTTATATTTCTAATGACTAGTTCTGAAATATTTTTCAAAATTTTTCCATCAGGTTTATATTCACATAGTATGGTTTTTGAAATACGGTTCTTGCCTAGAGTAAGTGCTTTACCATAAATATTACTTCTCTCCTTAATTAGTTTTTTGTGATTGATGAATATGAGGGATCTAGTATGCCTGTCTTGGTATTCTTTGAACTTCACTAAGACATCTTCAGTTTTCCCATCTTCTTCTAGAAAAGAATACAATTAACACTGTCAGTCTTCACATAAATGCTATGGGTTGGGTATACATCCAGACAAACTATGGTGAGACTATCTCACTACTCTGATCTACAAAAAGGCCAGAATAAATTACCTCTTGGTAGCGAAAATGTATAAACACAAATACAAATCTTGCTACTCTGTTAAAATGAAGAAAAACTGGCATAAGCAAAAAACACTCATATCTTTGGCACGTTATAAGCTGCACTGAGAAGGTATGAGAAACACAAGGATGGCCAGGCGCAGTGGCTCATGCCTGTAATCCCAATACTTCGGGAGGCCAAGGTGGGCGGATCACCTGAGGTCAGGAGTTTGAGACCAGCCTGGCCAACATGGAGAAACCCTGTCTCTACTAAAAATTCAAAATTAGCTGGGCATGGTGGTGCATGCCTGTTATCCCGGCTACTCGGGAGGCTGAGGCAGGAGAATTGCTTGAACCCGGGAGGCAGAGGTTGCGGTGAGCCGAGATCGTGCCATTGCACTCCAGCCTGGGCAACAAGAGGGAAAGTCTGTCTCAAAAAAAAAAAAAGGATAAGTGAGCAGAAGAGAAAGAATGATGGAAGAGGGATTCTCCTTGGAATGGAAGATTCAGAGCTGCTGAAGTGAGTCTACCAAGGGTGCTGAACAATAAGCAATGTGACAAAAAATTATTTAGGAAGAGACAAAAAGCTATACATTATTTATCCCCTCATGACTAAGTAAGTGTTGTAAGTGCTTCCAATTCTTTCTTCTTCACTTGCACTGAGCCCATGAATAGTAAATGAACTTTCTCAGCTCATTTCCTAGTGTTTACAGAAACATTAGTCTATAGTCTAGGCCCTAGATGTCCATATAACTGCAATTTATTTTCTCTTGAAAGCAGAGAATCTGGAAAACATATTCCCATGAGGAATTATCAAATACACCAAAAGACAAAATATATTTCCAACATGAATACAGTCACTGTTGTGTATACATATTTTATATATATATGTATTTAAATTTATTTTTATTTTTTTGAGAAAGGGTCTCGCTCTGTCCCCCAAGCTGGAATACAGTGGTGTGATCCTGGCTCACTGCAGCCTTGGCCTCCTGGGCTCAAGCAATCCTCCCACCTCAGCCTCCCAAGTATCTGGGGCTACAGGTGTGTGCCACCATATCCAGCTAATTTTTCATTTTTTTTTACAGACGGGGTCTTCCTGTGTTGCCCTGGCTGGACTTGAACTCCTGGCCTCAAGTGATCTTCCAAAAGTTCTGGGATTATAGGCGTGAGCCACAGTGTCCGGAGACTATAGTATTCTGATTGCTGTTACCATCAATTTATTCTGCCAGAGATGGTCAATAATGAAATTCTCCTGACCAACAATTCTAACTTCATTCTTTCAATTTGCCAAATTACTTTTTTCAGCTTTAGGGAAAGATAGGTTTGAGTTTTCCTCCCAATACAGTCACCTTAACTCTGCAATTCCCTGTTGGAGTTGTAAAGGGCTGGATTCTTCGATGAATGTGCAGAGCACTGATTAATCTTAATCATTTTTTAAAAATTATTGTATATCTTACTATAGTTGCCTTACTACCATCCATATTTGGGAGGGCAATTTAAAGATGGATTCATCTTACCTATGATTTACATTGTTATTTATAATAGTCCCATACTGGGAACAGCCCAAATATCCATCAAAAGATGAACAGGTAAAACTGTGTCATGTATTATACAATCGAATACTACCACAGCAATAAGAAGAAACAATGCTGATACACAATGACAACAGCAATGAATCTCAAATATTTTGCAGTGTGTAAGCTTGACGAAAAAGAATACATGTCATACGATTCCACTTATGCGCAGTTCTAGGACATGTAAAACTAATCTGTATTGGTAATTGGAGTTACATTGCCTCCCTAAGCATATACCTCCAAGTATATGCTACTATCCAATTTTTCTTAAAGTTTTCACATAGTCTTTCCTTTTTTTGGAGACAAAGTCTCACTCAGTCACTCAGGCTGGAGTGCAACAGCGTGGTCTCAGCTCACTGCAACCTCCACCTCTCAGGTTCAAGTGATTCTCCTGCCTCAGCCTCTTGAGTAGCTGGGATTACAGGCATGTGCCACCACACCTGGCTAATTTTTGTATTGTTAGTAGAGACAGGGTTTCATTATGTTGGCCAGGCTGGTCTCGAACTCCTGACCTTGTGATCCACCAGCCTCGGCCTCCCAAAATGCTGGGATTACAGGTGTGAGCCACTGCACCTGGTCCTCACCCTTTTTTTTTCTTGAGACAGAGTCTCACTCTGTCACCTAGGCTGGAGTACAGCGGCACAATCCCAGCTCACTGCAACCTTAGTCTCCCAGGTTCAAGCGATTCTCATGCCTCGGCCTCCTGAGTAGCTGGGACTACAGGTGTGTGCCACCACATCTGGCTAATGTTTTTTGTATTTTCTAGTGGAGATGGGGTTTCACTGTGTTGGCCTGGCTGGTCTCGAACCCCTGACCTCGAGTGATCCACTGCCTTGGCCTCCTAACATGCTGAGATTCTAGGCATGAGCAACCGCTCCCGGCTAAGCTTTCACATAGTTTTTCTACCTTTCAGCATCCTGTCTGTCTGAAATTGTAATGTAATTATGGTCTGGAACATTCACTTCAAGATATTTTCCAACAACCTGGGATTTTAACATGATCATTCTATGTAAAGTCCTCGATTTGATAATATAATATTGCTTTCCCAACTAAAACTCACATTTTTGGAGGTCAATATTTTATTGACGATCTTCTCTAAAATCTTCTGAGTATACATTTACACACTGTTATTTGAAGTTAGGGGATACAATGCTGGCAGGTACACCTAAAAAGAACTTAGTAGTAAATGATTTCTAAATGGATAAGAAAGATATTTTCCTTGCACGGTATGACAGTCAATAAGAGTTATAACTACTGAATACCTGGCCTCTGTTACAAGCTGCAGTAAGGAAAGGCAAAAGAGAGGACCTTATGTTGGGGAAATGATGAACCAAATGGAGAAAGAAGTTTCATATAAAACAACTTTGAATTAGGTACCAAATTACTAGATCATATCAGAGGACGTGCCTGCTCACATATTACAGATGTTAAGTACAATGGGAATGCATAAAAAACAGAAATAGACGTAGTCTATACAGTAGTCAAGGTAGTTCATGGAGGAAATGAAACTTGATTTTTTAGCTAAGTGATATGTTAGTATTGCGTGGTAAAGAATTTAACCTTGGCCAGGCGCGGTGGCTCAAGCCTGTAATCCTAGCACTTTGGGAGGCCGAGACGGGCGGATCACAAGGTCAGCAGATCGAGACCATCTTGGCTAACCCGGTGAAACCCCGTCTCTACTAAAAATACAAAAATTAGCCGGGCGCGGTGGCGGGCATCTGTAGTCCCAGCCACACGGGAGGCTGAGGCAGGAGAATGGCGTGAACCCGGGAGGCGGAGCTTGCAGTGAGTGGAGATTGCGCCACCACACTCCAGCCTGGGCGACAAAGCAAGACTCTGTCTCAAAAAAAAAACAAAAAACAAAAAACAAAAAACAAACAAAAAAAATGAGCCAGGCATAGTGGCATGTGCCTGTAATCTAGCACTTTGGGAGGCTGAGGCGGGCAGATCACTTGAAGTCGGGAGTTTGAGACCAACCTGGCCAACATGGCGAAACCCCATCTCTACTGAAAATACAAAAATTAGCCAGGTGTGGTGGCACGTGCCTGTAACCCCAGGTATTCGGGAGGCTGAGGAGACAGGATCACTTGAACCCGGGAGGCAGAGGTTGCAGTGTGCCCAGATCATGCCATTGCACTCCAGCCTGGGCAACAGAGCGAGAATCCATCTCAATTAAAAAAAAAAAAAAAGATTCTGGGAACAAAAGAATAAACAATAGGCCGGGCGCGGTGGCTCAGGCCTGTAATCCCAGCACTTTGGGAGGCCGAGACAGGTGAATCACGAGGTCAGGAGATCAAGACCATCCTGGCTAACCCGGTGAAACCCCGTTTCTATTAAAAAATACAAAAAAACTAGCCGGGCGAGGTGGCGGGCGCCTGTAGTCCCAGCTACTCTGGAGGCTGAGGTAGGAGAATTGCGTAAACCTGGGAGGCGGAGCTTGCAGTGAGCTGAGATCCGGCCACTGTACTCCAGCCTGGGCGACTGAGCGAGACTCCGTCTCAAAAAAAAAAAAAAAAAAGGATAAACAATAGTAAAGATAGCAATTATTATTTCTGATATATTGGTAACCAAAAAGGATAGGACAATTGATAGTCATATTCCTATTGGCAGATTAAAATATACCACTACATTTGACATGGGAGAAATGGGCTGAAATGTCTATTTGAAAGCCATTCACATAAAACAAGGAAATCAATTTGAGAACTCATCAGATTATTGTAGCTTACAGGACTTTTATAAAGTCAAGAACTGAGAGTGAAGAAAATGCTTTCAGGACCCATCAGAAAGATACCAATGAGAGGCCTAATGAAACAAGATTCATTCAGTCAACAAATATTTATTGTCCTAGGCAAGGTACATAAAGGAGATAAAAGCAAACAAGATGTGAAAAGGTACTCATCAGGGAAACAGGATGAGAATGAGTTAGTATTTTTCACCCAAATCCCACAATCCCCGGCAGATATCAAGAGTGATGCTCAGCATTATGATACGAAACACAAAAGTTTACTGGAAAGAAATCGTGATCTTGAAAATTACTATTTTGGTCTCATGCATATGGATTTTAGAACCTGGTGGTAGGTCTCATGGTGAGAATGGGATGTGAGACTCAGGCAGGAAACAAAGAAATAATCTTTCTTTGCCCAGGGAAAGAAAGAGAAGAAAGTGAAAACTATGAGGAAGATAGATATTAAACAATGATTTTTATTTTTCTGATAGGTTTAAGAATGCTCTCTCTTATAAACAGGAGACTACAACAAAAGGAGGAAGACAGACAACAGAAATGCTAAAGAAAGAGAAGAAAAGAAGAAACATTTCAGTGGGGTGTGGTGGTTCATGCCTGTAATCCCAGTATTTTGGGAGGCCGAGGTGGGCGGATCACCTGAGGTTGGGAGCTCGAGACCAGGCTGGCCAATATGGTGAAACCCCATCTCTACTAAAAATACAAAAATTAGCCAGGTGTGGTACCGTGCACCTGTAGTCCCAGCTACTTGGGAGGCTGAGGTAGGAGAATCACTTGAACCTGGGAGGTGGAGGTTGCAGTGAGCTGAGATCGCACCACTGCACTCCAGCCTGGGAGACAAATTGAGACCCTGACACACACACACACACACACACACACACACACATACACACACACATACACGAAGAAACATCATCTAAACCACCAGTTCCCAAGGTGTGATTCATGAACTTGTAGTACTTAAGTCTCTGATGTTGGGGTAATGGGGAGTATGTGCAGGGTAAAAATGATTTTCATTAATAATAACAACACTTCATTTGCCTTTTTTTTTTTTTTGCTATGTTTATATTTGCACTAATGGGGCAAAAGCAATGGTAGGTGTTTCATTTGTATCCATGGATTTTAATTTATGGTGGTGACTCAGTGACAACAGAGCAGTTAGTGACATTAAAAGAACATTTTTTTTTTTTTTTGAGGCGGAGTCTTGCTCTGTCGCCCAGGCTGGAGTGCAGTGGCCAGATCTCGGCTCACTGCAAGCTCCGCCTCCTGGGTTCACGCCATTCTCCTGCCTCAGCCTCCCGAGTAGCTGGGACTACAGGCACCTGCCACCACGCCTGGCTAATTTTTTTTTTTTTGTATTTTTAGTAGAGATGGGGTTTCACCGTGTTAGCCAGGATGGTCTCGATCTCCTGACCTCGTGATCCACCCATCTCGGCCTCCCAAAGTGCTGGGATTACAGGCTTGAGCCACCGCGCCTGGCCTAAAAGAACATTTTTATGATGTACATTTCCTGAGGGGAGGGAGCATGCCAGTCTACACGCGAGCCACATGGGGAAGCAGCAGCTTTGGTCGGGAGGCAGAAAGGAGCATGGGGAAAGCCTATGCCAGAGCCTTCACGGAGGTTTCTGGGGGAAAGGAAAGGCAGGGCTGAGAAAACAGCTCAGGACTGGCTCGTTTGACTCGTGTTGGCAGGCTGTGGGTTCCTGGGGTGGCCTCTGACCGTGGGTGATTTAGGGCAGAGAAAATACTGGCTTAGTGTATGAGAGCTGGATAAAGGAGGTGGTTGGGGTATGAACTTGGGGTTGGTTTTTATATGAAAGGTGAGCTCACTGACAAGCTGTTCACTCTCCAGGAATCAGCTAACTCTGGGAGGGACAGTCTTTCCCCAGGTAGCAAGACTCCTCAAAAATGTCAAGACATTGTAAAATATAGAAAATACAATTAATACTGTGGGTAAAATGCTAGTACGTTAGCTTAAATCAAAGTACTGGCACCAAATCTATAATAATAATCACCGCATTTCTAACTGCCACATACTCAGAAAAAAAATGTTTCACTTGAGAATGTTTTTGATAGAGCAGAAAAAAATCATTAATTGTATTAAATTTTCATCCTTGAATATACATCTTTTCAGTATTCTGTGGTGACTAAAGAAGTATGCATAAGCCAGGTGAGGTAGTTCATCCCTGTAACCCCAGAACTTTGGGAGGCCAAGGCAGGAGGACTGCTTGAGGCCAGGAGTTCCAGACCAGCCTGGGTAAAACCTGCCTACAAAAAAAAAAAAAAAAAAAAAAACAGGCACAGTATCATGTGCCTGTAGTCCTAGCTACTTGGAAGGCTGAGGCAGGAGGATTGCTTGAGCCCAAGAGTTTGAAGTTGCAGTGAGCTGTGATTATACCATTACACTCCAGCCTGTGTAACAGAGACCCCCAACTCAAATACATACATACATACATAACAGTAACAAAATAAAATGAAGTATGCATAAACCACTTCTGTTTGTTAAAACAGAGATTATAAGATTGATGCAGTGGATTCTTTATGGCAATGATACCAAATTATAAATAAGACCTGAGACCATGGCAGCCAAGAGCTAAATCATACACCCCTACACTTAAGCAATAAATTATGTTCTAACTGCCACAAGGCTTTTCTTTCTCTCTAGCAGCTGAACAAGTACTGGCCTGGAGATAAACAGATTGCCAGATGCTGACTGACACCTCCCTCCCTTCCACAAGCCATAACTACAGCTTTAATTGGAAAAGAGACTGCTTTCAGGAACTTTCTTCTGATAAGTGACATTGACCACAGATTGGTTCCAGATGGTTTACAGAGACTGTGCAAAAAGTGCCTTTGTGCCCTAGGTTTTACTTTTTGACATATAGAACATAATTTATTTTTGTTTGTTTTTTGAGATAGAGTCTCAGTCTGTCACCTAGGCAGGAGTACAACGGCGTGATCTCGGCTCACTGCAACCTCTGCCTCCTGGGTTCAAGTGATTCTCATGCCTCAGTCTCCCGAGTAGGTGGGATTACAGGCACCCGCCATTATGCCTGGCTAATTTTTGTGTTTTTGTAGAGATGAGGTTTCACCATGTTGGCTGGGCTGGTCTTGAACTCCTGACCTCAGGTGATCCGCCTGTCTCGGCCTCCCAAAGTGTTGGGATTACAGGGGTGAGCCACCACACCCGGCCTAATTTCTCTCTCTCTCTGTATCTCTCTCTCTCTATATATATATAATATATATTTTATATATAATGTATATATATTATTACAGGTGAGTGACACCACGTGTGGCTAATTTTTGTATTTTTAGCAGAGAGGGGGTTTCACCATGTTGACCAGGCTGATCTTGAACTCCTGATCTCGGGTGATCCGTTCACCTCTGCCTCCTAAAGTGTTGGGATTACAGGCATGAGCTACCATGCCTGGCCTAATTCATATACCTGTATATCTTTATACAGTTTTTTTTTTTTTTTTTTTTTTTTTTTGAGGCGGAGTCTCGCTCTGTCGCCCAGGCTGGAGTGCAGTGGCTAGATCTCAGCTCACTGCAAGCTCCGCCTCCCGGGTTTACGCCATTCTCCTGCCTCAGCCTCCGGAGTAGCTGGGACTACAGGCGCCCGCCACCTCGCCCGGCTAGTTTTTTGTATTTTTAGTAGAGACGGGGTTTCACCGTGTTAGCCAGGATGGTCTCGATCTCCTGACCTCGTGATCCGCCCGTCTCGGCCTCCCACAGTGCTGGGATTACAGGCTTGAGCCACCGCGCCCGGCCTCAGTTTTTTTTTTTTTTTTTAAGATGAAGTCTGACTCACTCTTTTGCCCAGGTTGGAGTGCAATGGTGCAATCTCGGCTCACTGCCACCTCTGCTTCCTGGGTTCAAGTGATTCTCCTGCCTCAGCCTCTCAAGTAGCTGGGATTAAAAGTGAGCGATACCATGTCCTGCTAATTTTTGTATTTTTAGTAGAGGGGTTTTGCCATGTTGGCCAGGCTGGCCTCAAGTGATCTGCCCACCTTGGCCTCCCAAATTGCTGGGATTATAGGCATGAGCCACTGTGCCGGCCAATTTTACTATATTTTAATGTTAAATCTTCACCTCAAAGGGAACATGGGCTGAATGTAACATGCATGTTTACTCACTATGCAAGCATTTTGGTTTCCTTCCTAAATATTCATAGATTCTCCTATAACCTGCTAAATATGTATGAATAGCTCACCGTGTCAGGCACAAATCCTAACCTCTCCTCTTCCTCTCCCAAGCACCTGCGTTTGGTTTTGGCCAGAGGGGCCATTTCTCAACCTGCAGGTTTTAACTTTGTAAGAAATAAAGCTTTCCTTTCCTGCTTTTATAGATCTTAATGGTTTTAAGTCCACAAGCTGCATATCAGAGTATAAAAGTACTAGCTCAATTATTTGAGTTGAGAACCGAGTATCTCTTTTTGGGCGAAAGAGCATTTTTACTCTATAGTACAACTGACTATTATTCATATGTGGGTATCCAGTAGATATTTTCTTGAAAAATGAACGAGATGAACCTGTCACTTCAGAGAAACATCCGCCAATATTTGTTGCTAATGATAAAATTTGAGCTTTCAAGTAAAGATGATTCTGTTGGAAAGCTTCAATTTGCTCCTGTGCATCTGTCATCTTTGTAATAAGGACCTTTCTGATGAGGCTGCTGATGATGTGGGTTTTGGATTTTTTTATATTGCATCTGGAAATACGTCAAACTTTGGAAGATCTGTATAAGTCAGTGAACAGATACTTTCCAAATCACCAAGACACAATATTACCAAAAAATGCATGGGTAAAATATCCGTTTATTTAATTATTTATTTATTTTTTTTGCGACAGAGTCTTGTTCTGTCTTCCAGGCTGGAGTGCAGTGGCACTATCTTGGCTCACTGCAACCTCCGCCTCCCAGGTTCAAGAGATTCTCCCACCTCAGCCTCCCGAGTAGGTGAGATTACAGGCGCCCGCCACTATGTCTGGCTAATTTTTGTGTTTCTGTAGAGACGGGGTTTCACCAGGTTGGCCAGGCTGCTCTTGAACTCCTGACCTCAGGTGATCCTCCCACCTTGGCTTCCCAAAGTGCTGGGATTACAGGCATGAGCCCCAACAGCCAAATATCTATTTAAAGTACAAGACAGACTAAGTTTCAGGTTCTGTACTGCAACTAAGTATTAAGGAACCACTAACTATTCAGTTTGAGTACATTATCAATGAAGAATATCCATGACAATCTAAAAAGGCTTTAAAAATATTTCTCTTTCCAAACTACATACATGTGTGAGGAAAGATTCTCTTCATATACATACTGAGTATCGATTATCTGAAATGCTTGGGATCAGAAGTGTTTCAGATTTTGTAATGTTTTTGGATTTTGAAATATTTGCATTATACTTACCAGCTGAGCATTCCAAATCCCAAAACCCAGGATCCAAAATGTTCCAATGAGCATTTTCTTTGAGCATCACGTGGGTGCTCAAAAAGTTTTGTGTTTTGGAGTACTTCCAATTTGGGGTTTGGGAGGCTCAACCTTATTTCAATATAAACCACGTTTCAATAGATTGCAGAATCATATTTGAAAATCAGCTACCTTCTATTGATCCAGACATTAAATAAATTTCAATCATATAAAACAATGCCATTTTTCTATTTTTTCTTTTAAGAAAGTTACTTTTTGCCGGGCGCGGTGGCTCAAGCCTGTAATCCCAGCACTTTGGGAGGCCGAGACGGGCGGATCACGAGGTCAGGAGATCGAGACCATCCTGGCTAACACAGTGAAACCCCGTCTCTACTAAAAAAAATACAAAAAACTAGCCGGGGGAGGTGGCGGGCGCCTGTAGTCCCAGCTACTCGGGAGGCTGAGGCAGGAGAATGGCGTAAATCCGGGAGGCGGAGCTTGCAGTGAGCCGAGATCTGGCCACTGCACTCCAGCCTGGGCGACAGAGCGAGACTCCGCCTCAAAAAAAAAAAAAAAAAAAAAAAAAAGAAAGTTACTTTTTGTAAAAATATGACTTTATGTCAACATATAATGGATTTATTATTGTTTCTTATATTGCGGTTTTTAAAAGAGTTAATTAGTGAATATTTTAAAAATTTCTCAGCTGAGCGCAGTGGCTCATGCCTGTCATCCCAGTACTTTGGGAGACTGAGGCAGGTGGATCATAAGGTCAGGAGATCGAGACTATCTTGGCTAATACGGTGAAACTCCATCTCTACTAAAAATACAAACCATTAGCCAGGCATGGTGGCATGTGCCTGTAAGTCCCAGCCACTCAGGAGGCTGAGGCAGGAGAATTGCTTGAACCCAGGAGGCAGAGGTTGCGGTGAGCAAGTTGCTAGGACCCGGGAGGTGAAGGCTGTAGTGAGTCTAGATCGCACCACCGCACTCCAGCCTGGGTGACAGAGCGAGACTCTATCTCAAAAAAAAAAAAAAAAAAAAAAAAAATTTTTTTAAATTTCTAGTAGTGTAACCAAGTAATCCAGCCTCAAATGTACTTTAAAATGTTTTTTCCTTTCTTGCTTTCAACTTTGAGACACTTTGAAACTCTTTCTCCCTTTCTCACCTGGCACCTCCACGTGAACAGTGTTTACTTATCTAATTACGTGCTTGCTTAGGAATTCCAGGGGCCAATTTTGGCCAACAAAGCAGGCAGCGAGACCCAACTGCAGAATCCTTCCACCTAGGGGGGTTTACAAATAGCCCACCACTACCAGGCCAAAGTCAGGATGATGCAAACTGGACTTCCTGAAGAGCGATTACTCAAGATAAGCATCAGAACAAGACACAAAGGCCTGCGCCCTCCTGCACCACCCCCACATATTTCCACACCCTTTCCTTCACAACCCCCTTTACTCAGCCCAAAAGGTAGAGATGGCGTCTTTGAGGCAGGAGCCTTGCCAACTCCCATCTGCTAGCATTTAATCAATCAAGTTGCTTTCCTTTCAGCACTCCTCACTTCTCATGTTTTTGCCCTCTAAGCAGTGAGCAGCTGGACTTAGGCCAGTTACAATACCATACACACAGACAAATGCGCACAAAGTTCTTTTAAGTTAATAACTTTAATATTTTAAATATGTCTAAGACTAGAAAGTTTGAGAACTGCTGGTCTGGACATCTAGATTTATTTATGTATTTATTATGCATTTATTTCTTTATTTTTGGAGACAGAATCTTGCTCTGTCACCCAGGCTGGAGTGCAGTGGCGTGATCTAGACTCACTGCAATCTCCACCTTCCGGGTCCTAGCAACTTACATGCCTCAGCCTCCTGAGTAGCTGGAATTACAGGTGGGCGCCACCACGCCCAGCTAATTTTTCCACTTTTAGTAGAGATGGAGTTTGCCATGTTGGGCAGGGTGGTCTGCAACTCCTGGCCTCAAGTGATCCTCCCATCGCAGCCTCCCAAAGTGCTGCGTTTACAGACATGAGCCACTGTGCCTGGCCGACATCTAGATTTTGGTAAAGACAAAGAAGTTTGTATCAAAACAATCCTCCAGCTGATACAAAACAAAACAAAACCCACTTATTTTAAGGCACTAAAGAATGACCAAAAGTAGCCAGAAGCTGAAGTGGATGCAACATTTGAAAGAAAGAAACCACACTGCTTAAGAGCTACATTTAGCCAGGTATATGTTCTCACTAGTTCAGGCAGCACAGAAGAGATAGATCTCCAAGAGAAAGCATGAGTCATCTGTGTAGCGGAATCAGAGGTTTGGAGTTCAGAGCTACTGTAACTTGAAGACAAAATCTGGGAGTGGAGAAGTCAAAAAAGCAGAGCCCCAAAGTTGGCATAAGCCGCCCTCAAAGCCTTGGTTAACTACATTGCTGCAGGGCAAGACTGCAAGGAGCCCAAAAGGGAAAGAATGCTGGAGACCAAAAGGGAAAGAATTCTAGAGCCCTGAAGGAACTGAGCAAAGAGTTCAGTGGCTGCTTAGCTCTGAAAAAGAGTTTGTGATTCTAGCCCTGTGCCAACAGGAACCTTGTTAAAATCTTGGTCCCAATACCAGCAAATTGGAAATGTGATATTAAAAGAGAGCAGTTCAGCATGGATTCATGAAGACCAATATGGGGCAGTCCCTTTCTGGTATTTTTAAACGCACTGAAAATTTTAAAGTAAAGTGGAAAAACAGGCAAATAAAACAAAAGAGCAAAAAATCCTGGTCCATTCATCTTTGTCCTGGGTTAGGTGAAAACAAAACAAAACAAAACAACCTTGGTCTTTCCATTGAGACTCCAGAAGGGCCGTGTTTTAGGAGTAGAGACTGCATCCCAGGACTCAGGACAACACCATAAA
The DNA here is from genome assembly GCF_047675955.1 of Chlorocebus sabaeus. NCBI lineage: Eukaryota > Metazoa > Chordata > Mammalia > Primates > Cercopithecidae > Chlorocebus > Chlorocebus sabaeus. The sequence goes on from NC_132909.1 coordinate 22,319,800, forward strand.
ACTTTAATCAACTAGGCCCAGTCCTTGGGCATGTACACCGAAGGGCCTGGTTTTAGCAAGAATTCTGTCAAGTCGGTTTAGCTGGAATCCCCCACTCTCAATATCTAATCTCTCGCCTCACCAGCCCCTGCAGGTGATATCTGATCACCATGACCTGCTTTCAGTAGGAATCCTGGTAGGTCAGCTGAGCAAGATTACCCTATCCACTCAGTAATTTCCCATCACGGCCCCTCTCCCCCAACTATAAATTTCCTCTCTTCCTTATCGTATTCAGAGTTGGCCCATTCTCTCCCCACTACTTCAAAACCCCATTGTAGCAGTCCCTGAAATCTGCCTTACAAGTGTCAGGATAATGTTTTTCTTTAGTATTTATAGTAACACAGCTTGGATAGGAACAGATTGATTATTGGACCCCTTTGGTATCTCACCCAGAACCCCAAGTGCACACCTTTTGAGCCTTAGTCTTCACTCCTGACTGACTGGGGACCCATTGGTGAGTCAGACTCCTGGTCCACCGCTCTGGACAAACTCCCATTGAAGCTGGTACAACATTTTGATTCCTTAGATTCTGAGCATACTCTAGAGGCTGGGTTAGAATCCTAGGTTCCTCTGTTTATAAGAAGTTGGGTTAGAGACATTAGTTTCTTTGTCTAAAAAGTACCTGCTGGGCTAGAGGTCTTTTCCTTGTGTCTTTCTTTTGGGTGGGAATTCACTTCCTGACTCTCGGGGCTAGAAAATTCTTGACCTGTGAGGCCTCTCTGTTTGATCCTGTTTCTCCCATGGGAACTTCTCAGTTGACTGATGGTGTATGTTCCCCTGTTGGTATATGCTCTGCCAGCTCCCTCCACTTCCTTTCTTCTTGGCATCACTTTACTAAGGATTCTCTAAACTGGCTCCTGTAAGATCTCTCCTTTCCCACTGCTCCACTCCTCCTTCCTCCTCTCACCACCTCTGATCATCCCTTCAGTTCCCCTGAATCCTTTGACATGTGGCCCTTCAGAACTCCTCCATCCCTTTGTCCACCCTACCAGACCTTTCCCTTCCCACTCTAACCCCTACAGTCACTTGAACTTTAGGTGCCCTGTCCCACATTGGGGGCACTCAAGGGGCCCCCAAAAGAAACAACTGTGGCTGAGAAGGAAAAAAGGGCTAACTGGAAACAAAGTAGATATTTTATTCACTCAGCCAAGCTTTGGAGACATCCAGATAGCTCAGTTGCACACCTAAAATTTAGTCACAGCTTCCATAAGATTATATAACAGGGAAAATGAAAATCTGAAAATCTCCTCCACAAATATTGGCTAAAAAGCATTAGCCCACACATTGAACAGCTAACCTTGTTCCATGTGTCAGAAACACAATTCAGATAAAAATATAAAGTGGAGCAAAGATGAGGTGTAACAGTATTTTACTGACTCCCGGCTAACATTTTAGAATGAAAGTTATAACATCTCTGTTTGGGACTGTCTGCCTATGTATGTCTATGTATGTATATTATGTATATGTGATATTTTCTTACCTCGAGATGGTATTAATTATTTATTTAAACATTTTAGTAATTTAGAGACGAGGTCTCACTGTTGCCCAGGCTGGAGTGCAGTAGTGCATCGCTCTCTGCAGCCTTGAACTCCTGAGCTTAAGTGATTCTCCTGCCTCAGCTTTCTGAATAGCTGGATCTACAAGTGCACACTACTGCACTGGGATACATTTTTTTCAGAGACTGGGTTTTGCTATGTTGCCCAGGCTGGCCTCACACTCCTGGCCTCAAGCGATCCTCCTGCCTCAGCCTCCTGAGTAGCTGGAATTACAGGTGTGAGCCACGGCACTTGGCCAAAGTAATGTATAAACTCCCTTAAAGAGTTTATTCAAATTGTTTTAAGATAAAAATGAGTGTTTGCGTAAGTGAAATGTTCCTAACACCCCCAGAAATATAGGAACTAACCCAAAGGCCTTTCAAGTTCATGTGACTTGGGGTAAAATTTTGGTAACTGAGTTTAATATTTTTGGTTTAATAAGAAAAGGTGCATCTATGAGCACATATTTTTATTTTACTTGGCTTTACTAGTCAAATAAGTTACTATTGTATTTACTATGTTTAAAACTTTAAAAACTATACATTCAACTTAAGAAAAAAGGCACAAATAAACATTTAGTAAAAATTAATTGTCTGATATCCATTATTTCATATACATCAAACACAGCAGGAAAACAAAATAAAACAAACCTATGTATTTAACTTTTCAGGTTTTCCTGATTTGCTTTTAATTGTCTTTTACTTGTATATGCTATACAGTTAACAAAGAAATGACTTGAGATAATGGCTAGTTTTGTTTAACGTATTATGAAATTTTCATGAACAATCCAAACATAATAAATACTATTTGTGTAGGTCAATATAAGTGGAATAAGAGTTTTATAAATAGGCTTTTCCACAGTTGTTTCATAATATCTGCCTAAAAACAGTTTCCAAAATCTTCTTGGTAACCTGCAACCTAAGAGTCATGCTAAGTTAACTAATAGATACTCATTTATAATTTCTACGATAAACTACTGAAACATTCATTATTGAATATAAGTTTAAATTTACATACTTTTGGCTCTTTAATTTTATACAGAATAGAAAGACTAAACATATTTGGATCTGTTAAACGCTAAAAAATTGTACTATGAGGAAACATGTATTGATAAAGTTGTGAGATGATGTATTCATAACATTTGCTAATCTGTTACAGCATGCTAGTATGTAGCAGATAATTCACAACTATCTACTTCTTAGTTTACTTTGTTAAAAGGTTACTAATGGTTAACATTATAATCACTGTATGTAATTAAAACTACTAAAAATAGGTGGGGGGCAGTGGCTCACGCCTGTAGTCTCAGCACTTTGGGAGGCTACGGTGGATCACCTGAGGTCAGGAGTTCGAGACCAGCCTGGCTAATATGGTGAAACTCCGTCTCTACTAAAAAAACACAAAAATTAGCTGGGCATGGTGGTGTGCACCTGTCATCCCAGCTGCTCCTCAGGAGTCTGAGGCACAAGAATCGCTTGAATCCGGGAGTTGGAGGTTGCAGTGAGCTGAGATCCTGCCACTGTACTCCAGCCTGGGCGACAGAGCGGAAGACTGTCTCAAAAAAATAATAATAATAATCATAAAAAAAGAAAGAAAGAAATGGTTCATTGCAACCTCTGACTCTCGGGTTCAAGCAGTTCTCCTGCCTCAGCCTCCTGAGTAGCTGGGATTACAAGTGTGCACCACCACGCCCAGTTATTTTTTGTATTCTTTTAGTAGAGACGGGGTTTTGCCATGTTGGCCAGACTGGTCTTGAATCCTGACCTCAGGTAATCCACCCACCTAAGCCTCCCAAAGTGGTGAGATTACAGGCATGAGCCACCGTGCCTGGCTCACTCTTACTATTTACAATAGCATCAGAAATATTAAAAGATTAGAGAGGGCCGGGGGCGGTGGCTCACGCCTGTAATCCCAGCACTTTGGGAGGCCGAGGCGGGCGGATCATGAGGTCAGGAGATCAAGACCATCCTGGCAAACACGGTGAAACCCCATTTCTACTAAAAATACAAAGAAATTAGCCGGGCGTGGTGGCGGGCACCTGTAGGCTGAGGCAGGATAATGGCGTGAACCCGGAAGGCGGCGGAGCTTGCAGTGAGTGGAGATCATGCCACTGCACTCCAGCCTGGGTGACAGAGCGAGACTCCATCTCAAAAAAAAAAAAAAAAAGCTTACAGAGAAACTTAATGAGCAATACTTAAGACTTCTATACTAAAAACAGGAATTTCTTACAGGAATTAGAGAAGCTAACTAAAATGGAAAGCTATAGCATTGTCATGAACCACAGAACTCAATATTGCTAAGACATTAGTTCTCACTAATAAAAAATCTAGCACGTTTATCTAAAGAAATCAAGAAGTTGATTCCAAAATGAAATTGAGAAGAAAATGACCTAGAATAGCTAAAAGTTGTTTTCGTTTGTTTGCTTGCTTTTTTTTGAAATAGAGTCTCACTCTGTTGCCCGGCTAGAGTGCAATGGCACAGTTTTGGCTCACTGCAATCTGTGCCTCCCAGGTTCAAGCAATTCTCCTGCCTCAACCTCCCGAGTAGCTGGGACCACAGGCGTGTGCCACCATACCTGGCTAATTTTTGTATTTTTAGTAGAGATGGGGTTTCACCATGTTGGCCAGGCTAGTCTTGAACTCCTGACCTCAGGTGATCTGCCCACCTCGGCCTCCCAAAGTGCTGGGGTTACAGGCATGAGCTACCACGCCTGACCCTAAAAGTTTTTAAAAAGCACAAAGTTAGAAGACTTACTCTAACTGACTTCCAGACTTCTTATAAAGTTACAATAATCAAAGACCAGGTGGTATTGTCAATGTGACTTAAAATATGTCCAAAGAAACAACAGATTGTCCAAAAATAGACTGACACAAATGTGATCAATTTTCTCTATGATCATTAGAGTAATTCAGGCAACAAATACTGATGGAACAAATTGATAACCATATAGAAGAATAGACTCTCGAACCCTACTTCACATCATAAAAAAAAACATGAGGTGCATCACAGAACTAATCATAAAAAGCAAAATATACAGCCAGGTGCAGCGGCTCACACTTGTAATCCCAGCACTTTGGGAGGCTGAGATAGGCAGATGACCTAAGGCTGGGAGTTCGAGACCAGCCTGACCAACAAGGAGAAACCCCGCCTCTACTAAAAATACAGAATTAGTGGGGCGTGGTGGTGGATGCCTATAATTCCAGCTACTTGGAGGCTGAGGCAGGAGAATCGCTTGAACCTGGGAGGCGGAGGTTGCGGTGAGCTGAGATTGCGCCATTGCACTCTAGCCTGGGCAACAAGAGCAGAATACTGTCTCAAAAAAAAGCAAAATATACACAGAAAATACAGAGCATTATCCTCACCATACCTAGAAAAGAAAACTATCCTCACTATACTTAGAAAAAGACAAATATTTGTTTGAGAGGTCAAATAATTAATTATAAAAGAAACAATGATTAACTGAAATTCACCAAAGTTAAAAACTTCTATTCCTCAAAAGACACAATTAAAATGAATACGCAAGTCATAGAATAGGGAAAATATTTGTAATACGTACATTGAACAAAAGATGTCTATCTACAATATGTAAACAATTCCTACTACTCAAGGAAAAATAGATACTACTTAAATAAAAAATGGATAAAACACTTGAACAGGGCTGGGCATGGTAGCTCACGCCTGTAATCCCAGCACTTTGGGAGGCCAAGGCGAGTGGATGGCAAGGTCAGGAGTTTGAGACCAGCCTGGCCAATATGATGAAACCCCGTCTCTTCTAAAACTACAAAAAAGTACCCAGTGTGGTGGCGCACATTTGTAATCCCAGCAAATTGGGAGGCTGAGGCAGGAGAATTGCTTGAACCCAGGAGGCAGAGGTTGCAGTGAGCCAAGATTGCTCTACTGCACTCCAGCCTGGGCGACAGAGTGAGACTCCATCTCAAAACCAAAGAAACAAACAAACGAACAAACAAACAAAACACTTGAACAGATGCCTCTAATATAAAAAGCACGTGAAAAGGTTTTCAATATTATTAGCCGTAAGATAAATCTAAATTAAAACTGCGAAGTTGGTCGGGTGCGCTGGCTCACGCCTGTAATCCCAGCACTTTGGGAGGCTGAGGCGGGCGGATCACGAGGTCAGGAGTTTGAGACCAGCCTGATCAACATGGTGAAACCCCGTCTCTACTAAAAATACAAAAATTAGCTGGGCATGGTGGCACACGCCAGTAATCCCGGCTACTTAGGAGGCTGAGGCAGGAGAATTGCTTGAACTCAGGAGGCAGAGATTGCAGTGAGCTGAGACTGCGCCATGGCACTCCAGCCCAGGCAACAGAGCGAAACTCTGTCCCAAACAAACAAACAAACAAAAAAAAAACTGCAAAGTTATACAACAAGAATGGCCAAAATGACCAGAATGGCCAAAATGAACATAAAATGTAGAAAAGACTGTGGGGCAATCAAAATTCTCATACAGTGCTGATGAAAGTCTAAAATGGTATAGTAGTTTTAGGTACTAAACTACCAAACTAAAATGGTAGTTTCTAAAGAAGTAAAATATGCATCTGCCTTATGAATCAGCAATATCACTGCTAGGTGTTTACTGAAGAAAAATAAACATGTATGTCCACAGAAATATTTTTACAAGAATGACTATAGCAACTTTGTTCATGAACTAAAAACATCCCAAATGTCTTTCAACAGGAGATGCATAAACTGGTATATTCATACAATGGAAAACTGTTTCACAGTTAACAAACTACTTATGCATGCAGAAGCATGTATAAATCTCTCAGACGTGAAGCTGAGTGAAAGAAAGCAGATATGAAAAAGGTTTGCAATAGACAAAATGAATCTATGTTGGTAGACGTCACAACTCTGATTGTCTTAATGGGAGGGACTGAGTTGGAAGAGGCCGGGTGGATCTTAATGGGTTAATGAAACTGTCTTTTATCTTGATTGGAGTGTGAGATACATGGGTTTATACTTCTGTCAGAACTCACAGAACTTTACACTTTATATCTCCATGTACGTTATACCTATAAAACATGGAATAGATTCTTGGTAAGGTAATAGCAGCCAATATTTCCATAAACACAGGTAAACAAGGAAAAGATTTACATGGGGGTGATATTCATACCTAAAATGTACGTTTTAGAGGCATGAAAGTCAGCCATATATAGGCACTTTACAGGTCTCAGGTCTTTAATACATCACTAATAGGAAGGCTACTATGAAAATATAAAAAATAACAAGTGCTGGTGAAGAAACTGTAACCCTTGTACACTGTTGGTGGGAATGTGAAATGATGCAGCTACTACAGAAAACAGTATAGTGATTCCTTAAATATTAAACACAGAATTACCACATTATTCAGCAATTCCACTTCTGAGACTATACCCAAAAGAACTGAAAGCAGGGACTAAAACTGATATTTGTACACCCATGTTCACAGCAGCAATAGTCACAATAGCCAAAAGATGGAAGGAACCCAACTGACCACTGATGGATGAATGAATAAGCAAAATGTGGTATATACATACAACAGAATATTAATCAGCATTAAAAAGGAAGGAATGGATGAACCTGGAGGACATTATGTTAAGTAAAATAAGCCAGTCAGAAAAAGGATAAATACTATGTGATTCCACTTATAAGAGGTACCTAGAGTAGTCAAATTTACAGAGACTGTAAGTAGAATGGTGGTTGGCAGGGCTAGGGAGTAGGGATAAAGGGAAGTTATTTTTATTTATTTATTTTTTTGAGATGGAGTCTCTCTCTGTCACCCAGGCTGGAGTGCAGTGGTGTTATCTTGGCTCACTGCAACCTCCGCCTCCCAGGTTCAAGCAATTCTCCTGCTTCAGCCTCCCAAGTAGCTGGGATTCCAAGCGCCCGCCACCACGCCCAGTTAATTTTTTGTATTTTTAGTAGAGACGGGGTTTCACCATGTTAGCCAGAATGGTCTCGATCTCCTGACCTCATGATCCGCCCACTTCGGCCTCCCAAAGTGCTGGGATTACAGGCGTGAGCCCCGCGTCCGGCCGTGGGAAATTAATGGGTACAGAGCTTCATGTTTGCAGTTCTGGAGATGGGTGGTGGTGATGGTTGCACAACAGTGAAAATGTACTTGATGCCACTGAACTATATGCTTAAAAAGCTTAAGATAGTATATTTAATGTTATGTGTATTTTACCACAATAACAAAAATAGATCCCTAAAAACATTCAAAGGCATCAACTACTTGACATTTAATATTTACTAGACTTCATTTATAGACTCACCTAGATAGCTGTAACTTGGAAAAATTCTCTGTGTCCATAGCTCTTCTCCTTGTTCCAACTTGCGGATCATATCAGGCTTAGTCATGTGAAACCCTGATGATGGAAAATGAGACTCTTGGTCTAAGCTGTTTCGACTTTAAAACTATTGAAGTAAGATAAAGATACAACTTCAAGGTAGTAAATGAAGTATACATTAATGTCTTACCAAAATTAATACCTTATACTACACAAGTGATGATATAATCATATTTTCTTTTCTTTTCTTTTTTCTTTTTTTTTTTTTTTTGGAGACAGTCTCGCTCTGTCACCCAGGCTGGAGTGCAGTGGTGCAATCTTGACTCACTGCCACCTCGTCTCCCAGGTTCAAGCAATTCTCGTGCCTCAGCCTCCTAAGTAGCTGGGATTATAGGTATGTGCCACCACACCCAGCTAATTTTTGTACTTTTTAGTACAGATAGGGTTTCACCATGTTGGCCAGGCTGGTCTTGAACTCCTGGCCTCAAGTGATCCACCTGCCTCGGCCTCCCAAAGTGCTGGGATTACAGGCTTGAGCCACCACGCCCGGCTAAGATAATACTTTCTACTGAAAAAATCACCTCTAATCCCTGAAATTCAAAGTTCTATATGTATCAGGAATTCTTAGAAGGAGATGCATGACATTGAAAGATTCAGGAGTGCTTCTTACCCACAGATACAAAGTGGCAATAGTTTTCCAACATCACATCCCTGTAGAGGGCCTTCTGAGCAGGGTCTAGTTGCTGCCACTCCTCCTGGGTGAAGTCCACAGTCACATCCTTGAATGACACTGATCCCTGTAAGGGCATACTCTAGTTCATCCTGAAGTGATCGGAAATGTGTGAGAACTAGATATTGGAGACCTAGTACTGACAATGTTTACTGGTCAGACTAGTTTCCTTATTTATGTTTTATATTGTATAAAATTCTCTCTCTGAAAATACATCCATTTGTATTTACTTATAATCTCATGCTAAACATACTGAGATCACACTACTTGTCCTGAATGTGACTGGTTGCCTGGTAGACCAAAATGAATAAAACTGTGACCCTGCTCATGAGAAGTTACAGGCTAAGAGAGGGGCATACATGTAAATACATGCACTTAGTAGGTTTTACAGATGCAATGACAGAAATACGTACAAGGTAAAGTGTCACAAAACAAGGAAAAATTTCATTTTGTACTCTGAGGCTTCACTGAGGACATAAAAGTTTTGTACTCACAACGAATTTGTTTTGTAGGAATACAGGGCATCAGCTTTTAAAAATTCATGGGGAGAAAAAAACCAGTTAGTAAATCAGGAAATAGCAAAAGGCACAGTATGTTAGGAAACAGTCTTTGAGCTCTAAGAAGGAAAAGGTATATGGAGGTAGGCAGTGGGGATATTATGACATGATACTAGATTTTTTTTTCCTACAGAACAGCGGTCTTAAAGATATACTGAACACATTCCCAACATTGTAGCTATTTATAAACCATCAATAGGCATTTATGAAAATCTACATTGTTAATGATTACTGCTCTTGAATGTAAATTGTTAACATTTTATTTCCTTCCAGTAGACTATCTGGTACATTCTACTGTGATGCATGCCCTACTTTGGGTCTGTTGCCTTAAGGAATATAAAGAATGTGAATAAACATAAGTTGACACACATGTTATGTGATAAAAGTTTTGAGGCAATACTCCTGAAGACTAGAAAAGGCTTAATGTATATTAGGTGGGAATGACAATTAAGTAACCATGGTTAGAGATGTCTTCTAGATTAAGGAAGTGTCAGCGGGCTGACAGAGAACAACTGCACCTACATGACCACCATTACAACAGAGATGGTTGTAAATTGGCTGTAAAGTGGAAAAGATACAGGCATGTTATCTGCATAGGCAAATGCATGGCTGCTGGGACTAGAAAGTGAAAATGGGAAACAGAAGAAAATGTAGGCTGGACTAAAGGAAGTAATGAGGTAAACCTTGGAAGTGTACTTTAAGTGTCTGTGGAACATACAGGTGGTGATAGCTAGTGGAGGTTGGATATATGGTTCTGACACTCTGGACAGGGGTCTAGAGTGGAGAGGGGTATTTGAGAGTCACTAGAATCACACTAAGTGTAGCCTTCAGAGTGAATATGATTATGCGTAGAGAAAAAGGGACTGTGAAGAAGAGAACCAATTAGCATCTGAGGAAAACCAATATTGTAAAGGTTGGTGGATGAGTTAAAGAGGAATTTTCTGAAAGATATGAAAAGAGGACAAAGTACTGTTTGATCAACAATAGAGTATTTCAAAAGTGCCCTGGCATATGGATTTCCTTCTCCTGCACCAGCATATAAAACATTAAAAGAAACTAAAAAGAAAATAACAAATCTCTAACAGCATCAGAATACTGGAAAGGTTTTCACTGGCAGGCCACAATTTATAGGAACAGCTAGCAGACATGAATAAAACAGGAAGATCAGAGAGGAGGAACACAAAACCTGTTTCTTTTACAAGCCTGCAATCAAATTGCTATCCTAAACACCTCACAAAGCAGGACATCTTTCCAGAAACTAATGCTGGGATCTACCACTTCTATCTCCCAACATATCATTGCAAAACCTAGGCTAGCGGAGATAATTAAGGTTTTTCCATGTCTGCTCCATGACTACTCACAAGTTAGATCTCAAATCAGCATCAGGACAAGTTAAATTGATTCAAGCCATATATTCCCATTTAAATCAAGAAAATACCTTTCTGTTCCAGCAGTTTGTTTGTGAGAAGACTGAGAAAGGAGATGATGAATGATGTACCCAATGAATATGCACAACTAGAAGGTGTGCTTGGGGAAGGCTTAAGTTGATCTGGTTGGAATGGAGAAATTGTGAACAGGGCTAGATATAGGATGAGGCAGGTGAGGCATCTAGAATGCAAAATTTAGGAAGGCACAGCCCTGAGGGTACCCCTTAAGTATTTCACCTCATGCCACTTGCCTGCCTCATCCTAATGTGGCCCTGACTGAAGACCAGTTTCACGGAAGAAAATCTCAATATCTGGGAAGGTTAAAGGACAGGGAAGCTCATGTTCATACACCATGAAAAAAAGTTATTCCAGAAAGAGAGGAAACATCATCTCACCTGAGACATGGCTTTGAGATTTCTAGATGAATCTTCTCTTTTGAACTCTTCTTTTGGAAAAGGAAACAGTCCTGAGAAAGCAGAGATAGAGGAGATGTGTATGTGTGAGACCATACTTAACTCAGAACTCCCGGAATTAACTCAGTTAAATCTGCATGAATGTTCACTATTTCAGCACTTGTCCACCCTGCGTACCCTTCAGATGTCCAGGATGGTAGTTAGTGGGAAAATGCACAAATCAGGCTCCCTCACAAACACCAGAAACCCAGTCTCTTGGTAAAGTAGACAGGATTCTGGGGAACCTGTTTTAACTTCAAGAGAGGGAACATTGTGTTTTTCGCTCTGCAGCTCTGCCTTCCATCTCCCACTAAACACAGGTTTACTGTGTATTTCCAAATGGTTCTTCTTGGACTTTTTGCCAATTTACACTGACAGTAGTGGATGAGAATACCTTCCCCAGCCCTGATGAAGACAGTTGACAACTTTTAAATCTGTGCTTATCTGGTCTATATTGTATTGAGAATGATTATTATTATTTTTTTTTTTGAGACGGAGTTTCACTCTTGTTGCCCAGGCTGGAGTGCAATGGTACAATCTTGGCTCACCACAACCTCCACCTCCCGGGTTCAAGCGATTCTCCTACCTCAGCCTCCTGAATAGCTGGGATTACAGGCATGCACCACCACACCTGGCTAATTTTATATTTTTAGTAGAGTCGGGGTTTCTCCATGTTGGTCAGGCTGGTCTCGATCTCCCAATCTCAGGTGATCTGCCCACCTTGGCATCCCAAAGTGCTGGGATTACAGGCATCAGCCACCACGCCAGGCCCGCAAAATAACAATTTTAATTATTACAGTGAGACTGGACTTATTAAAAGCTATCCAATACTTTTTATTATCTTAGCATGTATAAGGGAGTAGGGAACCTCACTCATATAGAAGTGTTGAAAGTGGTAGTTACGACAGGCACAGTGGCTCACACCTGTAATCCCAGCACTTTGGCAGGCCTGGAGGGGGAGGATCACTTGAGGTCAGGAGTTCAAGACCAGCCTGATCAACATGGTGAAACCCCATCTCTACTAAAAATACAAAAATTAACTGGGCATGGTGGCGCAAGCCTGTAGTCCCAGCTACTCAAGAAGCTGGGGCAGGTGAATCACTTGAACTCCAGAGGCAGAGGTTGCAGTGAGCAGAGATCACGACACTGCACTTCAGCCTGGGCAAAAGAGCAAGATTCCATCTTAAAACAAACAAACAAACAAAAACAACAACAAAAGTGGTAGCTATGGTAAAAAAAAAATTTTTTTCCTGCATGGCCCCCAGTGGAACGCTATTCATTTCAACATATTGGTTTTAGTTAATATGGTGTTTCCAGGTAACGAATCTGGGAATTATGAAAATCACCTTTTCCCCTCTGATACTGTTATCTCTATTTTATTTGCTAAATTGCTAATTAGTTACAATTTTGGAGGGAGGTTTAATGGCTACTATTCAGATAATCAAATCTTACATAACCAACTAGCCATGGTCATAACACAGTTCCTCAATCATTCAAATATTTAGGTCACCAAGGCCACAAAACCACCAGAAGTAACAGTAGGTTACAAACACATGCAGAGTCACAGTCAGTCAAACATCCTTCAGAGAACCACCAACCTACAGGCCCCACTTGTCATTCACAACCTCAGACAGCAGCTAACACGATTCCAGGCAAAGTCACAATCACATCCACAAATCACTTTCAATTCTCCACACTCACAGTCTCAAATGCGACTCACGCCTAATCTAAAAATAGACACACGCAGAGGAAACCTTGCGCAGTAACACTACTCCGTCCACTTTTCACACAATCGGCCACAACATCCCAAAGACAGACAAGCACCTAAAATGCAGCAGGTTGGGCGCAGGAGGCCACCCCCATTCAACTCGCGCGCGCGCGTACACTCGGCGCCCGTTCCGCGCAGGGACTCGCCGCCAGCGATGGCGCTTCCGCGGGATCAGAACAGTCAAAATCCCCCTTCGCGTAGCTCGCTCCGGGTCACCCTCAAGGTCACGCCCACGGACCACGCCCGAGGCCCGGCTCGTACAGATCTGAGCGTCTGGATACCGCGGTCTCGGTACCCTCTTCAGAATTACCAGGCCCGGCTGGGACTCGTGGTTACCTCCCTGGCCTCCCCACCCGGTTTCGCGTCCTTAGACAGCTCTCCAGGAACGGAGCTCCCAGTGCCCTCCTCGGCCTCCTCAGCACCCCTGGCACCCACCAAGCCTCACCCCCGGCCCAGGGTGAGTCGTCTGCGCCTGCGCACTCGCGCGTGGGCCTGAGCTCCCAGGAGTCTCCGGGGCGGCCCGTTAGGCGCCGCGCGGTGCTCGCTGCGGGCGCTCCCCTCCATTTGCACCCACGCCGACTCTATTGCCACGGGGACTACGCTTCTCCCAGGACCCCGGCTCCCTTTTCCGTTAACCTGGTGGTCGTTTTCCGTGTGGTGAGTTGAGGTGACCCGGGTCTGGATGCGAGAGGAGCTCACGGCAGGGGACCCGGATTCCTGGGGAGCGAAGAGGGCTTGTGGAGGCAGAAGCCCCAGGCCTGTGTGCAAGTTACCTGCTGGGGAGGGAGACTGTGCGACTGTGTGTGTGCGCGGTTCTGTGGCTGCGTCCGTGTGTGGGGTGATTGTGAGTGGGCGCGCCTGTGACGGGCCCGGGAAGGGCGCGGGGTGTGTGCACAACAGGTGCACAGACGGGACAGCCCTGACTGTCCCCGATTGGGTCCGCGGGACCGAGTGGGGGCGGGGCCGTTTTTATGACGGCGCTGAGCGGTGACTGTGAATGTGTCATGCTGTTATCAGGGATCCTGTGATAGCGCTGTTGTGACCCACTGGAGACTGTGGTCAAAACTGGCCTGGTGCAGCTTTACAGAGTTTGATTTCTGCAGTTCTGGGGCTGGGGAATAGGTGGACAAAATCGCTGTGTGGCTCGATCTGTGTCTGTGGAAGACTCCGAGACCTTCTGTTCTAAAGCATGGCCCCTGTCGCTTTCATAAAGCATAATGCACAGTGGCATGCAGCCTCGCCAACCTCTGGGGCCAATTTTAAGTTGCGTGATTTCTTAAGAGTTTGTTGTACTGGGATTTCTTTCACTGCCTCAGTCATTTCACCTTATAACCACATTGCACAGTGTGTAGTCAAATGGCTATCGAAAGGGAAGCTGGATATTTGAGATCCAGAATGAAGTTTCCAACTGAAAAAGCACAGCCTTGTGTTTGATACGGAAATGTTAGAGCTGGAATTGCTCCCAAGGCAAGGTCCTGGGAAGATATGATATTGAGTCCCCAAAAGTAGGATTCCTTTCTCCAAAGATGTGTGTGATGGCGTTTCACTCTTGTTGCCCAGGCTGGAGTGCAGTGGCGTGATCTCAGCTCACTGCTACCTCCGCCTTCTGGGTTCAAGTGATTCTCCTGCCTCAGCCTCCCAAGTAGCTGGGATTATAAGCATCCACTGCCATGCCCAGCTTTTTTTTTTTTTTTTTTTTTTTTTTTTTTTGTATTTTTAGAGACAGGGTTTCACCATATTGGCCAGTCTGGTCTCCCAACCCCCGACTTCAAGTGATCCACCCGCCTTGGCCTCCCAAAGTGCTGGGATTATAGGCATGAGCTGCTATGCCCAGCCAAATTTGATACCATTTTCTTAAGAATTTTTGCATGAGGTTTTTGGTCTGTCATTTCTTTTCTTGTAGTATCTTCATCAGGTTTTGGTATTAGGGTAGTACTGGCCTAAAAAAATATGAACTGTCCTGTCCTTCCCTATTTTCTGGAAAAGTCTGTATAAGATTGGTATTATTTGTTCCTTAAATTTCTGGTTGAATTATCTGGTAAAATCATCTAGGTCTGGAGATTTCTTTTCTTGATGTAATAAATTCAATTTCCTTTTTTTTTTTTTTTTTTTTTTGAGACGGAGTCTCGCTCTGTCACCCAGACTGGAGTGCAGCGGCACGATCTCGGCTCACTGCAAGCTCCGCCTCCCCGGTTCATGCCATTCTCCTGCCTCAGCCTCCCAAGTAGTTGGGACTACAGGCGCCTGCCACCATGACCAGTTAATTGTTTTGTAGTTTTTAGTAGAGACGGGGTTTCACCGTGTTAGCCAGGATGGTCTCGATCTCCTGTCCTGATTATCCACCTGCCTCAGCCTCCCAAAGTGCTGGGATTACAGGCGTGACCAACCGTGCCTGGCCTCAATTTCCTTGATATATCTGTTTCATCTTGTGTGTTTTAGTAAGTTGTATTTTTTTAAAGGAATTTTGTCCATTTCATCTGAATTCTCAAATTTGTTGACATTAAGTTGTCTATAGTAATTCTGTTTTTTTTTTGTTTTTGAGACTCTGTCACCAGGCTGGAGTACAGTGGCGTGATCTTGGCTCCCTGCAACCTCTGCCTCCCAGGTTCAAACGATTTTCCTGCCTCAGCCTCCCGAGTAGCTGGGACTACAGGCGTGCACCACCACACTCAGCTAATTTTTGTATTTTCAGTAGAGATGGGGTTTTACCATGCTGGCCAGGATGGTCTCGATCTCTTGACCTTGTGATCTGCCCACCTTGGCCTCCCAATAATACTTACCTTGTTAGACTTCTAATGTCTAATATGCTCCTTAGTGATAAGTTATCTTTCATTTCTGATATTAGTAATTTGTCTTTGCAGTTTTGTAGTTGATAATTCTAGCTAAGTTTTTATCAATGTTTTTTTTCTTTTTTTTTTTTTGAGACTGAGTCTTGCTCTGTTGCCCAGTCTGGAGTGCGGTGGCGCTATGTCAGCTTACTGCAACCTCCACCTCCCAGGTTCAGGCGATTCTCATCCTTCAGCCTCCAGAGTAGCTGGGACTACAGGTGCATGCCACCATGCCTGGCTAAGTTTTGTATTTTTAGTAGGAGATGGGGTTTCACTATGTTGGCCAGACTGGTTTCAAACTTCTGACTTTAGGCCGGGCACGGTGGCTCACGCCTGTAATCCCAGCACTTTGGGAGGCCGAGGCGGGCGGATCACGAGGTCAGGAGATCGAGACCATGGTGAAACCCCGTCTCTACTAAAAATACAAAAAATTAGCCAGGCACGGTGGCGGGTGCCTATAGTCCCAGCTACTTGTGATGCTGAGGCAGGAGAATGGCGTGAACCCGGGAAGCGGAGCTTGCAGTGAGCCGAGATTGCGTCACTGCACTCTAGCCTGGGCAACAGAGCCAGACTCCGCCTCAAAAAAAAAAAAAAAAAAAACTTCTGACTTTAGATGATCCGCCCACCTCGGCCTCCCAAAGTACTGGGATTACAGGCATGAGCCATCATGCCCACCCAAGGTTGTATCAATTTTGTTCCTTTTTTCAGAGAATTCACTTTTATTTTGGCTAATTATATATCTATTTCATTTATTTTTTTCTCTCATCTTATTTCCTTTCTTCTGGGTATTGAGAGTTTACTTCGCTTTTTCTTTTCTAGCCTTTTAAAGTAGAACCTGTAGTTATTTATTCTAGGCCTTTTCTTCTAATATAAGCATTTAAATCCAGAATCTCTACTTTAACTCCATTCCACAAATTTTCTTTTTATTTATTTATTTATTTATTTAAGTATTTACTTATTTATTTTTGAGGCAAAGTCTCACTCTGTCACCTGGGCTGGAGTGCAGTGGTGCGATCATGGCTCACTGCAACCTCGACTTCCCGGGCTCAAGTGATCCTCCTGCCTCAGCCTCCCACGTAGCTGGGACCACAGCATGCGATTGCACGCCATCGCATCCTGTTAATTTTTGTATTTTTTGTAGATATGAGGTTTCACCCTGTTGCCTAGGCTGGTCTGAAACTCCTGAGCTCAGGTGATCCACCTGCCTTGGCTTCTCAAAGTGCTGGGATTATAGGTATGAGCCACCATGCCTACCCCCACAAATTTTTATATGGTGCATTTTCACTATCAGTTAGTTCAAACTATTTTCTTTTTCCCATTGATTTCTTCTTTAACCTATGGATTATGTAGAAGTGTGTTTAATTTCCAAACATTTGTGTGTTTTCTAGGTACTTCATTGTCAGTGATTCTTAATTTCATTTCACCAAAGAACATATTGTGTATGATTTTGGTCCTTTGAAATTCACGGATGCTTTTTTTATGGCCTAATATGTGATCTGTCTTGAATATACCATGTGCACTTGAAAAGCACGTGTATTTTACAGTTGTTGGGTGCATTATTTTGCAAAATATTAATTTTATCAAGTTGGTTGCTAATCCATATATCTTCACTGATATTTTTTGTCCTTTTTTTTTTTTTTGCCAGTTGCTGAGAGATGGATGTTAAAAATCAAGGCCAGGACTACAGTAAGGCTGAAATAATTGAAGTGCTTGGAGCAGAACTGAAAGAGGTACTTACTAACTTTTAGGGTTGTGTAAGTGCAGTGTTGTTTGAAGCTCTGTGTGTGTGTTTCTATAAAGACTGGTCTGGAAAACAAACCAGAGGAAAACATTTCTTTGCTTTTCTGCTCCGCTCTCACATGAAAACAACAAACACAGTAAGAGTCAACACCAAAGACTTCAGTGACTCCCAGATATGTGAGGATTTCCCCTACCAGCAAGCAAGCAAGCAATCAGTTCTGCAGCAGACACCAACTGTGTATCCTCCAATTTAATTCTGACACTATCTGCCTGGAAATAGCATCAGATCCCTCAGGCTGAGGACTCAGTCCCTAAGACTGCCATCTCTTCAGACACCAGTTGCAAGTCTGGGCCTCTAGAACTTCTGACCAACTGGGCTTCAAGTTGGCGTTCCCAGACATTTACAGTGACTCATGGCTGGAGGATCACTTGAGGCCAAAGTTCAAGACCAGCCTGGGCAACGTGAGACCTGTCTCAAGAAAATAAAAAGTAAAATTAGCTGGGCATGGAGGTACAAGTCTGTGGAGTCCTAGCTACTTGGGAGGTTGGGGTAAAAGGATCACTTGAGTCCAGGAATTCAAGGTTACAGTGAGCAGTGATCTGTGCCATTGTACTCCAGCCTGGGCAACAAAACGTGATCCTGTCTTTAAAAAAAAAAAAAAGAAAAAAAAAGATGGAGTTCTCACAACTCCCTTTTTGGGTTCAATTAATTTGCTGAAGTGGCTCACAGAACTCAAGGAAACACTTATGTTTGCTGGTTTAATATAAAGGATATTACAAAGGATATAGATGAAGAGATGCATTGGGCAAGGTATGGGGAAGGGGCATATTGTTGGAAGCACAGAATAGGCAAGACTCCAGAGAAAGTTTCTCTTCTCTCTCCACTTCTTGCTGCCATTGTCTGTTAGGTTTGATCCACAATAGATGGATCTCATTCTCCTTTTCCATTTCCCTCATATTTTGTTATGGCCCTTTTGAATCCTGCCATTCACTGTTCTGATTTTCACAGTGCTGGGAGTCATCAGTATGTTCCTGAGGTGGAATAGCACTCAATTCAGACCAAGGATGACAGAGGTGTGGGGAGCAAACATACACTTAGAGGACAGGGCAGACCAAGTGAATGACAACTCTTTCCATCACACCCACCCTCAAATCATGAGGTACTTATCCACTTTTACCTTTGAATACAGGACTGTGGTTCTCCTATGCAAAGACGGCAGGGAGTGGATGCTAGAAGGGTAAAACAAGGCTGTGAATCAAGCTCAAGAGATCTCCCTCGGAATTTCATTAAACTACTACCAGAGGACATATACTAAACTAGTAATCCCTTAAGGCATAAGACATGTTAAAACCACTTTATTGAGCCATAATTCACATACAATTCACCCATTTAAAGTGTACAATTCAATGGATTTTTGTATATTCACAGAGTAATACATTCATCCTCACAATTTTTTTTTATTTTGAGACACAGTCTTGCTCTTTCACCCAGGCTGGAGTGCAGTGGCATGATCTCGGCTCACTGCAACTTCCTCCTCCTGGGTTCAAGTGATTCTCCTGCCTCAGCCTCCCAAGTAGCTGGGATTACAGGCGCCCACCACCACACCCAGCTAATTTTTGTATTTTTAGTAGAGAAAGGGTTTCACCATGTTGACAAGTCTGGTCTCAAACTCCTGGGCTCAAGCATCACCACAATTTTAGATCGTATTTATCTCCCAAAGAAATCCAGCTCCCCTTTGCTATCACTTCCAAACCCCCATGCCCTCCAGCCCTAGGCAACCGTTAATGTGCTTTTTCTTGACAGATTTTCCTGTTCTGGACATTTCATATAAATGGAGTCATGCAGTATGTAAATCCTTCATGACTAGCTTCTTTAACTTACCATAATGTTTTGAAAGTTCATCCATGTAACGTGTATCATTATTACTTTCTTTTTATGACTGAATAATATTCTAAGATATGGTAAAGATATGACATCTTGCTTACCCATTCATCAGCTGACGGATGTTTAGGATGTTTCCATTTTTTGGCTACTGTGAATAATGCTGCTGTGAAGATGCATGTGCCTGTTTTAGTGTGGAAATGTTTTCATTTCTGTCAGGTAGACCTGAGGAGTAGAATTGGAGATTATATGCTAACATGATGTTTAACCATTTCAGGAACTGCCAGATTGATTTTCACAGCAACTGGACCATTTACATTCCCACTAGCAGGGTAAAAGAGTTTTTATTTCTCAACATCCTTGACAACACTTAAAAAAAATTATAGCCATCATAGTAGGTGTAAAGTATTCATAGTATCTCATTATTGTTTGTTGTGCATTTCCCTAATGGTTAAGAAGGTCATGGGATTTTTTTTTCCCCCTGAGATGGAGTCTTGCTCTTGACACCCAGGCTGGAGTGCAGTGGCGTGATCTTGGCTCACTGCAACCTCCACCTCCTGGGTTCAAGCGATTCTCCTGCCTCAGCCTCCTGAGTAGCTGGGATTACAGGCGCTTGCCACCACGCCTGGCTAATTTTTGTATTTTTAGTAGAGACAGGGTTTTACCATGTTGGCCAGGCTGGTTTCAAACTCCTGACCTCAAGTGATTCACCTGCCTCGGCCTCCCAAAGTGTTGGGATTACAGGGGTGAGCCACCACGCCCAGCCGGTCATGGGATTTTATTATACTTTTATGCATGATAGGAGTAAACAGAATCTGCAAACTCCTCTTTTTCCTTAACATAGAAACCTTATACATATTTATGTCTTCTAGAAAAATAGAGATGAGTTTAACCATTATCAGGGCAGCGAATTATGACATAAACAACAGGATTTAGGATTACTGTTGAAATATGAGGTCTTAAAGACTCCTTTGCACAAATAATACAAATAAGCAAATTATAGACAGGAAACTAGCTCAGGATGATCAGAGTTATCTCTCTACTGACCAGGAGAGTAACGCTGATATTCACTGAGTGTTCTCAATTCAATAGTTTATCATATCAGGTTCTTTTAAATAGATTTTATGACACAGAGTGGTGTCTTTTCCCCTGTAGCTCCATAGGGAGAACACATCTCCATATTTTTAAAAGATTCCTTTTTACTACTATTAGGTGGGTCTGCATCCTTAAGAATTTTACTTGTTTGCGTGATGACAAAAAACAGGACTGAAAAGCTCAATACATATTACAAGGAAATGGAAAATGGAGTCAACAGTTTTTGAAGTTAAAATGTTAATAAAGAGCATATAATGTTTTATAGTCATAATGGGATTTCGTGTTCCACACTGGACACTCCTGTCTTTGCCTGCCCTTTCATTGTCACCTCTTCTGCCTCATGATCCACAGTTGGAACCCCTTAAATAATCAATGTGGCATGTAAATCAAGGAACAGTACATACATAGCTTAGAAGATGTAAGCATAAATGTTAAGATGTTGCTTACAGATCCATAGTTACTGAGCCAGCTAGGGAATGAGCTGTGTGGTGATGTTAAGTATCGTTAACCATCACATTCAGTCCTGGAGCTGGCCAGAAACTAGAGTCTCCTCATTACCTTCCATCCCACCAAAATCCAGCCTCCCAACGTTGCCACTGCTGAGGAGTATGGAAAGGAGTCACGAGCTAATCACTTAGAAAAATTCATAGTAATCTCTTTTGTATGTATAGTGCCTTACAGTTTACAAAGCAATTTTCCAGCTTTTATTTCAGTTTTGTGAGAAACAGGTAGAAAGACACTAATTTATTGACTACACTGACACTGAATATACTTTGTCTCATTTCATAAAAACTTACTCCCTCCATTTACAGATGAGATGGGTAGAGCAGAAATGCTTGTCTTCATTTTACATCAGAAGAGAATGAGGCTCAGTAACATTAAGGGATATATACAACTAAAAACAGTGCAGGTGGGGATTATAGCTAGATCTGTCTGAGCACAGAGCTCTGGAACACTGACTGCCCTGCAGCTCAGTTACTCCACATGAGGATGAATCTGGGGCTCTCTGCTGGTCAAGAGGCAGCTCATTTCTATATCAAACTTCGCAAAGACTTCCCATTCATCCATGAGCCCCTGTAAACCTTTAAACTGGAAGTAATGGGAGGGCAGGGAGTGGAAACTGATAGGCCTGAGTCTTTAATTCTTTCCTCCATGTTTAGTATTGGGTTTGTTGTTTCTCCCCACCACAAACTCAGAGAGGCAAGGACCATGCACTTTGGCCACAGCAACCTGATTGACTTACGTGCTATTCTGGTCAGACTTCATCTTCCAAGAGCTGTCACCAGGCCTCCCATTAGTTCAATGACCCATCTCCTTCTTCACTTTCTTTTTAATCAGGCTTATACTTGCTGCTTCTTTTATGCTTTGACTTTTATGAGATCAATTAAGTGTTCTTTATTCTCCTTTCCCCTGCACTGGATTAAAAATAAGATATTGTATTGCTTTATTATTGGAAGTTACTCTTAACCTTGCATCTTTGACTTAATGACTAACTGGTATATCCTTCTTGAGCAATAAAAAAGACCTTAGAATGCTTTAGGTTCTTTCTCTTTCTCTCTCTCTTTTTCTTTCTTCTTTTTTGAGACAGAGTCTCCCTCTGTCACCCGGGGTGGAGTGCAGTGGGGTGATCTCGGTTCACTGCAACCTCCACCTCCTGGGTTCAAGCGATTCTCTTGCCTTAGCCTCCTGAGTAGATTACAGGTGCGTGCTACCACACCTGGCTGATTTTTTTTTTTTTTTTTTTAGATGGAGTTTCACTCTTGGTGCCCAAGCTGGAGTGCAATGGCATGATCTCGGCTCACTGCAATCTCCGCCTCCTGGGTTCAAGCGATTATCCTTCCTCAGCCTCCCGAGTAGCTGCGATTACAGGTGCACGCCACCACACCTGGCTAATTTTTGTGTTATTAGTAGAGACAGGGTTTCACCATGTTGGCCAGGCTGGTCTCAAACTCCTGACCTCAGGTGATCCACCCACCTCAGCCTCCCAAAGTGCTGAGATTACAGGCGTAAGCCACCACACCTGGCCCACCTGGCTGATTTTTGTATTTTTAGTGAAGATGGGGTTTCAGCATGTTGGCCAGGCTGGTCTCCAACTCCTGACCTCAAGTGATCTGCCCATCTTGGCCTCCCAAAGTGCTGGGATTACAGGTGTGAACTACCACATCCCACCTCTTTCTATTTTTGTCTGGTGCTTTTGATCTAATTTGTTTTGAAATTCCATAAAAAGTAATCATTATTACTTCGTAAACAGAATCCCCAACATACTAACCAATTTCCTTGCTCATCATTTAAAATTTTATCTCATTCTGTCTTTTGAGTTTTTCTTTTTGGTGATTCAAATCCTTTAGAAATTCTTCCAGTGTGTCTATGAAAAAAACCTTTGTCTGAAAATGTCTTTATTTTGCCCCACTCTTTTTTTTTTTTTTTTGAGACGGAGTCTCGCTCTGTCACCCAGGCTGGAGTGCAGTGGCCGGATCTCAGCTCACTGCAAGCTCCGCCTCCCGGGTTTACGCCATTCTCCTGCCTCAGCCTCCCGAGTAGCTGGGACTACAGGCGCCGCCACCTCGCCCGGCTAGTTTTTTGTATTTTTAGTAGAGACGGGGTTTCACCGTATTAGCCAGGATGGTCTCGATCTCCTGACCTCGTGATCCGCCCGTCTCAGCCTCCCAAAGTGCTGGGATTACAGGCTTGAGCCACCGCGCCCGGCTATTTTGCCCCACTCTTAATTGCTACTTTTCCTCTATCACTTCAAAGGTATTATTCTCCTGTCTTCTGACATCTGTGTGCAATCATCTTTCCTTCTAGGTAGCATGTCTTTTCCGTTTTTCTTTTCTTTCCTTCCCTCCCTTCAAGATTTCTGTTCTGCATTATCACTGTGATGTGTCTAGGTGTTAGATCGGCTTTCATTATCCTACCTGACACTCATTTTGATTCCTCATCTTAAAATTGACTTTAATTACGAAAAGTTCTAAACCACTTTTTCTTCTGATACTCCTCTTCCTTTTTCTCCTTTTATGACATTTATTAGATATGTCTTGGGGCCCTTTTATTTTCTTCCATGTCTCTTAGTTTCTCATCTGTCTTTCACTTTTTATCTCTGTGCTGCATTATAGGTAATCTCTTCAGATATATCTTTAAGTTCATTAATTTTGAGCTGTGCTTGTTATGTTCTCTATACTTAAGATCTTTTTTATTTCTAGAAATTCTCTTTGGTTATTTTTTAAATCTATTGATTCTTTTTAAGTATTGTGCTTTCATTCTGAGTTTTTTCCATTTAAAACATTTAATATTCTTTCATATTGTCATATTATATGCAGTTCTTATAGATGCCAACTTTATTATTTATTTAGTCTGCTGACCCGCCTGTAATGGTTATTTCCTTGTTGTTTGTAATTTTTGAGCTCATCTCGGTGGGGCAGAGGTATGCTTTGTTTTTTTTTTTTTAAGGGTTTTTCATGTGCCCTGGATTGAGAGAGTATTCAAAACCATGTTACATTTACTTTTGGCTGAGTTGCAGGGGTTTCAGTGGAGCTGAAGCTGGTTCTGTATGTAGGGATTTTTACTTATTAAAAATTAAAATTTTAGGCCAGGTTTCGTGGCACATGCCTGAAATCTCAGCACTTTGGGAGGCCAAGGTGGGAGGATTTCTTGAGCCCAGGAGTTCAAGACTAGCCTGCACAACAAAGTGAGACCCTGTCTCTAAATTTTTTTTTTTAATTAGTTGGCCATAGTGGTGCCCACCTGTAGTCCCAGCTACTTGGGAAGCTGAGACAGGACAATCACTTGATACTAGTAGTGAGTCATGATCATGCCACTGGACTCCAGTCTGGATGAACTCCAGTCTGGGTGACAGAGTAAGACCCTGTCTCAAAAAAAAAAAAAAAAAAAAAATTAGATACAGACTTTGTTTTTCTATTTCATCTTGAGTCAAGAGTTTTGAGAAGCTGTGCTTTTAAAGGAATGGATGAATTTCATCTAAGATGTCAAAGTTATTGGCATAAAATTGTTCATAATATTGCCTTATCATTTTACTGTCTGTAGGATCTTAGTGGCATCTTCATTTTTATTCCTGACATGGGTAATTTGTGTTTTCTTTTATTAATTATGCTTACTAGGGATTTATCAATTTTTTAAATACCTTCAAATGAACAACTTTTTGTTTTGTTCTTTGTTTTTTTTTTTTTTTGAGACGGAGTCTCGCTCTGTCGCCCAGGCTGGAGTGCAGTCGCCGGATCTCAGCTCACTGCAAGCTCCGCCTCCCGGGTTTACGCCATTCTCCTGCCTCAGCCTCCCGAGTAGCTGGGACTACAGGCGCCTGCCACCTCGCCCGGCTAGTTTTTTGTATTTTTTTTAGTAGAGACAGGGTTTCACCGTGTTAGCCAGGATGGTCTCGATCTCCTGACCTCGTGATCCGCCCGTCTCGGCCTCCCAAAGTGCTGGGATTACAGGCTTGAGCCACCGCACCCGGCCTTGTTCATTTTCTTAATGGTCTGCTTTCTATTTCTACTTAATTGATTTATGCCCATCTTTATTTCTTTTTTTCGACTTTGGGTTTAGCATATAGCATGTTTGTTATTCTTTTTCTAGTTTCTTTAAGCCTTTCTTTGTTTTTAAAAGTTGTGACAAAGTATACATGTAACATAAAATTTACCATCTTAACTATTTTTGAGTGTACAGCTCAGTAGGCATTAAGTATATTCCCATTTTTGTACAACCAATATCCACAACTTTTTCATCCTGTAAATGTGAAACTATATCCATCAAATAATAATACCCTTTTCCCCCTGCCTCCAGCCCCTGGCAACCACCACAAGAAACCTACAGACTCTCTCACTATAGCGTTAATAGCCAAAAAGTGGGAGACCAGTAATTATCTTTTTGTGATTGGCTTGTTAGAATAATATCCTCATGGTTCAGCCACATTGTAGCATATGTCAAAATTTCCTTCTAAGGCTGAATAATATTACATTGTATGTGTATGCCACATATATTAGTCTGTTTTATGCTGCTATAAAGGAATACCTGAGGCTGGGTAATTTATAAAGAAAAATGGTTTATTTAGCTTATGGTTCTACAGGCTGTACAAGAAGCATAGTGCCAGCATCTGCTTCTGGTGAGGCCTCAGGAAGCTTACAAAAATGGCAGAGGGCAAAGGGAGAGCTAGCATATCACATGGCAAGAGGGAACAAAAGGGAGAGGGAGGAGGTGCCAGGCTCTTTTAAACAACTAGCTATAGGGTGAACTCATATCCATGGGAAGGACACCAAGCCATTCATGAGATCCACCCCTATAATCCAACACCTCCCACTAGGCGCCACCTCCAACATTGGGGGTCACATGTCCACATGAGATTTTGAGGGAACAAATATCCAAATCATATTACCACATTTTGTCTATCCACTCATCCACTGATGGACATGTGGGTTGTACCTATTTCTTGGCTATTGTGAATAATGCTGCTATGCATTCCTTCTTTTTTAATTTAAGTACTTAACATTCCTCTCAACTCTGCTTTAGCTGTATCCTTCCAATTTTGACATGCCATCAAATTTCATAGTTCAAAATATTTTCCCCTTATTTATTCAATGATCTGCAGATTTAGAAGTGTGTTATTTAATTTCCATGTATTGAGGGATTGTATAGGTTTCTTTTTTTATTTTATTTTATTTTATTTTTTTTGAGACAGAGTCTCACTCTGTTGCCCAGGCTGGAATGCAGTGGCACGATCTCGGCTCACTGCAAGCTCCGCCTCCCGGGTTCACGCCATTCTCCTGCCTCAGCCTCCCGAGTAGCTGGGACTACAGGCGCCTGCCACCACGCCTGGCTAATTTTTTGTATTTTTTCAGTAGAGATGGGGTTTCACCGTGTTAGCCAGGATGGTCTTGATCTCCTGACCTCGTGATCCGCCTGCCTCAGCCTCCCAAAGTGCTGGGATTACAGGCGTGAGCCACTGCACCCGGCCAGTATAGGTTTCTTATTACTGGTTTCTAACGCACATTCCCTGTAATGTGGCAATCTTTTGAAGTTTATTGTGACTTATGGTCCAGCCTATGGCCTATCGTGGGGATTGTTCATGTACATGAAAAGAATGTAATTTTTCAATTGTGGGTATAGTGTTCTGTAAACCAACAATTAGGTCATGTTGACTGGTTTGGTTCGCATCTTCTGTACAGTTGTCCCTTGCTATCCACAGGGGACTGGTTCCAGGACACCTTGTGGATACCAAAACCTGCAGATGCTCAAATTTGTTACATAAAATGGTGTACAATTTGCATATAACCTATGCACATCCTTCTGTATACTTTAAACCATCTCTAGATTTTTTATAATACCTAATACAATGTAAATGCTATATAAACGTTATACTATGTTTTAAAATTTGTATTTTTACTGTTGTCGTGTTTTTTCTGAGTATTTGTGCATTGCCATTGGTTGAATGTGCATATATGAAGAGCTGATTATATATACTACTGAGTTTCTTGCCTACAAATGCTATCAATTACTGAGATACAATTGTGGATTTCCAATTATGCTTGGGGATCTGTTTATTTCTTTTGTTCTGTTAGTTTTTGCTTCATGAAATTTAACACTCTCATTATAGGTTCATACCAGTGTACATATTCCTGATGAACACATACAGCCATGTGCCAGGTAACAATATTTCAGTCAATGATGGACACATACAATGGTGGTCTCATAAGATTACAGTGGAGCTGAAAAATTCCTATCACTTGTGGACGTTGTTGTGCAACATATCACTCAGGTGTTTGTGGTGAGGCTGGTGTAAATAAACCTACTGTGCTTCCAGTTGTATAAAAGTATAGTAAATGCAATTATGTATAGTATGTAATAGGTGATGATAATAAATGTTACTAGTTTATGTATTTATTGTACTATTAGTATTATTATTTTAGACTGTACTCCGTCCAACTTATTTAAAAAAAAAAAGGTAACTGTAAAACAGCTTCAGGTGGCCGGGCGTGGTGGCTCACACCTGTAATCCCAGCACTTTGGGAGGCGGAGGCTGGTGGATCATGAGGTCAGGAGATCGAGACCTTCCTGGCTAACATGGTAAAACCCTGTCTCTACTAAAAATACAAAAAATTAGTCGGGTGTGGTGGGCGCCTGTAGTCCCAGCTACTCGGGAGGTTGAGGCAGGAGAATGGTGTGAATCCGGGAGGCG
Organism: Chlorocebus sabaeus; assembly: GCF_047675955.1. NCBI lineage: Eukaryota > Metazoa > Chordata > Mammalia > Primates > Cercopithecidae > Chlorocebus > Chlorocebus sabaeus. The sequence continues at coordinate 22,347,323 of NC_132909.1, forward strand.
GAGGTGAGATTGTGCCACTGCACTCCAGCCTTGGGAGGTGAGATTGTGCCACTGCACTCCAGCCTTGGCAACAGAGCTAGACTCTGTCTCAAACAAACAAAAAACCTGCCTCAGGCAAGTCCTTCAGGAGGTATCCAGAAGAAGGCATTGTTTTCATAGGAGATGACAGCTCCATGCATATTATTAACCCTGAAGACTGACATTTCAGTGGGACAAGATGTGGAGGTAAAAGACAGTGATACTGATACTCTGGACCCTGTGTAGGCCCAGGCTAAAGTGTGTGTGTCTTTGTTTTTAACAAGAAAGTTTAAAAAGTAACAAGCATTTTTAAAATAAAAAATTTTTTAAATAGAAAAAAGCCTATAGAGTAAGGACATAAATATTTTTGTGTTCCTATATAATGTGTCTGTGTTTTAAGTGAAGTGTTATTACAATTCAGAAAGATAAAAAATAGTAAGTTTATAATGTAAAAATATCACAGGAAGCTAAGGTTAATTTAGTATTGAAGAAAACTTTAAAAAATAAATTTAGTGAAGCCTAAGTATACTGCTTGTAAAGTCTACAGTAGTATACAGTAATGTCCTAGTCCTTAGCATACTCGCACAACTCATTCAGTGACGCACTCAGAGCTTCAGTCCTGCAGGCTCCATTCATGGCAAGTATCTTATACAGGTGTGCCATTTTTTAATAATTTATACAGTATTTTTACTGTACCTTTTCTATGTTTAGATACACAAATACCACTGTGTTATAAATGCCTACAGCATTCAATACAGTAATATGCTATACAGGTTTGTAGCCTAGGAGCAATAGGCTATACCATGTAACCTAGGTATGTAGTAGGCTACCCCATTTCTGTTTGTGTTAGTGTACTCTATGATGCTTGCATGATGCAATAACCTAATGACACATTTCTCAGAATGTATCCCTGTAGTTAAGTGACAAATGTATATGCAAATTCCTAATGACCTGCTCTTTTATGATTATTACCTATCTCCTGCAATATACATTGTTTTGAGGGCTATTATCTGATATTACTATAGCCATGCCAACTTTCTTAATGTATATCTTTTTCTTGACTGATTTTAAGTAGCTTTCTCAGCTTATTTTTTTTTTTTTTTTTTTTTTTTTTTGAGACGGAGTCTCGCGAGTCTCGCTCTGTCTCCCAGGCTGGAGTGCAATGGCGCAATCTCAGCTCACTGCAACCTCCACCTCCTGGGTTCAAGCAATTCTTTGCCTCAGCCTCCCGAGTAGCTGGGATTACAGGCGCCCACCACCATGCCCGGCTAATTTTTAGTAGAGATAGGGTTTTGCTGTGTTGGTCAGACTGGTCTCGAACTCCTGACCTTAGGGGATCCACCCGCCTTGGCCTCCCAAAGTTTTGGGATTACAGGCGTGAGCCACTGCATCCAGCCGCAAATACCCAACTTAATACTACATGTGACCAGGTGTGGTGGCTCACACCTATAATCCCAACACTTTGGGAGGCCATGGCTGGCAGATCACTTGAAGTCAGGAGTTTGAGACCAGCCTGGCCAAATGGCAAAACCATCTCTACTAAACATACAAAAATCAGCCAGGTGTGGTGGCACACTTGCCAGTAATCCCAGCTACTACGGAGGCTGAGGCAGGAGAATTGCTTGAACAGGAAGCAGAGAGGTTGCAGTGAGCCGAGATTGCACCACTGCACTACAGTCTGGGTGACAGAGCAAGACTTCATCGCAAAAAAACAAAAAAACAAAAACAAAAAAAATCTCCCCCAGCCGGGCATAGTGGCTCATGCCTGTAATCCCAGCACTTTGGGAGACTGAGGCAGGGGGATCACAAGGTCAAGAGATCAAGACCATCCCGTCCAACATGATGAAACCTTGTCTATACTAAAAATACAAAAAATTAGCTGGGTGTGGTGGTGCACACCTGTAGTCACAGCTGCTTAGGAAGCTGAGGCAGGAGGATCACTTGAACCTGGGATGGTGAGGTTGCAGTGAGCCGAGATCGCACCAATGCACTCCAGCCTGGGCAAGAGTGAGACTCTGTCTCAAAAATAAAAAAAAAAATAAAAAATCTCCCCTACACCCTTTATTCTTGGTCCTCACTTGAATGACAGGAAAAAAAAAAAGGATTGAGTTCTTCATTTTATAAAAAATCTAAGGGAGGAATGGACAAGAGAAAAAGAGTGGGTGGTACTGAAATTAGCATCCAAAGGCTTAGAATACCATTTATTTTTCCACCAAGACTGAAGGCCTACTCTATTCCTAGGCTCCTGTCACCATGGACCTGTTTCTCTTGTCCTCTCTCTTCTCCAGTGCTTTCCTAAACATAAAGAGTAGACTTCGGCTGAGCGTGGTGACTCATGCCTGTAATCCTAAGCACTTTGTGAGCCCGAGGCAGGAGGATCACTTGAGCCCAGGAGTTTGAGACCAAACTAAGCAACATAGTGAGATCCTGTCTCTACAGAAAATTTTTTAAAAAAATAGCTGCATGTGGTTGCATGTGCCTGTAGTCCCAGCTACTCAGGAGGCTGAGTGGGAGGATCGCTTGGGCTCAGGAGTTTGAGACTCCAGTAAGCCATGACCATGCCACTGCATTCCAGCCTGGGTGACTCTATCTCAAAAAAAAAAAAGAGTACACTCTTCTATCTGATCTTTCAGTCAGACTACTCCCATGCCTCTGGTGGAATGGGAGTAGAATGGAGCTGTATAAATGGGACAAGGCCTCCTGGGATATGACTAGAAGGGAAAGAGTGGTGCAACATGACCCAGAAGGGGCAGGGAGAACAATGTAACATGGGAGGACCTCCCTCTTCCCATATGCTGTTAATAATAATGTGATCTACCCGTTCTACTTCGATAGAAAGTAGGGCCGGGCATGGTGGTTCACACCTGTAATCCTAGCACTTTGGGAGGCTAAGGAGGGCGGGTTGCTTGAGCTCAGGAGTTTGAGACCAGCCCGGGCAATGTGGCGAAACCCTGTCTCCACCTAAAATACAAAATTAAAAAATTAGCCGGGTATGGTGGTGGGTGCTTGTGGTCCTAGCTACTCAGGAGACTGCAATGGGAGAATCACAAGCCTGAGAGGTTGAGGCTGCAGTGAGCCAAGATTGTGCCACTGCCCCCCTCCTCGGTGACAGAGAGAGACCTTGTCTCAAAAAAAAAATAAAAGAAAAAGAAAAGAAAAAGAATCACTCACTAGTAAACTGAGATATGTGGACATGATGAGGTTTTCCCTTGTATGGGCTCTCCTGAGTACTCACTATCTAGACATCAAATCACTATCTGTATAAAAAAGGTTTGTGAAAGTAATATAATTCAAGGGAATATGTTTCTGTTTATGGGAGTGAAAAGAGTGCTGAGTGATATATCCAATTATTATTATTATCATTTTTGAGACGGAGTCTTGCTTTGTCACCCAGGCTGGAGTGCAATGGCACGATCTTGGCTCACTGCAACCTCCGCCTCCTGGGTTCAAGCAATTCTCCTGCCTCAGCCTCCTGAGTAGCTGGGACTACAGGTGCATGCCACCACGCCTGGCTAATTTTTGTATTTTTAGTAGAAACGGGGTTTCACTGTGTTGGCCAGGCTGGTCTCGAACTCCTGACCTCGTGATCTCTCCACCTCAGCCTCCCAAAGTGTTGGGATTACAGGCGTGAGCCACCGTGCCTGGCCGAAATACCCAATTATTAAGTGAACGGTAGTTACAATTAGAAGGGAAACTTGGAGAAGGCAACATGGTTATCTGACTGGAATAAAAGAAAATGGGGAATCCTGAAGGGGTGGCCTGCCCCTCCACACCTGTGGGCGTTTCTCATCAGGTGGAATGAGAGATTGAGAAAAGAAGTAAGACACAGAGACTAAGTATAGAGAAAGAAAAGTGGGCCCAGGGGACCGGCGCTCAGCATACAGAAGACCCATGCCCCAAGCGGCACTGGTCTCTGAGTTCCCTCAGTATTTATTGATCATTCTCTCTACCATCTCGAGAAGGGAATGTGGCAGGACAATAGGGTAATAGTGGGGAGAAGGTCAGCCAAGAAAACATGTGAACAAAGGTCTCTGTGTCATAAGTAAGTTTAAGAAAAGGTGCTGTGCTTTGATGTGCCCATACACAAACATCTTGGTGCAATATATTGCCACTAGCATGTCTCACTCCCAGCCCTAAGGCGGTTTTCTCCAGTCTCAGTAAATAGAAGGTATAATCGGGTTTTACACCTAGACATTGTATTCCCAGGGAGGAGCAGGAGACAGGTGCCTTCCTCTTATCTCAACTGCAAAGAGGCCTTCCTCTTTTACTAATCCTCAGCACAGACCCTTGAAGGGTGTCAGCCCTTCCCAGGAGGCCATATCTCAGGCTATCACATGGGGAGAAACCTTGGACAATACCTGGCTTTCCTAGGCAGGGGTCCCTGCAGCCTTCAGCAGTGTATTGTGTCCCTGGGTACCTTCCGCAGTGTATTGTGTCCCTGGGTACTTGAGATTAGAGAATGGCATGACTTCTAACAAGCATACTGCCTTCAAGCACTTTTTTAACAAAGCACATCCTGCACAGCCCTAAATCCATTAAACCTTGGGTCAGCACAGCACGTGTTTCTGCAAGCACAGGGTTGGGGCTAAGGTTATAGATTAACAGCATCTCAAGGCAGAATAATTTCTCTTAGCACAGAACAAAATGGAGTCTCTTATGTCTACTTCTTTCTACACAGACACAGTAACAGTCTGATCTCTCTTTTCCCCACAGAATCCTCTCTCATGGAAGTTTCATGGTAGGCAAATGCTCAGATATCCTGGGGGAAAGACTATTTCAGAAAGGAGAGAAGAAACATTCTCAGCCATAGCTTTTATAATTTGCAGAAAAGGACCCTTGCTGTTTTGGATTCTTTTTTTTAAAATGTGAACAACATAGAAAGAAGGGAGTCAAAAGAAGCCACATGAGGCTGGGTGCGGTGGCTCACACCTGTAATCCCAGCACTTTGGAGACCAGCCTGGCCAACATGATGAAACCCTATCTCTACTAAAAATACAAAAATTAGGCGTGGTGGCGAGCACCTGTAATGCCAGCTACTTGGGAGGCTGAGGCAAGATAATTGCTTGAACCCAGGAGGCGGAGGTTGCAGTTAGCGGAAACGACACCATTGCATGCCCACCTGGGTGACAGTGAGACTCCGTCTCAAAAAAAGAAAAGAAAAACAAAAAAACCATGTGAAACCTCTTACTTTAGAGTTTCCATAACTTGGTTAAACCTGCCTAGTTAACTAATAAACATTTACTATTAAATATTAATCATTATGCTAGATAGTAACTATTTAGTAATACAGGTTGGGGAAGTAAAGAAAGTAATTACACTGTAGGCTCCAGACAGTTTAAAGAAATTTTTCTTTTAAATGAAGTTTGAAATTTGATTTTTACAGTAAACATTTTAATCAGAAAATGACTATTTTAATTACTACAAGGCTGACCTTGTGATTTTTAGTATTTCAAGTACTTTTACTTTGCTTAGAGTGATTTAGGAGGGCATTAAATCACCCCCAGTTTCATCCAGGGGCAAGCAGGGGGTGGGTTCTGTGTGGGAGGGAACCTCATTTTTTTCTTCTGTGCTACATATAGAGTCCTCCTCATTTCAACATATTGGATTTTGTTTGTATGATGTTTCCAGTTATTGCAACCCTGTCATCTAGAAATTATAATTTTACCTCTTAGTTTCCAATGCTTATGCTATTTTACTTATTAGAAACTATCATAATTCTGCAAGCAAAATGACATACACCACACACAGAGTTCTTCAGTCATTAACATCACTTACATAGTGATACATTTTCAGTTACCATGGAGTGTACACACAAAACCATGATAAACAACAATTAGTAGATACATTGTTTCCTGTGATCTCACCTACTCCACAAAGCCACAATCCTATGGACCCTACGTGACATTCACAACCCTGCTGAGCCCATCTCATAATTCCATACGAACATAGCAAAGCAAACTCAGAAACTACTTACTCCAGTTACACAATCTCACACCACAAATCACAACTAATTATTCTAAAAGGCTCATCAGCTTCTTGGAAAGTTAAATGTAAAGTTACCAATTACCCGCAACTTCTCTTCTAAATATTTGCCCAGGAGAAATAGAAAAGTGCCAGCTTTATTCATAATGTATCACACCTGCCAAATGTTCAACAACAGAAAAATGGCTACACAAATTGTGGTCTATTTGCACAGTGTAGTGCTGTTCAGAAAAAGAAAACTGAACTACACATGAAATCTCGCAGACATTAGGGTAAAGGAGAAATATGGAATTCCGGAACTGACAGTTACAGTGACACAAATCAGAACTATGGCTGTCTCTACTTTGAAACTGCAAAGGACACCAGCAAACTTTCCGGTGCTGCTGGTGTTGTAAACCAAAAATAAAATCCTAAGCACCCCCAGACCATCTGAATGGACTCCTCCTCTTGGCCAGGGCATTCCTAACCTGAAAAACTACTAGTAAAGTCATGATAGAAAGGCGGGTGGCGGGCTGGACGGACATGCCTCATTATACCCTCCTCCATTTTGGAATTACTGATAAAAAAAAAAAAAAAAAAAAAAAAAGACCCCAAGTCTGAAAAGAAACATTTACACTCTTTTATGTGTGAAGCCTGCTACTTGCTATCCTAAGTCTTACGTTAATAACTCTCAACCCATTGTCAATCAAATAATCTTTGAATCTATCTATGACCTGGAAGGCCACCCACCTTCCAGTTGTCCCGCTTTTTCGGAGGGAATCAATATACATTTTACATGTATTTGATTGGTGTCTCATGTTTCCCTAAAAGGTATAAAACCACATAAATCCCGACCACCCTGGGCACAGATTCTCAAGATCTTCTGAGGGCTGTGCCACCGGCCATTGGTCACTCATATTTAGCTCAAAATAAGTCTCTTCAAATACTTTAGAATTTGAGTCTTTTCGTCAACAGTGTAAAACACGCACTAGGGCGGACACACACACACTGAGCCTCCGCTACCCGCCAGATTCCATTCCGGGGCTTTCTCACGGTGCAAAACGGACAAAAACTCCAAGTCACCCTCCGGTTCACGACCACGGATCACATCCTGAGGCCCCCACATTTAGAAGCCAGAGTAGAGCAAAACCTCGCCCGACTCAGGCTCCGAGTTCTCCGTTAGACCCTCCCCAGCCTAAAGCCGGTACCCGCTTCAGGCCTTCCCAGCCCGGCCCTCCAGTTCCTTCTTCGGCCTCCCTTAGCTTGGGGTCCGGGTTTTCTCCTCGGCTGTGCAGCCGGTCCGCGACTCCCTTCACCCTCCCCAGCCCGGGCTTCCGGTTCTTTCCAGAGGTGAGGCAGGGGCCACCTAGACTTCCGCAGTCCCCCACCTCCCTCACGGTCACCCTCCTCCCAACTTCCTGTTCCTCATTCTGCCCTCCCAGCCTGGGTTCCCGGTTACTGCCTCAACCTCACCTTGCCGTCGGGGAAGACCAGCCGCCTCTTCCGCGCCGGGAGGACGCGCAGCCGCAACCTCCGCCGAGGGAAAGGGTCTACGCACCCGGAAACTCCAGGAGTCTATGGCCTGGTGTCGCCCCTGCGGCCAACGGGCGCGGCTTCAGCTTCAGGGCGCTTTCGTTGTTGGACTACGTTTCCCACAGGCCCCAGGGCCGCGGATGAACTGTGACCTTTGCATCTCTTTCCGGTGTTTTGGTTATTGAGGTAAGCCTGACTCGGGCCAGGCTGCGGGAGGAGCTTGCGGCGAAGTGTCCCCGCGCTGCCTGCCAGGCGAGGTCAGTCCACGTGGAGCCGGGAGCCTCAGGCCTCTGTACGCGGGAGCTGCGGACGATGGTTGCTGGTGCTGTTGCTTGTTATAGCGTCATTGTGGTGTGTGTGTGTATGTATGTGTGTGTGTGACGAGACCCTAGTGTGTGCCGTGGGTGCTCTTTGATCGGGCTCGGTGAGTAGGGGCGGGGCCTATCGTGTGACCCTGGTCTATGGTAACGTGATCGTGTGACAGCACTGTTGTGACTGACCAACTATAAGTATGAACGGGATAGAGGCTTTTTTTTTTTCCATGAGCCTGTGGGAGTTTGTTTTGGGTAAAGCGTCATTTTTCCGACTCTGGGATGTCTGTGATGTAATCTCTTCGTGAGGTCTTACACACACACACACAGACGCATATAAACAGATAGATTAGACAGATATGTGGAAGATAGATAAATGATAGATAGATAAATAGATACGATAGATAAATGAAGTTTCCTGGGAAAGGGGAAGGCATAGGTATAGTATTCATTCCTGGGATAACTCCCCTTGCATGAATTTGGAGGCCATTTATACATTAAAGAACTACAGTATTTCCTGAGCTGTGTCCCCTGGAAACTGCTGTGAACTTAAAGAGTACACCTCTAGGCCTTGGTCGTACCTTTTTCTCGGATACAGGGCGGAGTCGACAATATTCTAGTTTCCCTCTTCGATCTGGATGTGTTTGTTGTGTGTGATGGGCTTTTCTGGTGGTGAACAGTGTGTTCTTATTTAACCAGTCCAGGATGTCATGAGTCCTTTCTCCCTCTTGGTTATGTAGTTCTGCAAGTGAAGGCCCTCTGAAGTGGAAGACAGCATTGGTACTAATGGCCAGCTCAAGGTTAGTTTATTTTTTTGTTCATTTACCTGTCCCTTGGCCTTCCCTTCTCAATTAACAAGAAGACCGTAGAGATGGGTCCCCTTGTCCTCCAGTGACTTTCCAAATGCCCATTTCCTTTTCATTGAATATTCACATACCCATTAGGTAAATCATTCCATTCCCCCATGTGCTTCTTTTTTTCCAAAGGATTCTTATGGTATAGAAATACAACTCTGGGAGAAGTTAAAACATTTTTTTAGAATGTAATTTGTTAAGGAGGAGATGAGTGATTAAGTAGAGTAGCACACTAGATACCTTTGATCTTATTTATAGACTTGATTTGCAAACAAAGCAAGATAGGAGATGGTAGTTATTAATCAGTAAGTGACAAAGTTGGCTTTGGAGACATCTAGGAGTGGGAATATGATAGGAGTTTTGTGCAGAGAAGGCTATGTCAACAAGGGCAGGGAGGGCAGGGAGTTTTTCCAGAACATTCATGAGGGGATTTAAGTGGTGACAGCCAAATCTTGTTTGAGATTTGGCAGTGTGACTGATTCAGACAACATATTGGTGTAGATGGTGAGAGGCAGCCTGATACAGTGGTGTTTGAGTCTAAAGCAGCACAGTCTAATACTAATATAATATAAAGCCACTTAGGTAATTTAAAAATTTCCATTAGACAGGTTTTTTTTTTTTTTTTTTTTGAGATGGAATTTCACTCTTGTTGCCCAGGCTGGAGTGCAATGGTACGATCTCAGCTCACTGCAACCTCTGCCTCCTAGGTTCAAGTGTTTCTTCTGCCTCAGCCTCCCGAGTAGCTGGGATTACAGGCGCTCGCCACCATGCCTGGCTAATTTTTGTATTTTTAGTAGAGACGGGGTTTCATCATGTTGGCCAGAATGGTCTCAAACTCCTTACCTCAGGTGATCCACCCACCTCAGCCTCCCAAAGTGTTGGGATTACTGGCGTGAGCCACTGTGCCCAGCTTTAAACACATTTTAAAAAGGAAAAGAAACAGCTGAAGTTAATTTTGGTAATGTATTTTATTTTATTTATTTATTTATTTATTTATTTATTTTTTTTTTTTTTTGAGATGGAGTCTGGCTCTGTCACCCAGGCTGGAGTGCAGTGGCCGGATCTCTGCTCACCGCAAGCTCCGCCTCCTGGGTTCACGCCATTCTCCTGCCTCAGCCTCCCGAGTAGCTGGGACTACAGGCGCCCACCACCTCGCCCGGCTAGGTTTTTGTACTTTTTAGTAGAGACGGGGTTTCACCGTGTTAGCCAGGATGGTCTCGATCTCCTGACCTCGTGATCCGCCCGTCTCGGCCTCTGGTAATGTATTTTATTTAAACCAATATATCCAAAATATTATTTCAACATGTAATGATATGAATACACTGAAGTACTTTACACTCATATCTTTATACCAAGTTTTCAAAATCTGGTGTATGTTTTATTGTTATTGCATGTGTCAATTTGGATGCTAAATTTTCAGTGTTTAAGGTGAATTATAGTCCTACCAACACAATAAAGTTGCGTTTAATAGAAAAACATTTATATTGCTTTTGTATTTAAATTTAAATTAATTAAAATTAAATGTAATCCTGTGTTAATTAGCTTAGGAAAAGAGAAAAAAATTTTAAATTCAGTTATATGTTCACACTTCATTTCAAAGGGGTTAATAGTTACTCATTTTTCCACTTTACAGTTTCTTATTATAGAATGTAGACAATAATTATATCAGTGCTTTAGGGTCTTTGTGAAGCCTGGATACATTAATATGGACATAACCCTAGAGAATGTAATAAAGGCCTGGCACTTTAAGTCCTTATCTACAAGGGAAGAAAAAAGCTGGTTTGTGAAGATTCTTAGTATTCCGCATACATTTTCTGTAAATCAAGAACAATGAAAATATAAAGTTAACTTTGATGGGCACTTGAAATGAATTTTTTAAAAGCCAGATTTGCAAATGTTCTATTAACTTAAGGCAATTTGACTGTCTTAGGTTCGGTGATTTGCTAGAAGGACTCACAGAACTTAGAAAAGCTGTTATGCTCATGGTTATTGCTCATTACAATGAAAAGGTGCACATTAAAATCAGCAAAGGGAAAAGTTGCATAGGGCAAAGATTGGGAGAAACCAGATGCAAGCTTCCAGTGCAGTTGCACGGGCAGCACCTGATTCTCCCAGCAACAATGTGCGAATACAGATGTAAGGCATGGCCAACCAAGGAAGTTCTCCTAAGCCATGGTTTCCAGGGTTTTTTGTTTTGCTTTGTTTTCTTGTGGTCTCATGGGGTTTTTTTTGTTTTGTTTTGTTTGTTTGTTTTTTGAGATAGGGTCTCGCTCTCCCGCCCAGGCTGAAATGCAGTAGTGTGGTCACACCTCACCGCAGCCTCTACTTCCCGGCCTCAAGGGATCCTCCCACCTCAGCCTCCCGAGTAGCTGGGACTACAGGCACACACCACGACACCTGACTCATTTTTGCATTGTTTGTATAGATGGGGTTTTGCCATGTTGCCCAAGCTGCTCTTGAACTCTTGGGCTGAAGTGATCCACCTGCCTCTGCCTCCCAAAGTGTTGGAATTATAGGTGTAAGCCACTGCCCTGGCCCGTGTCAGGGGTTTTTATTGAGGATCAGTCATGTGGGCATGCAGGTTCTGTGCACTGACCTTAGCTACTTAGTCAAGCCTATCCAGAAGTCAGATTTGTACAGGTATTTATCATAAACCACATTGTTACAAAAGCTATCTGGCATGGCTAAGACCTCAGATATACATAGACTCTATTATCAGGCAGGATACTCTAACTGCTCAGAGATTATCTCCCAGGAGCTGGGCAAGGACTGTTTCTTCTTTGGAATATACAGGGTTTGAGCACTCTAAACCAATTCTTCTTCTTCTTTTTTATTGCAACAGAGTCTTGCCCTGTCACTCAGGCTGGAGTGCAGTTGTGTGATCTCGGCTCACTGCAACCTCTGCCTCCCAGGCTCAAGCAATTCTCATGCCTCAGCCTCCCGAGATGCTGGGACTACAGCTGTGCACCACCACACCCAGCTGGTTTTTTTTTTTTTTTTTCAGTAGAGACAGGGTTTCGCTGTGTTGGCCAGGCTAGTCTGGAACTCCTGGCCTCATGTTATCTGCCCGCCTCAGCCTCCCTAAGTGCTGGGATTATGGGCATAAGCCACCATACCCATCCAGTTTTTTAAAAAATAATTTATTTCTCGCCGGGCGCGGTGGCTCAAGCCTGTAATCCCAGCACTTTGGGAGGCCGAGACGGGTGGATCACGAGGTCAGGAGATCAAGACCATCCTGGCTAACACAGTGAAACCCCGTCTCTACTAAAAAATACAAAAAGCTAGCCGGGCGAGGTGGCGGGTGCCTGTAGTCCCAGCTACTCGGGAGGCTGAGGCAGGAGAATGGCGTAAACCCGGGAGGCGGAGCTTGCAGTGAGCTGAGATCCGGCCATTGCACTCCAGCCTGGGCGACAGAGCGAGACTCCGTCTCAAAAAAAAAAAAAAAAAAAAAAAAGAATAATAATAATTTATTTCTCTTTGTTGATACGTCATTTTCCTGATTTCCTTTTTCGTTCTTTTTCAGTTTTCCTTTAGCTCTATAAGCATATTTAAGACAGTTTTTACAAAGTCTTTTTCTAGTTACTCCAATGCTTTTGTTTCTTCAAGGGTAATTTATTTTGCTCCTTTGATCGGACCCTGTTTTCCTGTGTCTTTGTATGCCTTGCAGTCTTTTGTTGAAAATTGGGCATTTGAAGAAACTGCTACTTCTCGTAATTTTTGCAGACTGTTGGAGAAGATCTTCACTAATTAGGGCCTTGGGATCATCTCAGGGTGAAAGTCTAAAGTCTTATGTTTTTCCTGGGTCTGTAGTGTGCCTGTGCTTGCACCTGTGTATGTGCTTTTACCAGTTTCCCCAATATGCATAACTGCTTTCAAATGTCTTAATTTCCATAGGGTCTCATCCTTACTTTTTAGGCCCTTGATGTTACATTACATTTTTCCACCAGTAATCGTTTGCTCCAAGTATCCACAGGTGTCCAGGCAATTAAAATATCATTGAGTTTTGCATATTGATCTTATATCCTGCAGTGCTGCTACACTTATTTCTAGTTTTAATAGTGTTTTAGCTTTGATGCACCACAGTACTCACTGTCCTTTGTGGCTTTTACCTGCCTGAGATCTGAGCTGTGCAGCTTTTTACATGTCAAAACTCAAAAGTCAGAGTGGCTCACGCCTGTAATCCCAGCACTTTGGGAGGCCGAGGCAGACGGATCACTTGAGGTCAGGAGTTTGAGCCCAGCCTGGCCAACATAGTGAAACCCCATCTCTATTAAAAATACAAAAATTTGCCAGACGTGGTGGCAGGTGCCTATAATCCCAGCTGCACAGGAGGGTGAGGCAGGAGAGTTGCTTGAACCCAGGAGGAGGAGGTTGCAGTGAGCCGAGATCACGCCACTACGCTCCAGCCTGGATGACAGAGCGAGACTCCGTCTCAAAAAAAAAGTCAGACAAAACAGAAACCAGTACCTCAGTACCTCAAGGAGCCCACAGACAGATTAGCATGTTCCAAATAAGCTCTGCTTTGTTCCTTCTGGCCTGAAGGGGGGAAATGGGAACTGGGCTGCTTCTTCCAGGCTACACTAGAGATGGAGTAAGGGCACAAGTAACATAATCAACAAAGTCACTACCATTTTGAAGTGGCTTTCTCTTGATTGGGCATTTGTTTGATAATTATAGTCTTTGAGTGATTTCCAGACCCTTACAAAGATATTTTAGCTAGTCTCTAGTTGTTTTTTAAATGTTTCAATAGAGAATAGGGAATTGAAGCTTCCTCAACTGCCATCTTGCTGATGTTATTCTCATGGTTCTGTTATTATTTTCCTGATGTCTAATGATTTTGAGCATCTTTCCATGTACTTGTTGGTCATTTGTTCATCTTTTATGAAGAAATGTCTACTGAAGTCTTTTGCCAGTTTTTAACTTGGGCTGTTGGTCTTTTTGTTGGGCTGAGTTGTAGGAGTTTTTATGTATTCTGGATGTTAAATGCTTATGAGATATATGATTTGCAAATATTTTCTACATTGTGCAGGCGGTCTTATCAATTTCTTCTATAATGACTTTTTGATGCACAAAAGCTTTTAGTTTTGATAAATCCTAATTTATCAACGTTTTCTTTTGCTGCTTGTGCTTTTGGTATCATCATTTAAGACTCCATTGCCAAATATAGGCCAGATGCGGTGGCTCAGACTGTAATCCCAGCACTTTGGGAGGCAGAGGTGGGTGGATCACTTGAGGTCAGGAGTTTGAGACCAGCCTGGCCCGCATGGTGAAACCCCGTCTTCTACTAAAAATACAACAAATTAGCCAGGCATGGTGGCAGGTACCTGTAATCCCAGCTACTCGGGAGGCTGCGGCAGGAGAATCACTTGAACCTGGCAGATGGAGGTTACGGTGAGCTGAGATGGCGCCACTGCACCCCAGTCTGGGTGACAGAGTGAGACTCCATCTCAAAAAAAAAAAAAAAAGAATCCATTGCCAAATACAAGTTCATGATGACTTACCCCTACATTTCCTTTTGAGTTTTATAGTTTTAGCTGTTATATTTGGGTCATTGATCTGTTTTCAGTTATTTTTTTTTATGTGTTGTTAAGGAATTATGCAATTTCATTCTTTTGCATGTGGATATTCAATTTTCCTGGTACCATTTGTTGAAAAGACTATTATTTCCTCGATTTCATTAGATTGGCAGCCTTGTCAAAAATCACTTGACCCTAGTTACACTGGTTTAAATTTTCACTCAGTTCTATTCCATTGATCAATATATCTATCCATATTCAGTGCCCCACAGTCTTGATTACTGTGGTTTTATAGTCAGTTTTGAATTGGGAAATACCAGTCTTCCAGCTTTGTTTTGGCTATTCTGAATCTCTTGCAATGTCATATGAATTTTTTTTTTTTTTTTCTGGAGACAGAGTCTCGCTCTGTTGCCCAGGCTGTAATACAGTGGCGTGATCTTGGCTCACTACAACCTCCGCCTCCTTCAAGTGCTTCTCCTGCCTCAGCCTCCCGAGTAGCTGGGATTACAGGTGCCTGCCACCACACCAGACTAATTTTGGTATTTTTAGTAGAGATGGGATTTTACCATATTGGCCAGGCCGGTCTGGAACTCCTGACCTCAGGTGATGTATCTGTCTTGGCCTCCCAAAGTGCTGGGATTGCAGGCATGAGCCACCAGGCCTGGCCCTTTTTTTTGTTTGTTTTTTGACACAAGGTATCACTCCATAACCCAGGCAGGAGTTCAGTGGTGCAATCACAGCTCACTGCAGCCTCAACCTCCTGGGCTCAAGTGATCCTCCCACCCTAGCTCCAGCCCCCAACCCCCTCACCCCCACCTCCACAACAGCCGGGACCACAGGTAAGCACCACCATGCCTGGCTAATTTTTTTGTGTTTTTGGTAGAGACAGGGTTTCACCATGTTGGCCAAGCTGGTCCTGAACTCCTGGGCTCAAGTGATCTGCCTGCCTCAGCTTCCCAAAAGTATTGGGATTGGTGGTATGAGCCACTACACCTGGCCTCGTTTTGTTTTTAATTGACTTATTGTACTGTACCATTTTAATTCCCTTGTCATTTCTTTTATATAAGCTGATTGTTTTCTTAGCATGTGTTCTGGAGATTACAGTGAATATTTTACATTTACAAATAACTGGTTTGAATTAATAGACTTTGGTCAGGGAACTCCAAGACCACTTTCAGGTTCACTGACTGCTAGATGGACTCACATAACTCAGAAAAGTGTTGTTGTTGTTGTTGTTGTTTTACCACTAGTGAAAGGATCACATTAAAATTAATAAAAGCTGGCTATTCCGGGGGCCAGAATTTATCTTTTAGGTGTTAGTCAAGGGCTAGAACTTTCTTTGGAATAGGCAGGGTTTAAACATTCCAGACACTACTGCACTCCAGCCTGGGCAAAAGAGTGAGATCCTGTCTCAAACAAACAAAATTCCAGACTTGTTGAGTCAAAACTGTTGCACACTCCTTAGCTTTAATAGTATATCCAAAACTTGTTCCTATACAGTTCTGCTCCTTTTCCTGTTGTTTTGTCCCAGATTACATTTTTATACATTGCGTGCCCTTTAACATTGGTTTGTAATGACTGTTTTATGCATTCATTAGTCTTTTAAATCATATTGGGAAAATAAAAAGGACCTACAAGCCCAAGATGCAATAGACTTTTGTATTTGCCTATTTAGCTACCCTTATCTTTTTTTTTTTTTTTTTTTTTTTTTTTTTGAGACTGAGTCTCACTCTGTCACCCAGGCATGAGTGCAGTGGTACGATCTCGGCTCACTGCAACCTCCACCTCCGGGGTCAAGCAGTTCTCCTACATCAGCCTCCTGAGTAGCTAGGATTATAGGCGTGTGCCACCATGCCCAGCTAGTTTTTTTTATTTTTAGTAGAGACAGGGTTTCATCATGTTGGCCAGGCTGGTCTTGAACTACTGACTTTGTGATTCGCCCACCTTGGCCTCCCAAAGTGCTGGGATTACAGGCGTGAGCCACCACGCCCGGCCTGTTCTTCATTTTTGTACGTGGCTTTGAGTTACTTTCTGCTGTCTTTTTATTCCAACTTGCAGGGCCCCCTTAGCTTTTCTATTATGGCATGTCTTCAAATGAGGTTTGTCAGTTTTTATTTACTTGGGTATGTTTTAGTTTCTCCTTCATTTTTGTTTTTAGTTTCTTTTTTCAACCTTTATTTTCGATTCAGGGGTACATTTGCAGGTTTGTTACATGAGTATATTGTATGATGCTGAGATTTGGGGTACAATTGATCTTGTCTTCCAGGTAGTGAACATAGTACCTAATAGTTTTTCAACTCTTGTTTCTCTCCCTTCCTCCCGTCTCTAGTAGTCGTATTGTTCCCATATTTATGTCTTTCTGTACCCAGTGTTTAGCTCCCACTTAGCAGTGAGAACATGCAGTATTTTATTTTCTTTTTCTGCATTAATGCTTTTAGAATAATGGCCTCCAGCTGCACCCATGTTGCTTCAAAGGATATGATTTTGTTCTCTTTTATGTATAGTATTCCATGACATATGTATACCACATTTTATTTATCCAAGCCACTGTTGAGGGCACCTAGGTTGATTCTGTGTATTTGCTATTGTGAATAGTGCTGTGATGAACATGAGTGCATGTGTCTTTTTGGTAAAATGATTTATTTTCTTTTGGGTATGTACCCAGTAATGGGATTGCTAAGTCAAATGGTTGTTCTGTTTTTAGTTATTTGAGAAATCTCCAAACTGCATCCCACAGTGGCTAAACTAATTTACACTCCCACGAACAGTGTATAAGCATTCCATTTTCTCCGCAACCTCACCAACATCTGTTCATTTTGACTTTTTAACAACCATTCTGACTGATATGAGATGGCTAACTCATTGTGGTTTTGATTTGCATTTCTTTGATGGTTAGTGGTGTGGGGCATTTTAAAAAGTGTGTTTGTTGGCTGCTTGTATGTCTTTTGAGAAGGGTCTGTTCATATCCTTTACCCACTTTGAGTGAGGTTGTTCTCTGCTTGTTGAATTGTTTAAATTCCTTGTAGATTCTGGATATTAGACCTTTGTTAAATGCATAGTTTGTGAATATTTTCTCCCATTCTGTAGGGTGTTGTTTACTCTGTTGATAATTCCTTTTGCTGAGCGGAAGCTCTTTAGTTAGGTCTCACTTGCCAATTTTTGTTTTGTTTCAGTTGCTTTTGAGGAATTAGTCATAAATTATTTGCCAAGGCTGATGTTTACAAGGGTATTTCCTAGGTTTTCTTCTAGGATTTTTAGTTTTAGTTCTCACATTTAAGGCTTTCATCAAATGTGAGTTAATTTTTGTATATGTTGAAAGGTACAGGTCCACTTTCATTCTTCTGCATATGCCAGTCATTCCAGCACCGTTTATTGAATAGGGAGTCCTTTCCTCATTGCTTATTTTTGTTGACTTTGTCAAAGAATCACTTGGTTGTAGGTGCGTCACTTTCTTTCTAGGTCCTCTATTCTATTCCATTGGTCTGTGTGTCCGTTTTTGTACCAAGACCATTGCGTTTTGGTTACTGTAGCCTTGTAGTATAGCTTGAAGTCAGGTAATGTGATACAACCAGCATTGTTCTTTTTGCTTAGGATTGCGTTGGCTATTCAAGCCCTTTTTTGGTTCCATGTGAATTTTTAAATAGCTTTTTCTAGTTCTGTGAAGAATGTCCTTGGTAGTTTGATAGGAATAGCATTGAATCTATAAATTGCCCTGGGCAGTATCACCATTTTAATGATACTGTGTCTTCCTACCATGTTTTTCCATTTGTGTCATCTGATTTCTTTGAGCAGTATTTTGTGGTTCTTATTGTAGAGATCTTTCACCTCCCTGGTTAGCTGTATTCTTAGGTATGTTATTCTTTTAGTGGTAATTTTAAACGGGATTGTGTTCCTGATTTGGTTCTCGGCTTGACTGTTGTTTCTGTCATCTTACTCTCAATCTCCTTGCAGCTTTGCAGCTGAGTCACCCACAGACAACTTTCTTAGTCTGTTTGTGCTGCTATAAGAAAATACCTGATGTATAAAGAACAGAAATGTATCACAGTTCTGGAGGTTATCAAGTCCGAGATTAAGGCATCATCAGGTTCAACTGTCTTCTTCCAAGGGTGCCTTGATGCTGCATCCTCCAGAAAGGACGTGTGTCCTCACATGCAAAAGGGAGAAGGACAAGGAAGTCTGCATTGAGCCTCTTTTATGAAGGCTGTAATCCCATTCACAAAGGGAGGAGCCCTTATCACCTCTTAAAGGCTCCACCTTCTAATACTATCACATTGGCAACATCTGAATTTTGGAGAGGACATGTTACATTCTGCCCCTGGACCCCCTCCCCCTATATTCATGTCTTTCTCACATACAAAATACATTCATTTCATTCCAATAGCCCCCGAAGTATTAAAACTCATTTCAGCATAAACTTTAAAGTCAACTTAAAGGGCAGTCTCATCTTGATATCTAAATCATGTGGTGATTCATCCTGAGGCAAATTGCTCTCTAGTTGCGTACCTGTGACACCAAACTAGTTCCGTGCTTCCAAAATTCAGTGATGCGTAAGATAGGCATTTCTTTTTTTTTCCCTTTTTTTTTTTTTGAGACAGAGTTTCACTCTTTTTGCCCAGGCTGGAGTGCAGTGGTGCAGTCTCGGCTCACCGCCACCTCCGCCTCCCGGGTTCAAGCAATTCTCCTACCTCAGCCTCCCAAGTAGCTGGGATTACAGGCATGCGTAAATCATTCCTGGCTAATTTTTTTGTATTTTTAGTAGAGACAGGATTTCTCCATGTTGGTCAGGCTGGTCTTGAACTCCTGACCTCGGGTGATCGCCTGTCTCGGCCTCCCAGAGTGCTGGGATTACAGGCGTGAGCCACCACGCCCGGCCAGGACAGATGATTTTATTCCAAAACAGATAAGAAAGTATGGGTCACTGGTCCCAAGTAGGTCCAAAACTGAACAGGGCAAATAACAGTAAACCTTAAGCCTGGAGAATAATCATCTTTGACTCCTTGGCGCATGTTCCAGACACACTGGGATGGGGGTTGGACCCCAAAGGCCCGAAGGGACCCTGCCACCGTGGCTTTGGTGTGCACAGTTCATACTGCAGCTCTCATGGGTTGGAGTCAGGTGCCACTGGCTCTCCCAGGCCCATGTTGATTTCTGCTGGCTCTACAGGTCTAGGGTTTGGGGAGTGGCACAGCCTCTATGACTCCACTGAACATTGCCCTAGGGAGGACTGTCTGCAGTGGCTCTGCGTCTGTAGTGGGTCTCTGTCTAGGCCCTGGGGCTCTCCAAGGCATGGCACGCCTGTAATCCCAGGTATTCAGGAGGCTGAGGCAAGAGAATTGCTTGAGCCCAGGAGGCGGAGGTTGCAGTGAGCTCAGATCGCACCACTGCACCACTGCACTCCAGCTTGGGCGACAGAGTGAGACTCTGTCTCAAAAAAAAAAAAAAAAGGCCGGGCACGGTGGCTCAAGCCTGTAATCCCAGCACTTTGGGAGGCCGAGACGGGTGGATCACGAGGTCAGGAGATCGAGACCATCCTGGCTAACATGGTGAAACCCCGTCTCTACTAAAAAATACAAAAAAAAAAACTAGCCGGGGGAGGTGGCGGGCGCCTGTAGTCCCAGCTACTCCGGAAGCTGAGGCAGGAGAATGGCGTAAACCCGGGAGGTGGAGCTTGCAGTGAGCTGAGATCCGGCCACTGCACTCCAGCCTGGGCGACAGAGCGAGACTCCGTCTCAAAAAAAAAAAAAAAAAAAAAAAAAAAAAAAATCTTTGAAGGATGCCGTGCTTCTACATCTTGTGCACTCTGCACACTTGCAAAATCAGCAGCATGTGGATGCTGAGGTTCACCACTTTGCCCTCCAGAGCCAGGACTAAACTGCCCCTGGGCCCACTGGAGCCACAACTAGGGCAGCCAAGGAGCACTGTGCTGGAATGGGAGGGGCAGAGACTTGAGGCAGCCCCGGGCAGCAAGCCCCATGAGTGCTCTAGACCCTTCCCTTGAAACCATCCTGCCTTCAAGGCCCTCGCACGCTGGGCCTGTGATGGGAGGAGCAGCCTTGAAGCTCTCTGAAGTGCGACTGGATTCATTCTCCTGTTGTGATGAAAAGCACCTGGCTTCTTTCTAGCCACACTCTTATCAAAAAGTCACTTGGTCACACCCTTGGTTTACTTTCCTAAATACCTTTTGATTTACATGCTCAGGCTGAGAATTTTCAAATCTCTCTGTTTTGCTTCCGTGTTATAAATCCCACCTTTGTATTGTTTCTTCTCACATTTTACTCTAGTTAAGAGAAGCCGAGCAGCACCCTGAACACTTTGCTGCTTCGAGATTTGTTCTGGCAAATATCTTACTTCAGAAACAGCTTCTGATTTATATTGGCTTAATTCAAGTGAGATAGAGAAATGTTGCTCCTATATAACTCTATTTCCTCTCATCTTTTGTAGTAATATTGGTCTTCACATTACATCTACAGATGTTTCAAACTCAACCAATCGTAATTTTTACGTTAAATAAATCCATGTTATTTTAAAAAATGAGAAGAAAGGAGAACTTTTATACATTTATAATTTTTATTTTGTCAGTCTGATTTCTCACTTTGGGTTCTCCTCATGAGGTCCAGATAATCCGGATTGGAGTTACCATCTGGATTCATTTCCTTAGCCCAGTACAACTTTGCTTTCCCCTGCCGCCTTTGTGTTATTATTAGCAAATATATTACATTTCTGTATGTTATGGGCCCAATAATACATAATATACACATTGTTTCATAAAATTTGTCTATCAGTTAAGAGGAGAAGGGATATATATGCATACTGTCATTTACAATTACATAAAATTACCTTGCTTCTCCTTTTTTTGTTTTTTGAGACAGAGTTTCGCTCTTGTTGCCCAGGCTGGAGTGCCATGGCGCCATCTTGGCTCACCTTAACCTCTGCCTCCTGGGTTCAAGTGATTCCCCTGCCTCAGCCTCCCAAGTAAATGGGATTACAGGCATGTGTCACCACACCTGGCCAATTTTTTATTTTTAGTAAAGACCAGGTTTTTCCATGTTGATCAGGCTGGTCTCTAACTCACAACCTCAGGTGATCCTCCCACCTCAGCCTCTCAAAGTGCTGGGATTACAGGTGTGAGCCACCACGCCTGGCCGTTTCTCTTTGTTTTTTTGTATGGATTTGTATTACTGCCTGGGATCACCAGCCTAAAGAACTTCCTTGAGTACTTTTTAAGGTCAGTCAGCTAGCAGTAAATTCAGTTTTTATCTGGAAATGTCCTTTCATCTTAAGTTTTGAAATGGTCTTAAGTTTTGAAATATAGGTTTGCTACATAAGGATAACCACCCCCCTTTGTTTTACTGATACATAATTGACACATACTTATGTGTATACGCGCACATACAAGCACACTTTATCTGTCCACCCATTGATGGACACTTAGGTTTCCATACCTTGGTTATTGTGAATAATGCTGCCATGAACAAGGACTGCAAATATGTCTTCAAGTTACTGACTTTGACCATGCATGATGGCTCACACCTGTAATTCCAGCACTTTGGGAGGCTGAGGTAGGTGGATCACGAGCTCAGGAGTTCGAGACCAGCCTGACCAATATGGTGAAACCCCATCTCTACTAAAAATACAAAATTTAGCCGGGCATGGTGCCACACACCTGTAATCCCAGCCACTCAGGAGGTTGAGACGGGAGAATTGCTAGAACCCGAGAGGCAGAGGTTGCAATGAACCGAGATTGCAGCAGTGCACTCCACCATGGGCGAAAGAGCAAGACTCCGTCTCGGTGCAGGTGGAAAAAAGTTACTGACTTCATTTCTTTTGGCCGTATAGCCAGAAGCAGGATTGCTGGATTGTATGAATGTCCTATTTTTAAGTTTTTGAGGAACCTCCATACTCTTTTTCAGAAGGACGATACCAGTTTACATCCCCAACAGTGTACAAGGCTTCCCTTTTTTCCATATCCTTATCAACATTTTTTTTCTTTCTTGTCTTTTTGATAATAGCAGTCCTGTTAGGTGTGAGGTGATATTTCATTGTGGTTTGATTTGCATTTCCCTGATGTTTAGTGATATTGAGCACCTTTTTATATACCCGTTGACTATTTGTATATCTTCTTTGGAAAAATGCCTCTCAGGTTCTTTGCTCATTTTTTAGTTGGATTTTTTTTTTTTTTTTTTTTTGCTATTGAGTTGAATGAATTTCTTATATATTTAGATATTAACCCCTTGTCAGATATATAATTTGCACATATTTTCTCCCACTCTGTAGAATGTCATTTCACTTTTTAAATTGTTTCCTTTATTTTATAGAAGCTTTTTAATTTGATTTGATTTCTTTGTTTTTGCTTTTGTTTCGGGGTGCTTTTGGTGTTATATATATATATATTTTTTTTTGAGACAGAGTCTTGCTGTGTCGCCCAGGCTGGAGTGCAGTGGCCGGATCTCAGCTCACTGCAAGCTCCGCCTCCCAGGTTTACGCCATTCTCCTGCCTCAGCCTTGGTGTTATATTTTAAAAAATCATTGCAAGACCAATGTCAAGAACTTCACTATGTTTTCTTCTAGGATTTTTAGAGTTTCAGGCCTTATATTTAAGTCTTTAATCCATTTTGAGTTAATTTTTGTAAGTGGTGTGAGGTGGGGGGGTCACTTTATTTTTTTGCATGTTGATGGATTTAGGATTCTGGGTTGAAGGATTTTGTGTATGTGAGTACTTTGTATGTATCATCCCACTGCCTTCTGGCCTTCATTTTTTTCTGATGAGAGATCAGCAGTTAATACTTCTGTATTAGTTTCACTTCTAGTCTGCAGTTTCCTTTTACTGCTTTCAAGATTTTCTCCATTTCTTTCTTTGGATTTCAGTGCTTTTATAATGATGCATCTATGTTTGGATCTCTATGCATTTATCCTGCTTGGTGTTTGTTGAGCTTCCTGGATGTGCAGTTTAATGTTTTTCAATAAATTTGGGAATTTAAAATTCATTATTGCTTTGTAAATTTTAAATGCCTTTTTTTTCTCTCTCTCATCTCTCTTCTGGTACTCCTGTTTATAGCAGTGTGCTTAATGGGGTCCCACATTTCTCTGAGATGTAATTTGTCTTGTTTTCTCTCTGTTCATCAGATTACACCATTGCTATTAATCTGTCTTCAACTTTGCTAATACTTCTGCCAGTTCATATCTACTGTTGAGTCCTTCTAGTGAAAATTTCATTTCAGTTATTATACTTTGTAACTTCAGAATTTCCATGTTTATTATTAATAATTTGTATCTCTTTGTTGATATTCTCCTTTTGATGCAACATTATTATCATACCTACATTTACTTCTTTAACTATGGTTTCCTTTGTCTGTTTGAATATATATTATAATGTATAATTTGGAGTCTTTGCCTGTTTATAATTTGAAGTCTTTGTCTGTTTATAATTTGAAGTCTTTGCTTGTTAAATCTGGTTGCTCTCACAAGCAGTTTCTGTTGTGGGCTTCTTTTCCAGTGTGTGAATCATACTTTCCTGTTTCTTTGCCTGTCTCTTGTTTGTGGAAAGTGGATTTTATAGACAGTTGTTGGAACTCCAGTACTTTTGTCCACACCGTCTGCCTCAGGGCTTGTTATTGGTACTTGCTTATTTACTTGCTTAGTGACGGTGATATGGTTTGGCTCTGTATCTCCATCCGAAACTCATCTTGAATTGTAATAATCCCCACATGTCAAGAACAGGACCAGGAGGAAATGATTGAATCATGGGGGTGGTTTCCCCCATACTGTTCTTGTGATAGTGAGTTCTCATAAGATTGAATGGTTTTATAAGGGGCTTCCCCCTCAGCTCGGCTCTCATTCTGTCTCCTACCACCCTGTGAAGAGGTGCCTTCTGCCATGATTGTAAGTTTCCTGAGGCCTCCCCAGCCATACAGAACTGAGTCAATTAAGCCTCTTTCCTTTGTAAATTACCTAGTCTTGGGTGTATCCTTATAGTAGCATGAGAATGGACTCTGGATTGTTTTAGTGAAGTCTATTCTCACCATGGTGTAAAATCTCTGATGTTGCTCATTGGGAGTACGCCTTGCCTACTTTTACAGACAGCATTAGATGATAGTGGTTTTGACAGGGCTGTCTTTGAGCATCTCCCTGACCACTCCCAGCTGTTAGCACCACCAATTGCAACTTACGGCAGTATTGCTTTCATAAGTGCCCTAGAGTATACATTGCTTCAGGGGCTAATGTAATCAAACTGGGGCTTTCTTGAGGTCAGTGTTTGAGATTTGTTCTCACAATAGAATGTCTCTCCCCAGGTGGTCTCTCAGTTTCTGTCTGGCAAACAAACCACCCTATATATAACATACATCTCTAATCTATCAACCTCCTCCCAACTGCCCTTCACCAAAATTTTCAGTTTTTGACATTGCCCTTTGGTTTAAATTTCTTCACATTCTGTTGCAAGTCAATTCAGTTCCTTTGAGGAGCAATACAGAACTCTCTGTTCTATGGCCTACTTCTCCCCCTGAACAAAATCACAGAGCCACTGTTCTAGTGCTGGAGGTATGGACAATGGCATGCATCTCTCTGAGTGATTCCCCTGCTTTAGGAGCTGAGTGCTTGGTAGATGGCAGATGGGGCAGCAGCCAGGTGTCCCTGGCTTGCCTGTTTGGGCATGGAACACCTGCCCCAGGAGCCAGGGCACAGCAATTGGAACCTCAGTGTGCTCAGCAGTACCACATCCAAGTTAAAACCTACATTTCATGTTTTGGGGCGAGGCAGAGGAAGGGAGTCTTCATTCTTCAGCTGTGCAACAGGTAGGTAACTGGGGCAGAGTGAAAAGTGATGATGTCTTACCCCACCTAGGAAGATAGCTCTCTGACTGGGGCAAGGGTTGAGAAGTGGCGAAGAAGCCCCATGCCCTTGGCTGTCCTAGCTGGAGTGGAGTCTTTCTCACCGAGACAGAATGGATAATGGAGGGCTCAGGTTTGGTTCACATAGTCCAGACTCTCAGAGTTCTTAACATGTTTTTGGAGATTTTCGTAAACTAATGTTTCTTCATTTGCCGTACATTCCTAGCACCATTTCCAGAGACTTTAAACTGTGGTTCTTTTTTGAAAAATAATTTTTACAGTTTCATTGGGGATCGTGTCCATGGAGCTCCTCATGCTGTCATGCCAGAAGTGGAATTCCCTGACCAGTTCTTCACAGTTCTAACCATGGACCATGTAAGTTACTATTTCTCTTTTCTTTGTGATATTTCTTTTTTCTGATTCTTCCTACCACACACCTCTGTCAAAGAACCTGCACCACAACCCCGTACTTTTTCGCTTTCTAGTAAGGGCTGGAGTCTAACAGCATAGTGTCCCTCCTGTGTGCCTCTCTATTCTCCAAAGAATGCTCACCACTCCTGTGTGTTCAGCCCTTTGTCAAGAGCAGATATAAAGCAGAAATGGAATCCCTGTGCTTTTCCTTGTCATATTCTTGGACAGGGAAAAAGCAGATGGATCTGTTTGATAATTGGGCATACTCTGACCTTCTCCACAGACTTGAGTTTCCAGGTAGATTGGATTTGATGTTGAATGGCCTCAGGTCATATAAAATGATGATGATTGTAGGCACAGAATTGGAGAAGACCTTGTCTAACCTAAACATTGGAGTGGAATTAAGGCTGTTATATTTTTAGCAAGAAAACTACTCTGTAACCACTAAAAAACACTTACTAAAAACTTTGTTGCTAGAAGTAATAAATCGTATTATATAATGTGACATAATATGTCACATAGTAATGAACTTGGAGCTACAAGAAATCTTTAATTTTGTTCACACCCCATTTTCAAAGTTAGATATTTTTCTCCTGTACAGGGAAATGAGGGTATAGAAACTTACATTTATTGATGATTCATGAGGCAGGCACATAGCATGAAATGTGCTTGTATATAGTACTTCTTTTAATTTGTAAACTGGTTATTAATTTCCAGACATGGTTGGCTAAATAAGAGATCCCATAAGTATGCAGAAAGATTTCAGTGGATCAAAGGGAGTCTTTAAAGATGATAGTCTGGTTTGGAAGCACTAATTTCCTTACTTCCCATGTCACAGTCTTCTCCTGGCCTCCTTGTTTACTGTCCAATCCCCTTGCAATAAGGCAATTCATCTTACCTTTTTCTCAAAAATATTTCCTTAAATTTTACCTGTAATGTACGGGTTTGTTGTTTCAGGAACTGGTGACACTCAGGGATGTGGTCATCAACTTCTCTCAGGAGGAATGGGAATATCTGAATTCTGCTCAGAGGAACTTGTACTGGGATGTGATGATGGAGAACTACAGCAACTTACTCTCACTGGGTAAATTTGTCTGCCTCCAATAACTTAGAATATACTCTCTAGACTATCAGCTGATATTCAGTGAACTCAAGGCTATATTTTGTTTTTCATTTTGTTTTGTTTTGTTTTTGAGATGGAGTCTCACTTTGTCACCCAGGCTGGAGTGCAGTGGCACGATCTTGGCTCACTGCAACCTCTGCCTCCCAGGTTCAAGCAATTCTCCTGCCTCAGCCTCCCGAGTAGCTGGGATTACAGGCGTCCGCCACTACACCCAGCTAAGTTTTTGTATTTTTAGTAGAGACAGGGTTTCACCACACTGGCCAGGCTGGTCTTGAACTCCTGACCTCGTAATTCACCTGCCTCAGCCTCCCAAAGTGCTGGGATTACAGGCATGAGCCACTGCGACGGCCTCAAGGCTATGTTTTAAGAAACTAGGTGAACTTCTGATTCCAAAGGCATGCTTTCAGTGTTGTTGTGTTGCAAATGACATCTCTATTAGTCTTTAACATTCTTCATGATATTCTTACCTTGTCAGGCCCTTCATATAATTTCTACCTTCCTTGATACCAAGGAGCTGGATTTGACTTATGGAACACATATAGCATATCGTTGAGACATTACAGGTTGTGTATCCCTTATCCAAAATACTTGGGATGAGAGTGTTTTGGATTTGGGATTTTTTTCAGATTTTGGAATATCTGCATATACATAATGAGACATCTTAGGGATGGAACCCAAATTGAAACACAGAATTCATTTATGTTTCATGTACACTTTATACACATAGCCTGAAGGCAATTTTATAGCATGTCTTTAATAGTTTTGTGCATGAAACCAAGTTTGTGTTAAGTAGTTATGTATATTTCACTTGTGGCATCATGTCAGTGCTGAGAAAGTTTTGGATTTTGTAATTGAATTTCAGATTTTAGATTAGGGATGTGCAACCTGTACATTGTGTTTGAGGTCGGAATTGCTGTAAATACTTTATATTCTTACCCACCTTCTGGGAGAACTTTTAAGATACCGTGTGTCCTGATTTGTTATGATTGTTAAAAGAATCTCTACAATTTATATATTGAAGGATTGATAAACAGTTCATATTCATTTCCTCCCACCTGCTTTATAGCTAAAGAACGTTGCATTTAACATTAAATTAGTATTCCACCAAGGACCTTTTAATAACTCAGAAAGTTAGTTACTTTCCTCTCAGCTTCTATAGTTCTTGCCTTCTACTTGGCCCCATCCTAAGCACTTTAAATAATTGGCTCGTGGCTAGGCGTGGTAGCTCATGCCTGTAATCCCAGCACTTTGGGAGGCTGAGGCAGGCAGACTGCCTGAGCTCGGGAGTTCGCGACCAGCCTGGGCAACACAGTGAAACCCCATCTCTACTAAAATACAAAAAAATTAGCCAGGCATGGTGGCGTGTGCCTGTAGTCCCAGCTACTCAGGTGGCTGAGGCGGGAGAATTGCTTGAACCTGCTTGAACTTGGGAGGCGGAGGTTGCAGTGAGCTGAAATCATGCCACTGCACTCCAGCCTGGGCAACAGGGCAAGACTCCATCTCAAAAAAAAATGACTCGTTTAATTCTTACAATAACTCTGTGACATAAGTGCTGTTTGTATTATTGTTGTACAGAAGAGGTTGCTTACAACAGAGAGTATTTAGGCGCTTCTGCAAAGGCTCCACAGCCACTTAATTACAGAGGAAGGCTTTCTACCCAGGCAATCTGGCACCAAAGACAGTATTTTTAACTGTTACACTGCTTCTCCAGACAAAGAATTAGTATGGGTTTAAATAACATAAGACCTTTCCTTACCTGTCTAGTCTCTTTATACGTGATAATTCTGTGGTTACTCTAAGGTGAATGTTTTTCCAGTTCCCTCACATTTCTCTTTTCTGTCTTTTTCATATGATTTTGATTTTATTTAGTAAAACTTTAACCAATTCTCAAAGCTGTATTTTAAAAATTGGTTATAATAAAAAGAAATACATTGTTACATTTCTTTGTTGTAAGCAGTCTTCCATTTCTGATCCAATTGGGATCACCTTACTGGAGGAAGGGAAGTTGCTCTATAGAGTTTATGGGATGTGAAGGAAGACAGGGCCAGGTGAGTGATGGCCACTGAGGGATAGAAAGTCATTGCCAAAGCACAAAGCCCATCTGGTCCAGGAGATGAGCCCCTGGGATTCTGTTGGGAAAATTCCTTCAAAAGCTTGTGGGTTTTTATTTTTTTATTTTTATTTTTTATTTTTGAGACAGAGTTTCGCTCTGTTGCCAAGGCTGGAGTGCAGTGGCACAATCTCGGCTCACTGCAAGCCCCGTCTCCCAGGTTCACGCCATTCTCCTGTCTCAGCCTCCCGAGTAGCTGGGCCTACAGGTGCCTGCCACCACGCCCAGCTAATTTTTTGTATTTTTAGTAGAGACGGGGTTTCACCATGTTAGCCAAGATGGTCTCGATCTCCTGACCTCGTGATCCACCCACCTCGGCCTCCCAAAGTGCTGGGATTACAGGTGTGAGCCACCGTGCCCAGCCCAGACTGGTTTTTTTTTTTTTTTTTAAAAGCCTGGCACTTGGAGAAGGAAATTAAGATCTTCTTCAATGCCACCGTTTTCCAGTTCCTCTTGTATTTAGACTTATGTATGTGTATATTGACCATAAACAAATGCTCATTCATATCCTCAATATTTAGTGTCTACATTGAGACAGATATCAGTACAATGGTGAACAAGACCAATACAGACCCTGCTGTCATGGAACTGACATAGTAGTTCTTGATATGTATAATAAACAAGTAAACAAGTAGAGAATATATATAACAATATGTGTAAGAATAAAGGGGTAGAGAATGATGGAGAAAGAGCTAATTTAGACAGTGTGGTCAGAAACCAATCTCTCTGGTCTTAATTTGGCATTTTATACAGTTTCTTTTCAGTGATTCACCTAATGTTTTTGCATTTGGAAGTCCTCATTGGAATCAGTGTGTTTCAATTTGTCATTCCTTTTATGTTAGTTGCTGTCATATTCTTTGGTAAACTTTTGTAATTCTAATGGGAAAGGCGAAGAGGCTGTTTTTATTATTGTTACATCTTTTATATTACTGTAAATAAGAAGCCACCTCAAATGGTGCACTAGAATTTTTCATACCTTCTATTAAGTCTCATTATGTTTACTGATGTTATTGGTTCAGTATACATTAGCCCACCAGAGTCTGATTTTTGATGTCCAGCAGTATGAATATTGGATGAAATTTTGATATACTGATACCATGTTTCTTATGGTGACTTCTGTGCGCTTTGGCTTTATCCTTTAACCTTTGAATTTATTCTCACTTTTTGTCAAAAGCTTATCCAAGGCTCATTCCATACCTGTAATCCCATTGAATTGGATATGAGTGCATTTTTCTGGTTTTGTTTAGTTTAGCATGTTGCAGTACATAAACTTTTTTCCCCTCATTTGACTCTTGTATTGTCAAAATGGTGGCACTTTAGCTCCCTCAAGCTATTTTTGTGTCCCTTTGATGTGGCCCACTGTTGTAAAACTTTCTTCTTTCTGGCAAAACATTACAGGGTACATCTCATACCTCCCCTGGTCTAGATCATGTTCCAGGCCTTTGTTCTAGGATTCCTGGTTTATCATCTGGTTTATTTCAATAACAAGGACAATAAGGCATGGTTATTGTTTTTCTGTTTCATGGAGTGAGTATTTGAAAATTTTGTCTCATTCCAGGAATTTTTTTCCAACTATTATTGCTTTTTGGGTTGGTTTTAAATATCTCTTTACCAAGAAATTAATTTGTTAGACTACATTTTCAGCTTTATTAGCATAGGAGTCTTATAACATTTTGTGTATGTTTTCATCACATTGTGATTGTTTGCTAATTTCTCACCTTTTCTTTAGGTCACTGTTCTTTTGTCTTTAGTGGGATATATACATTGGTTATTTTTACTCTTTTTTTTAAAAAAAAACAAGCATGTAAGTTTTTACTTTTTATGAGACAAATATATTTATGTTCCATAGATATCAGTTAGAAATGTTTTCTGGCCGGGCGCGGTGGCTCAAGCCTGTAATCCCAGCACTTTGGGAGGCCGAGACGGGCGGATCACGAGGTCAGGAGATCGAGACCATCCTGGCGAACACGGTGAAACCCCATCTCTACTAAAAAATACAAAAAAAAAAAAAAAACTAGCCGGGCGAGGTGGCGGACGCCTGTAGTCCCAGCTACTCGGGAGGCTGAGGCAGGAGAATGGCGTGAACCCGGGAGGCGGAGCTTGCAGTGAGCTGAGATCCGGCCACTGCACTCCAGCCCAGGCGACAGAGCGAGACTCCATCTCAAAAAAAAAAAAAAAGAAATGTTTTCAACATCATGGTTCACTACAAACTTTGTGATTTCAATTACATTTCCACATTGACCCAACAGTTATTTAGCAGAGAGCTTCTTTTCCTTTTCTTTCTTTCTTTTTTTTTTTTTTTAATAAGACATAGTCTCACTCTGTTGCCCAGCTTGGAGTGCGGTGGTGCAATCTCAGCTCACTGCAACCTCCATCTCCCAGGTTTGAGTGATTCTTCTGCCTCAGCCTCCCAAGTAGCTGGGATTACAGGCATGTGCCACCATGCCCAGCTAAGTTTTTTTGTATTTTTAGTAGAGACGGGTTTCACCATGTTGGCCAGGCTGTTCTCGAACTCCTGACCTCAAGTGATACACCCACCTTGGGCTCCCAAAATGCCGGGATTACAGGTGTGACAGCCACTGCACCCAGCCTAGTAGAGAGCTTCTTTATTTCTAACTGAAAGTACTTTTGATTTATTGATACTGGCACTCAAATCTGGTTTTAATGTTTTTGTCAGATATTGATGCCTGCATTATTTCATCTTATACATAATTAAGTCACAGAAAATTATCCTTGCCCTTTATCATGCAGTGTTTATGTGTCACTCTGAGTTTTCCTCAGGCATTCTCTTTTCTCATTGTTCACCTCCAGATGATGTCCATAAAATCCTTTGTTACAAAGTGCCTTACAGTCTTGTCTACGTAGACCACCTTCTTCATATTATTTTGTTAGCATATTCTCTTTTTCACTCATAAGCCTTTGCTCAGAATTGTGTAAGTCTAACAGTAGTTACAATTATATTCAGATATTATTTTAATATCTGAAATATTATATTTTGGGGAAGTATAGCATTAGTTGACTTTTGGTATAAGAAAATGGAAAGGAATATCTGTAAAAGAACATAAAAGAAAAAATAGGGGTAGGTTTTAGAAGGACAGCAGAGTAAAGGTAAATATGCTGTTGAAGAGAAGTAAGTAACACATCCCATCTTGATTGTATTTCTTCATTCCACATGTCAGTCATGGCTCTGCATACGAGGGAATAAGCAATAATGGTGGGACAATATGTGTAAGTGGAGAAGCAGTTGGAAAATAAATACATATGAATGTTTACCATATTTATGTATCTTACTGTATTATAAATATACGTATGTAATCACTAATACAATGTGAGGGTTGGGAGGCATTGATAACTGGCATTATTCTTATAGCTACATAATTATTTTGATAGTTGTTTTCTAGTGACTTATCTTTGTATGTATACTTTTATTTTTATTTGGATTCATTCAGTGATTTACTTTTCCTCTATTAATTATCATATACCATGCCCTTAGGGCTTGTTGTACATTGGCACATGAAAATTTATTATATTTGTCCTTGTGGAATTTAAGGAATAAGGAAGTAAATGGTGTAAAAGTACTGAATACACAACTGAAAAAACATATATATAAGGGTAAGGCACTAGATACGGGATTAGAAATGGAAATGAAGTTATTTAGGGTCAACTAATATGCCCTTTCTGAGGGCAGGTATCTTGAGACCTTAACAAAGAAAAGAAGCTGGCATACAAAGAGACCATTTATGTGAAATGAAATGTCCTGTGGATAGCTCTAAATGATAGGATATTTGTTTTGATCTAGGAGGTGAAAAATGATTAGCAGAATGGAGTTAAAATGAGGTGTTTTGTTTTTTTTTTTTTTTGAGATGGACTCTCGCTCCATTGCCCAGGCTAGAGTCTACGCAGTGGTGCGATCTCAGCTCCCTGCAGCCTCCACTTCCTGGGTTCAAGCAATTCTTGTGCCTCAGCCTCCTGAGTAGCTGGGACTACAGGTGTGTGCCATCATGCCTGGCTGTTTGTATTTTAGTAGAGGCAGGGTTTCACCATGTTGCCCAGGCTAGTCTCAAAGTCCTGAGTTCAGGTAACCCACCTGCCTTGCCCTCCCAAAGTGCTAGGATAATAAGCATGAGCCCACATGCCCGGGCAAAATGAGGTCTTACAAACTGTACCTTGTTATTATCCTTGGTAAAGTTTATTTTTGGGGAAGAAAACCACAAAAGTGTTAGTATATATGGATTATCAAATTTTGATCTGCATTAGCATTATCTCTATAAGATGCTAATGACTAGTTCTACATCTACAGATTTTGATTCTGTTTAACCAACAAGCTTACCAGGTGATGACCAACACACAAATTTCAGATCCACTGACTTAATCACATTCCTCATAATCTTTATGTTCTGCTGTTATTCTGTGAGCTCTCTTTATCTTTCTCCAAATTTCATAACATTTTTTAAACCAATTCATGTATATGGTGAATTATTCTTAAATTGTCTCTTCTCTCCATAACTTTTATTTTTGTTGTACATGAAAATTATTTTTTCCTTTCTTTCAGATTTGGAGTCCAGGAATGAGACTAAGCATTTATCTGTAGGAAAAGACATTATTAAAAACACTGGTTCTCAGTGGGAGGTAATGGAAAGTAGCAAGTTACGTGGCCTTGAAAGTTCCATTTTCAGAAATGACTGGCAAAGCAAAAGCAAGATTGAAGTACAAGGACCTGAAGTGGGATATTTCAGTGAAATGAAAATCATCTCTGAAAATGTGCCCACTTACAAAACTCATGAATCTCTTATGTTACCTCAGAGAACTCATGACAGTGAGAAGCCCTATGAATACAAGGAATATGAGAAGGTCTTCAGTTGTGACTTAGAGTTTGCTGAATATCAGAAAATACATACTGGTGGAAAAAACTATGCATGCAATCAATGTTGGAAAACCTTTGGGATAGATAACTCCGATATGTTACAACTGAATATTCATACTGGTGTGAAACCTTGTAAATATATGGAATATGGGAATACATGTAGTTTTTATAAAGACCTTAATGTATACCAGAAAATTGATAATGAGAAGTTCTACAAATGTAACGAATACAGAAGGACTTTTGGAAGAGTTGAAGAAGTTACTCCACTTCAAAGAGTTCATGATGGTGAGAAACACTTCGAATGCTCATTCTGTGGGAAATCCTTTAGAGTGCATGCGCAACTTACTCGACATCAGAAAATCCATACTGATGAGAAAACTTACAAATGTATGGAATGTGGCAAGGACTTCAGATTTCATTCACAGCTTACCGAACATCAGAGAATTCATACTGGTGAGAAGCCCTACAAATGTATGCACTGTGAGAAGGTTTTTAGAATTAGTTCACAGCTCATTGAACATCAGAGAATTCATACTGGTGAGAAACCTTATGCATGTAAGGAATGTGGAAAGGCTTTTGGAGTATGTAGAGAACTTGCTCGTCATCAGAGAATTCATACTGGTAAGAAACCCTATGAATGCAAAGCATGTGGAAAGGTCTTTAGAAACAGTTCATCCCTGACTAGACATCAGAGGATTCATACTGGTGAAAAACCCTATAAATGTAAAGAATGTGAGAAAGCATTTGGAGTAGGTAGTGAACTTACTCGACATGAAAGAATTCACAGTGGTCAAAAGCCTTATGAATGTAAGGAGTGTGGAAAGTTCTTTAGACTTACATCAGCCCTTATTCAACATCAAAGAATTCATAGTGGTGAGAAACCTTATGAATGTAAGGTATGTAGGAAGGCCTTTAGACATAGTTCAGCCCTTACAGAACATCAGAGAATTCATACTGGAGAAAAACCCTACGAATGTAAGGCATGTGGGAAGGCCTTTAGACATAGTTCATCCTTTACCAAACATCAGCGCATTCATACTGGTGATAAACCCTATGAATGTAAGGAATGTGGAAATTCCTTTAGTGTTGTTGGGCATCTTACGTGCCAACCGAAAATTTACACTGGTGAGAAATCATTTGACTGAAATAAATGTATAAAGTGGTTTTTTATTTCCGATTTTCACAGGAAAAAACTATGGATGGATTTAATGGATAATCAAGGCAATTCAGTATCTCCCTCTTTTAAGTCTGTTTTTAGACTTCATGGCCATTCTGTATGTAGACATAGAATTGCTTAGTCATAGCTGATATATAGTTATAGCTTTGTTAGATATTGCCAAATATTTCTCCTTTTTATGTTAAAAAGAGTTGTTTTCCATGAGTTTCTCATCCTGGCATGTTTTGTTTACAATAGCCTTTGATGTTTGCATTATTGTTCTTTTCACTATTCAGTTTTTTAATTGTAATATTACTTCAGTATCTTTTCTGCATTGTAATTCTTTGCTTGTGATATCTATACTTATTTTCCTCCAGAGAGTTAGAACTCCTAGACAGATACAACGTAGTTTTACATTCTTATTGCTCTTCATTTTGTGTAATGTTCTTGTTTTGTTTTGTTTTGAATGATAGAAGTGTGATCTTTCCATTTTCATCAAATTGTTCACTTCTCTTTAAATTTCTATTTTATTTTGATACAACATGTTCCCCCAAAATAACATATACATAGGAACTGGTTATATTCCACCATAACACACACACACTATATATATATATAGTGTATATATACATACAGTGTGTATAGTGTATGTGCGATGTATACTATATATACTCACACATGCACTATATATAACACACACTATATATAAACACATACTATATATGTATATATAGTATATACAGTATATATGTATATATAGTATATACAGTATATATGTATATATAATATATACTGTGTGTGTGTGCGTGTATATAATGTATGTCTGTTATATTGGAATATAACCACTTCCTTTAAGCAGTCTTTTTACCCACAGGCTGTAACAACCAGGATCCAAATGAAGAGAACTCTCTTAAATATTTGATAAAATTACTCATCCAATAAGTCTGTTAAAATTTATCATTCTCTTAAATTATCATTCTTAAATTTGTCAAACACCTTTAAAAGGGGAGAAAAAATGACCACTGAACTTACATTAAGAGGATTTACAACTACAGCTTCAAATTTTTTTTAATCTATTACCATTATTTTTCTTTTTATTCTCTCAGAGTTGCCTTATTAGGTTTGGGCATTTCAACAATCAACAGACCTTCTGTGATTTAACTAATCTCATTTAACTCCAAAATCATCTCTCTCTCAGGACAGCTGACTTGGTTATGCAGTCAGTGAGATCACAAGCCACTGGTTATTGAATTTTTTTTTTTTTTTTTTACTTTTCATTTTTTTTTGAGACAGAGTTTTGCTCTGTTGCCAAGGCTAGAGTGCAGTGGCGCGATCTTGGCTCACCTTAACCTCTGCCTCCCGTGTTCAAACTATTCTCCTGCTCAGCCTCCCAAGTAGCTGGGATTACAGGCATGCGCCACCATGCCTGGCTAATTTTGTATTTTTAGTAGAGATGGGATTTCTCCATGTTGGTCAGTCTGGTCTCGAACTCCTGACTTCAGGTGATCACCCCCACCTCGGCCTCCCAAAGTGTTGAGATTACAGGCATGAGCCACTGCACCCGGCCTGGTTATTGGATTTATTTATTTAATTTTGTTGAGTTAGAGTCTTGCTCTGTCACCAGGCTGGAGTGCAGTGGCGTGATCTCAGCTCACTGCAACCTCCACCTCCCAGGTTCAAGTAATTTTCCTGCCTCAGCCTGCCAAGTAGCTGGGATTACAGGCATGTGCCACCACACCTGGCTAATTGTTTGTATTTTAGTAGACAGAGTTTCACCATGTTGGCCAAGACAGTCTGTATCTCCTGACCTCGTGATCCACCGGCCTTGGCCTCCCAAAGTGCTGGGATTACGGGTGTGAGCCACCATGCCTGGCCAGTTATTTGATTTTTATAAGAAAATTTTACTATTTTCAGATAAATTTATGTCACCATCATTCATTACATTTTAATTTTTGAAACTGGTGTCTTTCCCAGAATTTATGTACTCTATAAAGGTCTGAATGATTACCAATATTAAGCCATTTTCTCATCTGATATATTGAGCAATGTTTTGTGTAAGTATTGCTTATTCAAGTAGTTTTAAAAGATATGTAATTGGTTGTTGTCTCATGTCCTACACAGTAAGAACAAGAGTTTTGTCAGGATATTTGCTATTTCATATCTTTGAAATAGAGTAGTA
Organism: Chlorocebus sabaeus; assembly: GCF_047675955.1. Classification (NCBI taxonomy): domain Eukaryota; kingdom Metazoa; phylum Chordata; class Mammalia; order Primates; family Cercopithecidae; genus Chlorocebus; species Chlorocebus sabaeus. Next base: position 22,384,185 of record NC_132909.1, read on the forward strand.
GCTCTGTTTCTAACTAAATTCTATTCATGTGACAACACAGCTAATTTACTCTTGGATCCCATTCTATCTTTTTATCCTGAGTTACCATCAGTGCTGATGTTCCTCTTTTGGGTATAGCTCTCCAGGAGACCTTGTCCTATGTTTCTTTGTGTGTGTGTTTTTCCTTCCAGCTTAAACAAATTAAAACTACTAAATATCTAAACCTTGTATACAGACATTAAAATTAAAATTAGTGAGAGAAACAAAATATCCTTGTGTCTTGGCTTTTACTTTTTGAAGTCATTAACAAATGATAAATTAATGAATAAAATGTATCCTATTATGTTTTCCTTATTTGTAATTACAGCTATATTTTTATCATATTAACATTTTTCATTTAACTTTGTTATGAACTTAATGGCATTTCACACTTACTCCAAACCATAATATAATTATCGTTGTGGTATTACTGTTTGGTTTTTACTACAGTTTCTTACTCAAAAATATAAAATTTCACCATTCTTTCCATTTTCATTTACCCCTTTATTCTTTGTGACTTTTCCCTAGCCTGCATAGGAGCTTTATTCTCATATTCAATAGGATAGGATATTGCGGTCTCATCCTGTTTTCTGCTGTCCTGCACCATTAAATTTTCTATGTCCAATGAAGGAATTCTAATTCTATTTAATAGCAACTAATATTAAAGACTAACATATGTATGTCAGGGAGAGGCAGAGAGTCTGTGATTGAGATTTCTGGAGTTATATAACCCACTCTGCCACCCCCCACCCCCCAACTTGCCAGAATTCATCCCTTAACCTGCAGTGTGATTGTATTTGGACATAAGGCAATGAGGATATAAGAATGTGATTCTAATTTGATACAAATGGTGATCTTACGAGAAGAGGAAGGAAAGATGTCTCTCCCTGTGCTCACACACAAAGGAAAGGCCACATGAGGACACAAGGAGAAGGTGGGAATTTAGAAGCCAAGAGAGCCCTTACCAGGAATTAAACCTGCTAATCCCTATTTTAATTAGAACAGTGAGAAAATAAGTATCTGTATTTAGCCTCACAGTCTTTGGCATTTTCTTACAGCACCCTAAGCAAACTAAGACAGTTGTTGGTACTGAGAAGTGGGGTGCCGCTATAACAAATACCTAAAAATGTGCAAGTCTAAGCTTTGGAACTGGCTGGTGGGCATATAGGCTGGAAGAATTCTGAGGGTGGGTGCTAGAAATATACATGTAAAAATGATTCTGGGGAGGACTCAAAACAAAATAGAATCACTGGAGAGAAGGCTTCCATTTTAAAGAATATTGTCATGAACGGTATTCATGTTAAAGAAACAATCATGAACAAAATATTGGTAGAAATATGGACATTTAAGGCCATTATGGTTTAGTCTCAGAAATGAGGAACAGTTTATTGTAGCAAGGAACTTGGCTAAATCACGTTCTAGTGTTTTGTGGAAGGTAGCGCTTCCAAGTAATGAAACTGAATAGTAGCAGAGATTTCTAATTATTGAACTTGTGGCTTGGGTTCTCTTTATTGCACATATAAAATAGGAAAGGAGAGAGTTGAATTGAAGGAGGAATTCTTAAGCAATAAGAAACTAAAATGTGAAGATTTGGGAAATTCTTAACCATACTGGGAAAAATGAAGAAATGTGTATTTTGCTGTTTTGGGGTAGTGTTGTATACATGACATGTTTGTTAGGTATTGTTAGTTTATAATATTCTGGTCCTATTTCCTTCTTGATCTTCTGTGTAGATGTTCCATCCATTATTGAATGTGAAGTACTGAAGACTCCCACTATTGTAGAACTGTTTTTTTACGTTTTTTTTTTTTTCTTGCCTGCAACATTTTGTAGTGTTTGCTTCACTTCTTTTGGGGCTCTATTTGGTGTGTTTTTGTTTGTAATTATTATATCTTTTGATGCACTGACCATTTTATCAATATATAATGTCTTTTTTTGTCCCTTGTAAAAATTTTTGACCTAAAGTCTGTATTGTTTGATACTAGCATAGCCACCTACCTCTCTATTGCTTAACTATTTGAATGGAATATTTGTCCATTCCTCTTACTTTCAACCTATTTACATTTTTGGATTTATGCTGAGTCTCTCGTGGACAGCATATCGTTGGATCATTTTTTTTTTTAATCCATCTGGCAATCTCTGCCTTTGAATTGGAGAATTTAATCAATGTACATTTAAATTAATTGCTTGTAAAGGACTTACTTCTGCCATATTTTAATTTGTTTTGTGTATGTCTCTTTTTGTTTCTTAATTCTCCCAGTATTGCCGCCTTTTGTGTTTAATGGAATTTTTTTTTTTTTTTTTTTTGAGATGGAGTTTTGCTCTTGTTGCCCAGGTCAGAGCACAATGGCCCGATCTCAGCTTGCCACAACCTCCGCCTCCCAGGTTCAAGCGATTCTTCTGCTTCAGCCTCCTGAGTAGCTGAGATTACAGGCATGTGCCAGCATGGCCGGCTAATGTTATATTTTCGGTGGAGATGAGGTTTATCCATGTTGGTCAGGCTGGTCTCAAACTCTTGACTTCAGGTGATCTGCCTGCCTCAGCCTCCCAAAGTGCTTACAGGCGGGAGCCACTGCACCTGGCCGGAATTTATTTTAGTGTATCATTTTGGTTCCTTTTATTTTCTGTACATTTTGTATTCATTTTCTCAGTGTTTACCTTGGAGTTAACACACATTCTACTTTGAATTAATACTACCTTAGCTTCAATCGTTTACAAAAATTCTGGTCCTATACATCTCTGTCCCTCCCCATTTACATTATTATTGACAGGAATTACATCTTTACACATTGTTTGCCCATTTATAGATATTTATAATTACTGTTTTATGCATTTACGTTTGTGTGTTTTTTTTTTTTTTTTAGATGGAGTCTCGCTGTCGCCCAGGCTGGAGTGCAGTAGTACAATCTCAGCTCATTGCAACCTCCACCTCCTGGGTTCAAGTGACTCTCCTGCCTCGGCCTCCCGAGTAGCTGGGACGGCAGGTGCCTGCCACTATGCCTGGCTAATTTTTGTATTTTTTGTAGAGACAGAGTTTCACCATGTTTCTCCAGGCTGGTCTCAGAACTCCTGAGCTCAAGGGATCCATCCACCTCAGCCTACCAAAGTGCTGAGATTACAGGCATGAGTCACCTTGCACAGCTACATTTTTCTTTTAAATCATATAGGAAGAAGACAGGAATGAATACATGACAAAAATACAATATTGCTGGCTTTTGTATTTACCTATGTAAATACACAGTTATACAGTTACCTTTACCAGTGTTCTTTATTTCCTCCTATAGCTTTGTGTTACTTTCTAGTATCTTTTCATTTCTGCATGAAACATTTACATTATTTATTTTTACTTCATTATTATTATTTTTAGAGACAGGGTCTCACCCTGTTGCCCAGGCTGGAATGCAGTGGCACAATCATAGCTCACTGCATCTTCAACTTCCTGGGCTCAAGCAATCCCTCTGACTTAGTCTGAGTAGCTAGGGCTCCAGGTACCATGCCTGGACTTTAAGGTATAGCATCAGAGAGATACAGCCTTATAGAGACTGCTTAACCAACTCCCATAATTGCATAAGCCAATGCCCTCTAATAAATCTCTTAATATACAGATACAGTATGTATATATCTCTTAATGACTCTGCTTGTCTTATTCAAGCCTGACTGATACAATACCTTTCATCAGGATGAGGAGACTCCTTTATTTTCCTAGTTCTATTCCTAGCATTTCAAAAGTTTTAAATCATGCATGTATGTGGAACTGTATCAAATAATTTTTGTGTCTATTGAAATCATGTATTTTCAACTTACTTGTATGTTGAGAGCTTATATTATCAATGGGTTTGGGATTCTGTCAGATGCTTTCCTGTTTTTGTTGTTGTTAAGGACTTTTTTGTTTTTTGAAACAGGGTGTCACACTGTTGCCAAGACAAGAGTACAGTGGCATGATCATGGCTCACTGTAGCCTCGACCTCCATGGGTTCAGATGATGCTCTCACCTCAGCCTCTTGAGTAGCTAGTACTACAGTCACACCACATGCCTGGCTAGATTTTTACTTTTTGTAGAGACAGGGTTTCACCATGGGTCCCAGGCTGGTCTCAAACTCATGGGATCAAGCAGTCTGCCTGCCTTGGTCTCACAAAGTGCTGGGATTACAAGTGTCAGCCACCGCACCCAGCCTTGTTCAGGATTTTTGTGTCTATGTTTGTGAGACTCTGTAGTTCATGGTCTGCAGTTTTTCTATTGATATTTATTTATAATTTTTTTTTTAAGACGGAGTTTTGCTCTTGTTGCCCAGGCTGGAGTGCAATGGTGCGATTTTGGCTCACTGTAACCTCTGCCTCCTGGGTTCAAGCAATTATCCTGCCTTGGCCTCCCATGTAGCTGGAATTACAGGAACCTACCACCATACCCAGCTAATTTTTGTATTATTTTATTTTATTTATTTATTTAGAGATGGAGTCTGTCTCTGTCACCCAGGCTGGAGTGCAGTGGCACCATCTCAGCTCACTGCAACCTCTGCCTTGTGGGTCCAAGCAATTCTCCTGCCTCAGCCTCCTGAGTAGCTGGGACTACAGTCGCAAGCCACCAGGCCCGGCTAATTTTTGTATTTTTAGTAGAGACGGGGTTTTGCCATGTTGGCCAGGCTGGTCATGAACTCCTGATCTCATGATCCGCCCGCCTCAACCTCCCAACATGCTGGATTACAGGCATGAGCCACTGCACCCAGCCTTTATTCTGATACTTAAAATCTGCCTTTGGTATAGGTTTACTACTGGCCACATAGTATGACCTCAGAATTGTTTCCTTCTCCTTGTCTGTTTCCTGAAAGAATTTGTGAAGTATTGGTATTATTTTTTCTTTAAATATTTTATAGATTTCTATTTATGGACTATTCTTCATGAAAATTTTAATAAAGTCCTTTTTTAGTTATAGGTCTATTCAAGTTTTGAAATTTCTTCTAGAGTTGGTTCTCGTAGTTTATGACTTATCAGAAATGTTTCCCTTTTATCTAATTTGCCTAATTTGTTAGCATAAAGTTGTAATTTTTATAGTTTTTTGACAGTGATTTCCCTTCTTTCATTTCTGATTTTGGTAATTTGTGTTCTTTTTTTCCTTGTCAAGTTTGTTATCTTTTCAAATAACTACCTTTTGGTTTCAGACATTTTCTAGTATGTATCTTAATGTTTTCTCTTTCTTTGATTTCCATTGTGATCTTTATTGTTTTTCTTTTGCTTGCTTTGGATTTAGTTGCTCTTCTTTTTCTAGGTGCTTTAAGTTTCTAACTTTGCTGTTTCTTAAAAAGTTAAAATCTTAAACTTTCTCACTATACAATTCATCCACATAACCAAAAACCACATGTACCTCAAAAGCTATTTGTATTAGCTCATTCTTCACGCTGCTATAAATAAATACCTGAGACTAGGTAATTTATAAAGAAAAGAGGTTTAATTGGCTTACGGCTCAACAGGAAGCATGGCTGGGGAGGCCTCAGGAAACTTAAAATCGTGGCAGAAGGTGAAGGGAAAGCGGGCACATCTTTCGTAGCCAAAGCAGGAAGACAGAGCGGGGAGGCGCCACACACTTTTAAACAACCAAATCTCACGAGCATTCACTCAATATCATGAAAGCAGCACCGAGGAGGAAATCTGACCCCATAATCCAATCACCTCCCACCAGGCCCCACTCCAATATTGGGGATTACAATTTGACATGAGATTTGGGTAGGTACACAGACCTGAACCATGTCACTATTGGGAAAAAACGGTGGTTAGAATGCAGTGGCATGATCTCGGCTCACTGCAGCCTCCCTTCCTGGGTTCAAGTGATTCTCCTGCCTCAGCCTCCTGAGTAGCTGGGACTACAGGTACATGCCACCACACCCGGCTAATTTTTGTTTTTTTTTTTTTTTTTTTTTTTTTTTTTTGAGACGGAGTCTTGCTCTGTAGCCCGGGCTGGACTGCAGTGGCCGGATCTCAGCTCACTGCAAGCTCCGCCTCCCGGGTTCACGCCATTCTCCTGCCTCAGCCTCCGGAGTAGCTGGGACTACAGGCGCCCGCCATCTCACCCGGCTAGTTTTTTGTATTTTTAGTAGAGACGGGGTTTCACCGTATTAGCCAGGATGGTCTCGATCTCCTGACCTCGTGATCCGCCCGTCTCGGCCTCCCAAAGTGCTGGGATTACAGGCTTGAGCCACCGCGCCCGGCCTAATTTTTGTATTTTTACTATAGACAGTGTTTCACCATGTTGGCCAGGTTGGTCTCGAACTCCTGACCTCAAATGATCTGCCCACCTCGGCCTCCCAAAGTGTTGGGATTACAGGCATGACTCACCGTGCCTGGCCTTACATCTGAAAAAATCTAGTTAACATTAAACTTTTACTAGGTAAAAATTATAGGTTTAATTTACATTTTGTTCTTATCAGCGAGGATAATTATCTTTTCACATTATTGTACACTGAAATGTGTCTACGTGTAGTTCATGTTAGAGCCCAAATGACTGATGGAACTAGATTTGAAGATAGGACCTTTAAGGAGATATTAAATAGGTTAAATGAAAGTTGTAAGTGTGGGAACCTAATCTGATAGTGTTCTTACAAGAAGAGGAAGAGACACCAAGAGATTTCTTTCTCTCCTCCAAACACAGAAGAAAAGCCATGTCAAGACAAAAGCAAGTGGCCATCTATAAGCGAGGAAGACAGCCCTTCACCAGAAATCAACCCTACTGGCATCTTTATCTTGAACTTCCAGCCTTCAGAACTATAAGAAAATAAATTTATGTGTTTTTGTTTTGTTTTGTTTTTGAGACGGAATCTGGCTTTGTCGCCCAGCCTGGAGTGCAGTGGTGCGATCTCGGCTCACTGCACGCTCCGCCTCCCGGGTTCACGCCATTCTCCTGCCTCAGCCTCCTGAGTAGCTGGGACTACAGGCACCCGCCACCTTGCCCGGCTAATTTTTTTGTATTTTTAGTAAAGACGGGGTTTCACCATGTTAGCCAGGATGGTCTCAATCTCCTGACCTTGTGATCCACCCGCCTCGGCCTCCCAAAGTGCTGGGATTACAGGCATGAGCCACCGTGCCCGGCCTAAATTTATGTTTTTTAAGCTACTCAGTCTGTGATATTTTGTTATGACAGTTCAAACAGAAGAAAACATGCATACCAAAAAGCCATTTTTTGTTCCTTTTCTATGAACTATCTCTATATCCCGTGCTTATTTTCTTTTGGATTATTTTTCCTCCTTATTAGATAGGCAGTACTTTCATTTCATTAAAATTAGCTTTTTCTGGGATATATGTTGCAGGTAAGTTTTCCCAGGCTATCAATTATCTTTTGGAGTTTTAGCATTAATAGTTTTTTGCCAAGTAAAAAAAATTAATTTATTATTATTTTCAATTATGGGTTCTAGGATTTGTGTTAGAATGATTTCCATGTCCTGAGGCTAACATTTTTTCCACATTATTTCTAGAACTTTTATGATTTCATCTTTCACATTTGAATCTCTGATCCACTTGGAATAGTAGATACGAAATGTTAAGGACCTATTTTCTTTCCCTCCACAATGGTTACAATATACAGTTGTATATTATAAACGAAGTACTAAATAATCGATATGTGTGCCCCTAATTAGAAATGCTGTCTTTATCATGTGAAGAAGAATATACTACCTACTGGGTCTGGAGTTTCTATTCCACTCCACTGATCTGTCTGCTTATCTGTCAGAACCATGCTATTTTAAGACTTTTATTTTGTGACAGGGTCTCACTCTGTCACCCAGTCTGAAGTGCAGTAGTGCAATCACAGCTCACTGCAGTCTTGACCTCCCAGGCTCAAACTATCCTGCCTCAGCCTGCCAAAGCATTTGGGAGGATGGCTGAGACTACATTATGTGCATGTGTCAACATACCCAGCTAATTTCTGTATTTTTGTAGAGATGGTGTTTCATTATGTTGCCCAGGCTGGTCTCAAAATCCTGGGCTCAAGTGATCGTCCACCTCGGCCTCTCAAAGTGCTTTTAGTGATTACAGGTATGAACTACCGCACCCAGCCAAGGCTATTATTTTATGTTTAAACATATGGTAGAGTAAATGTTCTGAATTACTCTTTTTCAGAATTTTCCTGGCTATTCTGTCTGCCATATTGACTTTTTCACATGAACTTCAGAATTAACTTGTCTTTAATAAAACAATTATTAATTTATTAATAAAATATCAGATTTGGATCACTCTAAATTATTACAAATTAAGTTTTTAAATTGCTAGGAGTTTGAGGCATCCTATATTATACTTTTTCACTTGTTTTCTGATTAGTCCCTCCATATTCAAGTTCTCTTCATAAGGTTATACCAATTCTTGCTAATTATATTCCTTAGTAACTTATATTTTTATGTCCATCATTGCTGGGGTCTTTTACAACTTGTTCAATTGAATCTTCTATCTGTTGTTTTCATATATATATGTATATCATATATATTATATGTACTATTTTGGCATATTTTATATCCAGCTACCTTCTTGAAATTTGTTTAAAATTGCTTTCTAGGCTGGGCACAGTCTAGGAAAAAAAAACAAAAATTAGCCAGCTGTGGTGGCATGTGCTTATAGTCCCAGCTACTCAGGAGGCTGAGGTGGGAGGACTACTTGAGCCCAGGAGGTTGAGGCTGCAGTGAGCCAAGGTTGCCTGGAGTACAGAGTAAGACTCCATCTTTTTTTTTTTTTTTTTTTTGAGACTGAGTTTCACTCCTGTTGCCCAGGCTGGAGCGCAATGGTGCAATCTCAGTTTACCGCAACCGCCGCCACCCAGGTTCAAGCAATTACCCTGCCTCAGCCTCCCAAGTACCTGAGATGACAGACATGTGCCACCATGCCCAGTTAATTTTGTATTTTTAGTAGAGACAGGGTTTCTCCATAGCAAAAATTGTTTATAGCCAGTTTCTCAAGGATATGTGAGAGGCTGGGAAGGCTGAGGAAGAGGACTTTTTGTGAGGTGGGACTATTTTTGGGAAGAGCTGTGGGTGTGTTCTCAGCACCCTGAGGAAAGGAGGTGGATGTTTCCTCCTCTAATCAAACCAAGCAAGTTGACCCGATCCATCCCAGTCCCTCTAATATCCAAAGGGGAGTGTGTTAAGAGAGCTCTTAGGAGAATGTTACCTTTTTTCCTGGCATTTAGGGGAAACAGAGATAGGAACTTGATTCGCACATGCTGACAGGATATGGACCATATGGAGTAAGCTGACCTCAGGAGATCTTGGATCCTGTTCTAGAGAACTTCTGGAGGATCAATGTGACCCACCAGAAAAGGATGACCACAGTATGCCTACAGTTAACGAAAGGATTTTAAGTGGCCTCTGTAAACAGGATGTTCTGACAACATGGCCTCCCCTGCAGTTGAAGATCTGCAGCAAGGTATTTGCTTAGAAACCTGGAAAAACGCCTATCAAGAAGAAAAAGGGTGAGCTTTGCCTATCCGTGAAGGCAGGAGAGAACCAAACACTGATTATAACAATACCAGTTAAGTAAGACCTTTCCTGTCTCTTTTATTTTTTATTTTTATTTTTTGGGATGGAGTCTCGCTCTGTTGCCCAGGCTGGAATGCAGTGGCACGATCTCGGCTCACTGCAAGCTCCGCCTCCCGGGTTCACGCCATTCTCCTGCCTGAGCCTCCCCAGCAGCTGGGACTACAGGCGCCTGCCACCACGCCTGGCTAATTTTTTGTATTTTTAGTACAGATGGGGTTTCACTGTGTTAGCCAGGATGGTCTCGATCTCCTGACCTTGTGATCCGCCCGCCTCGGCCTCCCAAAGTGCTGGGATTACAGGCCTAAGCCACTGCGCCCGGCCCTTTCCTGTCTCTTACCTTTCTTCCTTCCCCTTCCTCTTCTCCTGCTTTAGGGAGGCTGAGCAATCTACTGTTGGAGGAAGCTGAGAAGACCATGGAGGGAAAAAGGAAGCTGCTCACATATTCCTTTCCATCTTTATATAAGATTCAGCTGTAGGAAGAAGTCTTAAACAGTTTAAAGTACTAATAATTATAATACACCAGGTATTTCATTTAGCAAATTAAGGCTGATCTTGTCTACTGGAATTTTTTTTTTTTTTTGAGACGGAGTCTCGCTCTGTTGCCCAGGCTGGAGTGCAGTGGCGCGATCTTGGCTCACTGCAAGCTCCACCTCCCAGGTTCACACCATTCTCCTGCCTCAGCCTCCTGAGTAGCTGGGACGACAGGCACCTGCCACCGCACCCAGCTAATTTTTTGTATTTTTTTTATTAGAGATGGGGTTTCACTGTGTTAGTCAGGATGGTCTTGATCTCCTGACCTCATGTTCTGCCCGCCTCAGCCTCCCTGGATTTTTGACTATAATGACACTTGCCAGACATTTCATCCAGGGGCAGGAAAAAATACCATCTCACAGAGAAGGGCTGCAAGAGACAATTATGGGAGAATCGTTTTTTTTGAAAATACAAAATTTTACTCTGGAATAGGTTAAAGACCTAATTGTGTAAGATAGAACTACAAAGTCAATAGACAAAAATGTAGAAGAATTTCTTTGTGACCTTAGAAAAGAAAAATATTTCTTTCTTTTCTTTTCTTTTCTTTTTTTTTTTTGAGACAGAGTTTTGCTCTTGTTGCCCAGGCTGGAGTACAGTGGCACGATCTTGGCTCACTGCAACCTCCATCTCCCAGGTTCAAGAAATTCTCCTGACTCAACCTCCTGAGTAGCTGGGATTATAGGAGCCCACCACCACACCCGATTAATTTTTGTATTTTTAGTAGACACCGGGTTTCACCATTTTGGCCAGGCTGGTCTTAAACTTCTGACCTCAGGTGATCCACCCGCCTTGGCCTCCCAAAGTGCTGGGATTACAGGCGTGAGCCACTGCTCCCAGCCAGAAAAATGTTTCTTAAATAATAATACCATAAGCCATACACATATACACAAACACATAACAATATTAAAATAAGTATTTCTATTTAATAAAAAATATAATAAACAGAATACATAAGAGGGTATCAGCAGAGTCTAAAACTGTCAGGGAGCTAATATCTAGAAAATGTAAGAAACATTTGCAAATTAACAAGAAAAAGACTAATCCCAATTACATTTTAACAAAAGGTACAAAAGGCAATTTACAAACAAAGAAGCTGAAAAAGCTAACAAGCATAAAAGATATTCAAAATCACTGGCAATCAGAGAAATGCACATTAATACTACAAAGAAATACTACTTTATAACTTTTAGACTGATAACTATGAGAGAGCTACACAGTGCTGTGTTCATGCAGATGTGGGATATGGAAACTCTCATTCCGTAGTGATGGAAGTCTGGACTCGTACAACCAATCTGGAGGGAATTTGGCACCACTTAGTCAAGTAAACTCATATCCTATGACCCAGAAATTCTGTGGCCTAAGAAACTGTCAAACTGGCCCATAAAGGGATATGTATGAGATGATTAATTTCAGCATTTCCTGTAGTCGGAGGGTATGGAGGCAATCTGCATGTCCACTCCCTGGAAGAGTAGGTAGGTAACGTGATCAATACCTTGAAATAAATGTTTACATAGTAACAGATAATTGTAAAAATATTGTGATTAGTGAAAAAGAACAGGAGGCATTATTTATATAGATTTTTAAAATACATGTATGTAAAATATATGCTTTGTAAGAACATTTTCAAGCATAAAGATAAAATTAATCTTTTTTTTTTTTTGAGATGGAGTCTCACTCTGTCATCCAGGCTGGAGTGTAATGCCATGACCTCGGCTCATGGGAACCTCCATCTCCCAGGTTCAAGCGATTCTCCTGCCTCAGCCTCCTGAGTAGCTGGGATTACAGGTGCGCACCACCACGCCTGGCTAATTTTGTATTTTTAGTAGAGATGGGGTTTTGCCATGTTGGATGGGCTGGTCTTAAACTCCTGAACTCAGGTGATCTGCCTGCCTCATCCTCCCAAAGTGCTGGAATTACAGGCATGAGCTGCCGTGTCCAACAAATGAATCATTTTGAATGAGTGTCTACAGTGGAAGGAGAATGGAAATAGAGTATGGTGTTGGAAACAGATCAACAGAGTCCTTGTAAAGATTAGTGATAAATGAGTCTGATTAACTCAAGTTCAGGTTTGGAGGGTGATTAAAAATATGTACATAAACATTTATCTTCCAGACATACTTCCTATGGAGTTATACATTTAATGTCATTGTTGTTTCCTCTTTTCAGAATTTTTTTGCCTCTAAATTTTTTTACTTGTTTAATTACTCTAACAAGTATCTCTTTAAAAAAAAAAAAAGTTAAGGGCTGGGTGCAGTGGCTCACACCTGTAACCCCAGCACTTTGGGAAGCCAAGGCGGGCAGATCGCCTGAGGTCAGGAGTTCGAGACCAGCCTGACCAACATGGAGAAACCCTGTCTCTGCTAAACATAAAAAATTAGCCAGGCGTGGTGGCGCAAGCCTGTAATCCCAGCTACTTGGGAGGCTGAGGCAGGAGAATCACTTGAACCTGGGAGGCGGAGGTTGTGGTGAGCCGAGATGGCACCATTGCACTCCAGCCTGGGCAACAAGAGCAAAACTCCATCTTAAGAAAAAAAAAAAGAAGTTAAATATGTACTCTTGTCTCTTTCCTTATGTAATGGAAGTGCTTCTAGTATTTCTCTGTTAATAACTCAAGTGGCATTTAAGAATCCAAATCTGGCCAGATGCGGTGACTCATGCCTGTAATCCAAGCACTTTGGGAGGCCAAGGCAGGCAGATCACTTGAGGTCAGGAGTTCGAGACTAGCCTGGCCAATATGGCGAAACCTCATCTCTAGTAAAAATACAAATGTAGCCGGGAGTGGTCGTGGGCACCTGTAATCTCAGCTACTCGGGAGGCTGAAGCAGGAGAATCACTTGAACCTGGGACACGGAGGATGCAGTGAGCCAAGACAGCGCCACTGCACTCCAGCCTCGACAACAGAGTAAGACTCCGTCTCAAAAAAAAAAAACAAGAAACAAAAAACAAAGAATTGGCCAGGTGTGGTGGCTCACTCCTATAATCCCAGCCCTTTGGGAGGCCAAGGTGGGCAGATCGCTTGAGGTCAGGAGTTTGAGACCAACCTGGCCAACTCCGTCTCTACTAAAAATACAAATAATTAGCCAGGCGTGGTGGTGTGCACCTGTAATCCCAGCTACTCAGGAGGCTAAGGCAGGAGACTCGCTTGCACCGGAGGCGGAAGTTGCAGTGAGCCAAGAGTGCATCACTGCACTCCAGCGTGGGCGACAAAGCAAGACTCTGTCTCAAAAAAAAAGACAAGAAACATGTATTAATCAAAATTAATAATCAAGTTTACATGTGAGAAAAATTCATTATATTTTATGCTCTAGATACAGAAACTTAATAATCAAAGAAAACAATAATCAAAGCAGTGAATATCTTTCACCCCACATCAAAAGTCCTATGGATGATGAAGACCTTATACCGAGTTTGAAGAATGTTGGCTTATCATACCCCTTGGCGCACCTCTTCCCTATCCCAGAGGTAGAGTTAACACAGAGTAATCTCAGAGAGTAATAGAAACCTAAGGCAATCTGGGCATGTTTCCTCTGTGCAACCAAAAAGAAACTAAGTAGCACTGCTATCATTGATTAACTACTTACTATTCTTTCATTAATCAAATATTTACTGAAAGCCAACTATGTGCTGGCCATTGTAAATGCTGAAGATGGAGCAACTACAAAAGACAAGTTCCTTCTTTCACAAGCTTGAGTCTAGTTACAATGAAGAAAAAGTGCAACTATACATTTCATGCACAGATAGGTAGAATATACATATTTTATAATCAAATTGCTTTCACACAACATATATAACTTAAAATCCTCTATTTTCATTTAATATGACATTGTAAACTCTCATCCCCTTTCTTCCATTATAAATGCATGGTTATGGCCGGGTGTGGTGGCTCACACATGTAATCCCAGCACTTTGGGAGGCCGAGGCAGGCGGGTCACCTGAGGTCAGGAGTTTGAGACCAGCCTGGTCAACATGGTGAAACCCCGTGTCTTCTAAAAATACAAAAATTATCTGGGCGTGGTGGTGCATGCCTGTAGTCCCAGCTACTCAGGAGGCTGAGGCAGGAGCATCATTTGAACCCAGGAGGCAGAGGGCAGTGAGCTGAGACTGTGCCACTGCACTCCAGACTGGGCAACAGAGCAAGACTCTGTCTGAAAAAAAACAGAAAACAAAAAATACATGGTTATGAGATAGCTGCTCTGCATGTAGCATGATATCCACATTCCAGACAGAAAGGGGGAAAAGAATGCATGTGCACCGAGACTGCCCCACACCATCCCCACACCTTTAAAGAACTGCCTGAGGGGCCAGGCGCAGTAGCTCATGCCTGTAACCCCAGTATTTTGGGAGGCTGAGGCGGGTGGATCACCTGAGGTCAGAAGTTCGAGACCAGCCTGGCCAACACGGTGGAACCCTTGTCGCTACTAAAAATACAAAAATTAGCCAGGCATGGTGGCGGGCGCCTGTAATCCCAGCTACTCAGGAGCCTGAGGCGGGAGAACTGCTTGAACCTGGGAGGTGGAGGTTGCAGTGAGCTGAGATCATGCTACTGCACTCCAACCTGGGTGACTGAGTGGAGACTCCGTCTCAAAAAAAAAAGAAAAAAGAAAAGAACTGTCTGAGAAGCCCAATCTAAGAACTTTAACTTATATCAACAGGAGAAGCTGGAACATGTAGAGTTTGGTGTTTTTTTGTTGGTTTTCTGTTTTTCTTTATTTAAGCAGAGCAAACAAGATCAGGACTTTTATAGCAATAAAGAAGGGAATGGATATTGGGTTAGCCACATATGTAGCAAAACAATGAACAGTATCTACAATTTAATATATTCTTAAATAGCTTTCAATTATGTAGTAAGTTAAAATATCACTTATAATATTAGATATATGTCAATATATACATATACAAATATGTGTATTTGTATGTATATGCATATATATCTACATATGTATATAGGTAAAACCAAACTAGGCATACATGATAAACTGAACCATTTGCTATATTAATAAGAGAAAATTAGGAAGATATTTCCAAAGAGAAACATCAGCTTCCAGGTTACTTGCTAAGTCCTTTTAGGCATTTGCTAAGGAAAAAAAAAAAAAAAAAATCAGCCGTGCACCGTGGCCCATGCCTGTAATCCCAGCACTTT
The DNA here is from genome assembly GCF_047675955.1 of Chlorocebus sabaeus. NCBI lineage: Eukaryota > Metazoa > Chordata > Mammalia > Primates > Cercopithecidae > Chlorocebus > Chlorocebus sabaeus. The sequence continues at coordinate 22,399,383 of NC_132909.1, forward strand.
GGGAGCCCGCAGCGGGCAGATCATGAGGTCAGGAGTTCGAGACTAGCCTGGCCAACATAGTGAAGCCCCGTCTTTACTAAAAATACAAAGAAAAAAAAATTAGCCGGGCGTGGTGGCCGGCACCTGTAAGCCTAGCTACTCGGGAGGTTGAGGAAGGAGAATCGCTTGAACCTGGGAGGCACAGGTTGCAGTGAGCTGAGATCGCCCCACTGCACACCAGCCCGGGCGACAGTGCGAGACTCCATGGGGGGGGGGGGGGAATCATGTCCTGGAAAAACAAAGCATTTCAGGAACAAAGAGAAAACTTCAAGGCACCTTAAACATGGCTTTTAGATATCACAACCATTATTTCCTCTCCTCTGGGGAACCTCTCTTGGAGGACATAAATGAGAAGGGAGAAGACAATACACCTCCCCTGGTGCCCAAATGACAATGGCCAGAGCTTACTCTGCGTTCCCCTCCCCCGCCATGGGAGGGCTATCAGATGAAACTCGGGCTTCCAACTCAAACTCAGTGTCATAGAAAAACCCCCTTTAGTATCACGGGACGGAGGTGTCTTCTGCTCTCATATATGACTATGTGTGACATTTGGTCAAAGACACACAAACACAGTCTCAACTCCACGCACACACAGTGCTTGACAGTCACACACCCACCACTGGATACAAAGTCACAAGCACCCAACCTCCATATTCCTACACAAGGACAGAGTCACAACTACACAAGTACAAAGCCCCCTATATCTGCACACAGACGAACATATCGTCACAGAGTCACAATCACACACCCACCGCGGGCACACAATCACAGCTAACCCACACCCTCACACAGCGTTACACAGTCACACATTAACAGTCCTAACCCAGGGACTCACGGGACACCCACAGAATCCTCCCCACATCCGTACACAAGGTGTCACACACAGTCACAATCACACACACCCTGTGCTAGGACATGCAGTCACAAAATCACAATTTCACAACCGCCCCTTCCTCGGCCCGTTCCGTCTGAACAGACTTAATACTCAGTATCAACCCCCGCACCGGATTCTAGACGCTTCACCTCCAACCTCCTCCGGATCCTGTAGTCTCCAAGCCGACCCGCTCAGAGCCCAGCACCTGGGTCGCTTGCACCTCTCCACGGAGTCGCGGGAGTCGCGAGGGGAGGGACCGAGTGCGCGGCGCCTTCTTGGAAATGTAGTTCAGCGCCACGCCCACGATGGGCAAGATGGCGCCCGGCTTGAGCCGAGGCAAAGGGATTAGCCTCCTTCCCGAACCGTGTCTGAGAGTCTCCTGGGGGTCCTGGCTTAGTATCGCACCGTGGCTCTTACATGAAGTCAATACAGCGTGTTTAAGCTGATCTTACACCTGTGGCACACCACTACCCAATCCCAGGGATCGAGTAAACTAAGACTCGGCCTTACACCCCGCCCCGGCCAGGGAGACAGTCCCTCAAGCTCTGGCGGAGGAAAGAAAGTTCACGCGAAAAGCTGACTCAAACCGCTGAACCTTCTGGGAAATGTAGTCTACCCTCAAAAGACTGGCACGGAGGACGGGCCAAGATCTGTAGATTCCGTCCGGTTCTGAGCCTGGGCCTGGCCCAGCCCAGGAGACCTCTGGGAGCGCTGCCCGCCGAAGGACTGCGCAGGCGCGGACTCTCCGACTCGGCATGGTGGTCTTTGTCTGCTGGTGAGTTGGGTTTCGGCTCTGTGGGACTTGGGTTTTTGGACACTGAAACGGGCCAGGGACGCTGGAGGGGAGGGTTTGCAGTGCCTGCGACAGGGTTGGGGAGTGTGGAGGGGAGGAATCGCCTTCTGTGATGTGCGGTGATCAGAGCTTGTGTGGCTGGGGGCAGGGCTACAGTAGGAAACGGGTGGGTTCACGGGTGGGTGACCGAGGGTGTGAGAGAGTGTTGAGGGTTGCAGAGTTAGTGAGAAACTGGTTCCAAGTTTGTGAGGATGGACAGATGGCTTTGTGAGGTAGTATCACTTTTCTCATTTGTAAAATAATAAAGATGCGTTTTCTGGAAAATAGGAAAGGGAAAAGGCTAAGGAATTGAGCGGATAAGTACTTTTAAACGTGATTTTTATATAAAAGCAGACCTATTGTGGAGTAGAAAACAAAATCAGCATTACCTTTCCATTTTTTTTTAAAGAGGAAAGATTTCCGAAAAACTTGTTACTGGATGCCTGTACACCCAGTAGGCATTGACTTTTCTTAATACTTTGGAGAAACTTTGGTGCAGTTGCTTAGAGAAACCGTGAACTAAGGAATATCTTTAAGAGTTTCTAAGGAATATCTTCACTAGTTTCCACTAGTGCAGATAGCACAGAATTGGGAAGCTGCTTGTCCTGCCTTTAGTGCAGAGGTCAAGAAACTCCCTAGTTCGTCAATGAGGGCAGCAATCTGACTCCTAATTTAATCAGGGTTTCCCCAGCCTTTTGTAAATATAGGGGAAATTTTTTTCTTCTATATATAAAGATAGAAGTATTCTATCTTAAAGTATCTTGTCACACTTATTCTTAACATATTTTTCAATAAAATAAAAAAGTGACAGTGTTAATAGTTTTGAAATATACAGAAAAAGTAAAAGATACAAAGAAGACAGGACTTAGTTTCTGCTTTTCCCCTAACTATTGGTGTTTCTAAGTTTCTGGCCTTGATCATCTTTTCACCTCTAAGTACTCTTATCAGCAACAACATTACGCTGCCATGGCTTCATCTAATGCAGTGACTAATAAATATCAGTTTCTACTGGAGGCTTGTCCTGAGCTCCTGATCCATATTATCTAATTGCCCAATGTACAGTCCACCTGGAAGTTGCACCGGAACTTCAAGCTCTTTATGTCTGAAGTGTGATACTGATAGCTCCTTCTCCCTGCAGTCTGCCTCCATCTATTTCCCCTCTGTACCTGTTTCAGCAATTCATAGCACGGGCTAGCCAGGTTCTAAGTCTCTCACATCTTAGAGAAGGCTTCTGAGTAAGTTTTCTCCTTTCATTTGTTATATCCCATTACAAATTGTAAACCTAGGTTTCTCAGCACACACAATCATAAATGCATATGTTTGCTGAATCAGTGAATGAGCATACAGTCAGCCCTCTGTGTCTGTAGGGTCTGCTTCCACGGATTCAACAAACATAAATCATAACTGTTGTTGAGCTTGCAATGGTTGTGTCTGTACTGTACATGTACAGATTTTTTTTCTTGTCATGATTCCCTGAACAATATAGAGTACAACAACTATTTACCAGGCATTTACGTTGTATTAGGTATGATAAGTAATTTGAAGATAATTTTAAAGTATATGGGAGGATGTGCCTAGGTTATATGTAATAAGTATACTTCCATATACTTTATTTTTATTTTTCGAGATGGAGTCTCATTCTGTCACCCAGGCTGGAGTGCGGTGGTGCAATTTTGGCTCACTGCAACCTCCGTTTCCTGGGTTCAAGTGATTCTCCTGCCTCAGGCTCCCAAGTAGCTGGGGTACAGGTGTGCACCACCATGCCCAGCAATTTTTTAATTTTTAGTAGAGATGGGGTTTCACCATCTTGGCCAGCCTGGTCTCGAACTCCTGACCTCAAGTGGTCCACCTGCCTCAGCCTCCCAAAGTGCTGGGATTATAGGCATGAGCCACCGCGCCTGGCTTTATATTTAAAGTATAAGGGACTTGAGCATCTGCAGATTTTGGTATCCACAGTGATCCTGGAACCAATCCGCTGTGATATCAAGGGAAGACGATTATTATAGGATACTTACTATATTTAACTTCTACTTAATCTAAGTAAAATATTAGTCCTCTAAATTTTTTAGAGGTCTGACTTATAAATACCATCAGAATAATTTCCTGTATTTTTTCAATATCACTCAAGGTTGGTTACTTCATATTTATGAGAAAAGTGTTATGGGGAAAAATTATATTTAAAAATGTGACTTCAGTCAGGAGCAAGGTCACAAGTGACACCTGCTCGAAGGAACCTGTACAGGTTGTGATTGTGGATAACTCTGGCATCTTTGTCTCTCATAGTTTCTCTGTGTAACCTAAATTCTGAAAATAAAGTCCCTTCTGTTTCTCATTTTTGAAATGTTTAGAGCTTTTTTTTTTTTTCCTTCCTTGAGATGGAGTCTCCCACTGTCGCTTAGGCTGGAGTACAGTAGCGTGATCTTGGCGCACTGCAACCTCTGCCTCCTGGCTTCAAGTGATTCTCCTGCCTCAGCCTCCTGAGCAGCTGGGATTACAGGTGCCCACCACCACGCCTGGCTAATTTTTGTGTTTTTAGTAGAGATAGGGTTTCACCGTGTGGGCCAGGCAGGTCTTGAACTCCTGACCTCAAGTGATCTGCCCACCTCGGCCTCCCAAAGTGCTGAGATTACAGACGTGAGCTTCCATGCCCGGCCATTGAAATGTGTAGAGCTTTTGAATGGCATAATGGATCTGGCCTGAGATGCTATGTACAAATACTCTTTTTCTACTTGCTCGCATGTAGGTCAAAGCCAAAGAGTCATCATTACTTTGTTCTTTTTCACAGGCTTGCTTCCTTGTACATCCTCAGGAGCTGCAAAACCTCTTAGAGTTCTAAGGGCTCTGCCTGAATTTTGGGATGCTGCTTTGTTCCCCAACCATAACATCCAAGTCCAGTGTCATTTTTCTTCTCACAAGTTTAAAGTCAACACTTAATAGAAGAACAGCAACAGATGATTGAGAAAGAAATGTAAAGAAGGTTCTCTGTGTGAGTAAGCAAGAAGCTGGTAGGTGTGAATGGGATAAAGACTTACTGCAGTTATTCAGTGAGAGTTTGCAGCCTCAGCCTCTGAGTTGTTGTGGGTTTTTGTTGTTGTTTTGAGATTTTTGTACTAGCCTTTGTCTTTTAGAGTGACTGTTGCTGGGAGTTCTTTAGATACCTAAATGACATTTCCAGACCGTCTTCCTGAATCTATGCATCCCTTTTATCAGATTCTAGAGGACTGATTGCTCTTCTAAACTCTGTTCTGGATGCCAGTCACTCTACGTCATTGGCAGTCTCACGTTTATGATTTTTTACAGCCTCAATTTCACTTTTCTTCCTTTCACTAACATTCTCCATTTTTCACTTTTCCCTGCATGCCTAGATGCATTTCCTTAAGCATTCAGTCCTTCATAGATCTGTTAGCTTTCAAAAACTAGCATGTAAGCTCTTTTCTTTAAAATGTAATCTTTCTATGTACAACTATTATGTATCAATAAAAAAAAATTTCGAAAACTAGCAAGTAGATTCTTTACATTTTAACTTTCTGTCATTCTTTCTCCTTCCATTGTTATATTCCTCAGAATTGACTTTTACTTCCTTACTCTTGTTTTCCATTGTCTTCCCACCTCCAGCCATCATAGTCCAACGCTGTGTCACCTCCTGCTTTTTAACAATATTGCAGGCTTGGGGATTAGTGCTAACTTCCTATTAGTTCATTTCGCTGTTAATTTTAAAAAGAAATAACAATGGCTGGGCACGGTGGCTCATGCCTGTAATCCCAGTACTTTGAGAGGCTGTGGCAGGCAGATCACGAGGTCAGGAGTTTGAGACCAGCCTGACCAACATGGTGAAACCCCGTCTCTACTAAAAGTACAAAAATTAACCTGGCGTGGTGGCACACGCCTGTAATCCCAGCTACTCAGGAGCCAGAGGCAGGAGAATCACTTGAACCCGGGAGGCGGAGGTTGCAGTGAGCCGGGATCACGCCACTGCACTCCAGCCTGGGCGACAGAGTGAGACTCCATCTCAAAAAAAAAAAAAAAAACTATTATTATCAAAATGTAGTATATATACTTCATAGAAAATTAAAACAATTGGGTATATCTCTTTATTCCTCGCCTTCAATTCCGTTTCCCAGAAGCAACCACTGTTAACAGTGTCTGCTATATGCTTCTAAATGTTTTTATGAGGATACAAAAAGGCTTTCAAGTAGAGCAGTGACATGATTTGACTATGACAAGATTACTGTGGTTGCTGTGTTGAGAATTGTAAAGAGGTGAAAGCTAAAATAGCAAGACTGGTAAGGAAGCTGTTAAATAATCCAGGCAAGACACCTGGCTTAGACCTTGGTGGTCACAGAGAGGCTTGTCCAAAATAGCTGGCAAGCACGAGGTTGTAAAGAGTGTGTAATCTGACAGAAAGAAAAATGTTTTTTGAGCAACAAAGAGAATGAGATTGCTATTTGAAGAGATGAGAAGAATTTGAGAGGAGTTGGTTTGGGAGCTGGAGCAAGAGTTTGAATAGGGGCAGGGTAAGTGAGATCACTATTAGACATCCAGGTGGAAATGTTGAGTAGTCAGTTGGATATTTGAATTGGTTGTTGAGGAGAGAGGTCCAGGCTGGTGATTAATATTTGTTAGGCATCTCAGATTCATGATACTTAAAGCAATAAGAAGTGCACTAATCACAGTAAAGCTAAGTGACTATAATAAACCTCAAAGTGCCAGTTTAAGGAATGTAGGAATTGATTTCTTGGTCACATAATACTCATGTAGTGAATAGTCTGGATTTGCGTGCTGACTTTGGTGCTTATGGTCCCTGAAGGATATGGATTCCTCGCAGGTTCTCTCTTTATTATCTGGTTGTGGTTGGAGCTGGATCAACAATGCATCCTGGTTTCAGCCAGATAGAAGATGGAGGAATTGCTACTCTAGGACCGGAGTTCAGCAAACTTTTTCTGTAAAGAGCCAGATGGTTAATATTTAAGTCTTTGTAGGCTACAGGGTCTCCATTGCAGCTACTCAACTCTAGCGTTATACTATGAAAGTAGTCATGGACAAGAAAATAAAGATGGCCATGTTCCAGAAAGACTTTTAGTTTGCCAACCTTGTAATGTTTTTGTTTTTATTTTATTTATTTATTTATTTATTTATTTATTTATTTATTTTGAGATGGAGTTTCACTCTTGTTGCCCAGGCCAGAGTGCAATGGTGCAATCTCGGCTCACTACGACCTCTACCTCCCCGGTTCAAATGATTCTCCTGCCTTGGCCTCTTAAGTAGCTGGCATTACAGGAATACATCACCACGCCCAGCTAACTTTTTGTATTTCTAGTAGAGACAGGGTTTCACTATGTTGGCCAGGCTGGTCTCGAACTCATGACCTCAGGTGATCCACTTGCCTCTGCCTCCCAAAGTGCTGGGATTACAGGCGTGAGCCACCAAACCTGGCGCCAACCCTTGTTTTAATAGGTCACTATTTACATAGAATTCAATTAAGAGTTTGCTTGCTGTTAGAGCATTTTGACTTCTATTTCGAAAGCTTTTATTTTTTTATTTTTTTGAGATGGGTCTCACACTGTCACCTGGACTGGAGTGCAATGGCACGATCTCGGCTCACGGCAACCTCTGCCTCCCAGGTTCAAGTGATTCTCCTGCCTCACCCTCCCAAGTAGCTGGGATTACAGGTGCCCACGACCACGCCTAGCTAATTTTTTGTATTTTCAGTAGAGACGGGGTTTCACTATGTTGGCCAGACTGGTCTCAAACTCCCAACCTTGTGATCTGCCTGCCTCAACCTCCTAAAGTGCTGGGATTACAGGCATGAGCCATTGCACCTGGCCTTATTTTATTTTCTGAGACAGAGTCTTGCTGTGTCACCCAGGCTAGAGCACAGTGGTACAATCTTGGCTCACTGCAACCTCTGCCTCCCGGGTTCAAGCGATTCTTTTGCCTCAGCCTCCTGAGTAGCTGGAAATTACAGGTGCCCACCACCATGCCTAGCTAATTTTTATATTTTTAGTAGAGACAGAGTTTCACCATGTTGACCAGGCTGGTCTCGAACTCCTGACCTCGGGTGATCTGCCCGCCTCATCCTTCCCAAGTGCTGGGATTACAAGTGTGTGCCACTGCACTTGGTCCTGAGAATATATTTTAAACCATGGGATAAATGTTGAAAGAACCAATTTTTGTTGTTGTTGTTGTTGTTGTTGTTGAGACGGAGTCTCGCTTCCTCACCCAGGCTGGAGTGCAGTGGCGCTATCTTGGCTCACTGCAAGCTCCGCCTCCCAGGTTCACTCCATTCTCCTGCCTCAGCCTCCGAGTAGCTGGGACTACAGGCGCGCACCACGACGCCCGGCTAATTTTTTGTATTTTTAGTAGTGAGGGAGTTTCACCGTGTTAGCCAGGATGGTCTCAATCCCCTGACCTCGTGATCTGCCCTCCTCGGCCTCCCAAAGTGCTGGGATTACAGGTGTGAGCGACTACGCCCAGTGAAAGAACCATTTTACTTGGCATTCTAATGATGTTTTCTAGTTTAGTTCAGCATTGTCATTTACACTGTTAAAAATTCAATTCTGATAAGTGTGTGAAGGATGTAGGGTTTTTTGTTTGTTTGTTTTTTTGCCTCCTGGGTTTACGCCATTCTCCTGCCTCAGCCTCCCGAGTAGCTGGGACTACAGGCACCTGCCACCTCGCCCGGCTAGTTTTTTGTATTTTTTAGTAGAGACAGGGTTTCACCGTGTTAGCCAGGATGGTCTTGATCTTCTGACCTCGTGATCTGCCCGTCTCGGCCTCCCAAAGTGCTGGGATTACAGGCTTGAGCCACCATGCCTGGCCAGATGTAGGGTTTTAATTACAAAGGAGATGTAATTTTGAATTTTCTTTTGGATTGTTTGGAATGTAAGTAGCATAAGTCCTGATCTGTTATGCATCATACCAATTTTCATGAATTTTTTAAAAGTAATTGGAAAACTTAAATAATACCACTATCTAATCAAAGTTTAGTAAAATTCACATACTAAGCCATCTATGCCTTGGGCTTTAAGGAGCAAGAGCTCTATTTTTCCCTTCTTCTTTCTTTTTTTTTGAGACAATGTCTTGCTGGGTCTCCCAGGCTGGAGTGCAGTGGCATGATCACAGCTCACTGCAGCCTTAAGCTCCTAACTCAAGTAATCCTCCCACCTCAACCTTCTGAGCAGCTGGGACTACAGGCGCCTGCCACTGTGCCCACCTAATTTTTAAATTGTTTGTAGAAACAGGGTCTCACGGTGTTGGCCAGGCTGGTCTTTTTTTTTTTTTTTTTTTTTTTTGAGACAGAGTCTTGCTCTGTCACCCAATCTGGGGTGCAGTGGGGCGGATCTCGGCTCACTGCAAGCTTTGCCTCCTGGGTTTGAGTAATTCTTCTGCCACAGCCTCCCAAGTAGCTGGGACTACAGGTGCCCGCCACCATGCCTGGCTAATTTTTTTTTTTTTTTTGGTATTTTTAGTACAGACTGGGTTTCACCACATTAGCCAGAATGGTCTTGATCTCCTGACCTCATGATCCGCCTGCCTTGGCCTCCTAAAGTGCTGGGATTACAGGGGTGAGCCACCGTGCCCGGCTGCCCAGGCTAGTCTTGAACGGCTGGGCTCAAATGATCCACCTGCCTCGGCCTCCTGAAGTTCTGGGATTACAGGTGTGAGCCACCACACCCAGCCCTATTTTGTTCTATGTTTATTTTTCTGTTTAGGTTTTCTGTCTTTTCTGGTTTCAGTTTGCATAGGTTATACTTGCTAAGTTTTCTATTTGCATGGGGTTTAACAAAATAGTCTGTACTATCCTTATTTTCTATCTATAGTTATTTCCAAATATCTTTTTCTTTTTTGCTCCTCTTTTAAGTTTTTCCCTAAGAATCCACTCATGAATTTATTATTTTTCTTTTTCTGTTTGTAATACATTAATTTCTTTTTCTTATTTTTACTAATTTTCTGTTTTTCTTTTTCTTTTTCTTTTTTTTTTTTTTTTTTTTTTTTTTTTTTTGAGACAGAGTCTCACTCTGTTGCCCAGGCTGGAGTGCAGTGGCACAATTGGCTCACTGCAACTTCCTCTTCCAGGGTTCAAGCAATTCTCCGGCCTCAGCCTCCCGAGTAGGTGGGATTACAGGCGCGCACCACCACACCCGGCTAATTTGATATTTTTAGTAGAGATGGGGTTTCACCATGTTGGCCAGGCTGGTCTCAAACTCCTAACCTCAAGTGATCTGCCCACCTCGGCCTCCCAAAGTGCTGGGATTACAGGCATGAGCCACTGTGCCCGGTGTGTTTTTCTTATATTTCCTTTTCTTATGTTAATTACTTTGTGTGCTTATTTTACTACTTTTTAAAAAATGATACAAGCATTTATGCTAAAACTTCATTCTCCAAGCATTTTTTAAAAATATGTTTTATAGGTTCTGTCATACTTTGTTTTCATGAATAATATTTCTAAATATTCTGCAATTTATTTTAATTTTCTCTGGCTAAGGGTTTGTTCAAACCAGGAGATTTTGAAATTTACAAGTGAAAGGTTTTGTTTTTGTTCTGCCATTTCTATGTGTTGTGTTTTGTTTTTGTTTTTTTGGTCAGAGTATTTTGTCCATCCTTTACTACTTTGTGGAATAATACTATATGGGCTGATTTTAAGAATGTTCTTTGGGCATTTAAAAAGGTGGTTTATAATCTATTTTCAAGATATAGGATAAACTGATTAATAAAATATGTTATAAATGTGTATACATTTTTCTTTTGATATATATTGTATTTTATGGATTTGAATTTAGAGGTTGAGAGTGGTTGTTTTCTCAGTTACTAACGGGGTTCTGAAATGGTTACCCCCAGTATGTTATACCCATACTTCCCCTTCTGACTTCTGATACTAGTAAGATCACTGCTTTTTTATTGAAGCATTTGTAAGTATTTACATAACTATAACATTGTAAGCATTGTTGACTGGTAAACCAAATGATTTGCTCTGATTTTGTTTGATTTCTTTTATAACCTTTTGATTTTCTTTGAGTTAATATTTGCCTCTTTGTTTTGTTTGCTTAGTTTTCTATTTTTGTGTTTTGGTTCTTCCCAAGCCTTCAAACAGAACTGTAAAACCTAGAACTCTAGGTTGGAAACAACTTATGGTCAGGATTATCCATTGTCTTGCAATCTGATGCCTTTTTGATGTGGTATGTCTTTTTCTTTTATTTCCTTTTATGTGATAAATACTGTTTGGAACATTTAGGATTTTTTTTTTTTTTTTTTTTTTTTTTTTTTTTTTTTTAAAGACAAGGTCTCACTCTTGCCCAAGCTGGAGTTCAGTAGCATAATGATAGCTCACTCCCCTGGGCTCAAGCCATCCTACCATCTCAGCCTCCCCAAGTAGAAGGGAGTACAGGTATATGCCACCACACTCAGATAATCTTTTTTATTTTTAGTAGAGACAGTATCACACTGTGTTGCATAGGCTGGTCTCAAAGTAGGATCCTCTTTTTATCCCTACCTGAAATTTTGTATTGATGTGCTTTTGCTGGGATCTTTTTAAATGGAATGTTCTTTGTACTCAATGGGCCTGTTAAGTATGTAGACTCATGATTTGTAATTCTGGGAAGTGTTCTTTATTAGTCTTTGAAAATGTCCTGTACTAATTTTTCCTCATACATTCTTTGGAACTCCTTTAGTAGATGTTGAACCTTCTAGATTCTTCCACTAATGTTCCAGTCATTCTACTCTTTTTTTCTCCCTTCTTCCATTCTTCCTTGTTTTATTCTAGGAGATTTTCTAGACTTTCTTTTCCCAACATATTGAATTTTTAAGATCAATTTCATATTGTTTATTTCTAAAAACACCGATTTATAGAATACTGTTAATATTTCATCGTAGTGATAATAGTAATCTCCTAACTTTCCATGATATTAATTGTAGTGTTACATGAGTGAGTTTTTCTGCTCTTTGCCTTGTATTTTGTTTGATCTGGCTTTGATGTTAGGGCTTTCATCAAATGTTTTCTGATCTTTAGCTCTACATTAATTTGTGTACATAAGCGGGGCTTGTAAAATGGTGGTTTTCACTGTGCATCAATCAGTAATATAGATATGTTTCTTTAGATGATTCTAAATGTTAATATCTGTAGGTATTCTCATGGTCCTCTCATTTTTTCAGAAAATAATTCTTCCAGGCCGGGTGTAGTGGCTCATGCCTGTATTCCCAGCACTTTGGGAGGCCAAGCGGGCGGATCACGAGGTCAGGAGTTCAAGACCAGCCTGGCCAACATGGCGAAACCCTATCTCTAACTAAAAATACAAAAATTAGCTGGGTGTGGTGGCAGGCGCCTGTAATCCCAGCTACTCGGGAGGCTGATGCAGGAGAATCCCTTCAACCCGGGAGGCAGAGGTTGCAGTGAGCCAAGCAGCACTCCACTGCACTCCAGCCTGGGCAAGAGAGCAAGACTCTGTCTCAAAAAAAAAAAAAAAAAGAAAGAAAGAAAATAATTCTTCCATCATCTGACACCTAGCAACCACCAGCATTCTCGAAATCTAACAGTAGAGGAGCCTCTGTTACATGTATAAACTTTTATTCATTCTTCTCTTCTTACTATGATGCTCTCATTACTTTGCTGGTTGTTACTCAATTTGGAGCCTCTTGGTTTTGTCTGGATGATAAACTTCACATTTCTGTCCAGCTAGGAGAGTTCAGGGCATTAGCTGGTCCTTTCACAGTCATTTTGTAAACCCTGCCTTCCACTCTTGCCCAGTCTCTCCACTGATAGAGCCTATCTGTCAATATCTGTGTTACAGACCTGTGAAGCTGGCACCCACATCTGCTGGCTTTTCTTTAAACCACTCAGTTCTGCTGTTAATTTACAGTTCTCTATTTGCTTTCTTTCCAAAATTTCCTAATACTTTTTTTTTTTTGTAGAGACAAGGTCATGCTCTGTCACCTAGGCTGGATTGCAATGGCATGATGATAGCATACTGCAGCCTTGAAGTCCTGGACTCAAGCTATCCTCCTACTTCAGCCTCCCAAGTAACTAAGACTACAGGTGTATGCTACTGCACCTCCCTAATTTTTTAAATTTTTGTGGCCGGGCGCGGTGGCTCAAGCCTGTAATCCCAGCACTTTGGGAGGCCGAGACGGGCGGATCACGAGGTCAGGAGATCGAGACTATCCTGGCTAACACGGTGAAACCCCGTCTCTACTAAAAATTACAAAAAACTAGCCGGGCGAGGTGGCGGGTGCCTGTAGTCCCAGCTACTCGGGAGGCTGAGGCAGGAGAATGGCGTGAACCTGGGAGGCGGAGCTTGCAGTGAGCTGAGATCCGGCCACTGCACTCCAGCCCGGGCGACAGCGCGAGACTCCGTCTCAAAAAAAAAAAAAAAAAATTTTTGTAGAGATAAAGCCTTGCTGTGCTGCTTAGGCTGATCTCAAACTCCTGGCCTCAAGCAGTCCTCCAGCCTTGGCATCCCAAAGTGCTGGGATTACAGGAATGAGCCACTATCCCTAGTCCTCCTAATACTTTTTGTCCACTGATATCTTCTTAACTTTTTAGTTCTTTTTTTTTTTTTTTTTTTTTTTTTTTTGAGACGGAGTCTTGCTTTGTCACCCAGGGTGGAGTGCAGTGGCCGGATCTCAGCTCACTGCAAGCTCCGCCTCCCGGGTTTATGCCATTCTCCTGCCTCAGCCTCCCGAGTAGCTGGGACTACAGGCGCCCGCCACCTCGCCCGGCTAGTTTTTTGTATTTTTTGGTAGAGACGGGGTTTCACCGAGTTAGCCAGGATGGTCTCGATCTCCTGACCTCGTGATCCGCCTGTGTCGGCCTCCCAAAGTGCTGGGATTACAGGCTTGAGCCACCGCGCCCGGCCCTTTTTAGTTCTTAAAAGTGTGTGACCCCTTTCACCCTTTACTGTCATTTTAATGGTGTTTTGGGAAGACATAGAAATAAACACTGTATTTAAAATTTTCTGTTCATTTTATTTTTGTCCTGTCTTCCTATGCTCTCCCAGTCTTTTAAGTATTTGTCCTTTCATCCTGTTTCTCACCTATTCTTTGTTTTAAAGACCGAGTTGGGCCGGGCGCGGTGGCTCAAGCCTGTAATCCCAGCGCTTTGGGAGGCCGAGACGGGCGGATCACGAGGTCAGGAGATCAAGACCATCCTGGCTAAGCCGGTGAAACCCCGTCTCTAGTAAAAAATACAAAAAAATAGCCGGGCGAGGTGGCGAGCGTCTGTAGTCCCAGCTACTCGGGAGGCTGAGGCAGGAGAATGGCGTAAACCCGGGAGGCGGAGCTTGCAGTGAGCTGAGATCCGGCCACTGCACTCCAGTCTGGGCGACAGAGCGAGACTCCGCCTCAAAAAAAAAAAAAGAAAAAAAAAAAGACCGAGTTGGCTGGGCACAGTGGTTCACACCTGTAATCCCAGCACTTTGGGAGGCCGAGGCGGGCAGATCACGAGGTCAGGAGATTGAGACCATCCTGGCTAATACTGTGAAACCCCATCTCTACTAAAAATACAAAAAATTAGTCGGGCGTGGTGGCGGGCACCTGTAGTCCCAGCTACTCGGGAGGCTGAGGCAGGAGAATGGCTTGAACCCAAGAGGTGGAACTTGCAGTGAGCCGTGATCACGCCACTGCACTCCAGCCTGGGCGACAGAGCAAGACTCCGCCTCAAAAAATAAAATAAAAGACTGAGTCCTGCTCCGTCACCCAGACACTGGCACGATCATAGCTCACTGCAGCCTCGAAATCCTGGGCTTAAGCAATCTGCCCACCTCAGCCTCCTCAGTAGCTAGGACTACAGGCACCATACCTGGCTAGTTTTTAAATTTTTTATAGAGACGGGAGTCTCATTATGTTACGCAGGCCGCTCTCAAACTCCTGGCCTCAAGCAATTTTCCTGCCTCACCCTTCCAAAATGCTGGGATTATAGGTATGAACCATCATACTTCGCCTTATTTTCTCTGATTTTACTGATTTATGAAGCGTGCTGGGTTACATTTAAAAGCAGTTAAAATTACACATACCTGGGAATGTTATTTGTATTTGAACTTTATTTTATAATGAGACTAGGCTTGGATAAACAATCTATTTTACAGCCATGCGCAGTGGCTCATGCCTGTAATCCCAGCACTTTGGGAGGCTGAGGCGGGCGGATCACCTGAAGTCAGGAGTTCCAGACCGGCCTGGCCAACATGGAGAAACCTCGTCTCTACTAAAAATACAAAAATTAGCCAGGCGTGGTGGCGGGCTCCTGTAATCCCAGCTACTCCGGAGGCTGAGGCATGAGAATCGCTTGAACCCAGAAGGCAGAGGTTGCCGTGAGCCAAAGTCATGCCATTGCCCTCCAGCGTGGGCAACAAGAGCAAAATTCCATCTCAATAAAAAAATCTGTTTTACAATAACACATTTCTGAAATCAGATTAATAATGGGAAACTTCAAAGGTGTTAGTGATGTTACCTTGATGATAATGATAACGTAATTTATTGGATATTTATTATGTGCCAGGCACTATATATTTTATTAACTCTTTTTCAATGATGATTTTTTTGTACTTCCTTTTAGAAGAAGTCTGGGAAGTTTATAAACAGATAAAGACGCAACATGAAAGACTTGTAAGTTAAATCTCATCTTTCTCTGTGAAAATACAGACTGAGGAAAAATTTAGGAAACAAAGTATTTCCTCTGAACACAGTCGTTGATTCTTCAAGACTACCCTTCTGTGTATGGGACTCAGTTTAAAACAGTTTGAAACATAATTTATAAATAATTCATACCTAAATATGAGAGAAGCTGTATAAGAACCATTAAGAATATAAAGAGAATGTTACATTTTATCCCTTTTTGTAATCATCTCATCTCAGGGTAATCAATGTGAGAAAAGTCTTCCATCATAAATTTAACTTCATTAGATACCTGAGAATTAGTATTGAAGATACACCCTACGAATTTAGTGAATGTGGGAAAGCTTTCATCATTATTACATCTTATTTGATACTAGGGAAATCTCCTGATTAAATTCACATGCATGATAGGCATGTTGGAAAGTCTTCAGCATGAATCAGATCTCCTTCAGCATGATCAAATTCATACTGGAGAGAAACCTTATGAATGTAATGAATGTAGAAAAACCTTTAGCCTGAAGCAAAACCTCCTAGAGCATAAGAACATGCATACTGGAGAGAAATCTCATGAATGCACTGAATGTGGGAAAGTGTGCTCTCGAGTCTCATCCCTGACTCTACACCTTAGAAGTCACACAGGAAAGAAGGCATATAAATGTAATAAATGTGGAAAAGCCTTCAGCCAGAAGGAAAACTTCCTTTCTCATCAGAAACATCACACCGGAGAGAAACCTTATGAATGTGAAAAAGTTTCTATTCAGATGCCAACCGTCATCAGACACCAGAAAAATCATACAGGAACCAAACCCTATGCATGTAAGGAATGTGGCAAAGCCTTTAATGGCAAAACGTATCTCACTGAGCATGAGAAAATTCATACTGGAGAAAAACCATTTGAATGTAATCAGTGTGGAAGAGCCTTCACCCAGAAGCAATACCTCGTTAAACATCAGAACATCCATACTGGAAAGAAGCCCTTTAAATGTAGTGAGTGTGGAAAAGCTTTTAGCCAGAAGGAAAACCTCATTATACATCAGAGAATCCATACTGGAGAGAAACCTTATGAATGTAAAGGGTGTGGGAAAGCTTTCATTCAGAAGTCAAGCCTCATTAGACACCAGAGAAGTCACACAGGAGAGAAACCTTATACATGTAAGGAATGTGGGAAAGCCTTCAGTGGCAAATCAAATCTCACTGAGCATGAGAAAATTCATATTGGAGAGAAACCCTACAAATGCAATGAATGTGGAACAATCTTCAGGCAGAAGCAATACCTCATTAAACATCACAATATTCATACAGGAGAGAAACCCTATGAATGTAATAAATGTGGAAAAGCCTTCTCTCGAATCACATCACTTATTGTACACGTGAGAATTCATACGGGTGATAAGCCTTATGAGTGTAAGGTCTGTGGGAAAGCCTTCTGTCAAAGCTCATCTCTTACTGTGCATATGAGAAGCCATACAGGTGAGAAACCCTATGGTTGTAATGAATGTGGGAAAGCCTTTTCTCAGTTCTCAACCCTTGCTCTGCACATGAGAATCCACACTGGTGAAAAACCTTATCAGTGTAGTGAATGTGGGAAAGCTTTCAGCCAAAAGTCACATCACATTAGACACCAGAGAATTCATACTTATTAAAGTTCTCTATGAATGCCTTGGATTTAGCAAAACGTTCAGCAGATTTTACACTTAGTAGTGTGTTGGAAAATTCATTTTACATTAAAGTGACATGAATGTGGGAAGTCCTTCAGCAGCAATTCAAAACTTAAATATTGTGATGTTTAATAAGTATTATAGTATAAAGAAAACCCATACCCCCAAAACTCCCACAACAAGCATTATCGATGCTGTACTTCTAGGAGTATTCTCATTAAAGTTAGGATCTAGTCATGGACAGTACTTAATGTGTTCCTGGAAGGCCTACCAGATGCATTAAGAAATAGATAGGAGACATATAAGGTTTTGAAATTAAGAGACAAAATTATCATTTTTGTGATATGTTTTGCTACATATATGACTTGTAAAACTAGAATCATCAAAATTATGTGTTGTTGAAGCAGTCAAACTGAGACTGAGATAGAATATTGAATTCAGAAATACATGCATGAATATATGGGGAATTGGTAATTGATAGAGGCAGTATCCCAAATTGGTGGGGAAATCATGAATTATTTAAAAAGTAATTGACTCTTCATATGGAAAAATAATAGATCTCTCCCATCATCATACATTAAAATATTTTTCTGATGAATTCTAAAAGTACTGAAGACTAAAATGCAAAAAGCAATACTTAATAATATAACAGTTTTATTATAAGAAAATGTTTTTAAAACCTTAGGGCAGGAAAGAATTTCTAAAACATTCCAGAATACCTGGTAGTTCCACTCTTGAGTATGGTAGTCCCCTGTTTTCTGCAAGGGATGGACTCTAAGAAACCCAGTGGATACCTGAAACCCAGATAGGACCAAACTCTATGTCTATGTTTTTTTCTTATATATACATACCTATGATAAAATTTAGTTTACACAGACACAGCAAGAGATTGAAAACAATAAATATAATGGAACAATTATAACAATATGCTGTAATCATAAAAGTTATGTGAATATGATCTTTCTCAGAATACCTTATTGTACTATTCTCAACTGTTTATGAACTGTGGTGACCACAGGTAACTGAAACCATGGAAAGCAAAGCTGTGGATAAGGGGGAACTACTATATATATGCATATACCCAAGAAACACATGAACACAGGGAGTCACATACTGGTCTGTAGCTGTATAATTCATTGCATCATAAGTTATAGTAGCCAGAAATTGGGAAACAAATGCCTGTCTCTTGTGAAATAGATGAATAAAATGTGACATAGTAACATAGTAGAATACTCTCTAGCAGTTAAGTGACAAATTAAGTCTATATATTAACAGAAAGATTAAAAAAAAAATTCAAGTGAAGAAAAATGATGAACATACTGTAATGATGCTTCTGTGAATTTGAATAAAATCAACACTAACCAGCCCTAGTACTAAGCATGGTTATAGATAAATTATGTAAAAGTAAAGAATGGATTGAAAGGATATGTAGGTACTCAGTTCCCAAAAGTGGAGTGGTTACCTCTAGGAAGAAAGGAGGTGGAAGGGAAATGTTACCAAGCATGGTAGTTAAAGGATACTTCAATATTGTATCTATTTCTTATTAAAAAGACATAAACATTCTAAGTAAACTAACAAAATGTTAATTCTGGGTGGTGGTAATATTTGTGTTCATTCTATCATTCGTGCTATTTATTTCCTTAAACTTCTGAAAATTAAAAAGTCCAGAGAGGAGTGAGGAAGCTATACATGAAACATTATAATGGACTTACCTTCCTAGTGAGATACTAATATTCTATAGAAGATATTTCTAAAATCATATGAAATAATTTTTAATTGGGGTGGCAACTTAAATGCAATTAAACTAACTCGTGTCACAAGAGTAATCTTTACATAACCTGTATGTAGTTCTAATCTGTATATAGTCTTAGAGGTTATGATTTGCCACAGGTTGATCACATACATTTAAGGATCATATTATTAAATAATATATGCACAGACATGGAGAGAATTAGTTTTTGCCAAAACATTTATCAGAAATGTTAATACTCTGCATAACCAGTATTAGCATTCTAAATTAGCCACTTTTAAAATGAGAAAACTGTGTCACTCTTAACTTTTTTTTATAAGCCTTTGAGTAAAACATTAACTTGTGGATTTCAGCTTCACTTTTAACTTGCAGACTAGATTTCTTTCACAGTTATGTCAGACACACCCAAGTCAATGCCAACCCCCTTGTTACCTTGGGAAGACAGTGCTGAAAAAGGAGATCTTCCACCTAAACAGTATTCTCTTATTTGAAGCAAATCTTTTTGAGAATTTCTGTTTACTTGATTTCCTTCCACAATAAATTGACAGAGAAAACTACTAATGATTTTTTTTTTTTGAGACGGAGTTTTGTTCTTGTTGCCCAGGCTGCAGTGCAATGGCACAATCTCGGCTCACTGCAACCTCCGCCTCCCAGGTTCAAGTGGTTCTCCTGCCTCGGCCTCCTGAGTAGCTGGGATTACAGGTATGTGCCACCACGCCCGGCTAATTTTGTATTTTCAGTAGAGACGGTGTTTCTCTAATGTTGGCCAGGCTGGTCTTGAATTCCCAACTTGAGGTAATCCACCTGCTTCGGCTTCCCAGAAAGCTGGGATTACAGGCATGAGCCACCACGCCCGACTAATTTTGTATTTTCAGTAGAGACGGTGTTTCTCTAATGTTGGTCAGGTTGGTCTTGAACTCCTGACCTCAGGTGATCTGCCCACCTTGGCCTCCCAAAGCACTGGGATTACAGGCATGAGCCACCATGCCTGGCCTGATATTTTTGAATGATTATGAAAATGAGTATACAGCATTTAAACCTTAGAGTGATTTTAAATATATCAATTTCTTTTAAACTCAATATAATGTTAATATTACTATAGCACTTATTAGCGTTTCTGGAGGTTGGTCTTGAGATAAGATTAAAAATGACAGTTGTTGATTTTCTGAGGTAATATACCCAAAGAAAATATTTGTATGTCTACATGAATCTAAACTATTCTGTCTTCTTCCGTTCTTCATTTTGCTTTAGTTAAATAATCTTGCATATTTTGTAAGTGTTTTGCCCATGTGCTTGTGTAGCCTTGAAGTCACCAGAATAACTAGGACTCAAATTCAGACCAAACCAGGAGGACTATCTTTTTGTGCCTTGAGTTAGCCATGGTCCTGGACCCAGCAAAAAGAATGATTTTGATGGTCAGAGTAAGATGAGCAATTGCAATATAATATTCTCTAATATTGTATACTGTAAATTTATTCACCTGCCCCCTTGTTTACTCACAGTTTGCTTATTTGCCACCATAAGAAATGCTACAATAAAAATTCGTGTAATCACCCCTTCAATTTCAGTTGTTTTTATTTCTGTGGGTCAGATTATAGGGAAGGGATTGGTAGATCAAGGGATGGATGCTATTTTAAAATTTTTAATAGATGTTGTCAGAATCAGGTCCAAAAGAACAACATATCCTCTGGCCCTGCAATAGATCCTATGATGCTACTTAATTGTATGCTTCTTTGATGAGTATAAACCTCACTTGCTCCCAGATTTGCTTCTTTGAGAGTTTTCATATTGTTAGCTCATTTTTCTATAGGATTATTTATCTTTTTGCCCCCCTTTTTCTTTTCTTGAGTTAAGGTCTGGCTCTATCGCCCAGGCTGGAGTATTGTGGCACAATCTTGGCTCACTGCAACCTCCACCACCCAGGCTCAAGCCATCCTCCCACCTCAGCTTCCCAAGTAGCTGGGACTATAGGCCTGTGCCACCATGCCTGGCTATAGTTTTCTTTTCTTTTCTTTTCTTTTTTTTGAGACAGAGTCTCACACTGTTGCCCAGTCTGGAGTGCAATGGCGCGATCTCCGCTCACTGCAACCGCCGCCTCCTGGGTTCAAGCAATTCTCCTGCCTCAGCCTCCCGAGTAGCTGGGACTACAGGCGCACACCACCATGCCCAGCTAATTTTTGTATTTTTAGTAGAGACAGGGTTTCACAATGTTAGCCAGGATGGTCTCAATCTCTTGACTTCATGATCCACCCACCTCGGCCTCCCAAAGTGCTGGGATTACAGGCATGAGCCACCGGTGCCCGCCCTAGTTTTCTGGTTTTTGTAGACAGGGCTCATCATGTTGCCCAGGCTAGTCTTGAAATTCTGAGCTCAAGTGATCCACCTACTTTGGCCTCCTGAAGTGCTGGGATTACAGGCGTGAGCCATCACACCTGGCCATTTTATATTAGTGTATTTTTAATATAAAAGCTAAATATTTAGACAAATAATTGCCTTTTATTTATAGCCAATTTGGTCACACGCAAAATTTATTGCATAAATTTATCCTTCATGAATTTTATAGTTACATGTAGTTAGGCATGAGCGAGACAGGTGAGGGCTCTCTGCCCACCCGCTAGGAATGTCAGGTAATGGTTTGGCAGTTTTGACATTGCCTCTTGAAAAATGATAATTCTGCCAGGCGCAGTGGCTTATGCCTGTAATCCCAGCACTTTGGGAGGCCAAGACAGGCAGATCGTTTGAGGTCAGGAGTTCAAGACCACCCTGACCAACATGATGAAACTTTGTCTCTGCTAAAAATACAAAAATTAGCCAGGCATGGTGGCATATGCCTGTAGTCCCAGCTACTCGGGAGGCTGAGACAGGAGCATCGCTTGAACCCGGGAGGCAGAGGTTGCAGTGAGCTGAGATCATACCATGGCACTCCAGCCTAGGTGACAGAGCAAAACTCCGTCTTAAAAAAAAAAAAGAAAAAATGATAATTCCAAGGAGGGACAATCTCCTGATGGTCCACACCTGTTAACATTAAACGTGTTAACTGAATGCAGGCCCAGGGAAAAGCAGCTTCTTGGCCATGTGTGTGAAGAGACAAAATGGTGACATGACCTACCAGGGGCACATGCCACCAGAAAAAGGAAAAAAGCCTCAGATGGGCATGTGCATAACTCCCTAAACATGTTGCATGTGCCTAATTCCAAAGGGTAAGGAAAGCACTGTGCATTTGGCGAGCGCACCCTAAAGGAAGAATCATGGGAAAGAGGTGAGTCTATAAAGTCCTAGGATCAAGGTTAAAGTCTTTTTTTTCTTTTTTTGAGATGAAGTCTTGCTCTGTTGCCCAGGCTGGAGTGCAGTGGCGTGATCTCGGCTCACTGCAACCTCCACCTCCCAGGTTCAAGTGATTGTCCTGCCTCAGCCTCCTGAGTAGCTGGGATTACAGGTGCATGCCACCGCATCCAGCTAATTTTTGTATTTTTAGTAGAGACGGGGTTTCACCTTATTGGCCAGGATGGTCTCGATCTCCTGACCTCATGATCCACCCTCCTTCGCCTCCCAAAGTGCTGGGATTACAGGTGTGAGCCACTGCACCCAGCCAAAGACTTTTTTTGGGGGGAGGGGGGAGGGGTCTTTTTTCTCTTGGACCTTCAGGCATATGTTTGGCTCTCTTCCAAGTGAATTTTCCTTTCTTTACTGTTCTAAAGCCTTTTAAAATAAACTTCCACTCGTGCTCTGAAACTTGCCTCAGTCCCTTTTTCTGCTTCCCCTCAGTTGAATTCTTTCTTCTGAGAAGTCACGGGCTGAAGTTGCTGTGGACTTCTATGAATATGCCACTGGTAATGGGGTAATTCAGGTATCTGTCACCACTAACTTTATCACAACTTATTCAGACCTTTGACAACATGCTTTGACTTTCTGCTTTGTCCTGTGCTTTCTTTAAGAAAAAAAAGTCACTTTAGGGACCAATATTTATCACATAAGATTCATTCTCATACGAAGTTATTCTCTTTTGCTTTTAACTTGCCTTACCAAAAATGTATCTTCATATTAATAACTTTCTTCACGGCCGGGCGCGGTGGCTCAAGCCTGTAATCCCAGCACTTTGGGAGGCCGAGACGGGCGGATCACGAGGTCAGGAGATCAAGACCATCCTGGCTAACACGTGAAACCCCGTCTCTACTAAAAAAATACAAAAACCTAGCCGGGCGAGGTGGCGGGCGCCTGTAGTCCCAGCTACTCAGGAGGCTGAGGCAGGAGAATGGCGTGAACCCGGGAGGCGGAGCTTGCAGTGAGCCGAGATCCGGCCACTGTACTCCAGCCTGGGCGGCACAGCGAGACTCCGTCTCAAAAAAAAAAAAAAAAAAAAAAAAAAACTTTCTTCACATCTCTCTGTCCTATTAGTTCTTTTCCTTTTTTTTTTCTGAGACGGAGTCTCACTCTGTCTGCCAGGCTGGAGTGCAGTGGCACCATCTTGGCTCACTTCAACCTTCTCCTCCCAGGTTCAAGCAATTCTCTTGAACCTCAGCCTCCCAAGTAGCTGGGACTACAGGTGCCCGCCACCACACCCAGCTAACTTGTATTTTTAGTAGAGATGGGTTTCACCATGTTAGCAAGGCTGGTCTTGAACTCCTGACCTCATGATCCACCCGCCTCCCAAAGTGCTGGGATTACAAGCGTGAGCCACCACACCTGGCCTATTTAGAGTTTTTATAAAATTTAAAATGCCAAAACCAAACATTTATGTTCAGCAATTTGTATTTCAGTTCTTTAATCTTATTTAGTACCAACCAAGACATTTAGTATCTATTAATTAAGTAACATAATGGTAAGATGTCAAATTACATGAAAAGTCTTTTTATGTCTACCCCATTTACATTTACCTAATTGATTTTTTTTTTTTTTTTTTTTTTTTGAGACAGAGTCTCGCTCTGTCACCCAGGCTGGAGTGCAGTGGCACGATCTCGGCTCACTGCAAGCTCCGCCTCCTGGGTTCACACCATTCTCCTGCCTCAGCCTCCCAAGTAGCTGGGACTACAGGTGCCCACCACCACCATCACCATGTTAGCCAGGATGGTCTCAATCTGACCTCGTGATCCACCCACCTCAGCCTCCCAAAGTGCTGGGATTATAGGCGTGAGCCATCGTGCCTGGCCCTAATTGATTTATTTTTAACAATTATACTGAAATTCTGAAAACTGAGCTATTAGACAAAGTCACTATTTGAAGTTATTCATGTATCTGATGTGTGATCAATATCGAGAATATATAGAAAATTCCTAATACTCAACAAGAAAGCAAACAACGAGACCAAAAGGGTAAATGAATTAAATAACCATTTATCCAAATAAGTTTTTTGTTTGTTTGTTTGTTTTTTGAAACAGAGTCTGGCTCTGTCACCCAGGCTAGAGTGCAGCAGCACAATCTTGGCTCACTGCAACCTCTGCTTCCAGGGTTCAAGCAATTCTCTGACTCAGCCTCGCAAGTAACTGGGATTACAGGTGCATACCACCATGCACGGCTAATTTTTATATTTTTAGTAGAGATGAGGATTCACCATGTTGGCCAGGCTGGTCTCAAACTCCTGACCTCAGGTGATCCACCTGCCTCAGCCTCCCAAAGTGTTGGAATTACAGGCGTGAGCCACTGCAACCGGCCCAAGATTTTTTCATGCGCCAGTGCTTACTGGCACATGAAAAAATCCCAACATCATTAGGAATATCCAAATCAAAACTAAAATGAGATTACCAACTCACCCATTAGGATGGCTATTAAACAAAATACAGAAAATAACAAGTGTTTACAAGGATAAAAAGAAATAGGAACCTGGCCTGGTGCGGTGGCTCACACCTGTAATCCTAGCACTTTGGAAGGCCAAGACAAGCAGATTGCCTGAGCTCAGGAGTTCGAGACCTGCCTGGGCAACATGGTGAAATCCTGTCTCTACTAAAATATAAGAAAATTAGCCACTGCACTCCAGCCTGGGCAACAGAGCAAGACTCTGTCTCCAAAAAAAAAAAAGAAATGGGAACTCTTATGCCCTATTGATGAGGGTGTAAAGTGGTACAGCCACTGTGGAAAAAATTAGAGTAGTTCCTCAAAAAAGTTAAATATATAGCACTTTGGGAGGCTGAGGCAAGGGGATCTCTTGAGCCCAGGAGTTTGAGACCAGTCTGGGCAACCTACAAAAAATATAAAAATTAGCTGGCTGTGGTGGCATGCACCTGTACTTTATGCCCCTAAGGTGAAATTTTTTTTTAATTTTTTTGAGATGGAGTTTTGCTCTTGTTGCCGAGGCTAGAGTGCAGTGGCATGATTCTCCTGCCTTAGCTTCCTGAGTAGCTGGGATTACAGGCATATGCCACCACGCTTGGCTAATTTTGTATTTTTAGTAGAGATAGCACTTCTCCATGTTGGTCAGGCTGGTCTTGAGCTCCTGACCTCCCGACCTTAGGTGATCCACCCGCCTCGGCCTCCCAAAGTGCTGGGATTACAGGCATGAGCCACCACGCCCAGCCAGACATTTTGAGTCTTGCTCTGTCGCCTAGGCTGGAGTGCAGTGGCGAGATATCAGCTTACTGCAACCTCCGCCTCCCGGGTTCAAGTGATTCTCCTGGCTCAGCCTCCTAAGTAGCTGGGATTACAGGCACCTGCCACCACACCCAGCTAATTTTTGCATTTTTGGTAGAGATGTGTTTCACCGTGTTGGCCAGGCTGGTCTTGAACTCCTGATCTCACGTGATCCGCCCACCTCAGTCTCCCAAAGTGCTGGGATTACAGGCATGAGCCACCGCTCCCTGAAGTCTTGATAATGTCATGATAATGTTAGCAGTGGCACAGATCCAAGTTATCCCAAGTTACCAGCAGCATATTCGTATCAGTCCACAGCAACTTCAGCCCTTGCCTCAGAAGGCTACTCAGGAGGCCGAGGTGGGAGGATTGCTTGAACCCTAGAGGTCGAGGCTGCAGTGAGCTGTGGTCTCACCACTGTACTCCTGCCTGGGCAACAGAGAGAGACCCTGTCTCCAAAAAAAAAGAGAAAAACATTAAACCTACAACTACCATCTGATTCAACAATTCCATTTCTGAGTATATACTTAAAAGAATTGAAAGAAGGGACTCAAACACTCATGTTTATAGCAGCGTTATTCATAATACCGAAAACATGGAGGCAACCCCAGTGTCTACAGATAGATGAATGGGTAAGCAAAATG
Source organism: Chlorocebus sabaeus (assembly GCF_047675955.1). Taxonomy (NCBI): domain Eukaryota; kingdom Metazoa; phylum Chordata; class Mammalia; order Primates; family Cercopithecidae; genus Chlorocebus; species Chlorocebus sabaeus. The sequence goes on from NC_132909.1 coordinate 22,425,343, forward strand.
TGGTATATACATACAGTGGAATATTATTAGGCCTTAAAAATGAAGGACATTCTGCAACAGGCTACAATGTGGATGAACTTTGAGCACATAATGCTAAGTGATATATTCCAGTCACAAAAAGACAAATACTATATGATTCCACTTATACAAGGTACTTAAAGCAGTCAAAATCATAGACACAGTAGAATTACGGTTTTTAGCAGAAAAGAAGAATGGGGAGTTAATTGTTTAATGGGTATAGATTTTCATTATGACAGGATGAAAAGAATTATAAAGACTGGTGGTGGTGACGGTTGCACAACATTATGAATGTATTTAAAACCACTGAACAGTACACCTTAAAATGTCTAAGATGGGGGCCAGGCGCGGTGGCTCACGCCTGTATTCCCAACACTATTCCCGGCACTTTGGGAGGCTGAGGTGGGCTAATCACAAGGTCAAGAGTGCGAGACCAGCCTGGCCAACATAGTGAAACACCGTCTCTACTAAAAGTACAAAAAAAAAAAAAAAAAAAAAAAATTAGCCGGTTGTGATGGTGGGTGCCTGTAATACCAGCTACTTGGGAGGCTGAGGCAGAAAAATCGCTTGCACCCAGGAGTTGGAGGTTGCAATGAGCCAAAATCATGCCACTGCACTCCAGCCTGGGTGACAGTGCGAGACTTGTCTCAAAAAAGAAAAAAAAGCCTGGGCACGGTGGCTCACGCCTGTAATCCCAGCACTTTGGGAGGCCGAGACGGGTGGATCACAAGGTCAGGAGATAAGAGACCATCCTGGCCAACATGGTGAAACTCCGTCTCTACTAAAAATACAAAAAATTAGCCAGGCCTGGTGGCGGGCACCTGTAGTCTCAGCTACTTGGGAGGCTGAGGCAGGAGAATGGCTTGAACCCAGGAGACGAAGCTTGCAGTGAGCTGAGATTGCGCCATTGCACTCCAGCCTGAGCGACACAGTGAGACTCCATCTCAAAAAAAAAAAGGTCTAAGACGGCAAATTAATTTTATGTGTCTTTTGCCACAGAAGGGGTTTCCCAGAACACTCCTCCAGTTGCTGCTTGACAGGCTTCTAACCAGCCTACATCTAACAGGATATAGACCCTTGGGAGTCTAAATGGAAGTTTGGCACTTTCCAAGTCTCCCCCAGCTCACTCCATGTCTACAGATTCTTTCTTTAAAAAAAAAACAAAACTATTTCCACACATAGAGTGCCCCAGTTTTCACAGCTCCCAACTAAGAGACTCCATCCTAAACCATCTAAAATTGGGAACTGAAAGGACTTGGCATTCACTAGTCTCTCTAGATCACAGAACGAACAGGTGGGTTGTTTGTTTGTTTTTTGGTGGTTTTTTTTGTTTTTGTTTTTGAGACGGAATTTTGCTCTTGTTGCCCAGGCTGGAGTACAACGATGCGATCTGAGCTCGCCGTAATCTCCGCCTCCCGGGTTCAAGCAATTCTCCTGTCTCAGGCTCCTGAGTAGCTGGGATTACAGGCATGTGCCACCACAGCCAGCTAATTTTGTATTTTTAGTAGCAACAAGGTTTCTCCATTTGGTCAGGCTGGTCTCGAACTCCCAACCTCAGGTGATCCGCCTGCCCCAGCCTCCCAAAGTGCTGGGATTACAGGTGTGAGCCACCGCCACCAGCCAAGAGGTGGTTTTAAACTAATACACGAACCCTGCCATTTTTTACATGTCAGGACCAGTGCAGTGAATGGTCTAAAGTGCACACCTCTCAGTTTCTCTCTGGAAGTGTCTGTCTGCACACTTTTTCAGCTGTGGTTTGAGAATCTATCCTGCACCTGGAAACCAATGGGGTAGAGAAGCAATAGACCTATGGGAGCCTGAACAGGAGCTTAGGCATTTCCTGTGCTTTTCCCCCTCAGTTTGCTTGAGCAATAAAGCCAGGTATGTAGATGCTCCCTGAAGGAGCATTGAGTGCCATAACTTCTACAGCTCCCTCCCAAGGGGTTGCCTCTATAACCACCTAGCTCTGTAAGTTGATTGAGCTCAGCATTCCTGAGCCTCCCTAGACCACAGAAAACAAAGATGTGGACATTCAATGACGCCACGTCCAGCAGAGGATCAGAGGATGCAATTTGAAGGAGAGCGCAGGCATTTGCTACAGATACACTCCCTGACTTAACGCAGGGAGACTTGGAGATAAACTCCTCTCAGCTTCACCCTGAGGATAAAATGAAGTGGAAGACAAATCTAACGCCCCAATCTTTCCAGCTCCATCTAGAGGGACTGGCTTCTATCTTACCTGACTCAGAGGACTGCCAGGTCTTGGCACATCCTAATCTCCTAGGGGTCACTAAAAACAGAGACTGCAGTTTGGACAAACACAAAAATGTGAGAGGCACCTTACATGTATTGATTCGGCTCTTCTATGTAAGGCCAGTGTGAAAAACTGAGTGAGACTGTTTTCTTATTAATACACAGAAACCAACACAGAGATACAAGGAAAATGAAGAAACAGGGAAATATGTTCCAAATAATAGAATAAAATTAATTTCCAGAAACCAACCCTACTGAAATGGAGATAATGTGATTTACCCAACAGGCAATTCAAAAGAATCATCACAAAGATGCTCACCAAGGTGAGGAAAGCAATGCATGAACAACCTTGAGAATTTCAATAAGCAGAAAGTATAAAAAAGTACCAAACAGAAATCTTAGGGATGGCCAGGTAGGGAGGCTCATGCCTGTAATCCCAGCACTTTGGGAAGCCCAAGCAGGTGGATCACCTGAGGTAAGGAGTTTGAGACCAGCCTGGCCAACATGGTGAAAACCCATCTCTACTAAAAATACAAAAAATTAGCTGGGCGTGGTGACTTGTACCTGTAATCCCAGCTACTTGGGAAGCTGAGCAGAATTGCTTGAACCCGGAGGCAGAGGTTGCACTGAGCCAAGATCATGCCATTGCACTCCAGCCTAGGTGACAGAGCAAGACTCTGAGAAAGAAAGAAAAAGGAAGGAAGGAAGGAAGGAAGGAAGGAAGGAAGGAAGGAAGGAAGGAAGGAAGGAAGGGGAAGGGGAAGGGAAGGGAAGGGGGGAGGAAGGAAAGAAAGAAAAGAAAGACAGAAAGAAAGAAATAAAAAGAAAGAGGGAAGGGAAGGGAAGGGGGTAGGAAGGAAAGAAAGAAAAGAAAAGAAAGAAAAAGAAAGAAAGAGAAAGAAAGAAAGATTAGGTCTGAAGAGTACAGTAACTGAACTGAAAAATGCAATAAACGGGTTCAGTATCGGACTAGATCAAACAGAAGCAAGGATCAACAAACTCAGAAACAGGTAATTAGAAATCATCCAATCTGAGGAGCAAAATAACATAAAATAGTGAAGACAGCATAAGGGACTTTTGGAACACCATCAAGATTGCCAAAGGGTCAGAAGGATAAAAGAGAAGGAGACAGAGAGCTTATATAAAGAAATAATGGCAGAAAACTTCCCAAGCCTGGGAAAGGAAATAGAAATCCAGATCGAAGAAGCCAAAAGGACACCAAATAGGAGAAATCAAAAGAAACCCACACAGAGTTGCATTATAATCAAATTTTCAAAAGTTAAACACAAAGAGAGAATCTTTAAAGGAGCAAGGAAAAAGTGACTTCTTATGTTCACTTATGTACAAGGTCACCTTAATAAGATCATCGGTGGATTCTTCCACAGAAATCTTGCAGGCCAGAAGGGAGTGGGATGATACATTGTTAGAGAGAAAACAACTGCCATGTAAGAATACTATACTCAGATAACCTGTATTTCATAAATGAAGGAGAAATTAAGACTTTCTCAGACAAACAAAAGTTGAAGGTGTTTAACACTCCTATATCTGCACTACAAGAAATGCTAAAGGCCGGGCGCGGTGGCTCAAGCCTGTAATCCCAGCACTTTGGGAGGCCGAGACGGGCGGATCACGAGGTCAGGAGATCGAGGCCATCCTGACTAACACGGTGAAACCCCGTCTCCACTAAAAAATACAAAAAACTAGCCGGGCGAGGTGACAGGCGTCTGTAATCCCAGCTACTCGGGAGGCTGAGGCGGGAGAATGGCGTAAACCCAGGAGGCGGAGCTTGCAGTGAGCTGAGATCCGGCCACTGCACTCCAGCCTGGGCCACAGAACGAGACTCCGTCTAAAAAAAAAAAAAAAAAAAAAAGAAATGCTAAAGAGAATTCTTCAAGCTGAAAGAAAATGTCATTTATTAGTAACATGAAAACATATGAAAGTATATAAAACTGGCCAGGTGAGCTGGTTCACACCTGTAATCCCAGCACTTTGGAAGGCCAAGGCAGCCAGACCACTTGAGGTCAGAAGTCCAAGACCAGCCTGGCCAACATGGTGAAACCCTGTCTCTACTAAAAATGCAAAAATTAGCTAGGCGTGGTGGCACACGCCTGTAATCCAGCTACTTGGGAAGCTGAGGCAGGAGGTTCATTTGAACCCGCAAGGCGAGGTTGCAGTCAGCAGAGATCGCACCACCGCATTCCAGCCTGGGTGACAGAATGAGACTCCATCTTAAAAAACAAAAAAACGAAAACGAACTTACAGGTAAAAAATAAGTACATTGTCAAATTCACAACGCTCTAATACTGTAATGGTGAGGTGTAAATCAATTCTCTCTCTAGTTTGAAGATTAAAAGACAAAACTGGAGGCCAGGTGCGGTGGCTCATGCCTATAATCCCAGCACTTTGGGAGGCCCAGGCAGGCGGATCACGAGGTCAGGAGTTCAAGACCAGCCTGTCCAGCATGATGGAACCCCATCTCTACTAAAACTACAAAAAATAAGCTGGGCATGATGGCACGTACCTGTAGTCCCAGCTACTTGGGAGGCTGAGGCAGGAGAATTGCTTGAACCTGGAAGGTGGAGGTTGCAGTGAGCTGAGATTGCGCCATTGCACTCCAGCCTGGGCAACAGAGCGAGACTCCAACTAAAAAAAAAAAAAAAAAAAAAAAAAAAAAAAACACCCATAATTTGTTAATTGACACAAATTACATGTAAACTGTGACATCAAACATAAAACTTTTCTTCGTCCAAGATGGCAGATTAGAGCATGCCTCAGCCACTTGGGAATAGCATGATAGTGCATAAAGATAAACTCTGCGCACTTTATTTCAGGAAGAAAAATGGAAACCCACTGGAATCATGAACGATAACCCAGAACCTGGGGAAGGGAGTGGGAGCAATCAGCCCCTGCGGCAGTGGCCAGCTGATAAAAATGAGTGAAACCCAAGCACATGAAAGAGAGAGAGCGCCGCCCTCTGTGACTCACCTTTCCACTGGGAATCAAAGCAACCCAGTTTAAGGGAGAGCACTTTGTGTCTCTCAAGGCCTGAAGCTAACTTGAGGAGAGGTTTGGAGATGCTAGAAGGAAAGACACTTGGAAAAGCTGATTCAATTACTCCACAATGTACACATGTGTCATTGTATGCACATCGCAATGAATACAATGTACACATTAAATTGTACCCCATAAATACATGTAATTATTACTTCTTAATTAAAAATAAAATGAAAATATAAAAAATATATAGTAGATCCTGGAAATGTAATATAAGGAATAATTAATAATAAATGTTTGGGGCCAGGCACGGTGGCTCACGCCTGTAATCCCAGCACTTTGGGAGGCTGAGGCGGGCAGATCACCAGGTCAGTAGTTTGAGACAAGCGTGACCAACATGGTGCAATCCATCTGTACTAAAAATACAAAAATTAACCAGGCATGGTGGTGGGCGCCTGTAATCCCAGTTACTCAGGAGGCTGAGGCAGGAGAATTGCTTGAACCCAGGAGGCAGAGGTTGCAGTGAGCCGAGATCGCACCATTACATTCCAGCCTGGGCGACAGGGTGAGAGTCCGTCTCAAAAAAAAAAAAAAAAATTAGCCGGGCGCAGTGGCTCACGCCTGTAATCCCAGCAATATAGGAGGCCAAGGCAGTCAGATTACAAGGTCAGGAGTTTGAGACCAGCCTGGCCAATACGGTGAAACCGCATCTCTACTAAAAGTACAAAAATTAGCTGGGCATGGTGGCAGGCACCTGAAGTCCCAGCTACTCTGGAGGCTGAGGCAGGAGAATCACTTGAACCTGGAAGGTGGAGGTTGCAGTAAGCCGAGGTCGTGCCAGTACACTCCAGCCTGGCGACAGAGCAAGACTCTGTCTCAAAAAAGAAAAAAAAGATAAAGAAAAAGAAAAAATAAATTAAAAAAATAAGGCTGGGCACGGTGGCTCATGCCTGTAATCCCAGCACTTTGGGAGACTGAGGCAGACAGATCACGAAGTCAGGAGATCGAGACCTTCCTGGCTAACACGGTGAAACCCCGTCTCTACTAAAAATACAAAAAAATTAGCTGGGCATGGTGGCGGGCGCCTGTAGTCCCAGCTACTCAGGAGGCTGAGGCAGGACAATCCCTTGAACCCAGGAGGTGGAGATTGCAGTGAGCCGAGATCATGCCACTGTACTCCAGCAGCCTGGTGACAAAAAAAAACAAAAAAAAAAACCAAGAAAAAAAAAACGATGGACAGCCCATCCTGTGAACTACAGAGTTTGTGGACAGATATATATTGGGTTCATAGTGGTGTCATACACGCACACTCCTGTGAGTTCTGTAAGTTTTTAGAGGACTGCTTTGCCTTTTGTTTTGTTGTTGTTGTTCGTTTTGGTTTGTTTTTTGGAGACAGAGTCTCACTCTGTCACTCAGGCTGGAGTGCAATGGCGTGATCTCAGCTCACTGAAACCTCCGCCTCCCGGGTTCAAGCTATTCTCCTGCCTCAGCCTCCCGAGTAGCTGGGATTACAGGAGTGCGCCACCACGCCCAGCTGATATTTATATTTTTAGTAAAGATGGTGTTTCCTCATGTTGGCCATGCTGGTCTCAAACTTCTGACCTCAAGGGATCCTCCCGCCTCGACCTTTCAAGTGGTGGGATTACAGGCACGAGCCACCATGCCAGGCCTGCCTTGACTTTTGATCTGAGAGTTGCAAACTTCCGTAAAGATGCCCTTGTGGATAAACACAAAATCACAAGGCAGCGATTGGACAGAATTTGTGAAGGTCTTCACCTCCACGTCACAAACGGCCCCCTGCACCCCCTCCCGCTGCTGGCACTGCTGGATGGCTGTGACCGCACCGTGGAGATGCCCATCCTGAAGGATCTGGCCCATTGCAGCCTTCTGTGATGCACAGTCCACGCAGGGGATCCACGAGAAGGTTCTAAACAAAACCGTAGGCGTCATGATGTACCACCGTCACCCTCATCAGGGAGGACCTGGAGAATTTCAAGGTCCTGAGAATGATCGTGTGGATGGGCAAGTGGCTACGACAATGTAGACACCAAGGCTGCCAGCAAGCTCCAGATTACTATGTGCAACACCCCTCTGCAGCCGTGGAAGAGGCAGCCGACTCCACTGTCTGCCACATCCTCAATCTGTGCCGGAGGAACACGTAGCTGTACCAGGAACTGTGGGAAGGCACGCACGTTCAGAGCCTGGAGCAGATCCTCGAATTGGCCTCGGGAGTGGCCCACATTCATGGGGAAGCGCTAGGCCTCATGGGCTTCGTTCACACAGGGCAGGCGGTTGTAGTTCGAGCCAAGGCCTTTGGATTCAGTGTCGTATTTTATGACCCCTTCTTGTAGGACGGGATAGAGCAGTCCCAGGGCGTGCAGAGGGGACGCCGATACACCCTGCAGGATTTGCTGTATCACAGTGACTGCGTCTCCTTGCACTGCAATCTCAGTGAACATAACCACCACCTCGTCATTGACTTTACTATAAAGCAGATGAGGCAGGGTGCATTCCTTGTGAACACAGCCCATGGTGGCCTGGTGGACGAGAAAGCCTTAGCACAGGCCCTCAAGGAGGACAGGATATGAGGGGCAGCCCTCTACTTGCACAAATCGGAGCCTGTTAGCTTTGCTCAGGCTCCTTTGAAAGATGCGCCAAATCTCATCTGCACTCCGCACACTGCCTGGGACAGCAAGCAGGCGTCGCTGGAGATGAAGGAGGCAGCTGCCACTGAGATTCGCTGAGCCATCACAGTTCGCATCCCAGAAAGCTTAAGAAACAGTGTGAACAAGGAATTATTTGTCACATCAGCACCTTGGTCAGCAACAGACCAGCAAGCAACTCATCCAGAGCTCAACGGTGCAACATACAGATTATCTGCCAGGCATCATGGGCGTGGCTCCAGGAGGACTTCCTGCAGCCATGGAAGGAATCATCCCTGGAGGCGTCCCAATGACTTACAACCTCCTGAGAGTGGCACATCCTTCCCAAGCTCCCTCTCCCAACCAGCCCACAAAACATGGGGACAACTGAGAGCACCCTAATGAGCAATAGCAAAGAATGCCCAAAGGTAATCATTCTGACACACTTGGGACCATGAGCCAGTGAAAAATAGATGAACTAAGAAAAAAATTACGGTCTTTTTAACTGATTCTGGACAGAGGCATCACTGATGTTGCAGTGCTAAAACTACAAGAGCTAGACAACTGAAGATGTCGTCTGCTTATGGAAGTGCTGAAAGACTAGGATGTGACTTACTAACAACCAACTTCCGTTATTGTGTGTTAAGTTTTTCATCTGTGCATCAAATCACAAATAATAGAGCTTTTTTCTTTATCGGTCCCTTGGGCACAGCAGGTCCCAAACACCGTTCTCTAGAATGTTGCCTTAAGAGTTCAAACATCAGGCCATGCACGGTGGCTCACGCCTGTAATCCCAGCACTTGGGAGCCCAACAGGTGGATCACCTGAGGTCAGGAGTTCGAGACCAGCCTGGCCAAAATGGTGAAACTCCGTCTCTACTAAAAATACAAAAATTAGCTGGGTGTGGTGGTGAGCGCCTGTAATCCCAGCTACTCAGGAGGCTGAGGTAGGAGAATTGTTTGAATCCGGGAGGTGGAGGTTGCAGTAAGCCAAGATTGTGCCACTGCACTCCAGCCTGGGTGAAAGAGCAAGACTCTGTCTCAAGGAAAAAAAAAAAAAAAAAAAGAGTTCAAACATCAAAATAAAAAATATTAAGAGGAAAGCTTCATCCTGTGACTCTAGTCCTGTGACTCTAGTCCTTTCAGTCTATAGGGGCTATTTAACTCTTTTTGCTAGTAGGAAGATAATATTGCTACAAAATGGGGAGAAAACTGTTTGCCTGTGGTAGATACCTGCACACATAGGATTGAAGACAGTACAGGCTCCTGTGAGACACGTTTCTCCTCTCACATCTGTTTTTTGTTTTGTTTTGAGATGGAGTCTTGCTCTGTCACCCAGGCTGGAGTGCAGTGGCGAGATCTGGACTCACTGCAACCTCTGCCTCCCAGGTTCAAGCGATTCTCCTGTGTCAGCCTCCGGAGTACCTAGGATTACAAGCATACACCACCACGCCCAGCTAATTTTTGTATTTTTAGTAGTGATAGGGTTTCACCATGTTGGCCAGACTGGTCTCGAACTCCTGACCTCAGGTGATTTACCTGCCTCAGCCTCCCAAAGTGTTGGGATCACAGGCGTGAGCCACTGCGCCTGGCCCCACGCTCACATCTGAATTGCATACTGAGTGGGGAAGCTAGTCATGAGTTCAGTAAAACCCTCTGATGATGCAAAAAAGAAAAAAAAAGTATTACGTTTCACAAGCTGTTTGTACTCAAAATACATTTTCTCAGTTTCAGATCCTTTCCTATTTTATTGAGTGGAAAGTCTTGAACTCAAAGTGTTCAGGAAGAATAATGTTGCATTTCCTTATGTTTCCGGAAACACTTTTAATGGTAACTTGTCATACTGTCTATGAACAAACCCATTGTTTGTAGACATTAATAAAGTCTTCTTTTCTTCATGTGGTATTTTATACAAGAACACTTCAGATGTATTAGATTTGACTGATTTTTAACAAATCCTATTAGATTTATATCAACTAGTTACATGTTCTATTCATAGACTTTTGTGAATCATTGCCTTTTTGTTTAAAAAGATGGCCTATTTTCCAGGCACGGTGGCTCATGCCTGTAATCCCATCTCTTTGGGAGGCTGAGATCAGAAGTTCAAGACCAGCCCGACCAACATGGAGAAACCCCATCTGTACTAAAAACACAAAATTAGCCAGGCAATGGTAGTGCATGCCTGTAATCCCAGCTACTTGGGAGGCTGAGGCAGGAGAATCACTTGAACCTGGGAGATGGAGGCTGTGGTGAGCCAAGATCGCACCGTTGCACTCCAGCCTGCCTGGGCAACAAGAGCAAAATTCCAACTCAAAAAAAAAAAAAAAAAAAAAAAAAAAAAAAAAAAAAAAAAAAGATGGTCTATTTCGAGCCTTTCCATAGGTACACTCCTGTTTTTGTGACAAAAGAAAAACTTTAAAATTGCCCCAAACAGAAAAATAATGGCTATCAGAAATATGTTTTATTTTATTTTAATTTTTGTTTTGAGATGGAGTCTTTGCTCTGTTGCCCAGGCTTGAATGCAGTGGCATGATCTTGGCGGACTGCAACCTCCACCTCCCAAGTTCAAGCAGTTCTCCTGTCTCGGCCTCCTGAGTAGCTGGTATCACAGATGCCCGCCACCACACCTGGCTAATTTTTGTATTTTTAGTAGAGACGGGGTTTCACCATGTTGCCCAGGCTGGTCTCAAACTCCTGACCTCAGGTGATCCACCCACCTCAGCCTCACAAAGTGCTGGGATTACAGGCGTGAGCCACCGTGCCTGGTCCAGTTAATAGTTTCAACTATGTAAATCATTACGTTAGATTCCCACTCACCATTCTCATTGCCAGCATTCCTGAACTTAAGTTGGCTCTGGAAATTCTCCAACCATAGTGAATCCTATTTTCTATGACCCCATAAATATTGGGCATTATTGTGATATGTTAGAATATGAACCCGTGGTTGGGAAAGGCGGTATCATATATGCAGTCTTTCTATCTCTACGTGGCCACACAAGAATGACATCTGACCTGGAACATTTCCTTACCAAGAGATACGGATCCCACATGGGCTGTGCAATGTGTTTGTGTTTTAAGCTAAGTGATATTACAGAAGAGTCAAAAAGTTTTTAAAATTTTGAACGTTTATAAAGTAAAACAGTTACAGCAAGGAAGGGTTATTATGGAAGAAAAACTTTAAATTAATGTAGCCTAAGTGTACAGTGTTTATAAAGTCTAGAGTGGTGTACCGTAATGTCCCAGCCTTCACATTCACTCACCTCTCACCGACTCTCCAGAGCAATTTCCAGTCCTGCAGCCTCCATTCATGGTAAGTACCCCTATACAGGTATACCATTTTTTACTTTGTATGCTGTTTTTTTTACTGTAGCTTTTGTGTGTTTAGATATGTTTAGATACATAAATACTTACCATTGTGTTCTGTGGGCGCAAGCCACCCAGGTGCTGAGGCAAGAGACTGAGGGCACGAGCTGTTCCAGTATAATATATAAAATAACAAGAGTTATACTAGATATAGATCACAGATATGATTATATATATCACTAATCATTAGTTTGTAGTAATTACTCTTTATTCAAATATTATAATAATCCTCACTCCACAATCATAACCTAGAAAAAAATCAGGCCATAGAGAGATAGGAGCTGAAGGGACATGGTGAGAAGTGACCAGACACAAGAATGTGAGCCTTCTGTTATGCCCGGATAGGGCCACCAGAGGGTTCCTTGGTCTAGCGGTAATGCCAGCATCTGGAAAGATGCCTGTTACCAAGCAGACCGTGGTCTAGCGGGTAGCGTCAGTGCCAAGGAAAAGCACCCGCTACTTAGCAGACCAGCAAAGGGAGTCTCCCTTTCCCTGGGGGAGTTTAGAGAAGACTCTACTCCACCCCGTCTTGCGGAGGGCCTGACATTAGTCAGGCCTGCCCACAGTTTTCCGGAGGCCTAACCGTCTTCCTGTGATGCTGTGCTTCAGTGGTCACACTCCTGGTCGGCTTCCATGTTCCATCCTGTACACCTGGCTCTGCCTTCTAGATAGCAGTAGCAAAATTAGTGAAAGTACTGAAAGTCTCTGATATGCAGAAATAATGGTGCAAGCTGTCTTCACTCTCTCTCCGCCTCAGCTTCCAAACAGGGAAGGGCCCCCTGTCCAGTGGACATGTGACCTTACCTATCATTGGAGATGACTCACACTCCTTACCCCGCCCCCTTGTCTTGTATCCAATAAATAACAGCGCAGCCTAGCATTCCGGGCCACTACTGGTCTCTGCCTCTTGCTGATAGTGGTCCCCCGGGCCCAGCTGTCTTTTCATCTCTTTGTCTTTTGTCTTTATATCTATGATCTCTCATCTCCGCACACGGGGAGAAAAACCCACAGACCCTGTGGGGCTGGTCCCTAAAGCGTTCCAACTGTATTCAGTACAAGTACCGTATTCAGTAGAGTAACATGCTGTATAGCTTTGTAGTCTAGGAGCAACAGGTTATACCATATAGCCTAAGTATTCAGTCAGCTACACTGTCTAGGTTTGTGTAAGTACACTCTATAATGATGAAATTATTACACAATGATGAAATTGCCCAACAATGTATTTCTCAGAATGTATTTTTTTTTCTTTTTTTTTTTTTTTGAGACCGAGTCTCACTCTGTTGCCCAGGCTGGAGTGTTGTGGCGCAATCTCGGCTCACTGCAACCTCCGCCTCCTGGGTTCAAGTGATTCTCCTGCCTCAGCCTCCAGAGTAGCTGGGACTACAGGGTGCGCACCACCACGCCTGGCCAATTTTTGCATTGTTAATATAGATGGGGTTTATGCTATGTTGCCCAGGCTGGTCTCGAACCCCTCAGTCTCCCAAAGTGCTGGGATTACAGGCGTGAACCACCGCGCCCGGCCAAAATATATCCTTATTATTAAGCTATGCATTACTGTGCAATATCTTTATAGGTCAAAAGCAGTCAAATATTGGCCATAAGATATACTTAGTCCAAGTACACAAATAATTGCAGAAGGAGAAAGTGAAACTCCTCTTACTTTCTGTTGCACTCATTTATCACAAAGCACACAGAACTCAGAATAACACCCGCCCTTTGCAATTTCACACTCCTCTCTCTCTGCTTCTCCAAACCTGTCCCACGTTTGGCGATTCCTTTCCTTCGACCTCCCCCATCACGTCGCAGGTTCCTGGTCTACACCCCTTCTGCCTCTCCAATTAGTTTTGAGTCTCACAACCTCTGGTCCCATAACCCCTCTGCACTAAGGAGCACTAAAAGGCCAAAACAGCCACCCCGCGTGTTTGCGCCTGCGCACTCTGGGCGCACAGCACTCAGGCCTACAGCGCAGCGCCGGTTTATCTGTGAGAGCAATTAAGATGACTTTCGGAGGGTCCAACCGCCTTCCCAGCTCCGAACTACATCTCCCAGAAGGCTCAGCTGTGCGATTATCTTTCCGTGTGGACTTGTCCTCTTTCTGAGGCTGTCCAGCGCCTGGGGGCAGTAGGACGGGTCCGGGACTAAGCCCATCTCAAACACGTCGGAGTGGCTTTCTTTGGGGGCCAAGGCTCGAGCCTGAGCCAGGGCTCCGTGAGGCCTCTGGGGCGCGAGCGGTTTGATGAGGGGAACGATCCTTTCGGCTGGGCTGACGCTAGGCGCGGACAGCAATTCTGACAATCGGGAGCCATCTTCTCCGGCCTTGATACGTCTCTGACTACGTTTCCCAGAGGACTCCTCGGCAAGACTGTATTTCTCGCGGGAATTCAGCATCCAAGTCACGCGCTGGCGGGACCCTGAGGGCTTTACCAGCAACTACCCCAGTGCTGGGGAGGGTTCTGCTGCTTCGGAAGCTCGTAAGGCCGGAGGTGAGGAACCCGGGAGAGGGCGGGGCCGGGGGCCGGGCCTCGGCTTTCTGCGGCGGTGGAGGTGAGGTTGAAAGTGTGCGCTTGCGTCTGTGTGGAGGTGTGTGGTGAATGATCGCGCGATTGTGACAGGCTGCTCTTGTGATGAGTGTGTTTCCAACGCTCACACCGTGTGCAGCACGGCCTCGGAGACTGTGGCTGCTGGTGTGTGTGAGAGGGAGCAGGACCACGTGCGGCATTGTGTGTGCGGCTGTGGGGAGCTGGTGTCTGGTTGAGTGTTACCGCGTTTGTCCCCGTAGTGGTGTGCGACTGTGTGCTGTGTGACTGTGCGGCAGAGTTCAGGTGGGGATACCTGCGAGTAACTGCATGTTTCTATCTGTGTGTGTGGCTGTGGTTAATGTGTGATCGTGACTGTGACCAGGTACAGGTGTGCGCCGACAATGTGGTTGTGACAATGTGGTTGTGACTGTGAATGTCTCTTCGGTAAGTGTGCACTTGTGCTTATGTGACCGATGGAGGCCCTCCGTGTGCGACCCTGTTGCTTTGGGCGTGGATTGTCTGTAGCTGAATGTCCCCATGGTGGGGATATGATCAGGTTTGTGTGACTGGATAGACTTATCAGTGTGAGGTTTTATCACTTAAGTATACTTCTCTAGGCATTATACTCCAGTTTGTCCCCATTTTAAAACTTTATATTAATGTTGTCATACTGTCTTTGGTTTATTTTTACAATTCTGTGAATCATTTCTATGAGATAAAATAGCGGTTAATTCAATTTCTTTGCTATATTGTATTCTCGCTTTTGAAGTATACCACAATTATTCATCCTTTCTAGTAATGATGCCCATATTAGTTATTTATAGTTTTTTATTTTATAAACAACACAGCCACAAACATTCTTTCACATGGGGTACACATGCTTATTTACCAGCAGAATTGCTGGTTCGTATATCTTCCACTTTACTAAACAGTGTCAAAATATATACCAGAGTGGCTGCACAAATTTGTAGTTGAACAGCAGTGTTTGAAATATCTTATTGCTCCTTATCACTACCAAAGCATAGTTCCAAGAGTTAAAAAAAATTTTGTAAGCCAGGTGTGGGGGCTCATGCGTGTAGTCCCAGCACTTTGCCAGGCCAAGGCAAGAGGATCGCTTGAGGCCAGGAGTTGGAGACCAGCCGGGGCAACATCGTGAGACCCTAACTCTACCATACATACATACATACATAAAAAGTTAGCCGGGCATGGTGGCTGGCACCTATAAGTCCTAGCTACTCAGGAGGTTGAGATGAGAGGATCGCTTGAGCCCAGTACTTTGCAGCTGCAGTAAGCAGTGATCACACCACTGCTCTTCAGCCTGGGCAACAGAGCAGGAGGCTGTCAATAGATACATAGATAGAGTCTATGTAAAGTGTACAAATCTTAAGTGTACAGCTGTGTAACACTCCTAGATCTATACAAAGAATTTTGCCAGGACCTGAGATGGTTCCCTCATGCCTCTTCTCAGTAATTTCTCCCCCAAACAATCTATTGAGAATTCTATCATCATTAACTAGTTTTATCCATTCTTTTTTTTTTTTTTTTTTTTTTTTTGAGCAGAGTCTTGCTCTTGCCGTCCAGGCTGGAGTGCAGTGACGTGATCTTGGCTCACTGCAACCTCCACCTCCTGGGTTCAAGCGATTCTCCTGCCTCAGCCTCCTGAGTAGCTGGGATTACAGGCACCCAACCATCATGCCCGGCTAATTTTTGTATTTTTGGTAGAGACAGGGTTTCTCCATATCGGCCAGGCTGGTCCTGACCTCAGGTGATCCGCCCGCCTTGGCCTCCCAAAGTGCTGGGATTATAGGCATGAGCCAGTGCATCTGGCTGTCTTACACATTCTTGAACTTCCTGTATATATGTAGTCATACAGCACGTACTGTTTTATGCCAGGCTTCTTTTGTTATATATTATGTTTGTGAAATTCATTCATGTTGTTCAGCATAATTGTACATAGTTCTCATTACATTGGGGATATATTGTAGTATATTAGTCGATTACATTGTTAATGACTATTTGGGTAGTTTCCAGTTTGGGGCTGTTACAAATGATGCTGCAGCTGTGAACACTCTACGCTGTTTTTGGTGAACACATGAAGGCTTTTCTCCTGGGTTGATACTTAGGCGTGGCATTGCTAGCTCATAGAGTAGGCTAATGTTTAATAGATGCTACCACGTTCTCATGGGGGTGTTCCAGTTTACACTCCATCCAGCAATGTTTAAGAGTTCCAGTTGCTTCATATCCTCTCCGTAATTTGGTAGTTAGTCTTTTAACTATTTTATTTGTTGTGTGGTACAGTTTCATCATAGGTTTTTGTTTTGTTTTGTTTTTTGAGACAGAGTCTTGCTCTGTTGCCCAGGCTGAAGTGCAGTGGTGGGATCTCAGCTCACTGCAAACTCCGCCTCCCAGGTTCAAGTGATTCTCCTGCCTCAGCCTCCTGAGTAGCTGGGATTACAGGTGCACACCACCACGCCCAGCTAATTTTTGTATCTTTAGTAGAGACAGAGTTTTACCATGTGAAACTCCTGCCCACCTCAGCCTCCGAAAGTCCTGGTATTATAGGTGTGAGCCACTGCATCCAGCCTCATCATAGTTTTAATTTGTATTTCCTTGATGTGAAATGATGTTCAGCACCTTTTTGTATTTTTACTGGGCATTTGTATATCCTCTTTTTTTTTTTTTTTTTTTTTGAGATGGAGTCTCACTTTGTCACCCAGACTGGAGTGCAGTGGCATGATCTTGGCTCGCTGCAAGCTCCGCCTCCCGGGTTCACGCCATTCTCCTGCCTGAGGCTCCCGAGTAACTAGGACTACAGGTGCCCACCACCACGCCCAGCTAATTTTTTATATTTTTAGTAGAGATGGAGTTTCACTGTGTTAGCCAAGATGGTCTTGATCTCCTGACCTTGTGATCCGCCCACCTTGGCCTCCCATAGTGCTGGGATTACAGGCATGAGCCACCGTGCCCAGCCCCAGTGTATATCCTCTTTTTTGTGTCCGCTTTCCCCTTTTTAATTTTTTAAAAATATTCCTCCCTCCCTCCCTTCCTTCCTTCCTTTTTTTGAGACAGAGTTTCCCTCTTGCTGCCCAGGCTGGAGTGCAATGGCACAATTTCAGCTCACTGCAACCTCCGCCTCCCAGGTTCAAGCAATTCTCCTGCCTCAGCCTCCCAAGTAGTTGGGATTACAGTCTTGTGCCACCGCAGCCAGCTAATTTTGTATTTTTAGTAGAGACAGGGTTTCACCATGTTGGTCATGCTGATCTCGAACTCCTGACCTCAGGTGATCCAACCGCCTCGTCCCCTCAAAGTGCTGGGATTACAGGTGTGAGCCACCATGCCCTGCCTAAAATTTTATTTTCATATTGTGAAGATAGTATAAGGAATTTGCAAATACTTTTCAGGTGCCCATAGTACAATGATGAAAACCAGGAAATTTATGCTGATAGGAAGACTTTTAATTAAATTAGAGACTTTTTTCATATTTTGTTAAATTTTCTTTACTGTTTCAGGATCCAATCCAAGGTCCTGCATTGAATTGTCTTGTTTCATTAGTCTCCTTCCATCTGTGAGAATTCTTTAATCCTTTTCATCTTTCAGGACTTTGACCCTTTTGAAGAGTACTGGCCAGTTATTTTGGAAAATATCTTTTTTTCTTTTTTTTTTTTTCTTTCTTTCTCTCTCTTATTTTTTGAGACAGAGTCTCTGTCACCCAGGCTGGAGTATAATGGCACGATCTAGGCTCACCACAGCCTCCGCCTCTTGGGTTCCAGTGATTCTCCTGCCTCAGCCTCCTGAGCAGCTGGGACTATAGACACACACCATCATGCCCAGGTAATTTTTGTATTTTTGGCAGAGACGAGGTTTCACCATATTGGCCAGGCTGGTCTTGAACTCCTGACCTCGTGATCCACCTGCCTTGGCCTCCCACTGCGCCTGGCCGCTTTTTTTTTTTTTTTTTTGAGACGAAGTCTCACTCTTGACCCCCAGGCTGGAGTGCAATGGCGCAACCTCGGCTCACTGCAACCTCTGCCTCCCCGGTTCAAGTGATTCTCCTGCCTCAGCCTCCCAAGTAGCTGGGATTACACGTACCTGCCACCACACCTGGCTGATTTTTGTATTTTTAGTAGAGATGGGGTTTCACCATGTTGGCCAGGCTGATCTCGAACTCCTGACTTCAGGTGATCCACCCGACTTGGCCTCCCAAAGTAGTGGGATTACAGGTGTGAGCCACCGCACCTGGTCCTGGCCACTTTTTTTTTTTTTTTTTTTTGAGACGGAGTCTCGCTCTTGTCGCCCAGGCTGGAGTGCAGTGGTGTGATCTCGGCTCACTGCAAGCTCCGCCTCCCGGGTTCACGCCATTCTCCTGCCTCAGCCTCCCGAGTAGTTGGGACTACAGGCGCCCGCCACTGCGCCCGGCTAATTTTTTCTATTTTTAGTAGAGACGGGGTTTCACAATGGTTTCGATCTCCTGACCTTGTGATCCGCCCGCCTCGGCCTCCCAAAGTGTTGGGATTACAGGCGTGAGCCACCGCGCCCGGTCCACTTTTTTTTTTTTAATAGACAAAGTCTTCCTCCATCGTCCAAGCTGGAGTGCGAATGCGAGTGCAGTGGCATGATCATGGCTCACTGCAGCCTCTACCTTTAGGGCTCAAGCAATTCTTTCACCTCAGCCCCTGAGTAGCTGGAACTATAGGTGTACACCACCACTCCTGGCTATTTCTTTTCTTTTCTTTTCTTTTTTTTTTGTAGAGATAGCATCTTGCTATATTGCCGAGGCTGGTCTTGAACTCCTGGTTTCATGCTATCCTCCTGCTTTAGCCTCCCAAAGTGCTGGGATTGCCACACCCGGCCTGTAGAATATCTTTCAATTTGGGTTTACCTGATGTTTCTTTATGGTTAGATTTAGACCGTGCAGTTTTGGCAAGAAGATCACAGAAATGACATTAAACTCTTCTCAGTGTGTCACATCAGGAGATATATATGTATTGGTATATCTCGTTGGCAATGTTAACTTTGAAAACTTGGTAACAATGTTGTTTGCCAGATTTCTCCTCTGTAAAATTACTGTTTTTCCCACTTTATTTAGTAAGTATCTTGTGGAGAAATAATTTGAAACTATGCAAAAATCTGATTTCTCATCATGCTTTCTCACCCATTGGTTTTAACATTCATTGATAATTGTTACCTGTAACAATTATTACTGCGATGTTTGCCTAGTGGTGCTTTTCTCCTTCTATCATTTCTTACACTTCGATCATTTAAATTCTACTATAAGGAAGAGCTGTCTCTTCTTCCTCCTGTTAAAGTGAACTAAATATGGCCTGAGAAGGACTTTGTATTTCTATATTTGAGTCCTTCTGGATGAACTGTATCCTAATAGGTAGACAGAATTGGAAACCTAACTTGTGTGCCTGTAACAATAGTATGTGCCTGTAACAAGCTGAGTCTTGACCAATCCCAGCAGCAATACTTCAACCACTCATACACTGCTGAGTGTTCAAACTGTGTTAAATAAGGCAAACACCGTCCGGGCACAGTAACTCACGCCTGTAATCCCAGCACTTTGGGAGGCCGAGGCAGGCGGATCACCTGAGGTCAGGAGTTGAAGACCAGCCTGACCAAAATGGTAGAATCCCATTTCTACTGAAAATACAAAAAATTAGCCAGGTGTGGTGGAGTGCGCCTGTAATCCCAGCTACTCAGGAGGCTGACGCAGGAGAATTGCAGTGAGTCGAGATCACGCCATTGCACTCCAGCTTGCACAACAAGAGCGAAAATCCATCTCAAGGGAAAAAAAAAAAAGGCAAACACCAACTTGTAACCAGTTGAGCTGTTTCTCCACCTCACTTCTGATTTTTATACGTCACTTCCCTTTCTTTTTGTTTATAAATGTGTTCTGACCACAAGGCATCCCTGGAGTGCCTCTGAATCTGCCGTGATTCTGGGGGTTGCCTGATTTGCGAATCGTTCATTGCCTAATGAAACTCCTTTACATTTAATTCAGCGGACGTTTTTCTTTTATCCCCATTTGTTTATTCAATTATCTACCTATGAACTCATGGATATTTATTTTATTCTATTCTCTATTATTATTATTTATTTATTTTGCTGTTTAAAATTTCCCAGATTTGGCCATCAGAAGCTCCTTAAGTTGGCTCTTGTGTCCTTTCCAACGTGTGATCATTTTTTTAAAGCTTCCCCTGGACCCCGCTTTCTGGCACCATAAGATATTCCAGGCTCATCTTGTATCTTCCCTCTTCCATCTCTGGGCTCAGCAATTTCTCCAAGCAGTGTTAGTTTCTTTTATTGGAGAATGAATTTTTAAACCAAGATCTGGGCACTTGGTGTGCTTATTACTACTGGTGTGTCTTTGCTCTGGTTCTGGTCAGTGCAGACAGTAAGAAAATACACAAATGTCTATACACACATTTATGTCTATTTATTTATATGTTAAAAACACACCAGTTTACACTCATATGTTCAATTCTATTCCAGTACCACAGGATATTTTTTTTTCCCCAAGAACTATGAAATATCTGAGATTTTACCCTAGTTGTAAGCTAGTAAGTTAGCTTGTCAGTATCACAGATAACGTTCAGAAGACATTAGACTTCTGAGTCAGAGACAAAGGATGCTTTGTTGCTCATGGCAATCTTCAGAATATCTACATTCTCTTGGCACTGATTCAGTCATACACCCAGGATTATGCAAAATACATGGTTATCTGTGTGTTCCCTTGACCCTAGGAAACCTGAATTTTTTATAATGGGAAGTTAGAATGCCTACCCTTTGCTGTAGAAGGAGATGGACTGTGTCTTCCAAGGCCGTTCACTGTATAAACAACTTGGCAAAATAGTGCAGAACAAAAGCACTTAGTACCTCTGCTTGCAAGATACACAGAAACATGCAAGACCCATGGAGAATTGTCTCCCATCAAATTTAGCCATTTGCTTGTTACTTCATTTTCCAACAGAGAGAAATCTGCTTCTCAGAATCAATAATTGGCTCTATCCTAGAATACATGCAAATTAGTTGATAGTTGCTAACCCGGACCTGTGTAAAAAACAAATTTACTAACTACAGTAGAGAATCTCTGTGTAGCTCTTTTCTTTAAGCTTATAGAATGTAGTAAAAAACATCTTCCAAAGTTACTCAATTTAGTTATTTTCTTTGCCACTTTTTTCAGTGTGGTTTTGCTACTCATTTTTCTTACATTTAAAGATCATTCATTGCATTTGGGTTCCCCCACATCCTGGTTGATTGTAGCAGGCTACACTATTTTGGATGTGAAAACATTCGCCGGGCATGGTGGCTCATGCCTGTAATCCCAGCACTTCGGGAGGCCGAGGCAGGCAGATCACCTGAGGTCAGGAATTTGAGACCAGCGTGGCCAACATGTTGAAACCCTGTCTCCACTAAAAATACAAAAATTAGCTGGGCGTGGCGGTAATCCCAGCTACTCTGGAGGCTGAGGCGGGAGAATCATTTGAACCTGGGAGGCAGAGATTGCAGTAAACCAAGATCATGCCACTGCACTCCAGCCTGTGTGACAGAGTGAGACAAGGAAGGAAGGAAGGAAGGAAGGAAGGAAGGAGGGAGGGAGGGAGGGAGGGGGAGGGAGGGAGGGAGGGAAGGAAGGTAGGTTGCATGGAGTCTTTTTCATAAATCAGTGGACAGTATATATATGTGGCTATGTGGCTGTCTTTCTGGACTCTATATTGTTTGGTTTTATTCTCTTCTATGGACTGCTGTCTTGAAATCTGTAGTTTTAGTCCTCCTACTTTTTTTCTTTTCCAAACTATCTTGGCTATTATAAGCTCTTCCAATTTCCAAATAAATGTTAGAATCAACTTGCTAATTTTTACCTTATACCCCCCAAAGCCTTGCTGGGGTTTGGTTTACGTAATCTATGTGTTCATTTTGGGGCCTGATGCAGTGGCTCACACCTGTAATCCCAGCACTTTGGGAGGCCAAGGCTGGAGGATTACTTGAGCCCAGGAGTTTAAGACAAGCCTGGGCAAAATAGTGAGACCCTGTCTCTACAAAAAAAAAAACAAAAAAAAACTAAAACCAAGCAAACACGCAAACAAACAAAGAAACAAAACCCCAAACACATAGCTGGACTTGATGGTGTGCTTCTACTCCTAGCTTCTCAGCAGCCTTGGGTGGGAGAATCGCTTGACCCCCTCAGGTTAAGGCTATAGTGAGCTTTGATTGTGCCACAGCACTCCGGCCTGGATGACAAAGCAAGACCCTATCTCAAAACAAAAACAAAAACTGTGTTCATTTTGGGAGAATTGACATCAATATTCAGTCTATAGTACATATGGTATATGTCTACATTTGTTAAGATCCTTAATTTCTCTTACCAATTTGTTGTCGTTGTTAGCAACATTTTTTGCTAGCTTTATACCTGGGTATTTGATGTTTATTATCAAAACTCTGAAGAGTATTTACATTTAAAAAAAAATTCTAATTACTCGTTAGTAGAAATGCAATTGATTTTTGTCTATTGGCCCTATATGAGACCATGTTATTTAATTCACTTGCTAATTTTAAGAGTTTATTGATTATTTAGGATTTTCTATGTCTGCAACTTATCATCTGTGAATAATGATCGTTTTATTTCTTTCCTACCAATCTTTGTACCTTTTATTTCTTCATCGTGCCCTATTGTACTGACCAAGCCCTTTAGTACATTGTTAAAAAGAAATGATGATAATACACATTATTCTTTTTTTCCTGGATTCAGGGGGACATTTTTCAGTGTTTCTATCCCGGCCCGCGGGATCGTCGAAGTAGGCCCTGGAGGAGGGAGTGGGAATTTGGGGAACAAGAGACACGAGAAATGGAGACAAGACAGTGCTCTGATCAAGTCTCGTTTAATGGCGGTAATGCAGTGCCTTATATACACTTGGAGAGGAAGGGGTTGGGCCAAGGTGGAAATGATCTCATTTCGGAGGGCGTGGCCAGGCAGGTTTCGGTTTCAACGGTCGGAGGTCATGTTGCGCCTGCGCTATAAAGTAACAACTTTCGCACGCATGGGAAAGATGGGTGAAGAAGAAGCAGGAAGAGCGCCATCTTGTGTGAGGTATTTAATACAGGGGAAAAAGACAAATCTAGGAAGGAGGTGAGAGGTGGAAATGAATAGCGCTCAGGCGTTTAATCGTCAATAATTACTTGCCATGGCCGGGGCGCGCAGCTCCGGACAGGTCCCCCTTTTTATTGTTTTATGACAAGAAAACGACCCCCCGGGGAACTGCGCCTGTCTTAGGTTGGGTCAACTCATCCCCACCTTCTAGGCCCGTCATGGGATAAGGCAGCAGCAAAGGCGGCCCTCCTGTCTTAGGCTCCGGTGGAGATAGTGTCCTCTTACCCGTCATTGACTGTCCAGTTCAGCACACAGGGGAGGTGGTCTTATTGAGGTAAATAAGACTCACCATTTTCAGTCATCTCAAGGCGATGATAATGGACCTGTATAGGTTTGGCCTGGAAGGCCTCGATTTGTTGTCTGACGAATGCCATAAGCTTATTAAGGATTATAGGCCCGAGAGTGAGGAAGAGTAGAAGAGTAAGTAAATGACCAAGAAATGGCAGGAGATAGGGGAGAAGTCCATCGAGTCCCGTCCACAATGGATTGGCGGCCAGGCCCTTTTTGCGCTTTTCTAGTTCTTCTTGTAAAGTCTTTATCTTATCTCTGACGATTCCGGATTTGTTGGCGTAAAAACAGCACTTTTCCTGTAAAGCCAAACAGATCCCTCCCTGTTCTGCTGTTAATAAATCTAGACCTCTTCTATTTTGGAGAACTACTTCAGCTAATGAGTCTACTTGGTCTTGTAAATCTTGTATAGTACTGGATAAGGTCTGTACATCTGAAATTAATTGGTTGGATAATTTAGTATATTGGGTTAGTGAGACCCCTAGGCCTGTGGCTCCTGTTGTAAAAGCAGTGGTGATTCCTAGTCCAGCCAATAAGGGAATAAATTGTATGGCTCGTTTCGGTCTATAAATAAAATGTTCAATAGCGGGGATGGGGATAGGTTCATCTCCAGGAATGATATCAATGTCGGGGAGAAGAGTGGCCAGAACACAAAGCCCTGTCCAATTTGTAGGTAGATAAGTATATGCCATGTTGTTTCCACAGACGAAGACCGAGCCATTTACAGCACACAAAGGGTCGGTGGCATGGATTATGGAGGTACAGTTGTCAAACACAACATAGCCTAGATCAATTTCTTTAGTGCTATTATATGATGGTGAAAAGAGGCAAAAGGAATTAGAAAACGTCATCGGTTGAACTAAGAGGGGAGAGATAATAGGACAGGAATTATTTACCAAGGATTCATTTGAGTAATTGACATAGGACAACAAAAAGTTAGGTATAGCTAGAGGAATAGGGGGGCCCATTTTAAGACAAAGCCAACAATCGTGGGCTAGGCTTGTATTGGACATTTGAAGTAAATTGTAAGTAGCATTGAGGATATCAAAAGTTTGAGCATCGAGCCTAAAATTATCTCTAATCTCAGGCAGGGCTAAGGGGTGATATTGAAGTTCAGGATATAGCTTTATGAATCTTTTCTAATTTTTTTGGGACGGTTTTAATTCTTGCAATATCTAATGGGCCTCCTCCATCAGAAATATGAATGGGAGCAGTAGTGCTCCAACAAACAGGCTTTCCTTTTTGGCCGTTACAAGAAGATTGTACAAGTTTATTAGTGGATCCTAATACTTGTACGTCATTGGTACCTCCAGTTTGTGTTTTTAGTAACGTGGCCGTATAGTATGTTTTATTGCCTGATTTGCATTGTTGATAGGAGGTATAACAGGAACTATGTACAGAAGATTGGAAAGAGCTACAAGGGCATTCTAGGAGCGGCCCGCTAGACGAGGTGTCTCTTGGGGTAGACTTACATTTCCACGACTGGTCTGGCATTAAGTACGCTGTCTTGCCTGAGCAAGTCACCTGGGTGATTCTGTCTGACGGAGGTTCAGATATTTGTCCCCCTCTGCAGTCACAAGGCTGGCCGTATTGTTTTCGTAGTAATCCTCTTGCTTTACGAGGGTCACCAAAACCTGCATAGACTGTCACTATGTTATATAGAGCGATTATTCTCCAAAGGAATCTCATGTTAGGCTTCATTTCCTGAAAAACAAAAAGGAAGAAACTTCTCAGGGAGATTTATCTTCCCTGGACTGACAATGGTTATGATTTATTTGTCTTACCAATCTTTCAGGCAGCCATCTGGCTGCATCATTCTTTTGTGAGAAGATGCATACTGAGCCTCTTCCCCAAATTAAAACTGGATCGGGGCCATGCCATGAATTATCAAGTGGATCTTTCCATTTTACCATTGCAAACTGTTTTTGAGATTCAGGATGCCAGAAACGGTCGGCAGCAGATTTTCCATGACTGTCCAAATTTAAAAAATTAAGGATAAACAGGGCATGATTGAGTATGTTTCTGGGGGTACCCTTCATGGGGTACCAGCTCCCCCCTTTTAATTTTGTGATAACAGTTTTTAATGACAGATGGGCTCTTTTTACTATACCTTGTCCTTGGGGATTGTAGGGAATGCCTGTGGTATGTTTAATTTGTAGGGTATTGCAGAATTGTAAAAAGGTTTTGGCTATATAACCAGGGCCATTATCTGTTTTAATTTGTTTGGGTATTCCTAAAATAGAAAAGCAGTGTAATAAATGAGCTACGACATGTTTGGTGGCCTCTCCTGTTTGGAGAGTTGCACTAATGAATCCACTATAGGTGTCTATGCATACATGGATATATTTTAGTCGGCCAAATTCTAAGTGGTGAGTAACGTCCATTTGCCAAATTTCGTTGGGGATGAGTCCTCGGGGGTTAATTCCTAAATGAGGAACAGGTAAATACGTTATGCAGTTGGCGCATTGTTTAACTATTTGTCGAGCTTGTTCTCTAGTAAGTTTAAACATGAGTCTTAAGGTTTGGGCGTTTAAATGATGTAAGGCATGTGCTTTTTGCGCTTGTTGTAAATTGTCTGTAGTGACTGTGGCTATGGTTTTTGTTGCCATGTCGGCTGTTGCGTTACCTCGTGTTAAAGGTCCCGGTAATCCTGAATGTGCTCTGATATGCCCAAGAAAAAAGGGAGTAGTCCTTTTTTGAATAAGTTGTTGACATTGTAAAAATAAGTTAGCTGTGTCTGAAATATGTTTAATTTGAGGCACGGTCTCTAAGAGGGGTATTGAATGAGCCAGGTAGGCGCTGTCTGTGTAAATGTTAAGTGGCTGACAAGGAAAAGCTAATAATACTGCAATTATAGCTTGCAATTCGACTAGCTGAGCTGATGTATAAGTGGTCTGGAATTTAACGACTACATTATTGTAGGTGTAAGCGGCAAGTCCTGTGGAAGATCCATCAGTGAAAATTAGTAATGCGTCATTGAGAGGTTCTTTATTGGTAATATGGGGAAACACAAATGCATGAAGTTTGCAAAATTGAATGAGTTTGTTAGGTGGGTAATGGTTGTCAATTGTGCCAGTGTAAGAAGCGCAAGCAATTGGCCAGGCTTCCGTATTTTGTAACAGCCAATGGATGTGTGATTGAGTGTAGGGCTGTATAATGGTAGAGGGTTCTATTCCAAAGTACTTTCTACTGTTTTCTCTTCCCAAGATAATTAGATCAGCTATGGCATCATAATAAGGCAACAAAACCTTTTTAGGGGAAGAGGGCAGGTGTACCCACATAATGGGATTGCTCTGCCAGAATAAGCCAGTAGGGGTTATTGTTGTGTTAAAAATAATGAATATTAATGGCTGAGAATAATCAATACTGGTAACAAATTGTGTTGCAATGGCATATTCCACCTGTTGGAGTGCTATTAATGCTTCTTTAGTAATGGACCTGGGGGATTTTGGATTAGAGTCTCCTTTTAATATATCGAAAAGAGGTTTTAACTCTCCTGTAGTGAGTTTTAAGTATGGCCGAAGCCAATTTATGTCTCCCAGTAATTTTTGGAAATCATTTAAAGTTTTTAAATGATCACGACGTATAACGGCCTTTTGATTAATGATTTTAGGTCCATTAATTTGAAAACCAAGATAGGTGTATGGATCTTGTAATTGTACCTTTTCTGGGGCTATTTGTAGTCCGACTGCTGTTAACTCTTGTTTGAGTTGGGCAAAGCACTGTAAGACTTGTTCGCCAATTTCCCCTGCTACTAAAATATCATCCATATAGTGTATAATATACATTTGTGTCCATGTTTTTCTGACTGGCTCTATAGCAGCAGCTACATATTTTTGACACAAGGTAGGACTACTGGCCATACCCTGAGGTAAGACTTTCCATTGATAGCGCTTCATTGGTTGTTTAAAATTTGTAGATGGAAGACTAAAGGCAAATCTTTTTTGGTCAGCAGGGTGAAGGGGAATTGTAAAAAAGCAGTCTTTAAGGTCAATAATGATTTTAAAATATTTTTGAGGAATCGCAACTGGTGAAGGCAATCCTGGTTGTAAGGCACCCATAAGGAGCATAGTGATATTTACCGCTCTTAAATCTTGTAAGAGTCTCCATTTGCCAGACTTCTTTTTAATAACAAAAATAGGTGTATTCCAAGGAGAATTACTTTCTGCAATATGTCCTGCTATCAGTTGTTCCTGCACTAACTGTTGGGCAGCACTTAGTTTATCATTGAGTAAAGGCCACTGATCAACCCAAACGGGCTCATCTGACTTCCAAGTAATGGGGTCAGGGCACCTTTGGGGTGCAGGTATGTCAGTGGCCTGAGCTAAAAATTTCCAAACCCCTTTTTATCAAGTTGTCCTGAAACCAGTATAGGCTGTGGAATACCGTTTTCTCCTTTTCCAAGACCTTTACCAGGGGTGTATCCTTGAGTTAACATTTGTGCAGTAACTATATCATTTGGACTACACATTATAATTTTCATTTGAGAGAGCAGATCTCGCCCCCAAAGGTTAACAGGTAGGTAAGGGATGACAAATGGCTTAATAAGGCCTGAATTGTTTTCTTTATCTGTGCATGTTAGGTACTTAGAACTTTGTTTAGGATTACTGCTTTGTCCAATTCCTCTCAAGTGAGTTAAAGTCTCTGTAGTAGGCCAATGAGAGGGCCAATCTTCCTGTTTAATGATAGTTACATCAGCCCCTGTGTCTATTAGTCCAGTGAATGCCCTCCCGTCTAACCATAAGGTTAGAGAGGGTTTTTGATTTGTAATTGGTTGCACCCAATATATGTCTGATGATCCGAAACCTTTTATATTTCTATTAGAGTGATGGATATTATTATTTGTTTTGACCAAAGGTAGCAGGATTAACTGAGCTATTCTAACTCCTTGAGGGACAGTAATAATACTATCAATAGCTCTGGCCATAATTTTAATTTCTCCTTTATAATCATTATCGATAACTCCAGGGAGGACTTGTAAGCCTCTCATGGTGACACTACTTCTTCCCAAAAGCAGCCCAAGAGTGTTAGGTGGTAAAGGTCCATATATTCCAGTATTTAAGGTCTGTGGTCCCATTTCAGGTGTTAGTACTGTGTGGGAGGTGGAACTGAGGTCTAGTCCTGCACTTCCTGGGGTTGCTCTACTAAGTTTTGAAATGGATTGCTGCTGCTGGCTGGAACAAAGCTGACTGCCCCATATGCTTGTTTCGGGGCCTGAGGCTGGCCCCTCATCCCGTTTCCCTGCCTAGGGGATAAAGGATTTCCTTGACTGTCAGTTTTAGATTTACATTCGTTTGCCCAGTGCCTTTCTCTTTTACACCTTGGGCAAAGGCCTGGAATTTTTGCTTCTGGATTTTTATTTTGGTTTTCATGGCAATCTTTTGCAAAGTGTCCCCTTTTGCCGCATCTAAAACATCCCCCTTTATCTCTACCTTTGTTAATGAGGAAGTCTCTTACTGTTTGGCCGCTAAAAGCGGCGGCCATTGCTAGGCCTTGTTGATATGAGGGCCCAATATCTGAACAAAGGCGAATGTATCCTGTTAAATCTGTTTTCTTTCGATAAGGTCTGATTGCCGCTTGGCAGGCGGGGTTAGCGTTTTCATAAGCTAACTGTTTAACATAATCTACACCCGTTTCTGCATTTCCAAAGATTCTACCTGCCGTGGTCATAAGTCTATGCACAAAGTCTGAAAATGGCTCATCGGGTCCTTGTTTAACCGCTGTGAGCGAGGCCCCTGGATCTCCTTTAACGGGAAGTTTTCTCCAGGCTTTTGTAGCGGCAGCCTGGATTTGTGAGAACAGTCCAGGATCATATTGCATTTGGGCCTGAGTGTCTGCATAATTACCTAAACCAGTTAACATATCAAAATCCCAACCGTTTCCTGCCTGTTGATTTCTTTTAGCCATGTCTCTACAATTTTCAAAGAACTCTGACTTCCAAATTAAATGGTCTCCCCCAGAAAGGACTGCCCTAAGGTATTCCAGTCTGTAGGAGTGAGCCAATTCTCAGCTACAGATTCCACTATAGCAAGAGTATATGGAGCAGTAGCCCCATACTGAGAGGCAGCAGTCTTTAACTCTTTTATAATAGTAAAGTCAAATCCAGTATGATGCCTCCAAGCCTGTCCCCGTTCATCTATGGTTTCAGTGACCGGAAAAACGTCTTTGGGGGAGGAGTCTTCTCTATGTCGGCTAGCAACTAACCCCCCTTTTGGAACATGTTGTCCAGGCCGCTGAGGTGGGCGCAAGGAACCCTCCATAGTGTCTGAGTTGGGTATCTTTTCATTTCCTGTCTTTAGCTTTTGGAGCCTAATTATCAATGATTGATGTAACTCTTCAAGTTTAATTTGTTCCTCTAGTTGAGCAATTTTTTGTTTTAATTCTTCTTTGGGATCTATTGCTGCCATAACAATGGGCGCAGAAGCCTCATTATGTGTCTTATTATATGGGGGCGGGTATGAAGTAAAGGGAGGCAAATCAGGGTTGTGATATTTAGCCGCCTCTTCCTCTAAATCATCCCAATTTATGTCTGATTGATTAGGCTTATTAATTTCCTCCTCTTTTTGAAGCATCTGTAAAATTGGGTATTTTTTTGGTTTGTTTTCGTGTGGCATTTCTTTATCTGTTACAGAAGGAGACTTGATTTCCTCATGATCACTTTCGAGGGAAATGAGATCCTCCTCCGTATCTTGCGGAGGCTTTGTAAGGTTAGAGCGGGAGCTAACCTTTAAAATATGCTCTGTCTGAGCGACCGCAGCCATGACTTGCGGATCGGCCTCCTTCTTATCTATTAAATCTCTAATGAGGTTCCAATAAGAGAAGGCAGTCTCAGGAATTTTTTTTGGCCCAAAAGTATTATAATAGTCCTGAAGACAATCCCCTACTCTACGCCATCTTTTAATATCAATAGTTCCTTCCTGTGGGAACCAAGGGCAAGTGTCTTTTACAAAATCAAAAAATTTAAACAAATCATTACCTTTAACCTTTACTCCTCGTATCTTTAAAGCCTCTTTTAATTGTCCTACATAGATCTGATGTTGGCTTAATTCTTGTCCCATTTCGGACGCGTCACTTACCTTCGATTCTGATGCGGCAGGTTCCCGCGGTGATCGGAAGAGTTCACTTTCTTTTGTCTTCGTTAGCGGTCGACCGTCCTTTGGCGTCCTCTTCCTCACGGAGTCACTCGTTTCCAGGTCCCTGTTCGGGCGCCACGTATCCCGGCCCGCGGGATCGTGGAAGCAGGCCCTGGAGGAGGGAGTGGGAATTTGGGGAACAAGAGACACGAGAAATGGAGACAAGACAGTGCTCTGATCAAGTCTCGTTTAATGGCGGTAATGCAGTGCCTTATATACACTTGGAGAGGAAGGGGTTGGGCCAAGGTGGAAATGATCTCATTTCGGAGGGCGTGGCCAGGCAGGTTTCGGTTTCAACGGTCGGAGGTCATGTTGCGCCTGCGCTATAAAGTAACAACTTTCGCAGGCATGGGAAAGATGGGTGAAGAAGAAGCAGGAAGAGCGCCATCTTGTGTGAGGTATTTAATACAGGGGAAAAAGACAAATCTAGGAAGGAGGTGAGAGGTGGAAATGAATAGCGCTCAGGCGTTTAATCGTCAATAATTACTTGCCATGGCCGGGGCGCGCAGCTCCGGACATGTTTCAACATTAGGTATAATATTAACTCTAGGATTTGATATTTTCCTACATACAAGCTAATACATTAGCCTGTTAGTTTCATGAATGCTGGCAGAAAACATGAGACTCCTGGATCAGAGACAAAGACTTTATTACTCATGGCACAGCAAGCAGCATAGGCATCAATGTTCATCAGTTCCTCTTTCTCTCAGCTCCCATGGGGACAACATGAGGGTCTATATGGATGCTATTCATGCAGTGCACGGGCATAGCCACTGAGGAACACTGAGCCTGGATAATCCATTGCTTTTATAGTCAGCAGTAAGCAAGCCTGCTGTTTGTGCTCTTACCTCATCTGTCATGGTTATCAGCTGCATAAATAACCCTGGGAAATGAGTAGTTAGAATCTTGCATTCTAGGCATACCCAGCAAGATGCCTAAGAATGTGAGAGACCCACAGTGACTGTCTTTCCCAACAGTAGGTATTTTGTAGATGCTACTCATTAAGTTGAGGAAGTTTTCTTTCTCATTTCGTTAAGACTTTTTTTTTTTTTTTTTTTTTTTACATTAAAGAGGGCTGAATTTAAAAGAGAGGAGTAGATCCCCTGATGCAAAAATTCAGTCTGGGAGGCTGCCCTCCAGGGCAAAGATAAGGAGTGTTGAGAATGCAACAAGCATGGTATGGAGCTGTTGAAGTGGGAATGTTTCATACCATCCTGCTTGGAAGGTACAGCATTTGAAGACATCCCTTTAACCAGAGGAAGACCAGGAGGAGAGACCAGAAAGGAGGGCTTAAAGTGAGCACTATAGAAGAAGGAACTCTGTTCCCAGATCTTTCTGGATAATTTTTGACTCTTTAGTATCTAGCACGATGCCTGGCTATTATATATCATAGGCTATTTGGTTGATAAAAGAATACTAAGAGCTTAACATGTAGCAGTAATAATAATAATATCAAAGGGTGCATTTAGGTTTTAAAGAAGAGACACTTGTATTCCTTTGGTATTCATCTGGGGAAGTACAGTGAGTGAGTGCCTGTGAGTAGAGGAAACCATGAGGTAATTGACAACATGGTGCTACTTTCTGGGTGGTCAGTTTTACATGAAATAATTGATGAATTGTTTAATGATCAGGAAGCTTGGTGCATAGAGAATAATAGTGCTCTTTATAGTTTGTATAATTTTAAGTTTATTAAGTTCTTGTAGCTGATAAGCAAAACAGGAAAGTTTTCATAAACATTTAAATGTTGATCACTAATTCAGTTCTTCCCCTTAAACAATGTAGTCTTCCTTTAGTATAACTTATTCTTTCAGGCACTTTAAACATCTTAAAGTGAAGATGTTTATAAAGAATACACACAAGGCTGGGTGCGGTGACTCACACCTGTAATCCCAGCACTTTGGGAGGTCAAGGTGGGAGGATCACTTGAGGTCAGGAGTTTGAGACCAACCTGGCCAACATGGTGAAACCCCATCTCTGCTAAAAATACAAAATTGGGACGGACATGGTGGCGGGAGCCTGTAATCCCAGCTACTCAGGAGACTGAGGCAGGAGAATACCTGGAACACGGGAAGTGGAGGTTGTAGTGAGCTAAGATCCTGCCACGGCACTCCAGCCTGGGTGATAGAGCAAGACTCCATCTCCAGAAAAAAAAAAAAGGAATAACATACAATTGGCCAGATGGTGTGGCTCACGCCTGTAATCCCAGCACTTTGGGAGGCCGAGGCAGGCGGACCACTTGAGGCCAGGAGTTGGAGAACAGTCTGGCCAACATGGTGAAACCCCATCTCTACTAAAAATATAAAAACACAAAATTAGCCAGGTGTGATAGCACCCGCCTGTAATCCCAGCTACAGGAGGCTGAGACAGGAGCATTGCATGAACCCAGGAGGTGAAGGTGGCAGTGAGCAGAGATCACACCATTGCACTCCAGCCTGGGCGACACAGCAAAACTCTGTCTCAAAAAAAAAAAAAAAAAAAGAATACGTAGAATTGTTACAAGTTTATTGCTACACTTACACTTAAAAGCTATTCTAAAATATCAGTGATGTGAGTTTAGTTCATTTCTACATTATACTTTTTAATTCCTTCCTATTGTTACTGTTATTAATTTTAATATCTTCCTGAGGTTTCAGTAATATTATTTTTTATTTTCTGGGTTTCAATTATCTTAAGTCAAGACCGATTAACCCCAAAAGTCTTCTCAAACTAAGCAAAGGAGTTGTTTTTTTGTTAGCACTTGCAACGTGATTGTACAATCCAAGCACATTGAAAACTGGTTTGCTTGGACTCAGGAAGGGGAACATCACACACCGGGGCCTATCATGGGGAGGGGGGAGGGGGGAGGGATTGCATTGGGAGTTATACCTGATGTAAATGACGAGTTGATGGGTGCAGCACACCAACATGGCACAAGTATACATATGTAACAAACTTGCACGTTATGCACATGTACCCTACAACTTAAAGTATAATAATAATAAATAAATTTAAAAAAAAAAAAAAGGAAAAAAAAAAAAAGAAAACTGGTTTGACCTAGGTATATCCAAACTTAAAATGTGTATACTCTTTGAGCAATTATGCTTTTAGGAATTAATTGTGAAGAATTCATATATGAGTAAAATGATACATACACAAGGATATTTATTACAGCATTGTTTGTTATAATGAAAAACTAGAAAAAGCCTAAATGATGATTGGCCACAGATTGGTTAGATAAATTAAGTTATGGCCAGGTGCAGTGGCTCATGCCTGTAATCCCAGCACTTTGGGAGGTAGAGTCGGGCGGATCACAAGGTCAGGAGATCGAGACCATCCTGGCTAACACGGTGAAACCCCATCACTACTGAAAATACAAAAAATTAGCCAGGCCTGGTGGCACACGCCTGTAGTCCCAGCTACTCAGGAGGCTGAGGCAGAAGGACACGGAATTCCAGCCTCAGCGACAGATGGAGACTCTGTCTCAAAAGGAAAATAAAAAAGTTAAGTTATATCCATTTAATGGACTACAGTGTAGCTATTAAACCAGTTATGTAACACAATGTACTCATTGGGACCTCATTCCAAGATACATTAAGTAAAAATAGCAGTGTGTATAAGTAATGTGTATAATATGAGTTAAAAAAATCTTTATATGTGTGTATGTGTGTGTATATAAACATATATTCTCCAAGCCATGTTGAGTTGCCCTAATCCATCGTGTTCCAGTTATAGCCTGGTATCTTTGAAGCTAGGGATGATGGAGACATTTGCCCATTCTCCTCACTGATACCCTGCAAGCATTTCTGAAGCATGAACAGAAGGGAAATGATCATTCGGGGCCGGAGCTGTGAGGAAAGTGGGGTCTCATCTATCTTCTTTTGCCTCTCCCAGCTCTACTCTTCTCCAAAAGAAGAGCCAAGAGAAGGTCCTTTTCTACAAATATCAGAGCCATGGCTCAGGTGAGATACTGTTTCCTTTTGCTCAGATAGAGTGATTTTTACCTCTAGTACCTGTAAACATTTGTTTTCCTCATTATGATGCTTTTTGATGTTAGAAAAACAACACCTTTCAGAAAGTTTGGTTATGAGCAATGCCGGAATTTTGCTGTAAAGGAAAGGATCTCTAACAGGCCAATTCATAGAAAAAAAAGAATTGATTAGATAATCATCGTTAGAAAATTTACACACACACCCCCTTTTTTTTTTTAATTTGAAATGGAGTCTCGCCCTGTCTTCTAGGCTGGAGTACAGTGGCACAATCTCGGCTCACTGCAACCTCTCTGCCTTCCGGGTTCAAGTGATTCTCTTACTTCGGCCTCCTCAGTAGCTGGGATTACAGGCGCCCACCACCACACCCAGCTAATTTTTGTATTTTTGGTAGAGATGAGGTTTTGCCATGTTGTCCAGGCTGGCCTCGAACTCCTGACCTCAAGCGATCCACCTGCCTCAGCCTCCCAAAGAGCTGGGATTACAGGCATGAGCCACTGTGCCCAGCAAAAAATTTATATTCTTAACTCACAGTTACGTTTTAGTCAGCCAAGTGGTTGAATAACAAATTTCTCTGAAGAAGTTTTAATTTCGATTAATGTCCATCAGAAAATCCCCTATCAATTGCATCAAGAATACTTATTTCTTTCCATAAAGAGATAAAGAATTATGTAATGTAAAAATGATCTGACCCAGATCAGGTGTGGAATAATTTTTTTACACTGGTTTCCAGGGCCCCCTGTCAGGAAAAGGACATGCATTTCCTCCTCAACAACCCCAGTCTCCTCTCCAGTTACCCCCGCTTTTAAACAATGTTTACATACTCGTTTACGAAGTCCTTTAGCATCTCCTATCTCAGGCTTCTACCAAAAATCCTGATAGGACAGAAATGTGTTCCCCACATTGAATTAATATGAATCTAATTTGCTTGGACAGTGATTTGATGGGATGAAAACAAGTAATTAGGGGCACCTTATAGGGAAAAGCCCTCATTAGCTCCGTAGACCTGGGTTTTCCAATAACAAAATACATGCTGTGGTTTTGTTTGATTTCAGTCCTAGTACAGGGCAAGGCCTCCTGGTTAATGAGCCTTTTATGTTCGAGAGTGTGACTAGTGGTTCGTACAAAGCTCTCACACCTCACTAAGCATCCATGAAAAATTGACATCAGTGGCCAAATGTGGTGACTCACACCTGTAATTCCAGCACTTTGGGGGGTTGAGGCTGGTGGTTTGCTTGAACCCAGGTGACTAGCCTGGGCAACATGGCAGACCCCGTCTCTACAAAAAATACAAAACTTAGCCAGGCCTGTTGGTGCACGCCTGTAGTCCCAGCTACTCGGGAGGCGGAGGTGGGAGGATCACATGAGCCCAGGAAGTCATGGCTACAGTGAGATGTGATCATGCCACTGCACTTCAGCCTGGGTGACAGAGGAAGACCCTGTTTGAAAAACAAAAACAATGATGTCACTAATACCAACGGTGAAACTGGATCATCCTTCACCAATTTTCTGTAGCTTAGTTATAAGGGGAATTTACAGCTGGGCAGTAGGTGGTTATAAATAAGATTGGGCCGGTGTTGGAGAGGTCTTTAAAGATCACCTGCAGCCTGAATTTCTAAAGGCAAAAGAACAGATACCATTTATAGGCTTATAATAAATATTATTCAAATTATGTTACAACAAATTTGAATAGTATTTGTTTTAACAAGGAACATTTATTATTGTATAATAGTCTGGCATAGGAATGGATCAGAGTCTTAAATTATATGCTAATTTTATTTTCTAAGATACAAATTTTTTACAAGTAATTTTACACATGTCTACAAGGGAAGTAGTTCATTTCTGGTTTTGTCCCATTACCAGTCCCACTCCAAGCAACTCTTGAAAATTGGTTTACTACCATTTTTTGATAAACCCACTTTAGTTATTATCTCTTGATTGATTGCAAAGTTAAAGGGAACATCATATTCCCATACTGCACTTTCATTTTTCCTGACTGTTACCATATCACTGCTTTTGGTTAAATCAACAGTATACACCTTGTTATGGCTGCAAATATTATTCTCTGCCAAGTGAGCTCATAGTTTTGTTCCACACAAACCTTCATTTTCCTGGGGTTAATTGCTTTCCCCCCATTTGCTTAGTCATTTGTGTGTTTACATCCAGAATCTCCAGCATCACTGCCACAGGCCAGTCAATACGTTTTCCCTCTGGTCAGACACATCAGTTCCTTTTGATGTAGAGACTTGCTTCCCCATTTCCTGTGTCCTTGTTCCCATCTGGTCTGGTTTACTCTCTCAGTCACAGTTTTCCTGAGACTTTACCTATTTCCTGAATCCTATGTTGTCTTCTTTTTTTATTTACTCCCTCGTTTTTGTGGAGCATATCCTCTAGAAGTTTCCGAAGAAACTCTTCTTGAGTCCTTGGATGTCTACAAATGTCTTTTCTCAACACTCAAAACAGAATGATAGTTTGTTTATGAAAGTCTAGGTCACAGTTTATTTTCTCCATATTGAATATTGAAGAATTGTTCTTATTGTTTCTCGCTGTTAGAGGTGTTCTTGAGAATTCCATTGCCCCTCTAATTTTCAATGCCTTTTATATGACCTGCTCTTCACTCTGGAGGCTTTTAATGTCTTGTCTTTGTCCCTTATTCTGAAATTTGACTTTCAGCTATTTGGGAAAAGAGAGGGAGACAGATCAAATGTATTGTTGATTTATTATATGACAGGTATAGTGCGAGGCATTGCATATACAATTTCATTTAATTGGGAAAGCCCTCTTAGCTGAATTTTTATACCTTCCCAACCTTGTTTGGATAATGGAGGTATCCTCCCGTCCTCAGGCAGTTTCATTTGGAGGAAAAAGAATGACATGGAAACCCAGTGATTCAGTTGTGCTTATTTGATTACAGTCCTCCACTGCATCCCAGGCATTCATATGCTATGTTTTACTTCCTCTACCTTAATCTTTTTCTTCTGTCTTTCCTTCACAAAAATGCTTTTTTTTTTTTTTAATTAATCAAGTCATATACGTGGTTATTGTTCCAGGAGTCAGTGATGTTCAGTGATGTGTCCATAGACTTCTCTCAGGAGGAGTGGGAGTGCCTGAATGATGATCAGAGAGATTTATACAGAGATGTGATGTTGGAGAATTACAGCAACCTGGTTTCAATGGGTAAGGACATCTGTCCATAGTAATTTAGATTCTGCCCTTGGAAGGCCTACTTCCTCCAATGTGAAATGCTCACCTGGCTTTCAAAAACCAGTCGAATTTTGACATCCTGTTCTCACAGGAATGTTCTGAATATGATAGAGTTAGAAAAAGGAAGCTGCATTGAGTTTTGGGGGATGTTTTACATCTTCCATTATGTTTCACAAGTCCGTTGTACCTCTCTTTGACTCTTCTCGCAGTGCCATGTCTTTCTTTATAATGAAGGGACTGGATTTGAATTCTAGGATATTCTCATGATAAATTTGTTTTGTTACTTCTTTTGTAAGCAGGGCATTCTATTTCTAAACCAAATGTGATCTCCTACTTGGAGCAAGGGAAGGAGCCCTGGTTGGTTGACAGAGAGCTAACAAGAGGCCAGTGGCCAGGTAAGTGAGGCACAGCAGGTAATGTGTGATTTGGCCAGTAGAGAGACTGCATCTTTTAGATGCTATCTGGGAAACTCTCCTCAAAGGTTTTTGGCCTGTTGTGCAAATGTAAGACCTTTTCTACATGAGCTTTCAAAATGATCCTACCTTTCCCCCTTACCTAACACACTTTGCCTGCTTTTCTTCTCTTATTCTTCTCTCTCAGTTCTAACCAGCTGGTGCCCTCCTTCACCCTTTCGAGTGATATTCCTTTCTATCCATATTTTGGGCCCATTTCCTTCTTAGCTTTTCATCCCCCTTTGTATTTAGTCTAATAAAAGCATCACTGTCTCCAGAAATAGATTTTTTCCTGCACTGCTGGAGACTTATTTTCTTTTACTAAGTTTTTTTTGGGATGGGGTTTATGCCCTCGTTGATTCATTAATATTTTTTACCAACATCTACTGATTTTCTAACATGTATAAGGCACTCGGCTAGGTGCTGCAGAGTTTAAAAAAGGAATAAGCAATTTCAGAACTTACTGCCTAGTAGAAGTACTAGAACATGTCTACAAATAACTTCTACAAAGTAGAACCACCATAAGTGAAGTTAAAATAGGGAGCTTAACAGAAAGCGAGGGCTAACGATGTAGAAGAGGGGTTGATCCACATAGAAGTCATAGGGGGAGATTTTGGTGTGAGCGTCATTGACTTTATATAGAGGGTTGGAAATAAAGGGCCTATGTCTCCATGGAGAAGGTAAGAGCTGGCAAAGAGAGATTTGGTATGAAGGAGGAGGACGGCACATTCATTCATTTAGTTTATGTTTCTGGAGTGCCTATGGTATGCCCAGCACTATTCTCAACACTGAGGTTACATTAATGAATAGAACATGCGTGATTGGGTGCAGTGACTCACGCCTGTAATCCCAGCCCTTTGGGAGGCTGAGGCAGGAGAATTGCCTGAGGTCAGGAGTTCAAGACCAGCCTGGCCAACATGATGAAACCCCATCTCTACTAAAAAATACAAAAATCAGCCGGGTGTGGTGGCAGGCGCCTATAATCCCAGCTACTCAGGAGGTTGAGGCAGGAGAATCACTTGAACCCGGGAGGTGGAGGTTGCAGTGAGCCAATATCATGCCACTTTACTCCAGCCTGGAAAAAAGAAAAAAAAGAACGTGTTATCTCTGTTCCCAGAGCCTACCCCGCAGTGTAGGGAGAGATATGAAAATAGATGAATATATAACATACCAGGTAATAGTAAATACTAGAAAGAAATAAGAAGTAGAGGAAGGGGATAAAGGATGATATTTTGTGTGAAGAAGCAAGCGAAATTTACTATATCTTACCAAATGATATGGTAACATTTGGGCAGAGACCCAAAGAAGTACCACGGTAAGTCATTGTATATGGGTACGAGGCAGAAGACTGCTCCGGATGGAGGAACGCAGACCTTCAAAGGCCTGAGGCAACTGTGCATTGGCTGTGTTTGAGGAGCAGCCTCAGAGGCCAGTGACTGGTAGCAGAGGGGTACGTGGGTGGGAGATGAGATCAAAGAGACAGGAGTGGGAAAGAGTGGGTCAGTTTATGTACAGTCTGCCATACAGGCCATGGGAAATCTTTTCATTCTAAGACAAGAAGTCATCAGAAGGCTGTGCACCTAGAAATGGCTTGATGCAACTTATTTTTTTGTTTGTTTGGGTTTTTTTTTGAGACAGAGTCTTGCTCTGTTGCCCAGGCTGGAGTGCAGTGGCATGATCTCAGCTCACTGCAACCTCCACTTCCCAGGTTTAAGCGATTCTCCTGCCTTAGCCTCCCGAGTAGCTGGGATTACAGGCACATGCCACCACACCCGGCTAATTTTTTTTGTATTTTTTTAGTAGAGATGGGGTTTCACCATGTTAGCCAGGATGATCTCGATCTCCTGACCTTGTGATCTGCCCACCTCAGCCTCCCAAAGCACTGGGATTACAGGCATGAGCCACCGCGCCTGTATTTTGTTTGAGATGGAGTCTTGCTCTGTCGCCCAGACTGGAGTGCAGTGGCATGATCTTGGCTCACTGCAACCTCCACCTCCTGGGCTCAAGCGATTCTCGTGCCTCATCCTCCGGAGTAGCTGGGATTACAGGCGCCCGCCACCACGCCCAGCTAATTTTTGTATTTTAGTAGAGATAGTGTTTCACCATGTTGGCCAGGCTGGTCTCGAAATCCTGACCTCAAGTAATCCTCCCACCTCAGCCTCCCAACGTACTGGGATTACAGGTGTGAGCCACTGCACCTGGACTTGATGCAACATGTGTTTTAAAAGGATTTCTCTAACTGCTTTGTAGGAGACAAGGTTGGAAGCAGAGTGGCTGTTTAGCAGATTTTTATAGTAGTCTGGTTGGAATACAGTGATGGCTCAGAGACCATTGAAATGTTATCAGTGGCAGTGGAAGGAAGCGGTGGGTTTGAAATCTTTTCAAGGAAGAGTTAGCAGGATTCAGTCTTGGAGTATAAGAGGAAAAGGATTCATGCTTTTTAGGGAGAGCCTATGGAAGAATGGGCTTTGTAATTACTGAAATGGTGAAAGAGTAGATTTGGGGGTTGCAAAATCAAGGGTGGGTTCACTTATGTTAAGCTTCAGTTGCTTATTGGACGCAGCATAGATGCCACGCAGGCAGTTCAGTATAGAAGTCTGGAACTGGGAGGTCAGATCAGCGTTGGAGGAAAATTTGGAGAGCCTTCAATATAGAGATATAGAGTCTTGTGACTGGATGAAATCTCCTAGGGAATAAATATAGCAAGGACAGAAACCTGAAGCACCCTAATACCTAGAGGTTTACAGCAGGAGAAGATATGGCAAGGAAATGTAGGTTGAGAAGACAGCAGGATGGAAGGTGAACTCAGGAACTCAGAAAGAAAAGTACCAGAAAGATCTGGCCATGAAGATTAGATAGGTATGTAATAGTTTCTACATGCATTTTCTCATATAATTCTGTTTTTTTCTTTTGGTACAGTTCAAGTACTTATACTTACATAGTTAGGCTGCTTTCTAATCAATGCTTGTTTGTAAAAGCACCATTCTTTATGCATATGTCCATTCTTTATGTAAAAGCACAACTTTATGCATATAGATTTTTCTGTATTTGCTTAGGATAGATTCTCAGAGACAAGATATTTCTGAAACTTTCAGACACTCACAATGTTTGGTAGTATTCATTTCATTGTACTCTTTAAGAATGGTTAGTTTTTATTTGAAATAAATGTTTTCGCTCATTTATTTTACAAGTCATAGAATGTTGTTTTTCATTGTGAAAATTTTCAAAACTACATGCCACTCATCTACCCCTATTGTTGCACAAATATTTTCTTTTTTTTTCTTTGTTTTCAAGATGGAGTTTTGCTCTTGTTACCCAGGCTGGAGTGTAATGGTGTGATCTCAGCTCGCTGCAACCTCCGCCTCCCGGGTTCAAGCGATTCTCCTGCCTCAGCCTCCCGAGTAGTGGGGATTACAGGCACCCGCCACCATGCCTGGCAAATTTTATTGTATTTTTCATAGAGATGGGGTTTCACCAGCTTGACCAAGCTGGTCTCGAACTCCTGACCTCAAGTGATCCACTTGCCTTGCCCTCCCGGATTCTGGGATTGCAGATGTAAGCCACCGTGCCCCACCGCAGATAATTTCAAGTAAATCCAGAACCTCATGTCATTTCACCCTTGCATGATCTCATTATGTAATTCTAAAAAATATTTGCTCCCTTATATAACTTTAATGCAAAGTTATATAAATTTTACAGTGATTTCTTCATATACTGGACTGCTTTATTGTCATTATATTGAGTACTTGTGAGAGTGGACGTTTTCACCATAGCATAATTAACTTGTTCATTTCTATATTTCATACTTTTAATCTGTTACTGAGTTTATTCTTTCAGTTTTTATGGACTTTGCAAAATAATAACATTTACCTACTGGTTTCCGGAGGGTGCTTTTACTTTTTTTTTGAAACAGAGTCTCAATCTTGCCCAGGCTGGAGGGCAGTGGCACTATCATGGCTCACTGCAGTCTTGACCACCTCTTAGGCTCACGTGATCCCCCCACCTCAGCCTCCTGGGTAGATGGGACTACAGGTGCATGCCACCACACCTGGTTAATTTTTTGTATTTTTTGTAGAGATGGGGTTTTGCCATGTTGCCCAGGCTGGTCTGGAACTCCTGGGTTCAAGTGATCCCACTGCCTCAGGCTCCAAAAGTGCTGGGATTACAGGCATGAGCCACTGCTCCCAACCTAGCTGCCTAATTTTTTAGTTTTTTTGAGACAGAGTCTAGCTCTGTGATCCAGGCTGGAGTGTAATGGCGTGATCTGGGTTCACTGCAACTTCTGCCTCCAAGATTGAAGCAATTCTCATGCCTTAGCCTCCCGAATTGCAAGGATTACAGGCATGCACCACCATACCCAGCTAATTTTTGTATTTTTAGTAGAGACAGGGTTTTGCCGTGTTGGCCAGGCTGGTCTCTAACTCCTGGCCTCAAGTGATCCTCCCACCTGAACCTCCCAAAGTGTTAGGATTATAGGAGGGAGCCACCTCACTCAGCTGAGCTGCCTAATTTTAACTTTTCTTCAACACTTGTATTTGTTTACAATTTCACCAGCAGTATATGAACATTCCCATTGTTGCACATGCTTCCTAATATACGGTATTATCAAACTTTGATTTTTTTTTTTTTTTTTTTGAGATGGAGTTTCGCTCTTGTTGCCCAGGCTGGAGTGCAATGACACGATCTTGGCTCACCACAACCTCTGCCTCCCAGGTTCAAGTGATTCTTCTGCCTCAGCCTCCGAAGTAGCTGGGACTACAGGCATGCGCCACCACGCCTGGCTAATTTTGTATTTTTAGTAGAGATGGGGTTTCTCCCTATTGGTCGGGCTGCTCTCGAACTCCTGACCTCAGGTGATCTGCCTGCCTCGGCCTCCCAAAGTGCTGGGATTATAGGCATGAGCTACCACACCCAGCCCAAACTTTGATTTTTATCAGTTAGTGAGTGTATAATAATAATAAGTCGGTATGGTTTCAATTTACATTTCCTTTTTTTTTTTATTTATTTATTTGAGACGGAGTCTCGCTCTGTCACTCAGGCTGGAGTACAGTGACACGATCTTGGCTCACTGCAACCTCCGCCTCCCAGGTTCAAGCAATTCTCTCACCTCAGCCTCCCAAGTAGCTGGAATTACAAGCACATGCCACCATGCCCGGCTAATTTTTATATTTTTAGTAGAGATATGGTTTCACCATGTTGGCCAGGCTGATCTTGAACTCCTGACCTCAAGTGATCCACCTGTGTCAGCCTCCCAAAGTACTGGGATTACAGTCTTGAGCCACCGCACCCGGCCACGTTTCTTTCTTTACTGATGAGTTTTAGCACACATTTTCATGTCATTTTTAGTTTTTGGAAATCTTTTTTTTTTTTTTTTGAAACAGAGGCTCACATTGTTGCCCAGGCTAGAGTGCAGTGGTGAGATCTTGGCTCACTGCAAACTCCGCCTCTCAGGTTCAAGCGATTCTCCTGCCTCAGCCTCCGGAGCAGCTGGGATTACAGGTGCCCACCACCATGCCCAGCTAATTTTTTGTATTTTTAGTAGAGACAGGGTTTCACTGTGTTAGCCAGGATGGTCTCGATCTCCTGACCTCGTGATCCGCCCCGCCTCAGCCTCCCAAAGTGCTGGGATTACAGGCTTGAGCCACCGTGCCTGGCCGTCTGTATTTATTTTTCTTTTTTTTTTTTTTTTTTTTTTTGAGACGGAGTCTCGCACTGTCGCCCAAGCTGGAGTGCAGTGGCGCGATCTCAGCTCACTGCAAGCTCCACCTCCCGAGTTCACGCCATTCTCCTGCCTCAGCCTCCTGAGTAGCTGGGTCTACAGGCACCCGCCACCACACCCAGCTAGTTTTTTGTATTTTCAGTAGAGACGGGGTTTCACCGTGGTCTCGATCTCCTGACCTTGTGATCCGCCTGCCTTGGCCTCCCAAAGTGCTGGGATTACAGGCGTGAGCCACCATGCCCGGCCTGTATTTTTCTTAATAATGTGTAAGGGTTCTTTATATATTCTGCTTATGGGACCTTGCATGTTGTACAAACTACAAGTATCTTTTTCTACTCTGAATTGAATTTAGCTCTCTTTATGGTTTTCTTTTCTCTGAGCAAAAGTTTTTAATGATTACTGTAGTCAAATGTATCCATCTTTTCTTTTATGCTTCACACTTCTAGGCACTTAAGAAATTCTTCCTTAGCCTATATTTGAATCTTACATAAATGGAATCACCACATATGTATAGTCAGTCCTTCCTATTCGTGGATTCTGCATCCACAGACTCAACCAATCATGGATGTAAAATACATATAGTTGGCCCTCTGTATTAATAGGTTGAGAGCCATACTTGGTTGAAACCAACTTACTGTGCCATTTTGTATAAGGGACTTGAGCATCTGCAGAATTTGGTGTCTGCCATGATCCTGGAACCAAACCTCAACCCTCCTCACCCCTCCCACCCGGTACAGAGGGCCAGCTGTACATTGTTGTCTTTTTAAATATATCTTTGCCTGCCACAAGGCCATGAAGATATTCTCCACTGTTTTCTTTTTGATAGACGATTCTTGTTCCTTTCCATTAGAGAAAAATGTTTTCCTCTAATAGGCTAAATTTTTACTGTGATAAATTCAGATATGGTTAGCTTTATTCCCCTTATGCTTTG
Organism: Chlorocebus sabaeus; assembly: GCF_047675955.1. Lineage (NCBI taxonomy): Eukaryota > Metazoa > Chordata > Mammalia > Primates > Cercopithecidae > Chlorocebus > Chlorocebus sabaeus. The sequence continues at coordinate 22,469,974 of NC_132909.1, forward strand.
CCTCTGGTAGCATTTTTCAATCTGAGGACTTACATCTTCTTTTGTGTGTGTGATAGGAAATTCTTAGTAGTCATCTCTTCAAATATTGCCTTGTTACCATTTCCTTTTTTCCTTCTGTTAGACTGACATAAAACGTCTGTATTATCTCCTGTGTCTCTTACTCTTCATCTGTTTTTCCATTTATACTGCCTTTGTATATATTTCTTTGGCCCTCATTTGTATTGATTTACTAATATATTCTGTAACAATGACCTTTACACTTTTCAACCCGTCCATTAAAATTTTCCCTTAAAATGGTATTTATAAACATAGTAGAATATATAGCATGTATATACATAAACATATAATTATGACAATAATATTTACATCTGCAGACTTACATGTGCAAGAGATTTGTTAGGAAATACACTTAGGAATACCATTGCGGGATCTTGGTGTACATGCTTACTCAGCTTTGCAAGGTGATGCCAAACTGTTTTCCAAGTGATGTATTAGTTTATGTGGGAAGTACTTTTGTTCCACCATCTCTCCTTATGATATTATAAGATTTTTTCATTTTTTAATCTGATTCATGAGTATGAAATCTTATTTTATCGTTTTAAATTAAATTTCCCTGGTCGTTATTGAAGATGGTTACCTTTCCATACGTTTATTGGTCATTAGTGTCTCTTCTGTGTAATGTCATTTTGATCCTTTTGTAATAGGCTAATTTGTCTTTTTCCTAAGATTTGTAGGAATTCCTTGTATAAATTCTAGATACTCATTTTTGGTCAATGACATGTTTTGTAGATATGTTTTCCAGTTTACATCTTTTTTATTCACTTTTGTTATGGTATCTTTTGATGAACAGTAATTATTTGTGTTAATATTGCCAAATTGTATGTTTAATGGTTAAATTATATGTTGCTTATAAACATTTTTATCTTTTTCCTGTATGCTTTATACTTTTTGGATCCTCAGAAACCTTTCCTAGCCCAATTTTCTATTTTAATTCCAAGATTTTTCTTTTTTTTTTTTTTAGACAGAAAAAGTCAGACAGGCTAGAGTGCAGTGGAACAATCACAGCTCACTGCAGCTTCTACCTCCTAGGCTCAGGTGATCCTCCCACCTCAGCCTCCTGAGACTGCAGGCACGTGCTGTCACTCCTGGCTAACTTTTTATATTTTTTGTAGAGATAGGGTTTTGCCATGTTGCCCATGCTGATCTCAAACTCCCAAGAATTTTTATGTTTTCGCTTTCTTATTAAAGCCCTATTAATGCAACTTTAATTGATTTTTATGAATAGTATGAGATGGAGATCAGTTATTTTTCCTGTATAGAAAATGAATTGGCTGGGTGTGGTAGCTCATGCCTATAATCCCAGCACTTGGGGAGGTTAAGGCAGGAGGGTTGCTTGAGCCCAGAAGTTCAAAACCAGTCTGGGTAACAGAGGGAAACACCGTCTCCTAAAAAAAAAAAAATTATGTTTCCCTCTCAAATGAAAACTCCATCTATTCTTCACTGATCAACAATGCTCCTCTGTCATATATTCAGATTTATATGCACGGGTATTTCTTGTTACATTGAGCCTTGTTATCCCTGCCTAATTTACTCATGTTTATATAACAAGTCTTGATTTCTGGTAGGACATATCCCTCCACCTTTTCTTTAGGCGTGTTTTGGTTATACTTATCTCTGTGATCTTTCATATAGTACTAAAAATTACTTTATATTTTATTTAAAATGTTGAGTTGAATTTGGCGGGGTGTAGTGGCTTGCGCCTGTAATCCCAGCACTTTGGGAGGCCGAGGTGGGCAGATCGGTTGAGGCCAGGAGTTCAAGACCAGCCTGGCCAACGTGGTGAAACCCTGGCTCTACTAAAAATACAAAAATTAGCCAGGTGTGGTAGCGCACAACTGTAATCCCAGCTACTCGGGAGGCGGAGGCACAAGAATTGCTTGAACCTGGGTGGTGGAGGTTGCAGTGAACCGAGATCGTGCCACTGCACTCCAGTCTGGGTGATAGAGTGAGACTCTGTCTCAAAAAAAAAAAAAACCAACAAAAGCAAACTCAAAAATTAGCCAGGTGTGGTGGCGTACACCTGTTGTCCCAGCTACTCGGGAGTCTGAGGCATGAGAATCACTTGAACCCAGGAGGCAGAGATTACAGTGAGCCAAGATGGTACTACTGTACTGTAGCCTGGGCAACAGAGCGAGACTCTGTCTCAAAAAAAAAAAAAAAAAAATTACATTGAATTTTTATATCACTTTAGTAGTAACTGATATCTTTATTATATTAAATCATATTTGCCATTATCACAGTACTTTTCTCCATTTATTTAGGCCTTCTTGATGGTATTTCAGTGTATTTTTATAAACTTATCCCAAAAAAGGGCTTATAGCTCATTTGGTATTTTATTTCTAGGTATTTTCTGTATGTTTTGGGGGGTCTACAAATGCAGTTGACTCGTTTATTGCATAGGGTGTAGACAGAGATAATTCCAGCTGGAGTGTAGTGGTGAACCCATAGCTCACTGCTGTCTGGACCTCCTGGGCTCAAGCGATCTTCCTACTTCAGCCCCCGAGTAGCTGAAACTGCAGATGTGTGCCACCAGGCCCAACTAATTTCTAAAATTTTGGTAGGAACCAGGTCTCCTTGTGTTGTCTAGGCTGATTTTGAACTCCTGGGCTCAAGTAGTCCTCCCATCTTGGCCTCCCAAAGTGCTGGGATTACTGCACCTGGCCCAAGACAAGCCTTCTAGTTTTGGCAGAAGGCACAGGAAATGGGATTCTTTTTTTTGTTTTTTGAGACAGAGTCTCGCTCTGCCACTCAGGTTGGAGTGCAGTGGTGCAATCTCGGCTCACTGCAACCTCCATCTCCTGGGTTCAAGCGATGCTCCTGCCTCAGCCTCCCAAGTAGCTTGGATTACAGGCACGTGCCACCACACCCAGCTAATTTTTTGTATTTTTAGTAGAGATGGGGTTTCACCACATTAGCCAGGATGGGAGGAAATGGGATTCTTAACACCATGAGAGATTGGAGCAATCTCTTGCTTGTGTGTGTATTTACATACATATGTACATACATATATGTATATATACACAAATATGTGTCTATATTTTCCCCCCCGTTTTTGCACATCCCAGCCTCCAGACAATCTCACAGCAGCAGCAGCAACAGTGGAAGCAGTGGGGGCCTGCAGGTATCTAAAACTACAAGGGGTAGGAACCTTCTTTTCCTATTAGAGTTGCTGTGGAGTGAACCCCCATCACTTTTTTTCTCTGTTTCCTCCTGCCATACCCAGGCATAGTTGTAGAAAGTACATAGCAGAGGGAGGTAACTAAAACCCCAGCATTATGACTGAAGAACTGAATAGGGGAGCTCCAGGGAACTAGAAAGTATCAAGAAGATCCCAGAAAGGAACAAGTTCGAAAAAGCAACCCATGTTCAAGTTCAAAAAACCCAAAGTTGGCCCCGGCATGGTGGCTCACACCTGTAATTGCAGCACTTTTGGAGACTGAGGTGAGTGGATCACCTGAGGTTGGGAGTTTGAGACCAGCCTGACCAACATGGAGAAACCCCGTCTCTACTTAAAATACAAAATTAGCTGGGCGTGGTGACACACGCCTGTAATCCCAGCTACTCGGGAGGCTGAGGCAGGAGAATTGCTTGAACCCGGGAGGCGGAGGTTGGGGTGAGCCGAGATCGTGCCATTGCACTCCAGCCTGGGCAACAAGAGCGAAACTCTGTCTAAAAAACAAAAAAAACAAAAAAAAACCCCAAAGTTCAAAAAAACTCAGTTTTTAGGAACTCTTTGGCTCATTTTTGCCTGAATATATGTGGATCTGTCCCTAAATAACATATCAAAGACTTTAAGAACTAAAGTGTAAGTTTCAGGTTGGATTGGATGGTGCACACAGTGGACAAATCCAAATAACACTGCAAAGGCCTTGAAAACTAACACTGGAGTCACAGTCCACACAAGGCTTATTGGAACTTGCAGCCTGAACCCAACACGGTCAATACCTGTTAAAACAAAAGTATCAACCATCTCCATAGGATTTATTTTATGTTTTATTATTTTTTATTTTATTTTTTTTTCTGAGACAGAGTCTTGCTCTGTCGCCCAGGCTGGAGTGCAGTGGCGCGATCTTGGCCCACTGCAACCTCTGCCTCCTGGGTTCAAGGGATTCTCCTGCCTCAGCCTCCCTGAGTAGCTGGGACTACAGACATAGTGGCACACGTCTACGGTTTCAGCTACTCGTGGGCTGAGGTAGGAGGATCGCTTGAGCCCAGGAGGTCCAGACTACAGTGAGCTGTGGGTTCACCACTACACTCCAGCTGGAATTATCTCTATCCTATGCAATAAACAAGTCAAAATAATCACTAAGCCTAGCTTTTTTTTTTTTTTTTTTTTTTTGGTATTTTTAGTAGAGACGAGGTTTTACCATGTTGACCGGGCTGGTCTCGAACTCTTGACCTCAGGTGATCCGCCCGCGTCAGCCTCCCAGAGAGCTGGGATCACAGACGTGAGCCACTGCGCCTGGCCAAGAATTTTAATTAGATGTATCTTGGTATAATTTCTGAAGTTCAGAGAAACAGAGAAAACTCCACTGAAGTAACAACCTAGTGACTCAGGGTGTATCCTATACATGTTTGTGTTTGGTGCTGCCCCTGCAGTTCTCTAAAGTTCTGAATTAGTTACCAGACTCAAGCTATCAGGGGATTTAATATAGAAATCTGGATTTCTGGTTTTCTTTGGAGAGCTGGAAAGCAGCACTGGACCTTCATTCTTACATGACAGCTGTCTCCTGGATTTAACAAGCACTTAACCCCTTTGAGAAGGAGTACAAGCTCTTTCACTAACCACTGTCCCCACTATTGCCTACTCCCACACAGACCCTGAGGGCACAGCCTGAGCGGCAACGTACATTTGCAATATTACTTTCCTTAATCTCACCTTCATTACTGAAGGATATTTTTGCTAGATATAAAATTCTGGATTGACAGCTCTTTTTTTCAGCACAATAAATTATTGTTCCACTTTTTTCTGGCCTGCAGAGTTTATGAAGAGTAATCCAGTCATTCAAATCATTGTTTCACCCATAAGTAATACATTATTTTTTTACAGTTCTTTCACTATTTATTTTGTCTTTCATTTTCAGCAGTTTGATTATGATATGTCTGAGTATGGATTTCTTTGGGTTTATCCTATTTGGGGTGGCTGAGCTTCTCAAAATGGCTTTGTTTGTTTTATCTTTCACCAAAATTGGTAAGTTTTCAGCTATTATTTCTTCAAATCTTTTTTGAGTCCTATACTTTCTCTTCTGAAACCCTGATGACACAAATGTTAAATCTTTTCTTGTTCTACATTCCCAGAGGCTGTGTTCTTTTTACATTTTCCATCTTATTTTTACTGTTATTCATATTAGCTAATTTCTTTTGAACTGTCTTCAAGTTTATTGACTTTATTACCTCCATTCTGCTTTTGAGACTAGCCAGTAGTTTTTATTTCGGCTATTGCACTTTTCAATTCTAAAATTTGTTTATTCTTCTTTATATCTTCTACTCTTTTGCTGAAACTTTCTATTTTTATATTGGTCTGCAGAGTGTGCATGGTTCCTTGTTCAAGCATTTTTAAAATATCTGCTTTAAAGTCATTATCTGATAATTCCAACATGAATCACCTTTATTTTGGTGTCTGTTGTCTTTTGCCATGTGAGTTAAAATTTTCTTCATTCTTCATATGTTGAGTGATTTTGGATGGTATCCTAAGGCATTCTGAATATTATTCTGTAAGACCCTAGATCTTCTTTAAATCCTATGGAAGCCAGGCACAGTGGCTTATGCCTGTAATCCCAGCACTTTGGGAGGTTGAGGTGGGCAGATCACTTGAGGTCAAGAGTTCGAGACCAGCCTGGCCAACATGTTGAAACCTGCCTTTACTAAAAATTCAAAAAAATTAACTGGGTGTGATCTCAGCTACTCGAGAGGCTGAGGCAGGAGGATCTTTTGAACCCAGGAGGCGGAGGTTGCAGTGAGCTGAGATCACGCCCCTGTACTCTCGCCTGGGCAACAGAGCAAGATTCCATCTAAAAAAAAAAAAATTAATAGGCTGGGTGCGGTGGCTCACGCCTGTAATCCCAGCAGTTTGGGAGGCCAAGGTGGGTGGATCACAAGGTCAGGAGTTCAAGACCAGCCTGGCCAAGATGGTGAAACCCCATCTCTACTAAAAATACAAAAGTTAGCCAGGCGTGGTGGCGCATGCCTGTAATCCCAGCTACTTGGGAGGCTGAGGCAAAAACAAAATGAAACAAAAACCACTTTCCTCATATATATTGCTCAGTAAAAAGGGAACCATCTGAATACTAAGAGTTTTCATCAACCCTGGAAATTTGTTTTATTAGGATTCTATATCATTGCCATATTTTCCTTCCAGAATTCATATTTTACATTCATTTTATTTCTTACATCAATTTTTCTTCCCTGTGACTTACTGTTTTCGGTTATCATTTTCGTCCTTCTCTGAAAGTTTTTTAAACAATTCATTCCAGCTTTTTCCCTACCTTTATTGAGGCATATTTGGCAAATAAAAATTATATATATTGACTGGGTGTGGTGGCTCAAGCCTGTAATCCCAGCACTTTTGGGAGGCCGAGGCAGGTGGATCACCAGAGGTCAGGATTATGTGACCAGCCTGACCAATATGGCGAAACCCATCTCTACTAAAAATACAAAAATTAGCCTGGTGTGGTGGCACATGCCTGTAGTCCCAGCTACTTGGGAGACTGAGGCAGGAGAATTGCTTGAACCCAGGAGGCAGAGGTTGCAGTGAGCCAAGATCATGCCATTGCAGTCCAGCCTGGGCAACAAGAGCGAAAACTTTGTCTCAAAAAAAAAAAATTTATATATATTTATAGTATACAATTAGGTGTTTTGATATATGTGTATGCATTGTGAAATGATTACCATAATCAAGCCAATTAATGTATCTATCACATCACATAGTTACCAATTTGTGTATGTGTGTATATGGTAAGAACATTAAGATCTACTCCCATAATAAATTCCAAGTATATAATACAGTATTATAAACTATAGTTACCATGGTATACATTCTGTACTGGTATTACTATTAATGGTATATACTTACATGGCAGTACGTACTATTAATATATAATGCTGTATGTTAGATCTCCAGAAATTTTTTATTCTGAGTAACTGGAACTTTGTACCGTTTGACCAATATATTCTTTCCTCCATCCCCCAACCCCTGGGAACCTCCATTCTACGTTCTTCTTCTATGAGTTCAACGTTTTAGACTTCCTATATAAGTGAGATCACTGCATTATCTGTCTTTCTGTGCCTGGCTTATTTCACATATGCCCTCCAGCTTTATCTATGTTGTTGAAAGTAACAGGATTTTCTTCATTTTTAAAGTTTAATAATATTCCAGTGTTTGTGTATTTGTATATATACACACACATTCCATTGTGTGTGTATGTATGTGTATGTGTGTGTGTATACATACATACACCCACACATCACATTTTCTTTATCAATTTATCCATTGATTCCATATCTTGGCTATCATGAATGATGCTGCAATGAACATAAGAATGCAGATATTTTTTCCCCATACTGATTTGATTTCATTTGGATATATACCCAGAAGTGAGTTTGCTGGCTTATAGGGTAGTTTTGAGAAACCTCCATGCTGTTTTCCATAATGGCTGTTTCAATTTATGCTACTAACAGTGTACAAGGATTCCCTTTTTGCCACATCCTTTCCAACACTTGTTATTTTTTGTCTTTTTGATTATAGCAGTTCTGACAGGTGTGAGAGGATTTTGTTCGTTTATTTGCTTGTTTGAAACGGAGTCTCACTCTTGTTGCCCAGGCTGGAGTGTAGTGGTGCAGTCTCGGCTCACTGCAACCTCTGCCTCTGGAGTTCAAGTGATTCTCCCGCCTCAGCCTCCCAAGTAGCTGAGATTACAGGTGCCCGCCACTATGCCTGGATACTTTTTGTATTTCAGTAGAGATGGAGTTTCATCATGTTGGTCAGGCTGGTGTCGAGCTCCTGACCTCAAGTGATCCACCTGCCTTGGCCTCCCAAAGTGCTGGGATTATAGACCTCAGCCATGGTGCCTGGCAATGAGGTGGTATTTCATTGTGATTTAAATTTCCATTTTCCTGATGATTAGTAATGTTGAGTGTTTTTTCATATACCTATTGGCTGTTTCTATGTCTTCTTTTGAGAAATGCCCACTTTTTAAATTGGGTTGTTTTCTTGTTACTGAGTTGAGTTCCTTATATACTTTGGATATTAGCATCTTACCAGATACAAGACTTGAAAATATTTTATCCCACTCTGTGGATAGTCTCTTTACTCTGTTGTTTCCTTTGCTGTGCAGAAGCTTTTTGGGTTTGATGTAATCACATTTTTCTATTTTTTGCTTTTCTTTTCTGTGTTTTGGGGTCATATGCAAAAAAAATCATTGCCTAGACTGATGTCATGGAACTTTCCCTCCTCTGTTTTCTTCTAGTAGTTTTATAGTTTTGTGTCTTATGTTTAAGTCTTTAATCCATTTTGAGTTCACTTTTGTGTATGTATGTGATAGGAATTCAATTTTATTCTTTTGCATGTGGACATCCAGTTTCTCATCACCATTTATTGAACTGTCTTTTCTCCATTGTGTGTTCTTGGCATTTTTATTGAAAATCCAATGACCATAAATGCAAGGGTCCTGTATGGATTCTTGGTTCTGTATTCTGTTCCATTGGTTGATGTGTCTATTTTTATGCCAGTGCCATGCTGTTTTGATTACTGCAGCTTTGTCATCTATTTTGAAATCTATCTGATGTAGTGATGCCTACAGCTTTGTTCTTCTTGTTCAAGATTACCTTGACTATTCAGGGTCTTTTATGGTTCCATATGAATTTTAGGATTGTTTTTGCTGTTTCTGTGAAAAGTACCTTTGGAATTTTGTTAGGAATTCCACTGAATCTGTACATTGCTTTGGCCTGTATGGACATTTTAACAATATTAATTCTTCCCATTTATGAATACAGAATATATTTTCATTTATTTGTGTCTTCTTTTTTTTTTTTTTCTTTTTTTTTGAGACGGAGTCTCGCTCTGTTGCCCAGGCTGGAGTGCAGTGGCCGGATCTCAACTCACTGCAAGCTCCGCCTCCCGGGTTTACGCCATTCTCCTGCCTCAGCCTCCTGAGTAGCTGGGAATGCAGGCGCCCGCCACCTCGCCCAGCTACTTTTTTTAATTTTGGATTTTTTAGTAGAGACGAGGTTTCACCGTGTTAGCCAGGATGGTCTCGATCTCTTGACCTCGTGATCTGCCCGTCTCGGCCTCCCAAAGTGCTGGGATTACAGGCTTGAGCCACCGCGCCCGGCCTGCCACCGCGCCCGGCCTCATTTTTTTTTTTTTTTTAATATGTTTTAAGTTCTGGGATACATGTGCAGAATGTGCAGGTTTGTTACGTAGGTATACACATGCCATGGTGGTGTGCTGCACCCATCAACCCGTCATCTACATTAGGTATTTCTTCTAATCCTATCCCTCTCCTAGCTCCCCACCCCCCCTTTTTTTATTTAATGCAATTTTTTTTAGACAAGAGTCTCACTGTGTTGCTCAAGCTGGAGTGCAGTGGTATGATCTCAGCTGACTACAATCTATGCCTCCCGGATTCAAGCAATTCTTCTGCCTCAGCCTCCCGAGTAGCTGGGACTACAGGCACATGCTGCCACGCGCAGCTAATTTTTTTTTTCTTTTATTTATTTATTTATTTGTTGAATTTTAGTAGAGATGGGGCTTCACTGTGTTGCCCAGGCTGGTCTTGAACTCCTGAGCTCAGCCAATCCACCCGCCTTGGCCTTCCAAAGTGCTATGATTACAGGCGTTATCCACCACGCCTGGCATGTCTTCATTTTTTTTCATCAGTGTTTTATAGTTTTACGTATACAGATTTCCTTTGTTAAATTTTTTCCCAAGTATTTTATTCTTTTTGATGTTATTATACATGGGATTGTTTTCTTGGTTTCTTTTTCTGATAATTTGTTGCTAGTGTATAGAAACAACTGATTTTTGTATCTTACGGAATACACATACATTTATAACTTTTTTTTTGGGGGGGGGGGCGGAGTCTCGCTCTGTCACCCAGGCTGCAGTGCAGTGGTACAATCTGGGCTCACGGCAAGCTCCGCCTCCCGGGTTCATGCCATTCTCCTGCCTCAGCCTCTCTATTAGCTGGGACTACAGGCGCCTGCCACCATGCCCGGCTAATTTTTTATATTTTTAATAGGGGTTTCACCATGTTAGCCAGGATGGTCTCAATCTCCTGACCTCAAGATCCACCCGCCTTGGCCTCCCAAAGTGCTGGGATTACAGGCATGAGCCACCGTGCCAAGCCTTATTACATATTTTGTTTTTGAGACAGAATCATGCTCTGTCACCCAGGCTGGAGTGCAGTGGCATGATCTTATCTCACTGCAACCTCCGTCTCCTGGGTTCAAGCAATTCTCATGCCTCAGCCTCCTGAGGAGCTGGGATTACAGGTGCCCACCACCACACCTGGCTAATTTTTGTATTTTTAGTAGAGACGGGGTGTTGCCATGTTGACCAGGCTGGTCTCAAACTCCTGACCTCAAATGATCTGCCCGCCTTGGCCTCCCAAAGTGCTGGGATTACTGGTCTGAGCACACTGAGCTGTAAATAAATAACATTTATTACTTCTAACAGTTTTATGGTAGATCCTCTAAGGTTTTTTTGAATTTGGATGACTTTTATTCCTTTTTATTGCCTAAATGAATAAAAAGGACTTTTGGTACTATGTTGAGCAGAGTGTCAAGAGCGGACACCCTTGTCTTGTTTCTGATCTTAGGGGAAAAACCTTTATCTTTCCAATGTTGAGGATAATGTTAGCTGTAGGTTTGTCATATATGGCCTTTATTATGTTGAGGTAGATTCCTTGTACACCTAATTTGTTGAGAGAGTATTGATTATGAAAGTAATATTCAATTTTGTAAGATGATTTTTCTGTGCCTCCTGAAATGATCATATGATTTTTGTCCTTCACTCTGTTAATGTGATGTATCACATTGATTGATTTACTTATGTTGAAACGTCCCTGTAACCTAGGAATAAATCTCACTTGATCATGGTGTATGATCCTTTTAATGTGCTGTTGAATTCCATTTGCTAGTATTTTGTTGAGGATTTCTGTATCTATGTTCATCAGGGATATTGGCCTATTATTTTCTTGTAGATTTTTTTGCCTGGCTTTGGTATCAGGGTAATACTATCCTCATAAAATGAGTTTGGAAGTGTTCCATCTTCAACATTTTGGAAGAGTTTGAGAAGAATTGGAGTTAATTCTTCTTTTTTTTTTTTTGAGGCGGAGTTTCGCTCTGTCGCCCAGGCTGGAGTGCAGTGGCCGGATCTCAGCTCACTGCAAGCTCCGCCTCCCGGGTTCACACCATTCTCCTGCCTCAGCCTCCCGAGTAGCTGGGACTACAGGCGCCCGCCACCTCGCCCGGCTAGATTTTTGTATTTTTTAGTAGAGACGGGGTTTCACCGGGTTAGCCAGGATGGTCTTGATCTCCTGACCTCGTGATCCGCCCGTCTCGGCCTCCCAAAGTGCTGGGATTACAGGCTTGAGCCACCGCGCCCGGCCGAGTTAATTCTTCTTTAAGTGTTCAATAGAATTTACTTGTGAAGCCATCAAGTCTTTGTCTCTTCTTTATTAGGAGGTTTTGGATTACTGATTGAACTATCCTACTCATAATTGGTCTGTTCAGATTTTCTCTTTCTTCATGATTCAGGCTTGGTAGTGTATGTTTCTAGGAATTTATCCATTTTTTCCTAGTTTATCCAATTTGTTGGCATATAATTATTCATAGTAGTCGCTTATGATTCTTTGTTTGTGTTGTTGTTGTTTTAGAGATGAGGTCTCCCTCTATTGCCCAGGCTAGAGTATAGTGGCATGATCATAACTCACTCCAGTTTTGAACTCCTGGGCTCAGGCAATCTTCCTGCCTCAGCCTCTCCAGTAACTGGGGCTATAGTCGTGCACCACTCTGCCGAGCTAATTCTGACTGTTTTATGGTGTCTTTGTTCCTAGCTCACTCTTTCTTTCTGGTTTGATTTTTTTATGGTGGTGTGATTTGATGTCTCTTTGTCTTCAGTGTATCTACTAGAGAGTTTTTCTTTGTGGTTACCATAAGGCTTACATGAAACATCTCATAGTTATAACAGTCTGTTGTAAGTTAATAATAACTTAACTTTAGGCTGGGTGTGGTGGCTCACACCTGTATTCCCAGCACTTTGGGAGGCTGAGGTGGAAGGATCGCTTGAGCCCAGAAATTTGAGACCAACCTGGGCAACATAGTGAGACCCTGTCTCCACCAAAACGTTTAAGGATCACTTGAGGTCAGGAGTTTGAAACCAGTCTGGCCACCATGATGAAACTTTGTCTCTACTAAAAATACAAAAAATTAGCCAGATGTGGTGGCAGATGCCTGTAATCCCAGCTACTTGGGAGGCTGAGGCAGGAGAATTGCTTGAACCTGGGAGGCGGAGGTTACAGCAAACAGAGATTACGCCACTGTACTCCAGCCTGGGAGACAGAGCAAGACTCTGTCTCAAAAAAAAGTTAAACAGGTGTGGTGGTACACATCTAGTTCCAGCTACTCAGGAGGTTGAGGTAGGAGGATCCCTTGAGCCCAGGAGGTTGAGGCTACAGTGAGGACTCTGGCCTGGGCTACAGAGCAAGACCCTGTTTCTCAATAATAATAATAACAGTAATAATAATAATAATAGCTTAACTTTGACCACATACAAAAAGTCTGCACTTTTCCACCCACATTACATTATTGATGTTACAATGTACATCTTTTATATATTGTGCATCTATTAGCAAATGATTGTAGGTTTATTTTTAATACTTTTGTCTTTTTAACTTTTTTTTTTTTTTTTTTGAGACAGAGTCTTTCTCTGTCACCCAGGCTGGAGTGCAGTGGCATGATTTCAGCTCGCTGCAACTCAACCTCCCGGGTTCAAGCAGTTCTCTCGCCTCAGCCTCTTGAGTAACTGGGATTACAGGCACATGCTACCTACCCAGCTAATTTTTATATTTTTAGTAGAGACGGGATTTCACCATATTGGTCAGGCTGGTCTCGAACTCGTGACCTCATGATCTGCCCGCCCCAGCCTCCCAAAGTGCTAGGATTACAGGTGTGAGCCACTGTGCCCAACCTTATCTATTAACTTTTATACTAGAGTTAAAAGTGATTTATGCACTATTATTACATTATCAGAGTATTCTGAATATAACTATATTCACACCTTTACAATGAGTTTTATATTTTTATATTGTTAGTGTCCTTTTCTTTCTACTTGAAGAACTCTTTTTGGTGTTTCTTATAAGTTAAATCTAGTGTTGATTTCCTCTCACATCTTTTGTTTGGGATTCAGTGATCAGATTAAATGCCGTATAGCTATCAGAGAAAGATTGTATGATGTATGTTTTTTGTTGTTGTTGTTGTTGTTTTTGAGGCAGAGTCTCACTCTGTCGCCCAGGCTGGAGTGCAGTGGCGTGATCTTGGCTCACTGCAAGCTTCACCTCCCGGGTTCACGCCATTCTCCTGCCTCAGCCTCCAGAGTAGCTGGGACTACAGGTGCCCACCACCTTGCCCGGCTAATTTTTTGTATTTTTAGTAGAGACGGGGTTTCACCGTGTTGGCCAAGATGGTCTCGATCTCCTGACCTCGTGATCCACCTGCCTCAGCCTCCCAAAGTGCTGGGATTACAGGCGTGAGCCACCGCGCCCGGCATGATGTACGTTTTTACCATATCATCTAGTATGATTTCAAACTATCTTCCTTACATAATTCAGAACATTATTCCACAAAACTATTGAGTACCTATTAGTGTCATACACTTGATAGTTTTACAGATGATAAAAACAGTGTTCATTGAGGTTTCATAATTTGTCTGTGGCCTCTCAGCTAGTTAAAAAGTCCAGAATTCAGACCTCTTTTACAACCCTAAAGTCTTCAGTTTTCTCAACCACCTTGCTATACTCATTTTTTCTTTTCATCATATCTCATTTCGTAGTCATTTCTTTCTCTATGGGTAAGTGATAAGAATACTAGCTGAGATCCTGTCCCTCTGTAACGAGACCAAGCTATTTCTTTTAAAAATGTATTTGTATTACATGTATATTATAATAGTTTACAAAGCTGTACCTTCCTTACCCCTCCATTTCCTTGTCTAAGAGTCAGTGACTTTCAAGTCTTCTAGCTATTCTCCCTGACTTTATTTTTTTTTAGGAGTCAAGGGGTCGGGCCCATTCCCCACTTTTGTATGGAAATTCTTTTTTTGTGTGTTGTCTGTTTGTTTGTTTGAGCTGGAGTCTCGCTCTGTTCCCTAGGCTGGAGTGCAGTGGCGTGATCTTGGCTCACTGCAACCTCCACCTCCTGGGTTCAAGCAATTCTCCTGCCTCAGCCTCCTGAGTAGCTGGGATTACAGGCATGCGCTACCACACCCGGCTAATTTTTGTATTTTTAGTAGAGATGGGATTTCACCATTTTGGTCAGGCTGGTCTCAAACTCCTGATCTCGTGATCCACCTGCCTCGGCCTCCCAAAGTGCTGGGATTACAGGCATAATCCACCGTGCCTGGCAGAAATTCTTCCGTGGTATTTACAAACATTAATCCCAATCCTCACAACAGCTGTAAGGGCTATCATTCCTATTGTATTAGACAGAGAACTCAGGTTTGGAAAGTTGAACTAATTTGCCCAAGAAAACAAAGCTTATAATTATTCAAGTTTGAGTATGAAACGCATGTAACTGAATCTAGTATCTCTGATCTGTCAGTACCACACGATGCCTTCCATTTTACTCTCTCTCCTTTTCTTGAACCTACAAGTGTCTTTTCTGCCCGTCAGTCATCACTACTATAGTGCTCGTGTACTTGTTAAGTCCCCTCTTCTCTTTAACAAAGGCCAGCATCTCAGAATTACAAGACAAACACTATTTTCATCAAACCCCAAACATATATCATATCTGTGCACAAATGAGTCCTACCTACCACGTATACTATGTTCATTCCACACTTGACTTTTCTTAAGCTAGGCTTTTTTCTGGATGGCTACCCTCTAGTTCCTTATCATTTTTTAAAGAGCTCTGGACCTCCAGTTACAGAATCCAGACCAGGGCTATCCAAGAGAACATTCAGTGGTGTTGGAAATGTTTTATATTTGTGATGTTTAGTACAGACTTCCAGTACAAAAGCTACCAGCCAAGTTTGGCAGCTGAACATTGGAAATGTGAATAGTGTGACTGAGAAACTGAATTTTCAAATTCGGCTGTTTATTTCAAAATACAATGCACACTTCACTTAAATTATTTGAAATTTATTATTATTATTATTATACTTTAAGTTCTAGGGTATATGTGCACAATGTGCAGGTTTGTTACATATGTATACTTGTGATATGTTGGTAGGCTGCACCCATCGACTCGTCAACACCCATCAACTCGTCATTTACATCAGGTATAACTCCCAATGCAATCCCTCCTCCCTTCCCCCTCCCCATAATAGGCCCCGGTGTGTGATGTTCTGCTTCCCAAGTCCAAGTGATCTCATTGTTAATTATTTGAAATTTTAAAAACGACATGTAGCTAGTGGCTACCATGTTAGATAATGTGTATCTAACCAGGGGCTGGCAAACTTTTTCTTGAAAGGCAAGTAGTAAGTATTTTAGGTTTGCAGTTCACACATTCTGTGTCATAACTACTCACTTCTGCCCTTTTAGCGCAAAAGCATCCATAGACAATACGTAACAAGTATGGCTAATAAAACTTCATTTATAAAAATCGGTGCGGGGCCATAGGCCATAGTTTACTGATCCCTGGGAATTTTCCATTAGGCGTATTCATTTCATCCTAACAATAGCCTGTTAACAGTGTGATTGATTATTTATTTATTTATTGAGACAGAGACTCACTCTGTCGCCCAGGCTGGAGTGCAGTGGCGCAGTATTGGCTCACTGCAACCTCTGCCTCCAGGGTTCAAGCAATTCTCATGCCTTAGCCTCCCCAGTAGCTGGGATTACAGGCGCATGCCACCATGCCCAGCCCATTTTTATATTTTTAGTAGAGACAGGTTTCACCATGTTGGCCAGGCTGATCTCAAACTCCTGACTTCAAGTGTTCTGCCTGCCTCACCCACCCAAGGTGCTGGGATTACAGGTATGAGCCACCATGCCTGGCCATTTCCCTTATTTTACAATTAATACTGTGGGATGCTATTATATGTCCTGTGTGTGTATATGCAATGAGACATTTTGTGTGTGTATGATTAGAGTCATCCTTTAACAAGGGAGACAGGACTAAGGCATGTGTGTATTTAGCAAGCTTCCCAAAGTAATCCTGATCTATAGCAATGTTTGGGAAGCAGTGACTCATTTTGTTTTCCTAATCACTACCCTCATCTTATTATGTCACCTGTCTTCTCTTTTTTCCTCATTCATTTGTAAAAAAAAAATCAGTGAAATTCTCCCATATTGATTGAAGTTTCGTTTCTCCCAAATGAGAAAAACATGAGTGAATTACTTTCATATTTTCTTTCAGTCCTGGAATCAAGATGTGAGACCAAGAAATTATTTCTGAAGAAAGAAATTTATGAAATAGAATCAACCCAGTGGGAAATAATGGAAAAACTCACAAGACATGATTTTCAGTGCTCTAGTTTCAGAGATGATTGGGATTGTAATATCCAGTTTGAGAAACAGCTTGGCTCTCAGGGGGGACATTTCAATCAATTGGTGTTCACTCATGAAGATCTGCCCACTTTGAGTCAGCATCCATCCTTTACATTACAGCAAATCATTAATAGTAAAAAGAAATTCTGTGCATCTAAAGAATATAGGAAAACCTTTAGACATGGCTCACAATTTGCTACACATGAGATAATTCATACCATTGAGAAGCCCTATGAATGTAAGGAATGTGGAAAGTCCTTTAGACATCCCTCAAGACTCGCTCATCATCAGAAAATTCATACTGGCAAGAAACCCTTTGAATGTAAGGAATGTGGAAAAACATTTATTTGTGGCTCAGACCTTACGCGACATCACAGAATTCACACTGGTGAGAAACCCTATGAATGTAAAGAATGTGGGAAGGCCTTTAGTAGTGGTTCCAACTTCACTCGACATCAGAGAATTCACACGGGTGAGAAGCCTTATGAATGCAAAGAATGCGGGAAGGCCTTTAGTAGTGGCTCAAACTTTACTCAACATCAGAGAATTCATACTGGGGAAAAACCGTATGAATGTAAGGAATGTGGCAATGCCTTTAGTCAGAGCTCACAACTTATTAAACATCAAAGAATCCATACAGGTGAGAAACCTTATGAATGTAAGGAATGTGAAAAGGCTTTTCGTTCTGGCTCAGACCTTACTAGACATCAGAGAATTCATACTGGTGAGAAACCCTATGAATGTAAGATATGTGGGAAGGCTTATTCTCAGAGTTCACAGCTTATTAGTCATCATAGAATTCATACTAGTGAGAAACCCTATGAATATAGAGAATGTGGAAAGAACTTTAATTATAACCCACAACTTATTCAGCATCAAAATTTGTACTGGTGATGAGCCAGAATATATGAAATGTGTAGGGAGGCTTTTAATTATGGCTCAAAACAGAATTTATCTTGTTAATAATTTCCCTAGATGGAATAATGTAGAAACATTGTATTTGTGGACTACAGCTTATTCAGCCTGGGAAAAATAATGTTGGAGAAACACCCTATGATAGAATATATTTTGAAAACCTTAACCAAATGCTCACTTCTCTTGACATCAGATAATTCAGTCTGTTGTACTGAAAATGACAGCACTTTTAACACCTTTCTAACCTTCTTAAGCATCAGAGAATTTTTGTAGAAATGTAGTCCTGTGGTTTTCATTTTTTCCTATAATTTGTCTAACTTACATTATTAAAAATACTTTTAGTATCTGGGAGAAATGACCTCTTTATTTTTGAAGATGGCTTATTCTTTTCGTTCTTTATAACATTAAGGCATTCTTACTGTAAAAATGTTCATGAACAACATTTTACTCGATAGAGATCCTTCAATATCTTCATGGTGTTTTGTTGTGTTACTGTAATACCACTTATGAAATCCTATTGGTGGATATCATAGTCTCCTCTAGATATTTTGCCATAATACATGCCAAAATACAAGTCCCTGATGGACATTCTCCCTAAGCACATATTCATATCATATCTTTTAACTGCAGAAATAATGTGTGAATATATTTTCCTTATAAAAGATGCAAACATTACAAAAAGGCAAATGTACCCTTTGACCATTGTCTTGTGTCCATTCCCTTCCCAGAGTATAGTCTTTATCAGTTTATTGTTTATTGCTGATCATTTTTCTGTTTATATATACATGCGTGTCTCAGTAAAAATTAGAAAATGGGGGATAATTATAATACCTACCTCATAATGCTTTGTGAGGGTTAAATAAATTAAGACCCATAAAGTGCTTAGCATTGTGCCTGACATGATAAATGCATACTCACTGAATGTTAGTCATCATTATTATATTCATTGTCATCAGTATTATTATTTGTAGAAAGGCTTTTTAACTTCTGCAGAACTTAGTCACTATTAGGCAGGGTAACTGACTGAAGAAAGACCCTTTTTGAAGGTAACAAGTTAAGAAAATGTCCCATCATCATGTACTTCCTATTGAACATGGAATAATCCTAGCTGTTGGTGGGGAAAGTACTGTGAATAATGTGTGTGAAGGACTTTATTCCGGAATACTCTTTTTGCCACATTATATACCCAGTAAAAAAGAAAAGAGAACATAAACAAAATATTGGTGCACTGAGGAAAAAAAGTATGAAAAGAGAAACAGCATCATATTTAAAAAATGGACAGAGATAGAAACATAGTTACAGATTTAAAAGGTTATGTTAAATATAATGCTTTTTTCTGATATGTTTGGAAATTTAAACTAAATGTTTTTTAAGGCAAGTATACATCAATATTGACTCCAAGAAAATTAGGACTCTTAGAAGACTCTCAAACACAGAGAATGGGAAAAATTAGCATGTGATCAATTAACTATTACTAATGAAGCACCAAATCCAGTTTCTTTCTAAGGAAAACTTTATCAAATGTTCAAGGAACTATTTCAGTTATATAGAAGTACACATCTTGGCTCACGCCTGTAATCCCAACACTTTGGGAGGCTTCGTTGTTAGGATTATTTGAGGCCAGGAGTTTGAGACCATCCTGGCCAACATGTTGAAACCCCATTTTTAGTAAAAAATACAAAACTTAGCCAGGTGTGGTGGCACATGCCTGTAATTCCAGCTACTGGGGAGGCTGAGGCAGGAGAATCACTTGAACACAGGAGGCGGAGGTTGCAGTGAGCCAAGATCACACCTCGGCACTTCAGCCTGAGACAGATTGAGACTGTGTCTCAAAAAAAAAAAAAATGTCCACAGTGTAGCTTTGTTTGGGGTTAAGTTAGTGTTTTGAAATGAGCCTTCCCTGTGCTCAAAGCATGCTTAGCAAGCAGCTCCCCACACTGGACAGATCGCATGTGTGGAAGGATGAAGTTTATGTCTATAGAACTGTTATTTTATGCCCCACTTCCTTTTTTCTTAGATCCTGTGTAGATGGATCTCTCTGAATGTTGTGTTACTTTACTGACATAAGGAAGTAAAATATTTCATAATAAATTTGAGAAAGGTAGAGTAAGTAAAAATATCTGCAAATGAGAGAATTAAATGCAGAATTAAAAATATCTGCAAATGAGAGAACTAAAAATGGACTGTTGTAATATTTTGCATTATCAAAATGAGAATTGCCCAATGAATTTTTTTTTTTACTTTCTTTTCTTGTGTGCTTATAAGTCTTTAAAGTTCCTTATCTAAAATTAGAGATAGTGCATTTGCACCCAAATTAATGAAGCAATACCATTAAAGAAAAAGAAAAGGGGCTGGGTGCGGTGGCTCACGCCTGTAATCCCAGCACTTTGAGAAGCCAAGGCAGGTGGATCACGAGGTCAGGAGTTCAAGACCAGCTTGGCCAATATGGTGAAACCCCATCTCTACTAAAAATACAAAAATTAGCTGGGCGTGGTGGTACATGCCTGTAGTCCCAGCTGCTTGGGAGGCTGAGGCAGGAGAATCTCTTGAACCCGGGAGGCAGAGGTTGCAGTGAGCTGAGATCCTGACTGCACTCCAGCCTGGGCAACAGCAGCTCAAAAAAATCTGTCTCAAAAAAAAAAAAAAAAGAAAAAAAATGATTATCTTTGCTCTTCTCCATTCCTCATTCCCTTCCCTCTGTCCATTTTCTTCTGAATAATGCTTAAAGGTTGTGTATATTACCCATATATATCTTCATGCTAAAACATTAACACACAGTTATTTATTTTATTATGTTTTTACAGAAAAATGGATAACTATACATTTCCCTGAAATTTGCTTTTTTACATTCAGCTGTACATCTTGGATTTTCCTTCAATAGATGATGATCTAACAGTCTTTCTGATGGTTGCAGTATGTTCCACAGTATTCTTTACCAATGCCTTTTCAACCACTTTCCCAATTGTGATATTATGGATTGTTTGCGCTTTTTTGCCATCTAAAAGTAATGCTGCAATAAACACTTTTGTATTCTCTGTTTTATTTCTGTAAAATAAGCTCCCCAAGTCATTTCCAGTGGATTTGTTTTGTTTTGTTTTGAGACAGAGTTTCACTCTTAATTGGCTAGGCTGGAGTGCAATGGAGCGATATTAGCTTACCGCAACCTCCACCTCCCGGGTTCAAGCGATTCTCCTGCCTCAGCCTCCCAAGTAGCTGGCGTTACAGGTATGCGCCACCACACCTGGATAATTTTGTATTTTTAGTAGAGACGGGGTTTTTCCATGTTGGTCAGGCTGGTCTCGAACTCCCGACCTCAGGTGATCCGTCCCCTCGGTCTCCCAAAGTGCTGGCATTATAGCCGTGAGCCACCACGCCCAGCATCATTTCCAGTGTTTTCTATGTTTCCTAGGAAGGTTTTGCTTCTAGAAGATTTCAGAGGGCAAGAGAATAAAGGTACAGAGTGCAGTTTTTCACATGTGATTCTGAGTGTGTATACACAGATTTAATCTTTTAATACATCAGGAATTGATTACACAATATAATGCAGGATGTCAGACTTGTTTCTATCCAGGAATAAAACCAATTATGCCAGAAGTAACTATTATTCACCTTTCTCCTACTGAATTAAAATACTATCAGTTGTTTATTAAGTGCTATACATCTATTTCTGTTCTCCATATTCTAGCAATCTTTGACACTTTTCAGTAGCTTTTATTACTTTGAAATAAAGATGTATGTATATATTGTTAATATATAGTTTGTTATTTGCAAATAAAGACATGTTTCTTCATGAGAATTTTTGACTTACTCATTTTCCAATGAAAAACACATTAGGATTATATTTTGAATTTCTTCAGTTTTAAATACAGAGTATCCTAAATGAATAAACGATTGACGCTGAGTGGATATTCATTAACACATCTTGAGGTTTCTTTTATAACTCCTCATCCTCCTGACCCTCTAATATCTAATAATAACACTATCTGCTGTAATGTCTTACAAAACTTAAAATATGCTAGTAATATTTGAAAATTTATTAGGGTTCTGCTTATAAGGTGATAGATTCTTTTGGGCTCTATAGTTACATAATCTGCAGATAAAGGTGACATACCTATCACAATATTTTTTATATCTATCTTATTTTATTTTATTTTTATTTTGAGATGGAGTCTCCCTCTGTCACCTGGGCTGGAGTACAATGGTGCAATCTCAGCTCACCACGACCTCCGCCTCCCAGGTTCAAGTGATTCTCCTGCCTCAGCCTCCCAAGTAGCTGGGATTACAGGCATGTGCCACCATGCCCGGCTAATTTTATATTTTTAGTAGAGATGGGGTTTCTCCATGTTGGTCAGGCTGGTCCGGAACTCCCGACCTCAGATGATCTGCCTGCCTTGGCCTCCCAAAATGCTGGGATTACAGGTGTGAGCCACCACGCGCGGCCCAATAACAGAAACTTTTTTTTTTTTTTTTTGAGACGGAGTCTCGCTCTGTCGCCCAGGCTGGAGTGCAGTGGCCGGATCTCAGCCCACTGCAAGCCCCGCCTCCCGGGTTTACGCCATTCTCCTGCCTCAGCCTCCCGAGTAGCTGGGACTACAAGCACCCGCCACCTCGCCCGGCTAGTTTTTTGTATTTTTTAGTAGAGACGGGGTTTCACCGTGTTAGCCAGGATGGTCTCGATCTCCTGACCTCGTGATTCGCCCGTCTCGGCCTCCCAAAGTGCTGGGATTACAGGCTTGAGCCACCGCGCCCGGCCAATAACAGAAACTTTAAGACAAAATGCATTATGAGACATGTCTTGCTTCAAGATCCTATAATGATCTTGTCTGAGGTAGTTACCTTGCAAGGGTGTTACTGTTTTTCTTGCTCCCCCTGTAACATCCAGACCATAAAATGTAATAAAAACCTCAGCATTCTCTCAATGACCAATTATGAAATCAAAACTACATATCAAAAAATTGCCAGATTTTGAAACTTTATCTAAAAATAATGTAGCGAATAGATGAAGGAGCACCTTCACCAGAGACACAACAGTGATTCCAGTAAAATGGAAAGTGAGAATATAATCCAGCTATTTGGTGCTCCTTGTGACCATAGGCAACAGACCAAAGTTTGGGGTGGGAGAGGTAAGGGGGAGTAGGTTGGTGTTTGCTGGGCTGATTGATCCTGGTTCTCAAGCGAGAAATAGGTTTGAACCTTCTAAATGTAACATGGATAGAATGCAAAGATTCCCCTGGGTCAACTCCTACCTCTACCTTTTACAATAGTAAAAGTTAATAGAAAACTATAGTAACTAACAATAATTCAGATCCTATGAAAGAAGATTTGAGTCACTAAAAACTTCCAATCACAGCTGGGTGTGGTGGCTGGCTAATGCCTGTAGTCCCAGCTTTTGGGAGGCCAAGGCAAGAGGATCACAAGCCCAGGAGTTCAAGACCAGCCTGGGCAACATAGTGACACATTGTTGATACAAAACATAAAAAAAAATTAACTGGACATTGCAGCACGTGCCTGTAGTGCCAGCCATTCGCAGGGACTGAGGTAGGAGGATGGCTTGAGCCCAAGACATCAAGGCTGCAGTGACCCATGATGGTGCCACTGCACTCCAGCCTGGGCAACAGAGCTAAAAGCCTGTCTGAAAAACTTTAAAAAAAAAAAAAAAAGAAGAAGAAGAAGAAAGAGAGAGAGACAAAGGAAAGAAGGAAAGAAAGAAGGAAGGAAGGAAAGAGAGAAAGAAAACAAAGGCAGGCCAGGCGCGGTGGCTCACGCCTGTAATCCCAGCACTTTGGGAGGCCGAGGCAGGAGGATCACAGGTCAGCAGTTCGAGACCAGCCTGGCCAACATGGCGAAACCCCATCTCTACTAAAAATAACAAAAATTAGCCAGGCATGGTGGTGGGTACCTGTAATCCCAGTACTCGGGAGGCTGAAGTAGGAGAATCGCTTGAAACCAGAAAGCGGAGGTTGCAGTGAGCCGAGATGTGCCACTGCACTCCAGCCTGGGCAAAAAAGCAAAACTCCATCTCAAAAAAAAAAAAAAGAAAGAAATTGTCCTCATTTTTCAGTTAACGAGATTGCTCCAAACAAAAGACATTTTCCCATTTTTACCTTCAGTTTCTCTTAAGCACTTGTTGTGTTTATTCTTTGTGGTGGTCCTTTTAGTTTAGTTTTCATTTCTGAAATGATTCTTTTATTTTGAATTATTTTCTGAATTATTACCTCATTTCCCACATTTTCTGATTCTAATTGATTTTGTTCTTTCATGTATCATTTTGTTAATGAAATTTTAGCTCAATTTGAAATAGCAAGTTCCAGTTCTGATCTCCTGTGGGCATGGCTTTGGATATGCTTTTATTGTCTGGAGGAATGTTATTGTGTTCCTTATTCTCTCTCTCTCTTTTAAATTGTAACTCTTAGAGAATTCATGCTTGATACTTTTCTGTTGCTTTTTAAAATTATTTATTTATTTGTTTGCTTGTTTGTTTATTGAGATGGAGTCTCGCTCTGTCGCCCAGGCTGGAGTGCAGTGGCACGATCTTGGCTTACTGCAGCCTCCGCCTCCCGGGTTCAAGCCATTCTTCTGCCTCAGCCTCCCAAGTAGCTGGGACTACAGGTGTGCACCACCATACCTGGCTAATTTAGTAGAGACGGGGTTTCACCATGTTGGCCAGGCTGCTCGAACTCCAGACCTCATGATCCGCCCACCTCTGTCTCCCAAAGTGCTGGGATTCCATTTAATTTTATTGTTTAAGACAGAGTCTCGCTCTGTCACCCAGGCTAGAGTGCAGTGGTGGGAGCTAAGCTCATTGCAACCTCCACCTCCCAGGCTCAAATGATCCTCCTGCCTCAGCCTTCCTCTTTTTTGTTTTGAGACGGAGTCTTGCTCTGTCACCCAGGCTGGAGTGCAGTGGAGCAATCTCAGCTCACTGCAACCTCCGTCTCCCCGGTTCACACCATTCTCCTGCCTCAGCCTCCCGAGTAGCTGGGACTACAGGCGTCCACTACTACCATGCCCGGCTAATTTTTTTGTATTTTTAGTAGAGACAGGGTTTCATTGTGTTAGCCAGGATGGTCTTGATCTCCTGACCTCATGATCCACCCGCCTCAGCCTCCCAAAGTGCTGGGATTACAGGCATGAGCCACTGCGCCCGGCTTCAACCTTCCAAGTAGCTGGGATTTAGTGTGCCAACATGCCCATCTAATTTTTTTTGTATTTGTAGTAGAAACGGCATGTCACCATGTTGGCCAGGCTGGTCTTGAACTCCTGACCTCAAATGATCCACCCACCTCAGCCTCCCAAAGTGCTGGTGTTACAGGCGTGAGCCACTGTGCCCCGCCGGTGTTGCTTATTTATTTATTTATTTAGAAATGGAAAGGAATTTTGGCTGTCGGTTTTAAGAGTTGTCACAGAGAAGAGTTCACTGGCCCCTTCAGGTCTTCCCTCGTGGACCACTTGCATTCCCCTCCTGTTGATGTGGGCAAAGCCTCAACCCCTCTCTGCTGCTGCTCTCAGCGTGGCCCTCTGTTTTCCGTTGTTTTGTTTTTTCAAGATGGAGTCTTGCCCTGTCACCCAGGTTGGAATGCAGAGGCACAATCTTGGCTCACTGCAACCTCCACTTCCGGGTTCAAGCGATTCTCCTGCCTCAGCCTCCTATGTAGCTGGGATTACAGGTGCCTGCACCATGCCCAGCTAATTTTGTATTTTTAGTAGCAACAGGGTTTCGCCACGTTGGCCAGGCTGGTCTTGAACTCCTGACCTCATGATCCACCTGCCTCGG
This sequence comes from Chlorocebus sabaeus, assembly GCF_047675955.1. Taxonomy (NCBI): domain Eukaryota; kingdom Metazoa; phylum Chordata; class Mammalia; order Primates; family Cercopithecidae; genus Chlorocebus; species Chlorocebus sabaeus. Next base: position 22,495,426 of record NC_132909.1, read on the forward strand.
CCTCCCAAAGTGCTGGGATTACAGGCATGAGCCACCATGCCCAACCCCCTCTGTGTTTTAATACTCGTTTTGAGGCTCTTCCATTTTCAGATGATTTCAGATGCCCCATCACTTCCCTCGGCTGCCTCCTTCACAGATGCTCAGGTCCACTATTGCAGGTATTGTGATGTTTATGATTGTTCTGATCTGCTTATATCTGGGGGCTCATGGGGACATTTCCTGTATTAGTTGCTGGTACTGCTATAACAGATCACCACAGCTGGGTAGCTTAAACACAACTTTATTTTCTCACAGCTCTAGAGGCTTTTCGTCACAGATCAAGGTGTTGGCAGGTCTGGTTTATCCTAAGGCCTCTCTCCTTGGCTTGCAGACAACTGCCTTCTTGCTGGATTTTCACACGGCATTTCCGCTGCGTGTGCACATCCCTAGTGTGCCTCAGCATATCCAAATTTCCTTTTTTAAAATAAGGACACCAGGCTGGGTGTGGTGGCTCACACCTGTAATCCCAGCACTTTGGGAGGCTGAGGCGGGCGGATCACCTGAAGTCAGGAGTTGGAGACCAGCTGGGGCAACATGGCGAAGCCCCGTCTCTACTAAAAATAACAAAAATTAGCCAGGCATGGTGACGCGTGCCTGCAGTCCCCGCTACTCGGGAGGCTGAGGCACAAGAATCGTTGAACCCAGGAGGTGGAGGTTACAGTGAGCCAAGGTCAAGCCACTGCCGTCCAGCCTGTATGACAGAGTGAGACTCTTCTCTCAAAAAAAAATAAAATAAAATAAAATACGGACAACAGTCATATAGGACTAGGACCCACCCCAACTACCTCATTTTAGCTTAATCATCTCTTTGAAGACTGCACCTCCAAATACACTCACATTGTGAGGTACTGGGGGTTACAGCTTAAACATATGAATTTTGGAAGTGTGCAATTCAGTCCATCACATTATCTCACGTAGTTTTGTTTGAATGTTGTCAACAGGCTTTTGGTTTTGCTGTCTGATTGCTCTATTTTTATTTGGGGATTTTGGAAGATTGAAAAACTACTGCTGGAGGCACAATTTTTCTAGACTCTTGGTGCTTCTGTTTTTGTTTTGTTTTAATCAGCTTTATTGAGGGAAAATTTGCATGCAACAAAATGTATCAATTTTAAGTGTACAATTTGATGAGTTTTGACACATATGCAATCATGTAATTATTACCATCGAACCTCGAAAATTTGAGAGAGGTCTCAGTTACTTTAGAAAGTTTATCTTGCCGCAGGGCACGGTGGCTCATGCCTGCAACCTCAGCACTTTGGGAAGCTGAGGTGGGCAGATCACGAGGTCAGGAGTTTGAGACCAGCCTGGCCGACATGGTGAAACCCCGTCTCTACTAAAAATAAATAAATAAATAAATAAATAAATAAATAAATAAATATAAAATTAGCCAAGCATGGTGGCGGGGGCACCTGTAGTCCCAGTCACTCGGAAGGCTGAGGCAGGAGAATCACTTGAACCCGAGAGGCAGAGGTTGCAGTGAGCCAAGATCTCGCCACTGCACTCCAGCCTGGGCAACAGAGTGAGACTCCATCTCAGAAAAAAAAAAAAAGTAAGTTTATTTTGTATTGTTAGTAGAGACAGGGTTTGGCCATGTCTCGAACTCCTGACCTCAGGTGATCCGCCCGGCTCGGCCTCCCAAAATGCTGGGATTACAGACATGAGCCACCGCGCCTGACCATGGCTGCATTCTTTTGAGTTTCTGATGAGCTTCTCCAAAGAGGCAATCAGATATGCATTTATCTCAGTGAGCAGAGGAATGACTTTGAATAGAACGGGAGGCAGGTTTGTCCCAAGCAGTTCCCAGCTTGACTTTTCTCTTTACCTTAGTGATTTTGGGGGCCCAAGATGTGTTCCTTTCACAACCACAATCATGATATACAGAACTTCCATCAACTCAGAAAGTTCCCTCATGTCCTTTTTTTTTTTTGAGACAATGTCTTGCTGTGTTGCTCAGGCTGGAGTGCAGTGATGTGATCTCGTCTCACTGCACCTTCTCTCCCCACCTCCAGAGCAGCTGAGGCTACAGTGCCACTGCACCTGCCTAATTTTTGTGTTTTTAGTAGAGACAGCGTTTCACCATGTTGGCCAGGCTCCTCTCGAACTCCTGACCACAAGAGATCCGCCCACCTCGGGTTCCCAAAGTGCTGGGATTACAGGTGTAAACCACCACATCCAGCCCCTCATGTTGCCCAGGCTGGAGTGCAGAGGCACAATCTTGGCTCAATGCAACCTCCACCTCCCAGGTTCAAGCGATTCTCCTGCCTCAGCCTGCCAAGTAGCTGGGATTACAGGCATGCACAATCACACCCAGCTAATTTTGTATTTTTAGTAGACATGGGGTTTCTCTATGTTGGCCAGGCTGGTCCGTGATCCGCCTGCCTCAGCCTCCCAAAGTGCTGGGATTACAGGCATGAGCCACGGCACCTGACCACTCATGCACTTTTGCAGTCCATCTCCTCCCCAACCCCTACCCCAGCCCCTGAGGGCCGCTGTTCTGCTTCCTGTCCACAATAGTTGTACTTCTTCTAGAATTTCATATAAATAGAATCATACAGTATGTGATCTTTTATGTAAAGCTTCTTGTATTTAACATAGTGCTTTTGAGATTCATTCATGTTGTTGCATGTGTCAGTAAATTATTCTTTGTTTTCTGAGTAATATTGCATTGTGTGGACATCTTCCAATTTGTTTATCTGTTTACCCGTTGATAGAGAATGGGTAGCATCCAGAGTTTGGCAGTGTGAATAAAGCTACTATGAACATTGAATGGGCAAATATATATATATATATATTTTTGAGATAGAGTCTCGCTCTGTCGCCCAGGCTGGAGTGCAGTGGCGAGATGTCGGCTCACTGCAACCTCTGCCTCCCGGGTTCAGGCGTTTCTGCTGCCCCAGCCTGCTGAGTAGCTGGGATTACAGGCGTGAGGCATCACGCTTACCTGATTTTTGTATTTTTAGTAGAGACGGGGTTTTACCATGTTGGTCAGACTGGTCTCAAACTCCTGACCTTGTGATCTGCCCACTCAGCCTCCCAAAGTGTTGGGATTACAGGCATGAGCCACCACGTACGGCCAATAATGTTTTTTTTTTTTTAAAGGAAAATAAGTGCTAGTGAGAATGTAGCGAAATTGGAACTATCATACATTGTTTATGGAAATGTAAATGGTGTAGCTGCTGTGGAAAAAAGTTTGGGGGTTACTCAATAAACTGAACATAAATTACTGTATGACTCAGGAATTCCATATATATATATATGTGCTTTGTGTGTGTGTGTGTGCGTGTGTGTATATATATATACATGCTATGCATATTTTTTTAAATACTTTTTTTTTTTAAGACAGAATCTCGCACTGTTGCCCAGGCTGGAGTGCAGTCTTGGCTTACTGCAACCTCCCCTTCTTGAGTTTAAGTGATTCTCATGCCTCAGCCTCCCAAGTAGCTGGGATTACAGGTGCACATCACCATGCCCAGCTAATTTTTGTACTTTTAGTAGAGACAGAGTTTTACCATGTTGGCCAGGCTGGTCTTGAAATCCTGGCCTCAAGTGATCTGCCCACCTTGGCCTTCCAAAGGGCTGAGATTACAGGTGTGAGCCACCATGCCTGGCCCACTTGTATATATTGAGTATATACTTAAAAGAATTGAAAATGAGTGTTTAAACAAAAACTTGTACACAAAGTTTATGGCAGCAATATTCACAATAGCCAAAAGGTAGAAACAATGCACTTCTATCTACTGATGGGTCAACAAAATGTGGTACATTCATACAATAGAACAGTATTCAGCTAGAAAAAGAAATAAAGTATTGATGTATGCTACAGCATGGATGAATATTCAAAATATTATGCTAAGTGAAAGGAGCCAGACATAAAAGGGCTCATATTGTATGGTTCCATTTATATAAAGTATCTATAACAGGCAAATCTATAGAGACAGAAAGCAGATTAGTAGTTGCCATGGCTGGAGGAAGTAAGGAATGCAAAGCAACTTAGAAGGTATGGGGGTATATTAGTTCGTTTTCACACTGCTATAAAGAACTGCCCGAGACTGTGTAATTTTTAAAGAAAGGAGGTTTAATTGACTCACAGTTCCGCATGGCTCGGGAGGCCTCAGGAAACTTACAATCATGACGGAAGAGGAAGCAAGCACATCTTACACGGCAGCAGGCGAGAGAGAGAGTGTGAAGGAGGAACTGTCAAACACTTATAAAACCGTCAGATTGTTGAGAACTCACTCCTTATCACAAAAACAGCATGGGGGAAACTGCCCCTATGATCCAATCACCTCCCATCAAGTCCCTCCTTCAACACGTGGGGATTATGGGGATTACAATTTGAGATGAGATTTAGGTGGGGACACAGAGCCAAACCATATCAATGGTTTTTATTTTTATTATTATTATTTTTTTGGGGGGTGGTGATTAAATGTTCTGGAACTGGATAGTGGTGATGAAAGAACACCATGAATTCAGCTGGGCACAGTGGCTCACGCCTGTATTCCCAGCACTTTGGGAGGCCAAGGCAGGCAAATCACGAGGTCGGGAGTTTGAAACCAACCTGGCCAACATGGTGAAACCCCGTCTCTACTAAAATACAAAAATTATCTGGGCGTGGTGTTGGGCACCTATAATCCCAGCTACTCAGGAGGCTGAGGCAGGAGAATGGCTTGAACACGGGAGGCAGAGGCAGAGGTTGCAGTGAGCCGAGATCGTGCTGCTGCACTCCAGACTCCAGCCCGGGCAACAGTGCGAAACTCTGTCTCAAAAACAAAAACCACTGTGAATTCACTAGGTGCCTCTAAATGTTATGCTTTAAAAATGGCTAAAATGGTGACTTTTTATATTATGTATATTTTGCCACAATAAAAACATTTTTATTGCCTTCCTGGTGTTATGACATGGAACTTTTAACTCCAACTCATCCATCCTTTATCTAGTTCTACCTGAGCACCAGAGCCCTCTTACATCTTACATCCCTGCTGACTTGGCTCTGTCTTATTTGCCCCATGGCTAAAGCTCTCATCCTGCTGGTCACCAACTCTCCTTCGTTACCTTCTCACAATAGACATTTCTCATATCTTCAGGCTGTCCACAATTGTGACCCCACTTGTAATCAAATCCACAAATGTACAAAAGATACAAAAGGGAATCTGGCATACAAGAACTATAGATAAGACCAGCTGGAATTGAGAAAGAGATTACTGTTCCCTGAACTCATTGTTGTTCACTGAAGGGTGGAAGGTGGCCTTTTCCTTGGCTTCAGGGAGATATTTATTGTGTGTTACACTGAATAGACCATGAACTAAGATACCTAGTGTGTGGCTTTTTTGGCACAGAAGTTTTTGGAATGACTATCAGCAAATAGCATCCCAGAAAGAGAATTTCAGTTCCAAATGATTTAATTGAAAAGTTCTACCAACCCATTGAGGTTAAGAACAATTCCAACCTTACATAAACTTTCCCAGAGAATAAAAAGGCAGAAACAGTGACTTCTTTAATGAAAATAGGATCACTGGCCGGGCGTGGTGGCTCACACCTATAATCCCAGCACTTTAGGAGGCAGAGACGGGTGGATCACGAGGTCAGGAGTTCAAGACCAGCCTGGCCAACATAGTAACCCCGTCTCTACTAAAAACACAAAAATTAGCTGGGCATGGTGGCATGTGCCTGTATTCCCAGCTACTTGGGAGGCTGAGGCAGGAGAATCTCTTGAACTCAGGAGTTGGAAGTTGCAGTAGGCTGAGATCATGCCACTGCACTCCAGCTTGAGCAACAGAGAGAGACTTTTTCTCAAAAAAAATTTAAAAAAAAAAGGAAAATATGATCACCTTGATTTCAAAATCTCTCAAAGACAGTATGAGAAAAGAAAATTATGGGGTAGTTGTATTCATGAAGGTAGATACAAAGTTCTTATCTAAATCGTTAAGGGAACTAGATTTTTAGCCAACTAGATTATGACCAACTTATTTGTTCCAGAAATGCAAGTTTGACTTATTATTTAAAAATCAGTTAATATGATTCCCCACATTAATGTATTAATTTAGAAAGAACCCCAGGATCATCTCAAAAGATATAGAAAAGATGATAGAATTTCAAATTAAATTATCATCAAGCCTCTTGGAAAAATGGAAATACAAGGAAACTTCTAAGAAAGGATATCCAAGGAGAACTTTAAGCGCATTTTTTGATGGGCACGGTGCCTCACACCTGTAATCCCAGCACTTTGGGAGGCTGAGGCAGGAGGATTACTTGAGCCCAGGAGTTTGAGACCAGCCTGGGCAATATAGTGAGACCTCATCTCTACAAAAATATTTAAAAATTAGCTGGGTGTGGTGGTGCTTGTTTGTAGTACCAGCTACTCAGGAGGCTGAGTCAGGAGAACTACTTGAGCCTAGGAGGTAGAGGCTGCAGTGAGCCCTGATGGCACCATTGCACTCCAACCTAGGTGACAGAGGGAGACCCTGTTTCAAAAAAACAACAGCAGCATATTTTTTACTTAATGATGAAATACTGAAATCTTTCCCTTTAAGATCAGGACCAAGGCAAGAAGACCTGCTACCGTCACTGCTAGTCAATAGTGTACTGGCTGCATCACTTGGTGACCAAAAAAGGCTCTATCATCTGCAATGCTTCTCGTTCTGTGCTAATGATAAAATGTTACTCCAGCTTCATACTAATAAAGTCATTCCAGTGTGAAGACACTGATTGAGTCTGACATATTAATGTCACATGTCTCTTTCTGGAGAGTCATGTATTGTGAACTCTTCAGTGATAAATGGAGGTGAGACAAGAGAATACGTCTGGAGGCAGGGAACTTAAGGCCATTCCCACTGACTTCTTAGAACTGAATCAAAAGGAAAATCCTGTCTCTCCACACCCAAGTAACAAAAGGATCAGAAGCTACTACCTTTGCACTGTGGCGCAGAAATCAATCAGACACTTGCATAGGGCGTAACTTTGAAACTACCTTTTAGTCTCTGATTGGTCCTGCCTTCCACAACCAATCAGACTGGTTGTGGGCCATTCCTTCATTTACATAGAGTGTAACCAAGTAACCAATGGGAAACCTCTAGAGGGTATTTAAACCCCAGAAAATTCCGTAACCAGCACTCTTTGCGCTTAAGCCTGCTCCCCCTCTGCAGAGTGTACTTTTGTTTCAATAAATCTGTGCTTCCGTTGCTTCATTGTTTTGTTGCTTTGTGCATTTTGTCCAATTCTTTGTTCAAAACATCAAGAACCTGGATGACTACCACGAGACAAGAACTTAGCTTAAATCCCTACTACAATAATAATAGTTAGATTTCTCTATCTCTATAAAGATTTCAGTTGCTATCAAAACATTTACATTTCTAATATATACAGCTTTTCTCTTATGGAGACGCTTTGGTGAGTGTAAAGATTTGACTTTCAATGGAAACATTTACCACACAGTAATATGTGTATGGCTTCATTTTTTCCATCCTCTGCATTTATTTGGTTCCTTCCCTTGAAGACTTTTTGAGTATCAGGAAGCATTGAGTGAAAGCCAAACACCTCAATACATTTATCACATTAACTTAGTTTTTCTCCCATCTTGAATGGATGAGAGCTAAGCTGTTTACATTTATTACATATAAAACATGTATTAGGTTTCAGACATATGTGAACACTCTATCAAGGCTTGACATTGATAAATACACTTCTAAAGTGTCATTTAATTTCCAATTGCAAATGTCCCTAGTGTTATATCTCTTAGATATCTCCTCTGTGGCCTCTCCAGGTGGCTACCTTGTGTTTTGAGGAGATTGCTGTGCTAGATAGAGGCTGTAACTAAACAACTTCTCTTTACCTATATCTATGGGAAAATTAAGTTACATGTATGATACTTCATTCAGAGATTTCTAGTTTACTGATTTTTTTTTCTTTTTCTTTTTTTTTGAGACGGAATCTTGCTCTTGTCTTCCAGGATGGAGTGCAATGGCATGATCTTGGCTCACTGCAACCTCCGCCTCCTGGGTTCAAGCGATTCTCCTGTCTCAGCCTACCGAGTAGCTGGGATCATAGGTGCCTGCACCACTCCTGGCTGATTTTTGTATTTTTAGTAGAGACGGGGTTTCGCCATGTTGGCCAGGCTGGTCTCGAACTCCTGACCTTGTGATCCACCCGCCTCCGCCTCTCAAAGTGCTGGGATTACAGGCCTGAGCTACCGCGCCCGGCCGATTTTTTTTTTTTTTTTTTTTTTTTTTTTAATGACAAAGACATGGCTTTAATGTTATCCAGGAGACAGCTGATTCACATAGGGTTATTGAACACTAGAATCTGATGTTGAATCTGTCATGTCAACAACAGACAAATGCATTACAATTTAGGGAAAGCTGTTTTCTGGGTACCTCCCACATGTTTGCAGAAGGCGGCTAGAATTTGCTTCCAGGCATCTACCTGGGCCTTAGAATGAGCCCTGGCTCCCCAATCCACATCACATGTTTGTTCAGCAATTTGTGAAGGGAAGCTGGGCACAGAGGGAAGTAAGGAGGCTCAATGTAAAGCCCAGTCCCAGGGTAACAAGACGATCTGAGCTTTTTCCTTTCCATGGGCTTGTAACCGTTCAGAGACTGGGCATACAACTCACTCCTCCGGTTATGGTCATCCTGACCAACAATGAAAAGGATGGGGCCCTGGGCCTTCTCTATTGAAATCATGCTGGGGTTCTCATACCCTCCTACAAGATCATTCCTTATATCCACGACGTCCACGAGGCCTGAGAAAGCTACCTTGATTCTCCTCAGGTCATAGCCCAATCGTGGAATGCTATTCTGCTTCTAGTTTATGCCTCTGTTCCCACTGATCCCGGATCCATTGATGGAAACTGGCTGAGACATTCTTCAAGAATGAGGCCATTGAGAGGCAAGTATCAGTTCCTAGAGAAATGCCCCAAAGCCCAATGCCTGGACCTTTTACCTGGGGATGTTGAAACATGTAGCATAGGGCTTCTACGAAGTACTCCAGGGGTATGTTGTCCACGTTCTTGGGGAGATCTTCAAAGTTACAATAAGCTAGAGCCAACGTGACAAAGCCACGGCCAGCAAGGAGGCTGGCTCCATATTCCAACAGGCTCCCTCCGATAACCAAAGATGCCAGTGATCCCTAGGAAGGGTCCAGGTCCTGGCGACAGGAAGGGCGTGGCGCGCACCCGGCCCGCGCGCATTGACTCGCGCCGCACCCCCAGCGAGAAGAAGCCGCGCTCGTGCCGCGCGTGGCATAGCAGCCGTCCAGGCTCGGGGTCATGGCCGTCCAGCACCTCCAACTCCACGACAAAGGGAATCTGTACATCCCGCTTCAGAAAGCGCCAAAAAGACTTCTTGGATTCCAGGGCCCAGAGCAGCCCCATGGGCTCGAGCCCCCGATGCTGCCGCCCAGCACGGGCGCGCGCTCCAGGTCCAGCTCGCCGCGGGCGTCGGCTCAGTAGCGCGCGTGGGCCCAGAAGAGCGCGCCCTTCTTGTCGCGCAGGGGCGCGCGCGCAGTGCGACCAGCTCCTCCGGGGCCAGGCCGCGCACGGCCATGCGCACCGCTTGTCCCAGCAGCCGCGGCCCGTGGGCTCCAGGATCAGCGTTGCTGACATCTGGGAGCCGGAGCGGGGAATCTTAAGGTCGATGCCCGAGGCCCGTCCAAGATCGTGGCAAGTGCGCCGATTGTCCAGAGGGCATCCGGCGTCCCCTGGTGCCGGGAGCGGCCCGTGGCTGAGCAGTCCCAGACAGCGCCTGGGACTTTAGACCAGGTAACCCGGCGCCCTGGACTCCTCTGAGGCAAAAGGAGCCAGACTCCTCTCCTGGGTCCTCTCCTGGGACCCCGGGGAGCGCAGACTTTTTTTTTTTTTTTTTTGAGACACGGTCTCGCTCTGTTGCCCAGGCCGGAGTGCAGTGGCCGATCATAGCTCACTGTAATGTCGATCTCACAGGCTCAAGCTATCCTCCTGCCTCGGCCTTCCGAGTATGTGGCATGAGCCATCATGAGTATAGGCATGAGCCTTCACGCCTGGCCTAAGCCATCACGCCTAGCCTGATTTTTTTTTTTTACTTGGAAAAAATATATACTTCACTCCCACAAAGTATATTTTAGACTCCTGCCCCATTATTCCTAGAGAATTATAATTTCCAAGTAAAGTAAAAACAAAAAAAGTGGTGAAGACAGAAGAGTATTTAACCATATCCCTGTAGAAAATTTTATTGAATATTCTAAGGAATGTACTTGTCCTTTTTGTGTCTGTTGGTAGAAAAAGAATAAACATTAAACTCAGCTTAGTACTTCCAAAGTAATAAGAAACACTCTTGCACATAAGGATACTTTGGGAAACCTCGTTTCCACCACTGTGTTTATTTACACTGAGTGAGTGACAAGGCTCTGTAAAGACGCAGGGGAATTGGTCACTAGCAGGCAAAGCAGACATCAAGTACTGTAAGAAATCAGAGACTGACTTCAAAGAAGACTCAGCGTTCACTGATAAATTGGGTTATAATATTACCCCACCAATGGCTAGCCTTCATGCCATGAAAATGCATCCATGTTAATGATGTCACTGTCTTACCTAACTGCAGGTGATGGCTGCCATGACATAGAAATGACATTGAACTTAAGGAAAATACTATACTGTGCAAAATCCTTGTTAAAACCAAACATCATAAATGCATTTGAAGCACAGTGTCTAAGCCACGTAAAATCAAACACTTGATAGTTATTAGCTGGCCTTCTATAAAGAAAGCTTTTTTTCTTTTTGCTTATTTAATGGGGTACAATCAATTATAGACATAATTGATGGCATAGGGAAAATAATTATTTCAAGTAGTTTTTAAACACTAGCTGTATAACTAAGAGGGACATATAAAAACAGGGATTGGCAAACTTTTACTTTACAGGGCCTGATAGTAAATACAGTCAATCTTCACTCACAGATTCTGTATCTGTGAATTCATCTACTTCCTAAAACTTTTTTGTATAAACTCAGAGTCAATATTTGCAGCACCTTTGTGGTTATTTGTGGACATCTGAAGAGCAGTGAACAGTTTTGAGTCCCTTAATAGGCATGTTCTCAGCCAAAGTCAAACAAAGTGACTCTCTGTCTTCTTATTTCAGCTCTCATACTGTAAACAAGTGCCCTTTTTACCGTCCATTTAGTACCTTGGCTTCTCATATTTTTGTGATTGCTGGTGATTTTGCTTTTTCAAAGGGACCCCAAATGGAGTAGTGCTAAAGTGCTATTGAATGTTTCTATAAATGAGAAAGCGGTCTTGTGTCTTATAGAAAAAATACATGTGTTAGATAAGCTTCATTCAGGCATGAGTTATGGAGCTGTTGGCCATGAGTTCAAGTGTTAATGAATCAATAATATATATTAAGGTGTTTAAATAGAAACACAATAAGGCCGGGCATGGTGGCTCATGCCTGTAATCTCAGCACTTTTGGGAGGCCCAGGTGGGTGGATCACCTGAGGTCAGGAGTTTGAGACCAGCCTAGTCAACATGGTGAAACTCCATCTCTACAAAATACAAAAATCAGCTGGGCATGGTGACATGCATCTGTATTCCCAGCTACTCTAGGGGCTGAGGCAGGAGATTTCTGGAACCTGGGAGGTGGAGGTTGCAGTGAGCCAAGATCCCACCACTGCACCACTCCAGCCTGGGTGACACAGCAAGACCCTATCTCAAAAAAAAAAAAAAAAAGAAAAAAAAAAAGAAAAAAAGCAGCACAACAAAATAAGCTTATGGATTCATCAGTTGACTAAAATGTGACCAGATGCTTACAGGAAGCTAACCCTGTATTTCCCCTAGAAGCAGTGGAATGGTATGCACTAATTCCATGGTTGCAGCAAGTTTATAGACCATAACTACTGTGAATAGTGAGAACTGACTGTATTTTAGGATGCGTGGGCCATCCGGTCTGTGTAACTACTCGAGTCTGTCCTTGTAGCTCAAATATAGCCATAGACAGTACACAACAAAGTACGGCTATGTTCCAATAAAACTTTTATTTATGGACACTGATATTTGACATGTATGATTTTCATACTTCACAAAATATTCTCCTTTTCATTTTTTTATTATTTAAAAATATAGAAATGGAAAATATAGGAACGGGCCAGGCGCAGTGGCTCACACCTGTAATCTCAGCACTTTGGGAGGCAGAGGTGGGCGGATCACTTGAGACCAGGAGTTTGAGACCAGCCTGGCCAACATGGTGAAACCCCATCTCTACTAAAAATACAAAAATTAGCCAGGCATGGTGGTGGGCACCTGTAATCCCAGCTACTCAGGAGGCTGAGGTAGGAGAATTGCTGGAACCTGGGAGATGGAGGCTGCAGTGAGTCAAGATCATGCCACTGCACTCTAGCCTGGGCAACAGAGTCTTGCTCTGTCTCAAAAAAAAAAAAAAAAAAAAAATATATATATACACACACACACACACACACACACACACCCCATATATACCATTCCTATTTCATTAGCTATACAGCAACTGGCAGCAGGACAGATTTAGCCTGCAGGATATAGCTGCTCTAAAAGAACTGCAATCTGATATTTCAATTACTAGCTTTGTTGTTAGCAATAATACTGGTGTTGCAATTTTAAACTTTTTATAGCGATTTAGTCTGAAACTAATAAATATTTTAATATTGCTAGGAACCAAGATTTGTTAAAGAAAATAAACAGGAATATAAAAGGCAAGAATAAAACCCTGTGATGTTAAATTTAGATTAGTAATGTGAGTATGAACTCATGCTTTGGGTCTCAAGTTTCTTGCCCTTCTTTAATAAAGGGAAAACAGTGCCTGATCTAGAACCCAAGATATCTGACTCCATAATCCTGGGCTGTCTGATTTAGCCATACTGCTGCTTTTATTTTTTCTTAGTCTAGGCCTTCTCAAATCTTCCCTTACTTCTCCCTCAAAATCCCTACGAAAGAAGGAATCTGGGGCAGAAGCAAATAAACTACTCTATGCCAGGAATCTCCTATAAAATCTTAATGTAAAAGTTACGCTCATTTGCATTCTTCCCCATAATAAGCCTGTGATTAAATGCAAAATAAATACGTAATTTTTAAAAATGTGCTTTTCACCAAATCCTGCAGTCAAGCTGATGCTCTTGAGGATGCAACATTCCCCTCTCTGTTTCGTAGTTGAGGAGAGCGAGGCTCTGGGTCACAATCAATTATCCAGTCACTTCGTCACAGCCCCGCGGGCACACACCCACCACGCAATCAGGGGCGTCGTTTCTCAGACACACACCGACTCACACGATCTCCAGGAAAGATCCGAAGAGGAAAACAAATAACAAAAAAACCGCGCCACATTAAAGTTTATCGTGGGTTATATACGCGCTCACAGAAACGCAAGCGCACGCACTCAGTCAACCGGGTGGTCTCACAGTCGCCCACGGTAGTCTCAGTCCTACGGAGCTCGACTCAATTCCAGTCACACAATCTCTGTCACAAACCTCATCCCGGTCATCCCCGAGTCTGCCGAGTCACATCGTCTCGAATCCCAACCCGCCACACCCAGTGAAAGAATCCCACTCAGGACCGAGCCAGGGACAGGACCGTGCCAGGGACAGGACTGCGCCAAGGACAGACCCGCAGCGCCGTCCTCGCTCACAGAGCTCCCTAGTCGGCCCTATGGAGAGGCGGTCGCGGGCGCCTTTCTTTAACGCGCCAGCCATCTGTCCCCGCTCCCTTCCAGGCCCTGCTGCCCTATCCGCAAGCGCTAAGGGACTCGAAGCGCAGCCTCGTTGGGACAGGCTTAACTCCGGCTCGCGGTTCACAAAGAGCGTGGGGCTGCACCAGTGAGCGGACCCTTGAGACTGGCCGCGCCTGCGCACTCCGTGAGCGCGCCCGGCCCTCCCAGCAGCCCCCGCGCGCAGCCCGTTAGGCCCCGGGGATTGTGGCCCGACCCGGCCGCGGTTCCCTCTGTTCCGGCATCGCTGTGCCTCGGGTTCGCGCCCCGAGTGAGCAGTCCTGGCCCGAAGCGTCGGTCCTGGCAATCCGTAGGAAAAGCACTGCAGCACGGGGTAAGGAGAGGGAAGCGGGACCACTGCAGTATCGCAGAGCGGCGGGACCCCGCGCCTCAGGCCCGGGTGTGTGTGTCGTGGGCGTGACGGGGCCGGGGCTGGGACGTGACGGCGTCTGTGCAGCTGACTTGGGTGCAGAGCCTATTGTATGAGCGAAGGTTGTTGTGGCCGTGGAGTGCGTGACTGACCCCAGCATCCTCTACCTACACCGGGCCCAGCTGCAGAGAAATGGCCCTTGGTTAGTTTCTCCGCGCCAGAAAAAAGACTCCCAGCAGAAAGGCTCAGACTAGGCCGGGCCAGGTGGCTCACATCTGTAATCCCAGCGCTCTGGGAGAGCGAGGCGGGAGGATCACTAGAAGCCAGGAGTTCGAGACCAGCCTGGGCAGCAAAGCGAAACTCCCATCTGTACCAGAAATTTAAAAAATGAGCCGGGTGTGGTGGCGCTCTCCTGTGGTCCCAGCTACTGGAGAGGCTGAGGCGGGAGGATGGCTTGAACCTAGGAGGAGGTCGAGGCTGCAGTGAGCTATGATAGCACCAACTGCACTCCAGCCTGGGCAACAGCGGAACAAGGCTCAGACCCCACCTTGGGATAGGAATGTTAGAACTGAACGAGCCCCCGCTCCCGCCTATGCTTGCTCCTGGAGGGACTCCCACGCCACCTCCCCGCGGACCCGGACCCATGCACGTACACTCACAGCTCTGAAGAGTCCAGCTGCAGGTTTCAGAACCACAGCATTGCTTCCAGGAAGCTACTGTGAACTCCACTTCCAGCCCCGGGCATCCATGACCCTGATCTTTTTTTGATACTGGGAAGAGTTAACAACACTCTCTCTCTTATGTTACTCTGGTTATGTGTGGGTGGGCGGTAGTGGCATTGTGCCCTAATTTAACCATGCGAGGCTGGGCTGCAAGAAAAGCCAGGTTCCCTTCTTAGCCAGTCCTGCCCGACTCTTGAAGAAAAGGGGTCTGAGGGGGAGGAGGAATGAATTGCTGTTGCCTGTTTAAGTCAAGGTCGAGGCGAGTGGGTGTTTCTGCTTTCTTCTGTGACATGCATTCTTATTTCTTAGGACATGAGAATATTTGTTTCATTCTCCATAAATGTCCTGTCCATTGAGTTAATACCTAGGTCCGCTCCCGAGAGCCTGTATGCACATACCCGTTTGGTAGATGTTTTTCATTACTTCTGTGGGCCTTCTTTTAATTACTATGTGTAAAGCTCTTAGAACAGAGATTAATAAAACATTTTGCAAAGATTATACATAATATAAAACTAGTTTCTTAGTAGAGAAAAAGAGATAAACAGTTGTTTACCACACTGTTCTGTCTGCTTTGGTATACTTTTACTGAATTTAGGAATGTTACTTGATTGTGTTCATTCATAGAAGAATCTTGATAGTGAAAATAGCCCATCGTTTTGATGAAGAACAGTTAAAGAACTGATGGGTGTTACTTATTTGTGCCACGCTGTTGTTTATTTTCCCCAAACCCACTCATGTCACAGGCTTATAGAATCACAATTTTCTTAACAACTAAAAGATATTCCCTCTTCACAACTCTGTTCTTAATTTTATTTGTATGAAAATAGTTTAATTGGGTGGGCGCAGTGGCTCATGCCTGTAATCTCAGCACTTTGGGAGGCTGAGGTGGGCAGATCACCTGAGGTCAGGAGTTTGAGACTAGCCTGGTCAATATGGTGAAACCCCGTCTCTACTAAAAATATAAAAATTAGCTGGGCATGGTGGTGCATGCCTGTAATCCCAGCTACTAGGGAGGCTGAGGCAGAAGAATTGCTTGAACCCGTGATGCAGAGGTTGTGGTGAGCCGAGATCCTGCTATTACACTCCAGCCTGGGTGACAGAGAGAGACTCTGGCTTCAAAAAAAAAAAAAAGAAAGTCCTGGTTTAAGCTGCCAACTATTTTTGTACTATTCAGAACAGATTTTCTCCATCCCCTACCACCTAGTCATCTTCACTCTATAATAATAAAATTTAAGTTGCCCGTAGTCTCACCGTGCAGAATAAATATTACTATTCTAATGTTTGTTTTTCCATTTTTTTCTGTGCACTTGTGCACATGTGTTTGTTTTCCAAAATAGAATCACAACAATTGATCATTTAAGGAGACAAAGACTCTCCAACACTTTGTTTGAAAAACGAAAAAGAGGTTGGGCGTGGTGGCTCACACCTGTAATCCCAGCACTTTGGGAGGCCAAGGCGGGTGGATCACCTGACGTCAGGAGTTCGAGACCAGCCTGACCAACATGTTGAAACCCTGTCTCTACTAAAAATACAAAATTATGCCGGGTGCGGTGACTCACGCCTGTAATTCCAACACTTTGGAAGGCTGAGGTGGGCGGATCACGAGGTCAGGAGGTCGAGACCATCCTAACACAGTGAAACCCCACCTCTACTAAAAAAATACAAAAAATTAGCCGGGCGTGGTGGCGGGCACCTGTAGTCCCAGCTACTGGGGAGGCTGAGGCAGGAGAATGGTGTGAACCCAGGAGGCAGAGTTGCAGTGAGCCCAGATCGCACCACTACACTCTAGCCTGGGCGACAGAGCGAGACTCCGTCTCAAAAAAAAAATACAAAATTAGCCAGGCGTGGTGGTTTATGCCTGTAATCTCAGCTACTTGGAAGGCTGAGGCAGGAGAACCACTTGAACCCCAGAGGCGGAGGTTGCAGTGAGCCGAGATCATGCCATTGCACTCTAGCCTGGGCAACAGGAGCAAAACTGTCTCAAAAAAAAAAAAAAAAGTATATAATATGATACCTTATCAAAGCAAAATTCTTGAGCTGGTTTTATGATATGGAATGATGTCCCTTTGGAGCTACTAGGGATGGAAAGCAACAGGGCCCTTGCTCTACTTTTTGATTTCTGTGAATCCTTTTTTGATAACATTATTAAGAAGAATTACATAGGCCAGACGCAGTGGCTCATCCCTGTAATCCCAGCACTTTGGGAGGCCGAGGCGGGCAGATCACGAGGTCAGGAGATCGAGACCATCCTGGCCAACATGGTGAAACTTTGTCTGTACTAAAATACAAAAAATTAGCTGGGCGTAGTGATGGGTGCCTGTAGTCCCAGTTACTGGGGAGGCTGAGGCAGGGGAATCGCTTGCACCCAGGAGGCAGAGGTTGCCGTGAGCCAAGATCGTGCCACTGCATTCCAGCCTGGCTACAGAGCAAGATTCCATCTCAAAAAAAAAAAAAAAAAGAATTACATTTTCAAGCCTAGTTCTAACATTTATCAATGTTTTAAGAGCAGTGCTGAAAAATCTCAAGAAGTTTTTAGAGAAAGGGACTACTATTAAAATTATTAAAGATAATTTATCAGCAAATACCAAATTTTCAAATTGAAAATAATTGAAGATAATTTTAAAAATAATGGAATGAGGGGTATGTAATGTTTTTCACTGAATTTGGTGCTTACAGTAAGCCATTTTAAGTGCTTTATGTATTATGTTCTTAACCTTCACAACAACCCTATAAGGTAGGTACTGTTGATTCCTTAATTTATCTCTGAGGAAACTGAGACACTGAAAATTAATGTGTCCAAATTCTCACAGTTAATAATTCCCAGAGCTCTGTTCGTATCCTGAATCTTGACAACAAAGCCTGTATTTTTAATAAATGAGAATCTGCCAACTCCCAACATTGTACATGTTCTTTTAGTCTGACTCCCATAGCTAGTAATTTATCATGAATATCTTCCTTCTTTAATTAATATGGGCCAGTGCCATCAATAATAATTGCATAATATGCTATAATATAGTGGAACATCATTTATTCAACTTGTTGCCTACTGTTAGATATTTGATTTCAGGTTGTCGTAAATTATTCTTTTTTTTTTTTTTTTTTTTGAGACGGAGTCTTGCTCTGTCGCCCGGGCTGGAGTGCAGTGACCGGATCTCGGCTCACTGCAAGCTCCACCTCCCGGGTTCACGCCATGCTCCTGCCTCAGCCTCCCGAGTAGCTGGGACTACAGGCGCCCGCCACCTCGCCCGGCTAGTTTTTTTTTGTATTTTTTAGTAGAGACGGGGTTTCACCGTGTTAGCCAGGATGGTCTCGATCTCCTGACCTCGTGATCCACCCGTCTCGGCCTCCCAAAGTGCTGGGATTACAGGCTTGAGCCACCGCGCCCGGCCTATTCTTTTTTTTTTGAGACGGAATCTCTCTCTGTTGACCAGGCTGAAGTGCAATGGCGCAATCTCGGCTCACTGCAACCTCCGCCTCCCAGGTTCAAGTGATTCTCCTGCCTCAGCCTCCCAAGTAGCTGGGATTACAGGTGTCCGCCACCATGCCAAGCTAATTTTTGTATTATTAGTAGAGATGGAATTTCATCATGTTGGCCAGGCTGGTCTCAAACTGCTGACCTCAAGTGACCTGCCCGCCTCGGCCTCCCAAAGTGTTGGTTACAGGTGTGAGCCACTGCGCCCAGCCAGTAAACTATTCTTTGATGAACTCTCTTGCAATACATCTTTGTATACTTTTACAAATATTTCCTAATGATAAATTCCTAAAAGTGGAATTTCTGGGTTGAATTATGAGACATTTATAAAGTACTCACAATATGCCAGATCCTGTGCCAGTCCTCAGGGGAAATACAGTGACCAAAATGACATGGTTGGTATCCTTAGGTTGTTTGTTATCTTTCAAGGTAGATAAGCCTATGCAAGAATAAGACTGAGATAGGTGAGGTAAAGGTCATTGAAGAAGTCAGATGGCATGGCTTGAGAGGTCATGGGAAGGAGACAGCTGATTATAGCAAGCATTGTCAGGTCACGGCCAAATAATACCAAACTCATGGGGTTCCTATGGGGTAATGGATTTTATGTAATAAGCATATGCCTTATAGTTTTTATTCTCATGATATTGATGCAAATGAACAGGACAAGAAGATTCAGCAACTCCTAGGAGGGCCTCATGGCTAAAACAACTCTTTGAGAAGCAAAACAAAAGCTTGGTCAAGAAGTCATGAGAAGTAGCAGCAGTGAAACAAGGCATTAATTGAAGATGTGTAGCCATGTTTATGTAAGCAGAACTCCAGCATACATGAACACACTTAGAAATAATGGAGTCAGTTCAAATTTTGGGAGCTGAAATCAACAAAACCAATAAAAACATAGCAGCGTTTTTTAAGATATTGAGTTTTTTCTCCAAGTTCAAGGGATGACTACTTTAAAAAGTATCTAACCTATTTAAAGAACGTTTTCCGGCCGGGCGCAGTGACTCAAGCCTGTAATCCCAGCACTTTGGGAGGCCGAGACGGGCGGATCAGGAGGTCAGGAGATCGAGACCATCTTGACTAACACGGTGAAACCCCGTCTCTACTAAAAAATACAAAAAACTAGCCGGGCGAGGTGGCGGGTGCCTGTAGTCCCAGCTACTTGGGAGGCTGAGGCAGGAGAATGGTGTGAACCCGGGAGGCGGAGCTTGCAGTGAGCTGAGATCCTGCCACTGCACTCCAGCCTTGGTGACAGAGTGAGACTCTGTCTCAAAAAAAAAAAAAAAAGAACGTTTTCCACTATGCAAAGTTAAAATCCATATTTCAAATATATATATGGTCAGGTAGAATCATGAAATAAATGTAAGCAAAAAGAAAATCAAGATCACTATCTATTGAGGCCTCTGTGTTTCTTCATGCTGATTTGTATGTATACTTTACAGATGTCCTCATAATGTTCATTTTATTTTTCTTTCTTTTTTTTTTTTTTTTTTTTTTTTTTGTGACGGAGTCTGGCTCAGTCGCCCAGGCTGGAGTGCAGTGGCGCGATCTCGGCTCACTGCAAGCTCCGCCTCCCGGGTTCACGCCATTCTCCTGCCTCAGCCTCCCGGGTAGCCGGGACTACAGGCGCCCGCCACCTCGCCCGGCTAATTTTTTGCATTTTTAGTAGAGACGGGGTTTCACCGTGTTAGCCAGGGTGGTCTCGATCTCCTGACCTCGTGATCCGCCCGCCTCGGCCTCCCAAAGTGATGGGATTACAGGCGTGAGCCACCGCGCCCGGCCTCATTTTATTTTTCTGAGAGATTGTATATCTTTAATATTTTATATGTCCTGTGTATTTTCTAAAACTTAGTATTTAGAGATTCATACACACACACACACACACACACACACACACACACACACACACACACACACACACATGCGCTCTCTCTCTCTTTCACATCTGTTTTTGCTGTACCTTAACAGGATCATACCACTCACAACTGTTACTGCATTCTTCACTCAACAAACTGTACTGAACATATTTCCATCTTTCCAGTTAAAGAGCTACATCATCAGCTGGGCGTGGTGGCTCAAGCCTGTAATCCCAGCACTTTGGGAGGCCGAGACGGGCGGATCACGAGGTCAGGAGATCGAGACCAGCCTGGTTAACACGATGAAACCCCGTCTCTACTAAAAAAATACAAAAAACTAGCCGGGTGAGGTGGCGGGCGCCTGTAGTCCCAGCTACTCAGGAGGCTGAGGCAGGAGAATGGCGTAGACCCGGGAGGCAGAGCTTGCAGTGAGCTGAGATCCAGCCACTGCACTCCAGCCTGGGCAACAGAGCGAGACTCTGTCTCAAAAAAAAAAAAAAGAGCTACATCATCATTTTTTTAAATGACAGCAGTTTGTTTTACTCTATGGATGCTTTATGATTTATTTAACCTGTTTTCTATTGAAGGACATTTAGGTTCTTTCCAGCTTTTTTCTATTATGAACAATATCCACATACTCTTACACATACCTTTGATCATATGTACAATTATTTTTTTAATCCCCAAAGTAGAATTTCTGAATCAAAGAGTGTGTATGGTTTAAATGCTGCTCGTACATACTTTAAAATCTATATAGTCTGCAGTATACTGGTTAGAATGTTCATTTGCTCTCATGCTTACTAATATGGGCATCAGTACCAGATACCTGTTGGCGAGTTAATGTGTTATTTTTATTTTATTTTATTTTATTTTATTTTATTTTATTTTATTTTTAGTGAATCATGCATGTCAGTTTTCTCTCACTGGAATAGAAATTCTGGGTTTCAGAGAAAAGAGCTAGAGTTGAAGGAAAGCTGACTCTGTGGTTAGATAAATGATTCCAAATACAGCTTTGCTACTCATAAACTACATTTCTACAAGTGATTTTATTTCCTTTTTTTTTTTTCTCAAGACGGAGTCTCGCTCTGTCTCCCAGGCTGGAGTGCAATGGCGCAATCTGGCTCGAGACCAACCTGGTGAATATGGTGAAACCCCGTCTCTACTAAAAATACAAAAATTAGCCGGGTGTGGTGGTGCACACCTGTAGTCCTAGCTACTCGGGTGGCTGAGGCAGAAGAATCGCTTGAACCCAGGAGCTGGAGGTTGCAGTGAGCCAAGATTGTGCCACTGCACTCCAGCCTGGGCAATAAGAGAGAGACTCCGTCTCAAAAAAAAGAAAAAAAAAAAAAATATATATATATATATATTTATATATGTATGTATATATACACACATACACACACACATATAACACCCAACATACGGGAATTCTTGATAGACATTCGTTATTGTCAAATGACCAAGAGCATGAGTCCATGCCTGTTCAGCCTAGGTTGTAAGAAAGAGAATGACAAATGAATTCATTCCAGAAGACAATGTGGATGATTCTGATTCTGACTGGAAAGAGAGAGTGATGAGCCCGGAGGATTTTGAAAGTTGTTCTGGCTGCAAGCAGGGCTGCCAGTGCAGCAGTTTTGTGGTGGTAATGGCTGCCAGGCTTGGTCTTTATGAATTTCTCTCTTTGTGTCTGGTGAATCTAAACAGACCTATGAAACTTTGAAGGAGGAAGATTATGGTTTAGATGATATGGCCCCTTATCAGCCCTGGAATTAGCAACGGATTAGACTCGTCCAGGCTCCCTCAAATTTCTCTCTGCCTATGTGTGTGTGCACACGTGTGCGTGGTGGAGAGATCAGAAGAGAGGGGAAAGATCATAGTAACTCAAGTCATTCGGGGATTTCTGAGGTCCATCTGATCTCATGGCCTTGTTTTCCTCCCCCTAGATCAGCCTCTGTGAACTCGGTGCTTCTCCTGGCAAGTAAACCCCAAGGAGGACTGACCAGTTCTTGAATTTCTATACCATGGCCCTTGTAAGTTTTTTTCTCCTTCTGGGAATACTATCATGTCAAGGTCCTGTCACCATTTTTTTATCCTGAAACTTCCTAACTGGAAGAACCTTCTTCCAGTTCTTCCACATCCAGTGGCGGGTGAACCACAATGCTTGTCCTATGAACACTCTTTATTCTAGTCATTGTTCTTGTATTTGTTGAACAAATCATTCAGCGTCTCCTATATGTGCTCAGTCTTCTGCTAAAAGCTGCTATGGAGGAAAAATGAAATCTCTTAAATATTTGACCAGTCTTTGTGAGTTGATAAGAGAGGATGGGCCCATTTAGCCACTTATAGGAAAACTGAACTTTTCCAGACTTGAGTTTTCCAAGTACATAAGATAAGGGTCGTGGCTGGGCATGGTGGCTTGCACTTGTAATCCTACCCATTCAGGAGGTTGACATGGGAGGATTGCTTGAGCCCAGGAGTTCGAGGCTGCAGTGAAGCTGTGGATGTGCCACTGTACTCCAGCCTGGGTGACAGAGGGAGACCCTGTCTCTTAAAAAAAAAGAAAAAGTTAAAAAACAAAAAGGTAAGAGTTGCTGTTAGTTGGCCTCAGCCTCAGTATATCATAAGATCTCATGCTCTGTGAGGCTTTTAGGACTGATTAGGGGTGTGGCTAGGTCTTACATACAGAGAGATCTGAGATCTTCTCTTGGAATTCCTGAGTTACACAGAAACAAGATTCCATTTTTGGTTGAACAGGATGTGCTGGTCTAGAATGACATCTTTGTGATTCTGGATTATGCTGTATCAGTATCCTTTAACTCAGGAATCAGGAAGGCATACAGTGAGGGATGGAAAGTGATAGCATGTGAGAAGGTAATCCAGGTACATAAGTAGTCATGTTGACTCCCAGAATTGAGGAGGATCTTAAGATTTTGTCCAACCAAAATATCTAAGTATAGAAGAATGATTAAATCTCACATATGCATTGTATAGACTATTATACAACCAGTTTTTTTTTTTTTTTTGAGACAGAGTTTTGCTTTTGTTGGCCGGGCTAGAGTGCAATGGTGCCATCTTGGCTCACCAAAACCTCTGCCTCCTGGGTTCAAGCGATTCTGCTGCCTTAGCCTCCCAAGTAGCTAGGATTAGAGGTGTGTGCCACCAGGCCCAACTAATTTTGTATTTTTAGTAGAGACAGGGTTTCTCCTGTTGGTCAGGCTGGTCTCAAACTCCCGACCTCAGGTAATCCTCCCACCTCGGCCTCTCAAAGTGCTGGCATTACAGGCATGAGCCACGGTGCCCAGACTATAAAACCAATTTTTAACAGTCATAATTAGAAAAATGCTTATGATATGATCTGCTTCTAGGACAAACTTAGAAGAGATTCTCTAATTGCATTTAGATCCTTTTCTAAAATAAAGATATTATACGGAGGGAGGCTTTAAAAAACAATCTGTTATTTAAGGAGAAAGGGGTGGAAGAACTCACCTTCCTTGGGAATTTATGAGGGAGACATAGTAGACAAAGGCTTATATACAGTATTTCATTTAATTGGAAAACTGATTTTTTTTTCTTTCCCAGGTATGTCTAGATTAAGATTTGCCGGAGTATAAGAGGCCGTGTCTGTAGCAACAGGATCCTTCAGGAACCCAGGCACTTTGCTTCAGGCACACTCATTTCCTGACTCGCTATGTTGCAGGCTTCCAGCCCGAGCCTGTTTTCTTACCATATGGTCCACTTCCTGCAATATCTCTTCCCTCTTTTCTCCTTCTATCTTAAAATACATTTTCTTCCATTTCATTTATAATGTGTGGTTTGTCATTTCAGCAATCAGTGATGTTCAGTGATGTATCCATAGACTTCTCTCCGGAAGAGTGGGAATACCTGGACTTGGAACAGAAGGACTTGTACAGAGATGTGATGTTGGAGAACTACAGCAACTTGGTCTCACTGGGTAAGGTCAGCTGCTTCTAGGAATTTAGACTCTGTTCTCTGTAACATCAACTTTTTCCTCTGGAAATTTCAAGAGTATCTTTTAGGAAACTATCTAAATTTTTGCTCCACTTTCTAAAGGGAACACTTTGAGCTTTATTTCACTGGAAGTGAGCACCTTCATTAAGCACATCCACCCTCCCCATCCTTAAGTAGCCCTTGGGCCTTCCTTAATAACGAAGGGGCTGGGTTTGAGATCTTTGTGATTTGTAGCCTTACCAGTGTCAAAGAAAACAAGTTTCACTTTGTGTTTGGATTCAGAATTACTTTAGATGTTTTGTTGCTTGTTGGTATATTTGTAAGGGAAATAGCTAGATCCTGTTTATTGAGTTTGCTCTATCAAAAGATTGATTTATGTAGTGGTAAAATGGATCAACAGCATTTATTTACAATTCAAGAGAACTCATACCTTTCATTAATAAACAAACATATTCAGTTTTACCAGTTTTACCTACTTTAATGCTTGAAAATTAAAAACGTAAGAATTTTGTTCATGTGTTTTATTGCACAGCAAGATGAGTATAGTTAATAATAATGTATATTGTATATTTCAAAATGGCTACAAGA
Organism: Chlorocebus sabaeus; assembly: GCF_047675955.1. Classification (NCBI taxonomy): domain Eukaryota; kingdom Metazoa; phylum Chordata; class Mammalia; order Primates; family Cercopithecidae; genus Chlorocebus; species Chlorocebus sabaeus. Next base: position 22,520,137 of record NC_132909.1, read on the forward strand.
GAGTGTTTTTAGTGTCCTCACTACAAAGAAAAGAAATAATAAATATTTGAGGTGATGGATATGCTAATTACCCTGATTTGCTAATTCCACAGTAACACGTATCAAAACATCACATTGTAGCCTATAAATATATACAATTATTAGTCAAAATAATTATTAGTGAGTATATGGAAAAACTGGAACCCTCATACATTACAGTGGGGATATAAGATGTTAAAGATACGACCCTGTAATTCTTCTCCTAAATGTTTACTCAAGAGAAATAAAAACATGTGTCTATACAAAGATGTATAAGTATTCACAGCAGCATTATTCACAATGTCTAAATAAATGGATAAATAAAATATGGCACAGTCATACAATAGACTATTCATTGAAGGACCAAACTACTGATACATGTTATAGCATGCAAGAATATCAAAAACACGATGCTAAGTGAAAGAAGCCAGGTGCAAAAGATTACATATTATATGATTCTATTTATATAAAATGCCCAGAAAAAGCAAATCTGTAGAGACAAAAAGAAGATCAATGGATGTCTGGGGCTGGGAGTAGGAATGAGGATTGACTGCTAGTGACCAGCAGGGATGTTTGGGGGATGATGGAAATAGAATTTCTAAGTGTTGATTGTGGTGATGTTTGCACAACTCTGTAAATTTACTAAAAATCATTGAATTGTACACTTAAAACAGGTAGATTTTATGTTACGTAAATTATATTGCAGTAAAGCTGTTAAAATCCAAGAACTTTACATTTAATTTAACATTGTTTGAATATCCAAGAAATAATAATACATCTCCTAGGAAGCTTATTTTTCCTCTCAGCAAAAGAAGAATAACCAGTAGCTAATGAAATATGAATAGTGTTTGGTATATACTCTAGGCAATGTTTAGATACAGACATATATTAATATAGTATTAACAATAATCATATAAGATAGGTACTATGATTATCGCTATTTTATAGGGAAGGAAAAGGTAGCATAGAAGTAACTTGCCCAAGGCCACACAACTGGGACGTGGCTCAGGCAGGATTTGCACCCAGCAGTCTGTGATCTCAACCACTATTGCCCCTGAAGAAGAAACACTTATATGAATATAGATTTTGAAAAGATTTTTTCATTCCTTCTCTAATCTCTATTTATTGTGTAACCTTAATGTACATGTTATTAAAACATCTTTCACTTCTTTGTTTTGCCTTATCAATTACTGTTTTGACATATAATTTAACCAAGACTGAATCAAAGTAATTTTGATTTATTTTTTATTTTCATGTACCTTATATTCCTTTTCTTCTAAGCAGGATGCTTCATTTCTAAACCAGATGTGATTTCCTTATTGGAGCAAGGAAAAGAGCCTTGGAAAGTTGTGAGGAAAGGAAGAAGACAATATCCAGGTGAGCGCCAGTTGGGCAGCCATCACCACAGGGAGCCCCAGATGGTTGGGGAAGAGGCACATCCTTATGTTGTTTAGAAAGCCCTCTTGAAAGGTCTGTGGCCCAAGGAGGAAAGGTCTGCAACCTGGGGAGCAAATTAAGGTCTTAGCTGGGGGGTACTAAAATAACCACTTATTTGTCCCATTTACCACTCTTCTTTTTTATTATTGTTCTCTCTAGTTTTCCTCCTCCTTGATGGAACTGAGGGGTGGGGTGGTGCTCTCTTTGGCTCACTATTGACAACCATTGTATATTTTGATTCAGTTGCTTTCCTCTTTTGCATTTTTTTTTTTTTTTTTCCTGAGATGGAATTTCGCTCTTGTTGCCAGGCTGGAGTGCAATGGCACAATCTTGGCTCACTGCAAGCTCCGCCTCCCGGGTTTACGCCATTCTCCTGCCTCAGCCTCCCGAGTATCTGGGACTACAGGCGCCTGCCACCTTGCCCAGCTAGTTTTTTGTATTTTTTAGTAGAGATGGGGTTTCACCGGGTTAGCCAGGATGGTCTCGATCTCCTGACCTCGTGATCCGCCTGCCTTGGCCTCCCAAAGTGCTGGGATTACAGGCTTGAGCCACCGCGCCCGGCGAGACAGGGTTTTGCCATGTTGGCAAGGCTGGTCTTGAACTCCTGACCTCAGGTGATCCGCCCGCCTCAGCCTCCCAAAGTGCTGAGATTACAGATGTGAGCCACCATGCCCGACCCCTCTTTTGCATTTATAGTGTCAGCTGAAGAATGACAAAGTTCATACATTTGGAAAGGAGAGCTTTATTTTTCATAAAGGGTTACAGCTTGCGAGGTGGTTATTCTGACAGACTGGGAAGTGTAGCCTAGGCTTCTGCCCAGAGACAGGCACTTCAAGGGAGGTAGAGGGTAAGACAGAAACATATGCTGAATGTTAGCCAAGTATACATGTTCAACAGGCTACAGGAGGAGCTATGAATACTCAGGACGGAGACTGTACACATGCATATTAGGTTAACATAAGTCCTATGATCACTTTAGGGTAGAGATTTAACATTTAAATGCATTATAAGTAGGACCTATACATTAAAAGGGTAAATGTAGGACACAAGTCCATGATCTGTGTATCCTTGGGAGACCAGTCAAAACCAGTCCAAGGCTGTAAGTTGTTTATCAAGAAGAAGCTGTGGACTGGAATAGCTGTCATGTTGGAACCATAAAAACAGGAGTGTGGAGTGGTGGGGGAGTGTTCTGATAAAGTAAGCGAAAGGGTCTTTCAGCCTTTGATTTTCTCAAGTTGACTTTTGAGAAAATCTAATGATCAGAAAGGTGAAAGGGATTGGAAGCAAATGGGTCATGACCAGCCTTCTGTTCCGCCATGTGCCATGACTAGGAACTTAAAGTTTGGGGGTCTTTAGCCAAAAGAGGGTCCTTCAGTCTCTCAGGGTTTAGGACTTTTACTTCCGTCTTTAATAAATAGATAGGTGGCTTCGGAGCTGGGCAGTGTCGTAGGCACTATCAGTGCAGTGGTAAACAACCAATCAAGTTTCTATCCCCACCGAATTTACCTTGTCATAAGAAAAACGTAATACCTATAAATAAATAGGAAATACAATGTCAGGTAATGAGAGTGCTATAACGAAAAGTATGCAGAGTAAGGGGATGGAGATGTGCAATGGGAAGACTATTTTAGTTATCAGAGAAGCCTTTTTTCCCCCATCTTTTCTCATAAATTATTAAAGGAAAATAAAAGACTACAAAAACGGTATGCTTGATATTGTAATCATATGTGTGTTATCAGCAACTAAAGTTTCATATGAATTATTCTAGAAGATAGCTCCTAGATCACAGAATATCATCCTTATTTGCTTTTTCCATCTATGTATCCATCTATCTTCACATTAAGAAGAAATATGGATATAGTAGACTCTAGAGAGAATGATCTCATTATCTTTCATTTACCTTGTCTAGGTGCTGTTTTCATCTCTCTTTGCAGATCTTGTTTCAAATGTTTTTGTTTTTGTTTTTTTTTGAGACGGAGTCTCGCTCTGTTGCACAGGCTGTAGTGTAGTGGCGCGATCTCGGCTCACTGCAAGTTGCACCTCCCGGTTTCTCGCCATTCCTCCTGCCTCAGCCTCCTGAGAAGCTGGGACTACAGGCGCCCGCCACCATGCCCGGTTAAGTTTTTTTATTTTTATTTTTTAGTAGAGTCAGGGTTTCACCACGTTAGCCAGGTTGGTCTCGATCTCCTGACCTTGTGTTCTGCCCGGCTCGGCCTCCCAAAGTGCTGGGATTCCAGGCGTAAGCACCGCACCCGGCTATGCCTGGCTAATTTTTATTGTAGAGGTGGGGTTTAACCATGTTGGTCAGGCTGGTTTCGAACTCCTGACCTCATGATCCACCCATCTTGGCCTCCCAAAGTGCTGGAATTACAGGTGAGAGCCACCACACCCGGCCACAAAAGGCTTTAAAAATGTTTTTATGGCCGGGCGCGGTGGCTCAAGCCTGTAATCCCAGCGCTTTGGGAGGCCGAGACGGGCGGATCACGAGGTCAGGAGATCAAGACCATCCTGGCTAACCCGGTGAAACCCCGTCTCTAGTAAAAAATACAAAAAAATAGCCGGGCGAGGTGGCGGGCGTCTGTAGTCCCAGCTACTCGGGAGGCTGAGGCAGGAGAATGGCGTAAACCCGGGAGGCGGAGCTTGCAGTGAGCCGAGATCCGGCCACTACACTCCAGCCTGGGCGACAGAGCGAGACTCCGTCTCAAAAAAAAAAAAAAAAAAAAAAAAAAATGTTTTTATACAGAGACATATGTTGTAATTTTGTATTTTCTTCTCTGTATATTCAGGTCTGGATGAGGATACTTATTTTAAGGTACTAGTTCTTATTTTATAACCATAGGGCCATTTCAGTGCCTACACTGTTTGTAATGTTCTATCTTCTGACTTAACCTTCTACCAAAAGAAAGAAAAACATGCTTTTTCCCTCTAATCTCTTAATCTTTTTTTTAAATTTAAATTTTGTTTTATTTATTTTTTTTGAGACGGAGTCTCGCTCTTTTGCCCAGGCTGGAGTGCAGTGGCGTGATCTTAGCTCACTGCAAGCTCTGCCTTCCGGGTTCACACCATTCTCCTGCCTCAGCCTCCCGAGTAGCTGGGACTACAGGCGCCTGCCACCACGCCCAGCTAAATTTTTTGTATTTTTAGTAGAGACGGGATTTCACCATGTTAGCCAGGATGGTGTCTATCTCCTGACCCTGTGATCCGCCTGCCTCGGCCTCCCAAAGTGCTGGGATTACAGGCATGAACCACCATGCCCAGCCCCCTAATCTATTTTAAAATTCACATTCAGGTAATTAAGTGACATCTACAATTATTAATACTCAAAATGTAATGCAGAGGTTCCAAGTGAATAAGATAATATCCATTTAGTCAGGAACCATTTCACCAAAATAATAACTGTTGGCTCAGAGTTAGACATCTTAAACAAGACCATGTATTTTTTCTTTCTTTCTTTTCTATTCTTCCTTTAAGAAAGTTTGATTAAACTATGAATAACATGCCTTCAGAAAAGTGGACAAATGACTTTCTTGAGGTGATATTTGAAAAGAGACATGAAGTAAGGGCTCAAGACATGTCATTTTCTGGGAAAAGGGCATTATGAGCTGATAGAAAAGATCTGAGTGGGGCGTTAGCCTTGCTTGTCTGAGGAATAACAAAGACGGCCACTATGGTCACAGCAGGGAAAGGGAAAGTAACAAGATGAGATCAGAGTTAGGCAAGGACCTGGTAACGTAATAACTAAGAGAAATCAAAAGCCACAGGCTGCTTGTATTCTAAAATGATTTCTCCAGTTGAGTGCAAAAGCAGGAAGCACCGATACAGAGGCAGTTTCAGTTGTTGAGTTAGACAGGGTGGTGGTTTGGATAAGAATGGCATTGTTAGGAAGTAGTAGGAAGCTGTTAGTCTCATGATGTGGTTGAAGGCACTGTCAAAAGAACATGCTGATAGGATTACAAGTGAACTAAGTGGGAAGGAGTGATATAAAAGGAGAAGAAATGGGTGTTGGCTTAAACAACTGGGTTAATAGCAGAATTTACTGAAGTGGGAAGATAGGAAGAGCAAGTTGGAAAGTTGACACTAAGAGTTTCTGTTTAAGATATTTTAAGTTTGATATGATTATTATCTGTCCAGTTTGAGATGTTGCATAGGCAGTTGAATATGTATACTCAGAACTCAGAGAGATTACAGCCTGGTTTATGTTTGGCTGTCTTGATGGTTGGAATTTACATTCATGGGTCTGGATGTGACCAACTAGGGAAGGCAGGCAGGTAAAATAAAGCAGATAAGGAGAAGCGGCCTGAGAACTGACTCATGGGTCACTCTACCATGTAGACCTTTGAAAGAGGGAAAGAGGAACAACAAAAAAGAAAGAAGGAGCACCCATTGAGATAAAATAAAAATAAAGCAAATGTTTCACCATGGAGGGAGCAGAGAATGAGGACTGAGAATTGACCCCGGGTGCTAGCAAGATGGAGAATCCTGGTAAGCTTGTCAAGAAAGATTTCAGTGGAGTCAGGATGAAAGCCCAAGTGGAGTGGCTTGATGAGAGAAGGGTTGGTGAGGCAGTAATGAGAATGAATATAAGACAACTCTTTGAAGGAATTATGTATAAAGGGAAGCTGGGAAATAGGGTTGGCAGTTACACTGGGGATATGGGTTAAAAAGCAGTGTATTTTATGACATTAGGGTGTGTTTGTGTGCTCATGGGAATGATTCTATGGGTGGAGGAAATCAGTACAGTAGAGAAAGGGCTTAATTGTTGGAGCAATGTCTTCAAGACTGGAGTGGGAAAGGATCCAGTGAGTAAGGGGGAATAAAAGGGAAAACAGTGTAGTTACGTGTGCAGGTAGGTTGGTCAGGATGGTGGAGAGAAGACAGCTTATTCTTCTGCTGCTGTTTTCTCAGTGAAATAAGAAAGATCAATAGAATGTGAGAGCGTCAATGGAATATTATTAGCATTCAGTTTGGGCTTATTCAGGATGTGATTAAAATTGATTCTCCGAAGTACAGTTCCTTAGATGTCAGGTTTTATTATTTTCAGATCTTTGTGCATTGTCCCTGTGTTGAAATGCAAATAGGACTTCCTTGGAACCAAATCTTATGTATCCCAGACTTCTTGTTTCAACAAAGTAAGGTGGTCGATACAGTGCCCAAATAGAGTAAGTCTAAGTGATTTATACGACATTTTCTGTTTAATTAAAGGTGGTTCTCTGCAAAGAGGAATCACATTTATGATTTTTTATATTTATATATTTTTACCTGATCAAAAAAGGGACTTTTCTACATTCTCATCAGAAGTGTTTAATAGACTAGAAATCCTTTGATCCAACAGATTTGGGACTGGTAATAGGTCTGTTAGTCATAAAAAAAAATGGGTCATATATTTTATGTACATACCATGCAAGTATTATTTTAACTTAGAACATTCAAATGTATGTCTGTTTGCCAGTATTTTTGATAGTGTCCAAGTCTTCGTTTCCATTGTCTCATTGTATTTCATTTTTCATCTAAATCACACACATAATACAAAGTCTATTATTTCCACTTTTATTTATTTTTAAAGTAGAATAGGAATCAAACTTGCAGTATGGGTACAGAATATTTCTTGATTGTTATGTTTTCTTTCATTTTTTACTATTGTATTTCCTACACTTAATTTTCAACAGCTGAGATTTTTAGCGATGTGTATTTATCACCAGTTTTCCGAAGTGTTCAATTTTGTTTTCATAGAATCAGTTGTTTCCTCGTTGTTATTCGTGAGTTTACACTTATGAATTTATTTAACGTTTATTAAATTAGATACTTTCAGGAAAAAAGTGAAACGCCCCTAAACTTGTTTGGAACAAACATAGTTGCCTCTTGTGAGGTGGGGTGCTTTGTCACCTGGGCCTGCGACTGTGGCTGTATCCCCAGGACATGACCAGCCACTGACCTGTCTCTGATACCCTAACCCCTTGTCTGTTGCCTCCTCTGGAGGTGAACAGTAGTAATTGCTGTCTGGCCTTGGAGAGGTAACCTGAGGGTTAAGTATATCTGACCACTTTGAACACAGCAGTTACCCTGTGTTTTGCCAGTGTCTCCACATCTGCTTCTTGCTCAGCAACTTCTTAATATGACCACCCTTGGTGGGACACCCTTAGCTTCTGTGCAGGAATCTCTTCCTTGTGATTTGGTGTATGATTTCTTCAATATACCCAATGCTAAATACTTTGTGAGTGTTTCAAAGTTTTCCTCATAAAGGTTATCTATATATTTTAAATTTTTGTAAGTATTATGAATGAGATCTTTTCCCTCATATTTTATTGTTAAATGTATATTCAAAGGTTATCGTTGTTTGTATTTTGATTTTGATATAAAATCAAATTTTTTTGACTTTATAAATTTTCTTTCTAAATTTTGTTGCCATTTATAATATTTAAACCTTTGAGTTTTCCAATTAGACAGGCATATCCTTTGGAAATAGAGTTTTACCTGTAATTCTTCTACCTCTGATTTTTTTTCCTGATTTTTTAATTGTGTTGACTAATAACTCTAATACTACATCATTAATAGTAGTGGTAATGTTAGGCAAACTGCCTTTTTGGTAAGATAATATATACTTTATCATTTAGGGAAGTATCATTACTGTTCCATTGAGCTTTTTTTAAAAAAAAATGAGGAACATGAGGCAGGAGGATTGCTTGAGCCCACGAGTTAGAGGCGGCAGTGAGCTGTGATTGCACCACTGCACTCCAGCCTGGGTGACGGAGGGAGATGCTGTTTCTTGGGAAAACAAATTCAGGAACAGTTCTGGTCTTTTTTAAGTTACCTTTTCAGCATCTATGGAATTGATTGTGATTTTTTTTTTTTTTCTCCTTCGCTGTGTTGGTATGTTAAATTGTCTTAATAGATTTCCCCATATTGAACCATTAAAACATTCTTCTTCTCCTTTTTTTTTTTTTTTTTTTTTTTTTGAGATGGAGTTTCACTTTTGTTGCCCAGGCTGGAGTGCAGTGGCACGATCTTGGCTCACTACCACCTCTGCCTCCTGGGTTGAAGTAATTCTTCTCCCAAGTAGCTCCAGGTAGCTGGGACTCAGCTCCTCCCAAGTAGCTGGGACTACAAGCGTGTGCCACCACGCCCTGCTAACTTTTGTATTTTTAATAGAGACAGGGTTTCACCATATTGGCCAGGCAGGTCTCGAACTCCTGACCTCGTGATCCACCCACCTTGGCCTCCCAAAGTGTTGGGATTACAGGTGTGAGCCACTGCGCCCAGCCTAAAACATTCTTGTAATAAACACCCCTTGGGTCTTTCAGTGTGCTGTTTTAAAGTGTTCAGAAAATTGGTGTGTAGTTTTCTTTTTGTGAGCGATCTTTATTTCAGTATCACTTTATGAAAACAGTTTGGAAGTCCTGATTCTTCTTAGTTGAAAAAGAATTTTGATAGCCTGTCTTTAAGCTTAAGTAAGTTTTGTAAAGCTTTATTTTTGGCAAAAGGGATGGTAAGTCTGACCACATTCTCTATTTGCTCTGTCGGAGTTGATCTATGTAAACATTTTATTAATATCTATCTCTTCCATGGTCAGTTTTGATAAATTATATTTTTCTAAACAATTACACATTTTAGGCTGGGCATGTGGCTCATGCCTGTAATCCCAGCACTTTGGGAGGCTGAGGTGGGTAGATCATGAGGTCAGGAGTTCAAGACCAGCCTGGCTAAGATGGTGAAACCCCGTCTCTACTAAAAATACAAAAATTAGCCAGGTGCGGTGGCATGCAGTTGTAATCGCAGCTACTTGGGAGGCTGAGGCAGGAGAATTGCTTGAAGGCAGTGGGGCGGGGTGGGGTTCGGCGGGCAGAGGTGGAGGTTGCAGTGAACAGAGATCACGCTACTGAACTCTAGCCTGGTGACAGACTGAGACTCTGTTCAAAAACCAAAAAACAAAAAAAAACCCAACAAATTATCCATTTTAGCTATGTTTTCAAATTTATTAGCATAGTCATCTGTCCTCTGTATTCATGATCATTTTCACTTTGTTCTTATTTCTATGTCTGTACGTTCTTGCTGGTTTCAATATCTTAACCAAGGTTTATATTTTGTTGATTAAAAAACTGGTTTATGAGGCCAGGCGCGGTGGCTCACGCCAGTAATCCCTGCACTTTGGGAGGCCAAGGCGGGTGGATCACCTGAGGTCTAGAGTTTTTGACCAGCCTAGCCAACATGATGAAACCCGTCTCTACTAAAAATACAAAAAATTAGCTGGGCATGGCGGCATGTGCCTGTAATCCCAGCTACTCGGAAGACTGAGGCAGGAGAATCGCTTGAACCAGGAGGTGGAGGTTGCAGCGATGCAAGATCACGCCACTGCACCCCAGCCTGGGCAACAAGAGCAAAACTCCATCTCAAAAAAAAAAAAAATTGTTTATGCTGTATTACTTCTATTTCTGTATTCTGATTTTGCTTTTATATTGGTTAATATTTTTCTTCTGCTTTGCTTCAGCTTAATTTTATTTTCTTTTTTTGAGTGAGTCTTTTAATGATGTTTTTCACTTTTGCTGTGTTTTAGTTTTTAAATTTTCTTATAAGCACTGTGGTTATATTTTATAGATACTTATATGGAAGTTTTCAAAATGTAGACTTTATTATTATTATTATTTTTTTTTTTTTTTTAAAGAAACAGAGTCTTGCTCTGTCACCCAACCTAGAGTGCGGTGGCATAGACAGAGCTCACTGCAGCCTTGACCTCCTGGGCTCAAGCACTTCTCCTACCTTAGTCTCCCAAGTAGCTGGGACTATAGCACACTACCATGCCCACCTAATTTTTTAATTTATTTTTTTTAGAGATGAGGTCTTGCCATGTTGCCCTGACTGCTCTCAAACTCCTGGGCTGAAGAAATCCTCCTGCCTTAGCCTCCTAAAGTACTGGGATTACAGGTGTGAGCCACTGCACCCGGCCTCCCATTATTTTCAAAAAACCAAAAATACAGCCAGGTGCCCTGGCTCATGCCTGTAATCCCAGCACTTTGGGACGCGGAGGCGGGAGGATCACTTGAGGTCAGGAGTTTGAGACCAGCCTGGTCAACATGGTGAAACCCTGTCTCTACTAAAAATACAAAAAAAAAAAAAAAAATAGCCAGGTGTGGTGGTACATACACACCTGTAATCCCAGCTACTCGGGAGGCTGAGGCAGGAGAATCACTTGAACCCAGGAGGTAGAGGCTGCAGTGAGCCGAGGTCACACCACTGCATTCCAGCCTGGGTGACAGGGGAGAGTCCATCTCAAAAAACAAACAAACAAAAACAAAAATACTGTTTCAGATCTTATTTTCCTATGGACCTAAGAGTTATTTAATATAGGTAGATTTTACTTTTAATTTTTTAATTTTGTTATTCTAGTTTTAGTAGAAAATGTCTATATGATTTCAACCTTTTTTTTTTTTTTTGCTAACTCCTAGTTGTGTGTCTAGATTTCAGCTTCTTAATAGAGACCACATTGTCATAATTGAAAACCTCTCCTGTTTCTTTCTCATACACAACTTATTCAGCACGTAGATTTTCCTCTGGCTGTTCCTGTTGCTGGCTTGCTATCCTCTGGCCTACATCTAATGTGACGTTTCTTAGCAAGTCCTTCACATTCAGATGACTGCAGCATTTGAACATGCACATTACTTTTGTCCACATTACTGAGTTACAAGCATATCCTATCTTTTTGTGCCATGAATTTCATAAGAACTTCAATAAGATACAGATGTGTTTTCCTGTCTAAAAAATCACTGATACACATTTCCTAAAAATACAGGAATGGCCTTAACTATGAGGGAATGGAAAGGAGAAAACTTGAGCAATAGGAGGAAAGAACAAAACCAGTTGAACATTTGTCAAATGAATGGGTAATAGAATAAGTTGAAGGGGAGGCTGAGTAGATAGAACTCCTCAATACCTTTGCTATGGTGTAGAAACAAAGAAAAAGTTACCCATAGCTATGTGAAGGAGCGAATGGGCAGTGCACTGCATAGGTAAGGGCATAAGCGGTGGCAGATGCATAGGAATATATATATAGCCACCTATTTCCACTCTTGTATTTAGCTGGGCTACCTTGGATGAATAAAGAGAATATTTAATCATTGTAGTAAGGCATGAGAGACTAGAGGCAGAGAGATACATTTAGAACAAGTATATAGCTATGGGAATTAAATGAGTAAAACCTATTATATGCTTAGCATTTATTACTTAATGTAGAGTTAACTAGGGATTGTTTCTGTCCTTGAGGAGGTTTATAGGTAAGAATAAACAGTATGACAATTGGAGAAGTTAATAAATATATAATTTTTAAATTGAGAGCTATTGTAAAGGCAAGGAATAGAGAATAGCAACATGGATCTAGGTACTATTAATAGGGTCAACCTTAAAGGAAATGACATTTAATCTAAGATCTCAGGATGAAAGTAGCCAGCCATGCAAAGAGCCCAGTCAGGAGATTTGTGGGAGATAGAACAGACTGTGAAGAGTCCTAAGAGATGGAAGTAAGTTAGGACATGTGAGGTCTACAAGGAGACATCTCCAGGGAGCAGTAAAGGGGATACTGGGTTGAGATCAACAGTGAGCTTGACTGGATTCTAAGAATGACGAAAGATGAAAAAAATGTAAGTATAGATTCTCAACCTCTCATCTTCATCAGAATTATCATGTAGAGAATATTAAATATCCTTCCAGGACTGCAGAGTCTGATCCAGGTGGTTTGGGTGGTGTCTAAACCTCAGTGTTAGTAACCAGCTCCATGGTGATTGTGATCCACACCTCAATATGAGAACCACTGACTTAAAATGTTTATTTAATCACCAATCTTGCTATATTGTATGAACTCTTATTTTTCCTGATGTTGCCTTTGGCTTTTTTTTTTCTTCCAAATTGTATAACCAATTTTAGAGTTTGGTTGAGGATTACTTTTGTTGTCTTTTATTTCTACATTAGAAATATTGCTTCTTTTAGTAAAAGAAAACAGCATGTGTTTGCTTTCTTGTTTCATTTTAGATTTGGATACCAAGTATGAAACCAAGAAGTTATCTTTAGAAAATGACATTTATGAAATAAATTTATCCCCGTGGAAGATAATGGAAAGAATTAAAAACCATGGCCTTAAGGGTCTCATTTTAAAACATGATTGGGAATCCACAGGAAAAATGGAAGGACAGGAGAGACCTCAAGAAGGATACTTCAGTAGTGTGAAAATGCCATCTGAAAAGGTGTCCTCTTACCAGAAACGCACATCTGTTACTTCACATCAGAGACTTCATTTTGTCGATAAACCCTATGAATGTAAGGAATGTGGGAAGGCGTTCAGAGTGCGCCAACAGCTTACTTTTCATCACAGAATTCATACTGGTGAAAAACCCTATGAATGTAAGGAGTGTGGGATGGCCTTCAGACAGACTGCACACCTTACTCGACATCAGAGACTTCATTCTGGTGAAAAACTCTATGAATGTAAGGAATGTGGGGAAGCTTTCATATGTGGTGCAGATCTTAGAGTACATCAGAAAATGCATATTGGTGAGAAGCCCTATGAATGTAAAGAATGTGGGAAGGCTTTTAGGGTACGAGGACAACTTACTCTGCATCAGAGGATTCATACTGGTGAGAAACCCTATGTGTGTAAAGAGTGTGGAAAGGCCTTTAGACAGTACGCACACCTGACTCGGCATCAGAAGCTTAATAGTGCTGACAGGCTCTATGAGTGCAAAGAATGTGGGAAGGCCTTTTTGTGTGGCTCTGGTCTTAGAGTACATCACAAACTTCATACTGGTGAGAAACCCTATGAATGTAAGGAATGCGGAAAGGCCTTTAGAGTGCGGCAACAACTAACATTGCATCAGAGAATTCACACTGGTGAGAAGCCCTATGAATGTAAGGAATGTGGGAAGACCTTCAGCCGTGGTTATCATCTTATTCTCCATCACAGAATTCATACTGGTGAAAAACCTTATGAATGTAAGGAATGCTGGAAAGCCTTTAGTCGCTACTCACAACTTATTTCACATCAGAGTATTCATATTGGTGTTAAGCCCTATGACTGTAAGGAATGCGGGAAGGCCTTTAGACTACTTTCACAACTCACACAGCATCAGAGTATTCATATTGGTGAGAAACCCTATAAATGTAAGGAATGTGGCAAGGCCTTTAGATTGCGCCAAAAACTTACTCTACATCAGAGCATTCATACTGGTGAAAAACCCTTTGAGTGTAAGGAATGTAGGAAGGCCTTTAGGCTTAATTCATCCCTTATTCAACATCTGAGAATTCATTCTGGTGAGAAACCCTATGAATGCAAGGAATGTAAGAAGGCCTTTAGGCAACATTCACACCTTACTCATCATCTGAAAATTCATAATGTAAAAATCTAAGAAAGTCTTTTCAACTTCTGTGTAATAGAACATTCTATGAATGTAGTAATTAATCTCTTTTGCTCCATACATGCAACTGACTTGGCATTAGAGATTTTATACCATTAAAAGAGTGTGATAATGTATTGTATTCCATCATCACTCAAACCTGAAACTTCAGCACATTTGTTCTAAAAACTAATCCTGTTATAAGAATGAGAAAGATACTTACCGTCATCCCTATCCCATCACTTTGTGTCATACTGGACAAGAAGCTTAACTGCTCTGTGCTTTAATTTTTTAATTTATGAAATGGTCATATAAGAGTGCAGCAATTTGACACTCTTTCAATCAAGAGGTGGAATTTACATCTCTCTGTTGTATATAGGCAGACTCTGTGACTGCTTCACCCCGTAGAATATGGTAGATGTACTGCTGTGCTGGTTTCTTGACTCAGACTTTACTGGTAGAGTTACTTCATCTCATGAAATGAGAGAACTGTCATGTTACAGAGTCTGGCTACTTTGCTGAAGAGACCACATGAAGAGGCCCTGAAACTACATAGAGAGGGAGAGGCACCTGCTGAACCCTGTCTTCTTGACATCCACCAAGATACCAGACATTTGAGTGAAATTTTGGATCTCCCAGACCAGCCACCAGCTAAATACCACTATGTGACTTGGTAACATCAACTGATGCCATGTAGAATGGAAGAATTGACCAGCTGAGACCCTGCCCAAATTTCTGACCCACAAAAACATGAGATATAATAAAATGGTTGTCATTTTAAGCCACTAAACTTTCTTTTATTATCATATTTAATATTTCTTTGTAGATAAATCATACTAAAGGCTATGGGCATAATGAATATAGAAATGCCTTCCACCAACATTTATCCTTCATTGAACTTGAGATATCTTATTAAAATATTGAAAGTAAGGAATTCCTTTCCAATTTGTTCATTAAAAAACAGATATCCTAGACCAGGTGAGGTGGCCCATGCCTGTAAATCCAGCACTTTGGGAGGCCAAGTAAGGAGGACTGCTTGAGGCGAGAAGTTCGAGACCAGTCTGGGCAACATCATGAGACCCTGTCTCTACCAAAAAAACTTTAAAAATTAGCTGGGCATGGTGGTGCATGCCTGTAGTCCTAGCTACTTGGGAGACTGAGGTGGGAGGATCACTTGAACCCAAGAGTTGAGGCTTCAGTGAGCTGTGATTGTACCACTGTACTCAAGCTTCAGTGACACAGCAAGACCCTGTCTCAAAAAAAAAAAAAAAAAAAAAAAAAACTACAATCAGCATTCTCTGGCCCCAGTCAATATTAAAAATTGACAAAGGATAACATGAAACTTTGGAAATCAAAAATCACCTTATTACAAAGCTCCATTAATTTTTTTAATTACTTCATTGTAGTTTTTGTAAATGCTAAATTGTCCTATATTTGGCCAATGGCAATCCCCTCAAATTGACTCCTGTGTCCTTTTATCATGAGCACTCCAACCTTTCAGTTTTTTTTTTTCTGAACCAAATGCATTGATGAGTTATGGAGCATACTAGAGCATTATTAACAAAGGAAAAGAATAGAATATTTACCTTGCCTATCCTTTACGAACTATATTTCAAGACAACCAAAAGTTGGTGAAGGAAAGTTGTTTATTATTAGAGAATTCCAACTGGTTAAAATGTCAAAGGAGGCGGGGCGCGGTGGCTCACTCCTGTAATCCCAGCACTTTGGGAGGCCGAGGCAGGCGGCTCACAAGGTCAGGAGATGGAGACCATCCTGGCTAAGATGGTGAAACCCCGTCTCTACTAAAAATACAAAAAATTAGCCGGGCGTGGTGATGGGTGCCTGTAGTCCCAGATACTTAGGAGGCTGAGGCAGGAGAATGGCCCGAACCTGGGAGGCGGAGCTTGCAGTGAGCCGAGATCGCGCCGCTGCACTCCAGCCTGGGCGACAGAGCGAGACTCCATCTCAAACCAAAAAAAAAAAAAAAAGATCAAATGAATGATAGACTTTGAAAATGACACTCTTTAATTTTGCAAAATCATGGATTTTCGTGGTGATAGCAATGGATGTGAAGACGATTAGGTGAAAAATGGATAGGAAGCTTATAATGCGTGGAGCAGAATGACAGGACACTAATCTATATTAACATCTAAATGAGATCAGCTAGATGCACTTGATATGATGAAATGGATGCACACTGTGGACACCTGTGAAGTTTTCTTGCCCCCCCCCCCAAAACTGAGAAGTACAAGTTAGTCTCCAAACCTAATTACCAGTTTACAGGAAACATGGGGAATAAAAGAACAAATTAACAACACAAAGAAGCAAACAACCAATGCAAAATTTGGGAAATTCTGCAGAAGTAATGGCCTATTTTTTTAACGAATACATGTCAAAAAAAAAAAAAAAAAAGACAAAAATGGAATCCTACACATTAAAGGAGACTTAAGAAATGTACCTTCAAATACAGTGTATGGAGCATTTTAGGATCCTTGTGTTAAAATGCTGCGCTTGGGATTTGTTTTAATCAATCATGGTGAGACAGGCAGACATGGAAATGATTGTCATGAAGGAAGAAGTTTATACACAGATCCCAGAAACAGGAGGCGTGGCATGGCATGCAAGGTCACCTAAAGAAGCACCCGGGTGTAGGCCGGGCGTGGGGGCTCACGCCTGTAATCCCAGCACTTTGGGAGGCCTAGGCGGGCGGATCATGAGGTCAGATCATCGAGACCATCCTGGCTAACACGGTGAAACCCCGTCTCTACTAAAAATACAAAAAATTAGCCAGGCGTGGTGGTGGGCGCCTGTCGTCCCAGCTACTTGGGAGGCTGAGGCAGGAGAATGGCATGAACCCGGGAGGTAGAACTTGCAGTGAGCTAAGATCGCGCCACTACACTCCAGCGTGGGTGACAGAGTGAGACACTGTCTCAAAAAAAAAAAAAAAAAAAGGGAAGTACCCAGGTGTATCAAGAGGCAGAGGGGGTGAGGGCAGAGTATGGCCCAGAGCTTTTACTGGGGGTTTTCATGGGAAGGAATGGACAAGGCAGGGGTAGGCACACTGGTAAGCTTAGGATTGGATAGTTTGAGTAATTTTATTGGTCTCTGGGCTCTAGGGGTGATTCCTAGTTGTCTAGTTAGGGCAGGGGAATATTGAATTGGAGTGTGAGAGTTTGATGAAGGAGATAGTTGGGCGTATGGGCTCTGGATTGGTTGGTCTGTATATGAAAGGCATGATTGCAAGTAGAATTTATCATCTGTGCATTAGCTTGCCCTGGGAGGGGCAGTCTGTCCAGGATTAAGGCCCCAAGTGGCCAGAGCATCAAGAATACAGAAAGTAAAGAAAACATAGTCAATACAAGATTTGAAGGAATAAAATGTCTCTAGATATTGTACAAATGTAAACATGGATTGGTTACTAAATGATACTAAGTAATTTATTGTTCATATGTCAGGCATGACTATGGCATTGTGGGTATATATGTGTGAGTCCTTAAGTGTTAGAGATTCATACTGAGGTATTTGAGGCTGAAATGTCATGCCTATGATTTACTTTTAAATACTTAAGAAAAACAAAAGGTGGGAGGGATACATGAAACAAGATTAGCAAAAAGTTGGTAAATGTTTAATCTGGGTCATTTGGTACACAGGGTTCATTATGCTGTTCTTACTATCTTTACATATATTTTAAATTTCCATCATAAAGTTTTTTAAGGTAGAAAATCAAGTTTGGGTCAGGCGTGGTGGCTCATGCCTGTAATCGCAGTACTTTGGGAGGCCGAGTTGGGTGGATCATTTGAGGTCAGGAAATCGAGACCATCCTGGCCAACACAGTGAAACTCCATCTCTAGTAAAAATTAGCTGGACATGGTGGCACGCGCCTGTAGTCCCAGCTACTTGGGAGGCTGAGGCAGGAGAATCGCTTGAACCTGGGAGGTGCAGGTTGCAGTGAGCTGAGATTGCACCACGGCACTCCAGCCTGGTGACAGAGCAAGACTCCATCTCAAAAAAGAAAAAAGAAAATCAAGTCTGAAATTGTAGACTGTTTAGTGATGAATGATCACGTGTTGCCTACAGATAACTTGGGGGAAATCACCAACCAAAGCTCTACTTGGTAGAAAATTTAAAGCAATGCATTTAGAATATCTGGATTGAGAAATAAGTATTTGTCTTGTTCACCACTCTGTTCACACACCTATGGTACCTATCACATAATAGGCAATTTATAAATGTGGTGGGAAAAAATAAGGATTAACTTAAGCCAGAAATGTTTTAAAACTAAGGTGAATAATGGCAAGTTGTTCATATGATCAAATAAATTAATGGAATAGTTAATAAAATAATAGACTAAGGATATTCTCTTTGAAAATAACATTAATATAAAAGTGGCATTTATTGAGGGAACATGACTCAACTTTATGTACGGAAAAGGTGAAATAGCTACATAATGAGATTTTTAAAAATTAAGTTACATATTACTATATACGTATATTTATACATATGTTTCTGTATTACTATATACATATATTTCAATATGTTGCAATCTAGAGAAATCGAAATGATTACAGTTGACTCCAGATACCAAAAAAACCCTGAACTAATCCATAAATAAAGGGGAAAAAGTACAGTTATGATCTTGTTTTTTAAAAACTAGAATCTATAGATTTACAGGCAGTAAAAAGCTTTAAAAAATATATAACCCGGCCTGGCGTGGTGGCTCACGCCTGTAATCCCAGCACTTTGGGAGGCCAAGTGGGCGGATCACGAGGTCAGGAGATCGAGACCATCCTGGCTAACACAGTGAAACCCCGTCTCTACTAAAAATACAAAAAATTAGCCAGGCGTGGTGGTGGGCGCCTGTAGTCCCAGCTACTGGGGAGGCTGAGGCAAGAGAGTGGCGTGAACCCAGGAGGCAGAGCTTGCAGCGAGCTGAGATTGGGCCACTGCACTCCAGCCTGGGCGACTGAGCACTGAGCGAGACTCCGTCTCAAAAAAAAGAAAAAAAGAATATATAACCCATAACAAAATCTTACTAGATCATTCTATAAGGCAACTATCCCAATGTAAAATTAGATGAGGATAAATACCTCCTAAAAAGCAAACTGTGGGCCAATTTTACTTAAGATACATGCAAACATTGGCAAAACAGTATCAGTAAATTGAACTCAATAGTCTATTAAAACAATTATAAAACATAAAATGATTTACTAGGAATACCCTGGGGCCTGGCCTGTTCTCATTTAAATATGTATCCAGATTGTAGGTTTCCTGACTTGAACAATGCAACAGTGTTATAAAAAATGACATGATTCAGTCACAGTATCTTTTAAATGGTTTCTATTCTCATTTATCTTAGTTTCATTGACTTTACAAAAGGAATGAACAATACATATAAAAATAGGAATTCAACACAAAAATTATTACCTTTTTTTTTAGTCTGTTTTGTGTTACTATAAAAGAATACTGGCTGGGCATGATGGCTCATGCCTGTAATCCCAGCACTTTGGGAGGCTGAGGCTGGTGGATCACTTGAGGTTAGGAGTTTGAGATCAGCCTGGCCAACATGGCGAAACCCCATCTCTACTAAAGATACAAAATTAGCCAGGCGTGGTGGCGCATGCCTGTAATCCCAGCTACTCGGGAGGCTGAGACAGGAGAATTGCTTGAACCTGGGAGGTGGAGGTTGCAGTGAGCTGAGACTGCACCACTGCACTCCAGCCTGGGCAACAGGAGCGAAACTACATCTCAAGAAGAAAAAAAAAAAAGAATACCACAGACTGGGTAATTTACAATGGACAGAAATTGACTCACAGTTCTGAAGGGTAGGAATTCCAAGATTAAAAGGCTGGCATCTGATAAGGACCTTCTTGCTCCATCATCTCGGCAGAAGGGCAGAGAGGGCGAGAGAGAGAGAGAGAGGGCAAGAGGGAGCCCAACTCATCTTTTGATAAGGAACCCACTCCTGTGATAATGGCATTAATCCATTCATGAAAGCAGAGTCCTCATGGCCCAATCACTTCTTAAAGGTCCCACCTCTTAATACTATTGCACTGGGGATCAAGTTTCTCCCTAAAACTTGGGGGTGAACACTAGGGGACACATTCAAATATAACGTGCCTTCTCTGGCCTACCAAATTCATGTTCTTCTCACATGCAAAATACATACACCCCATTCTGATTGCCCCAAAGTCTTAACTCTTTCCAGCACAAACTCAAAAGTTCAGTCTCAGCTAGATCAGATATGGTGAGACAAGGCATGATTTATCCTCAGGCAAATTTTCCTCCAGCTGTTAGTCTATGAAATCAAGCAAGATATTTACTCCCAAGACACAACAGTGGGACAGGCATAGCCTAGACATTCCTATTCTGAAAGAAATAGGGAAGAAAAAGGGGATAACTGGTCCCAAGTAAGTCCAAAACCCAACAGTGCAAACAACTAACTCCTTTTTTGAGATAGTCTCACTGTGTCACCCAGGCTAGAGTGCAATGCCATGATCTCAGCCCACTGCAACCTCTGTCTCCACGTTCAAGCGATTCTCCTGCCTCAGCCTCCTGAGTAGTCGGGATTACAGGCATCTGCCACCATGCCCAGCTAATTTTTGTATTTTTAGTAGAGATGGGATTTCGCCATGTTGGCCAGGCTGGTCTTGAATTCCTGACCTCAGGTGATCCGCCTGCGTTGGCCTTCCAAAGTGCTGGGATTACAGGCATGAGCCACCATGCCCAGCCAAACAACATTAACTCTTAAGGCTCCAGAAGACTCTTCCTTAACTATGTGACCTACTTGGACACACTGGGGTGGGTCCTTGCCCCCATGGCTTTGCTGGGTTCATGCCACACAGCATCTGTCACAGGTTGGAGTTTCACACTGGCAGGTCTTCAGTTCTGGGGTCTTGGGGATGGCCTCACTCCATTAGGCACTGTCCTAGTGGGGACTCTCTGCAGTGGTTCCATGGACAAGTCTGACTGGGCCCCCACGCTACCCAAGGCATCCTTTGAAATCGAAGTGAAGGAAGCCATGCCCCCATGACTCTCTCATTCTGCACTCCTGCCAAATTAGCACCACATGGATACTGTCACCACAAGCTTACAGTTTATGCCCAGTGGCAGGTTGAGCCACACCTGAGCCAGCAGGAACCAATGGCAGCCAAGGGGCACGCTACTGGCATGTGGGAAGCAGAGTCATGAGGCAGCATGAGCCAGTGAATGCTGTCTGTGATGGAAGGGGTAGCCTCAAAGAGTGCCAGAATGCCTTCGGGGTCATTCTCCCACCGTCTTGATAGCTCCTGGGTTCCTTCTATTTATAATAATCTTTTCAGCAGTCTCTGGAGATACAACCTTGGTTTGCTCTCCTAAACACACCTTTTCACTTCATAAATGGGCAGCCTGCAAATTCCATATCTTTTTGTTCTGCCTTTAATTATGTTTTATCTTTAAATCATTTCTACCTCTCACATCTTACTATATGCAGTTAAAAGAAAACATGTAACTCTTTCAGTATTCTGCTTAGAAATTTCTTCCACCAGATATTCAGTTCATTGGTCTTAAATTCTGCCTTCCAACAAAGCCCAAGGCATGGTCACAAATTCAGCCAAATTCTTTGTTAATTTCTAGTAAGGATGGCCTTTATTCTAGTTTCCAATACCTTGTTTCTCATTTCCTGCTGAGACCTCATCAGAATTGCCTTTGCCATCCCTATATTTGTCACCGTTCTGATCACAACCACTGAAGTAATCTCTAAAAAGTTTCAGACTTTCCGGCCGGGCGCGGTGGCTCAAGCCTGTAATCCCAGCACTTTGGGAGGTCGAGACGGGCGGATCACGAGGTCAGGAGATCGAGACCAGCCTGGCTAACATGGTGAAACCCCGTCTCTACTAAAAAATACAAAAAAACTAGCCGGGCGAGGTGGCGGGCACCTGTAGTCCCAGCTACTCGGGAGGCTGAGGCAGGAGAATGGCGTAAACCCGGGAGGCGGAGCTTGCAGTGAGCTGAGATCCAGCCACTGCACTCCAGCCTGGGCAACAGAGCCAGACTCCCTCTCAAAAAAAAAAAAAAAAAAAAAAAGTTTCAGACTTTCCATACAGCTCTTCTGAGCCCTCACCAGAATCACCCTTTAACATTCCACCCACAGCAATAGTCTCTTTCTAACATTCACTTCAAAACTTTTTCAGCTCTTCCCCATTACCTAGTTCCAAAGCCACTTTCAGGTATTCGTTATAGCAACTCCCCACTTTTCCAGTACCAATTTTCTGTCTTAGTCTGTTTTGTGTTGCTATAACAGAGCACTACAGACTCAGTAATTCACAGCAAACAGAAAAATATTGACTCATGGTTCTGGAGGCTGAGAAGCCCAAGATTGACAGGCTGACATCTTAGGAGTGCCCTCTTGCCATGTCATCTCATGGCAGAAGGGCAGAGAGGGGGTGAGAGAGACAGCAAGCCAGCAAAAGGGACCAAACTCATGCTTTATAAGAAACCCACTCATGTGAAAACAAACCCATTGCAGTGGTAACAGCATTAACTCCTTAATGAGGACAGAACCCTCATGGCCTAATCACCTCTTAACAATCCCACCTCTTAATACTGTTGCATTAGGGATGAAGTTTCTCCCAAAAACTTGGAAATGAACTTTGGGGGATACATTCAAACCACAGCACCTTCCACAAAATAAAAGTAAGTATTACCATAACTCCTTATTTTTAATCAAATCTCTGTAATGTCACTCTGTTCATAGATTAACATTTGTACCTCCAAGTCCAATTTGCTCAGATTGGGCAGATGTCATTGATTAGTCATTAATCATCTAGAATAATAAATCTTTCCCACCCAAGATTTCAAATTGCTTTTAATTTGTAAACAGTAAAATGTAACATGAAGAAGACTATTTTAAGTGCTATAGTAAAATTAGGTTTTGCTAATAGGACAGTGTGTTTCTCCTCTTAGGTAACATTTTCACATTAACAGAGGTCTTCTGGAGACAGTACATTTACTCAGAATTTCTGGAAAGTTGTTCCACAGAACACTAGTACTTAATCCTACTTGAAGGAAATGATTTTGTGAAACATGTGTGAGAGCGCTGTATACTATATTTCTTGGGGGAAAAAGTCATATTAAGTGCCTATCAAAATGAAAGAAAATGGAGTTTTATTTTATCTAACTCAGTGTAATTCAGACTTCACCGTAGAACTCCCATTCCCAATACCTGTTGCAGATGTGATTCTACTTTGGCAGATGCTGCCATAACCAAAAGGACTTCAAAGATGAAAATGTCAACATTATGGCAGATGTATGGTTACTTGTATGGCGAGGAAAGCAACTCCCGTCATGCTTTGTAACCAACTGCTTGCTTTTCTTGAATGATCCTTTTCAATAGACTAGAAAGCCCACTGGCCATATCTTTTATATTTACACTATATGTATTTAAACTTTCTTATTGATCAATATTTAGGTGAGAAGCAATTTCTTGCTGTGAAAAATACCTTATTGTACAGGTCTGTGTTTATTACTGTACATAAGTAAGAGTTCCTCTAAGGTATTTATCAAAAGTAGAATTGCTCAGTCATAGTTAATATTTATTTTCAACCTCACTAGATACTGTCATAGAAGTAGAGAGCATCAGTATGCTCCCAGTTCACAATCCCTTCAACCAGTGAAATATGTTTTCCTTATATCCTTACTTCTGGTATGCATAGTAATATTTTCCTGGTTAATAGTGAGTTGGGCATCTTTTCACATCTGCATATTGGCTCAACACTGTAACTTGCCAATTTATGTCTTTGCCTGTTCCTTTAAAAAAGTTTTTAAAATATAACAATTATAGGATTCTTAAAAAATAAAATTCTAGATAGTAGTCCTTTATTATAAATGGACTTACCTTCTCCCATATTGTTTTTATGTTGATATTGTCATATGAATACGTTAAATGTGGATACAGTCATAGCTTTCATTATTACCTAATAATCTTTTAAATTTTATTTTTTACTAGACTGTTGGTTTTCTAGGCAATCAGGTGTGTCAAGTGCAAATAGATATAATTTTGGTTTTATCCTAAATATTTATAGTGATTATTTTTAAAATTATTGTTATTGTAATAGAGTCTCCAGAACAAGGTTTTGTATTCATGGTGATAGCAGGCATCTGTTCATTTTCTCCAATTTAATGAAAATTACGTGGTGTAATGTTTACTCTAGGTCTGAGATAAATAGATTTTGTTGTGGCTCAGTTGTCTCAGTTCCGGTTTTTTTGTTTTTTTTTTTTAGAAATGTCTGCTAAATATAGTCAGATGCCTTTTTGGCTCATTGATACGATGTTTTTCTCCTTGAGTTTGTTAATGTGACAAGTTGTACTGTAGTCGTTAAGGCAGGTATGTTAAAATGAACAAGAATGTTCATTCATGTATGTTAAAATGAGCAAGAATGAACAAATAGACCAATGGAACAAAATGAAGAGCCCTGAAATATCTCTCTCTGTGTATATATATATATATGTGGTTGTCTAATTTGTGATAAAGTTTCCTCGGCCATGTGGTTGGGAAATGGTGGTCTTTTCAATAAAAAGCACTGGATCAGTTGTGTATCTGTTCTGATAAAAAATTCATCTTGACCCTTACCTCACACTATACATAAATCAATTCCAGATGCATGAGTGATCTAATCGTAAAAGGGAAAGCAAGAAGGGCTTCAGGAGAAAATGTAGAATATCTTTCTAGCATTGGAGAAGCAACACGATTTTTTTTTTTTTTTTTTTGAGAAATTTTGAGAAAAAAGCCAAATTTTAAATGATGATATTAAATTGTTTAAAAAACCAGCCGGGCATGGTGGCTCATGGCTGTAATCCCAGCACTTTGGGAGGCCGAGGTGGGTGGATCACCTGAGGTCAGGAGTTCGAGACCAGCTTGGCTAACATGGTGAAACCCCGTCTCTACTAAAAATACCAAAAAAAAAGAAAAAAAAAATTAGCCAGGCACGGTGGCACGCACCTGTAGCATTCCCAGCTACTTGGGAAGCTGAGGCAGGAGAATTGCTTGAACCTAGAAGGCAGAGGTTGCAGTGAGTTGAGATCACACCATTACATTCCAGCCTGGGTGACAAGAGCAAAACTTCGTCTCCAAAAATAAAAACAAAAAATTGTTTTTAAAAAACCAAGTGTGTTGGATATCAGTTGTTGTTGTTGTGTTGTTATAAGTATTCTACTGTGCCCCAGGCTCTTTTTTGTGCTACAGAGGCTGGAAGCCTTAGCACTACAGTTTTTAGACCCTCTTGCCTCTAGAATTCCAGATGTGATCTATGTTCTTCCAGTGAGATAAACTCATGCAAGATTAGGAAGACAGAAGAAAGCAGAAAGCAACAGCTTTGTCCTTCACCAGTGCTGATGGTATGAGGTTTTGCAGCAGCTTCTGATAGTGCCTTTGTCATGAAGGTATTTAACAAAAGTTGAGGTCATAAATTATATGATATTACCACAAATGATTAAAACATAAGGTTTGGTACATGTTGGGCCACTTTCAAAATATGCAAATTTAATGTAAAGTACATCCACAAGATACAGTTTTGGAATAAATGAAGGCTCCAGAAATATGTTGAGAAATAACATGGATGTAATTCCTGGCGAGGCACCTTTAGTTTTTATGATTTCAAAGTTAGTAAAATCATATATATATATGTGTGTGTGTGTGTGTGTGTGTATATACACACAAATATAAATATGAAAAAAATTGAGTAGTTGGAATTACAGATGTGCCTCACCATGCCTGGCTAATTTTTGTACTTTTTTGTAGAGTCAGCTGTTACCCAGGCTGGTCTTAAACTCCTGGGCTCAAGCCATTCACCTACCTCATCCTCCCAAAGTTCTGGGATTACAGGCTTGAGCCACCGTGCCTGTCCATGACCTGTTAATAAGAACAACAGGCCGGGCACGGTGGCTCAAGCCTGTAATCCCAGCACTTTGGGAGGCCGAGACGGGCGGATCACGAGGTCAGAAGATCAAGACCATCCTGGCTAACACGGTGAAACCCCGTCTCTACTAAAAAAAAAAAAAAATACAAAAAACTAGCCGGGCGAGGTGGTGGGCGCCTGTAGTCCCAGCTACTTGGGAGGCTGAGGCAGGAGAATGGCGTGAACCCGGGAGGCGGAGCTTGCAGTGAGCTGAAATCGCGCCACTGCACTCCAGCCTGGGCGACAGAGCGAGACTCTGTCTCAAAAAAAAAAAAAAAAAAAAAAAAAGGTTAGAATGACAGGTTTTAGATGTACAATGGAAGAGTTTTTGGAAAGGACATTGCTCTGTGTCAAATGATGGAGCATTTGACACGTGGGTTTTGTTTTTTTTTCTACTAAGAGAAACTGCAGATGTCTGAGAGGCAACTGAAAATATTAATAGTACAGATTTAGATACTGAGAAAAGAAATGAAACTCTCTGAAAGAAACACTCTTATTCTGCATGATTATGATGAATTGAAGATTCAAACCGCTTTTTTCAAACTGAAAAATACGAGAAAAGAATCTGAAGAAAATCCTATTTCAGAAGGTCAGTGAGCATGATATCGGACTAAGCGCACCATCATTTGATACAGAGCAGGGCCCTTTCCAAAAATCCCTCCATTGTACCT
The DNA here is from genome assembly GCF_047675955.1 of Chlorocebus sabaeus. NCBI lineage: Eukaryota > Metazoa > Chordata > Mammalia > Primates > Cercopithecidae > Chlorocebus > Chlorocebus sabaeus. Next base: position 22,546,567 of record NC_132909.1, read on the forward strand.
CAGTGAAGTCAGGCGTTAATTCTCTGGTGCTATTGGGCAAGGAAAATGACCCACAGTTAGTTATGTTCACCAGCAGTCTCCTCACCAGAGAGGGTGTGAAGAATTTAGCCCCTAGTGTCAGAAGGCCTCAAAACTTAGTCAAAACAAGGCCAGGTGCAGTGGCTCAAGCCTGTAATCTCAGCACTTTGGGAGGTCAAGGCAGGCGGATCACTTGAGGCCAGGAGTTTGAGACCAGCCTGGCCAATGTGGTGAAACCCTGTCTCTACTAAAAATACAAAAAATTAGCTAGGCGTGGTGGTGGGCACCTGTAATCTCCGCTACTCAGGAGGCTGAGGCAGGAGAATCCTTTGAACTTGGGAGGCTGAGGTTGCAGTGAGACAGTATTGTGCCACCACACTCCAGGCAGGGTGACAAAGTGAGACTTTGTTTCAAAAAAAAAAAAAAGTCAAAACAGAAAGAGAATATGATGGAGATATTTTAATAATTCTTTTTATTGCTTTTTTTAATGGAGTGTTGATTTCCTTACATAAATTTAATTGTAAACAGGTACATAGGACTGTGATTTTGAATTTAAAAAATACTTTGGGACTTCAGCCTTCTTAGTAGTTTTGTTTGTTTGTTTGTTTGTTTTTGATATGGAGTCTTGCTCTGTCGCCCAGGCTGGAGTTCAGTGACATGATCTTGGCTCACTGCAACCTCCGTCTCCCAGGTTCAAGCGATTTTCCTGCCTCAGCCTCCGAGTAGCTGGGACTACAGGTGTGCGCCACCATGCCCGGCTAAATTTTTTTGTATTTTTAGTAGAGACGAGGTTTCACCATGTTGGCCAGGCTGGTATCGAACTCCTGACGTCAGGTGATCCACCTGCCTCGGCCTCCCAAAGTGATGGGATTACAGGCGTGAGGCACCGTGCCTGCCGCTTTAGGGTTATATAGTAGCTCAGATTTTTCATTTATCTCCTATTTCATGCATATCCTATTCTTTGCAAAATGAAACAAGATTGCCTAGGCATTTTCAAATATCTTCTAAAGTTTTATATTCTTAAGGAAAGAACAAAGTATTTCATGTATTAACTAATATATCAAAGAATTTGGGATACAGAAGATGCCTCAGGGTGGTCCCTGGTGGGCTTATCCCATTTCTTTCCTGAAGGAACGCAGGGCAGGACAAATTCAATCTTATCTGAGACCTCTCCAGTTAGTCTTTTTCTTTTGGAACGGAGTTCTGCTCTTGTTGCCCAAGCTTGGGTGCAATGGCGGGTCTCAGCTTAATGCAACCTCCGCTACCCGGGTTCAAGCGATTCTCCTGCCTCAGCCTCCCTAGTAGCTGAGATTACAGGCGCGCGCGACCACGCTCGGCTAATTTTTTGTATTTCTAGTAGAACGATACATTCACAATTGCAGGAGATACGACACACACACACACACACACACACACACACACACACACAGAGAGAGAGAGAGAGAGAGAGAAAGGGAGAGCGCAGTGAGCACGAGCGACCTTTCTAGATCTAGGTCCTGCTCCAGGTTCTGGTGGGCTTTGAGAGTGTGCCCACACCTTGCTTGAGTGTATGCAGTGAGTAACTGCTAGGTGTTTAGTACACGTATTAGGCACCTGCTGGTGCCAAAACTTCTTTCTAAATCCTCCGCAGCTGAGCCTGGTGCCTCACGCCTGTAGTCCCAGCACTTTGGGAGGCTCAGGCGGGAGGATCTTTTAAGCCCAGGAGTTCGACTTGGGTTGGGTAACATCGCGAGCTCTGGTCTCTATAAAAATTTAAAAAATTAGTTTGGCGTGGTGGCGCGCGCCTGCAGTCCCAGCTACTCTGGAGGCTCAGGTGGGAGGGCAGCTTGAGCCCGGGAGGTCGAGGCTGCAGTGAGCTGTAAATAATCACGCCACTGCACTCCAGTCTGGGCGACAGAGCGAGACCCTGCCTTAAGAAAAAAATAAATAAAAAAGTATTCCTCAGCGACAAAAACAAACGCAAGCCCGAGCTCGCCTCAGCCCCAGGCAGCCTGGAAAGCCCTCACGCCCCGAGCGTCCAAAGCTCCAGCGCCCGCGCATGCGCACTCCGCGCAGCCTGTTGGGGCTGGAACCAGTCCCTCCCATCGGCGGACTACATTTCCCACAGGCCTCCGCGCGCAGTTCTTTCCGGCTTCCCTGCTGGTGTCGGCTCCGAGAGGTGAGTTGGTCGCGTGCACCCAGGCAATGGGCGCGGGGGCGGCGCGGGGGCGGCGCGGACCTCTGTGTGAGCCAGGAGGCCGTAGCTGTGGAGTTTGTGGCGCTGACTGGGCGCCGGGTGCCCTGTTGCGTCCTCTGCCTTACCGCTTCAGAGCCGCGCAGGTCCAGCGGCCCGGAATGGCTCCGAGTTAGATGCGGGAACCCCGGAGTGAATGAAGGCCCCCAAACAAAAAGACGCAGTCTGAAGAAGGACTGCAGATTGCACAGCTTTACCCGAGCTCCCTCCCATGGAAACTGCGGGGAACTTGGAGACAGATTCCAGCCCCTTCTTCGTGTACCTGGCCTTTCTCTCTGAAACGGGAAAGGGTCAGCTTTATTCCAGGCTCCCTGTTATTTCCATCGGGTTTTGCGCGCAGTAGACGGAGGGAGCAAGTGCGCTAGCGGGGGTGTGTCCTGATCAGCCAAGGCAGGCTGCAGTAAAGGCCTGGGGTCTCAAGATTCCCGTCTCCTTTCCCAATCCTGCTGTTCTTTAGGAAGGCAGCCGGGAGAGGAGGAAATGATTGCTGTTGCATATACACAAGTCAGCATCCAGATGAGTGTTTCCTTTTTGTTCCATGAAGTGTAATTTTTATTTTTCTGGGCGTGGGGACATTTGCTTTCCTCTTCTGTGAAGGGGTGAAAATCAGCTCGGACTGAACAATGAAGCAGCTCTGTCATTAATCAGGCTAGGAAGGAAGAGACAGATAAATCCAGTTGCAAATTTAATAGAAAACATGATTTCTTCCCAGATGGTGCAGTAGTTGTAAAATGGCATAATGACTCCCTCTTTGAGAGATTACAGTTTTCTTACCAGTGATGTTCTAGACTTGCTTTGCTGTTTTCATTCTATTACTGGGGATACCCTCTTGATTACACTCATGATTGCATTCAATATCTCATTAATTCCTGCCTCTCATAATCTCACCTCGGAAACAACAGCCACTCCAGATCGCAGCTGTCATTAGATCCTCCTTAGAATCCTTCAGCTGGAACTCAACCGTTTACAAAAAGAGCTTTTCTCCTCTCTCTCGTCCATCCTATTCCAACCCTTCCTGTGGAATTTTCTCCCTATCTACCAGTCAATAGATATGATTTTGTCGGGCTATGCGGGCTTGTTCCCGTTAATCTTCAGCTGGTTAGGCTTTAACTCCTGAAATGTCCTGTCCACTGACCTGGTGCTTTGGCCTTCTTTCCCAGTGAATGATGGGGTGATCAGGGTAGATTCCAACTTCCTACCCCTTTCCAATAGGTTTTTGTTTTGTTTTGTTTTGTTTTTGAGATGGACTCTGGGTCTGTTTTTTGACCCAGGTGTGTTACTAGGTGTGTTACTCAGGCTGGAGTGCAGTGACAGGATGGGCTCACTGCAACCTCCGCCTCCTAGGTTCAAGGGATTCTCCTGCCTCAGCCTCTCCAGTAGCTAGGATTACAGGGATGAGTCACCGTGCCTGGCTTCCAGTAGGTATTGACATGAGCATTTGGCAGTAATTTAGTTTCTCTTATGAGCTGCCTCTTTCTAATCATTTGGATGGTCTGGAAGTAAACCTCCTGAAGAGAAGCTAACTGCAGAACTTTATTTTATTTTATTATTTATTTATTTATTTATTTATTTATTGGAGACAGAGTCTTGCTCTGTCGCCCAGGCTGGAGTGCAGTGGCGCGATCTCGGCTCATGGCAAGCTCCGCCTCCCGGGTTCACGCCATTCTCCTGCTTCAGCCTCCTGAGTAGCTGGGACTACAGGCGCCCGCCACCGCGCCCGGCTAATTTTTTGTATTTTTAGTAGAGATGGGGTTTCACCGTGGTCTCGATCTCCTGACCTTGTGATCCGCCCGCCTCGGCCTCCCAAAGTACTGGGATTACAGGCGTGAGCCACCGCGCCCGACCAGAACTTTATTTTATTACTTACTTTTTTTTTTTTTTTTTTTTTTTTTTTTGCGGGGTGGGGGTACAGAGTCTCACTCTGTCCCTCAGGCTGGAGTGCAGTGAAGTGATCTTGCTCCCTGCAGCTTGGACCTCCCTGGCTCAAGTGATCCTCCCACCTCAGCCTCCTGAGTGGCTGAGACCACAGGTACGTGGCCCCACGCCCAATTTTTAAAATTTTTTGTAGAAATGAGGTCTCCCTATGTTGCACAGGCTGATCTCAAACTCCTGGACTCAAGGAATTCTTCCACCTCAGCCTCCCAAAGTGTTGAGATTACAGGCATGAGCCACCGCGCAGAACTTTCATTCGATGGTGATTAGTTGAGGAGTTTACAGTTTAGATGGAATGACACACTAGGTCTCTTTGATCCCCACCGCCCTGAGTTCAAAAGCAGGGAAAGGTAAGGAGGTGGTTTGGCGACAGGATCTTTTCTGCTTTTGAGGCTTTTAAGGAGTGATAATATGATAGGGTTTTTAGTGGAGAGGTCTGTGTTAACAAGGGAAGGGGTTATTAGAAGGGAAGGGAAGACAGTAGTAATTTGGAAAGTGGTTTGAAGTTTTTGACAGGGTGAGTTTGTTTCACGCCACGTATTTATCAGGTCTCATGAGATGCAGTTTAGTATAGTGACAGTCATATGGGTTATGGAGCTAAAGTAGCGGAGTTCTAGTCCTCAACCTGCCACTTAGAGCTGCCTGAGCTTGGGACAATTTATTTCATCTCTTTGTGCCATAGTTTCATCATCTGCAAAATGAGGATAATGATAGACCCTACTATATAGGATGGCTCTGAGTAGAGGAATTAATATATGCAAAACCCTTAGCTAATGCTTGGCACATAATAAATTCTCAGTAGATTTGTTACCTTTAGGTTATAATTTAATATTTTCCCTCATCACCCATATCCAAAAATTAGTATCCTACCACATTTGTCTTATCTGTGTACCCTCTTTTTGTAAACTGTTGATCATCAAGAAGGATTACCTGTCAACAGCAGGGCTGTGAAGAATGTTTTTTGTTTGTTTGTTTTTTGAGACAGAGTTTTGCTCTGTCATCCAGGTTGTAGTGCAGTGACACGATCTTGGCTCACTGCAACCACCACCCCCCAGGTTCAAGCCATTCTCCTGCCTCAGCCTCCCAAGTAGCTGGAATTACAGGTATACATCACCGTGCCTGGCTAATTTTTGTATTTTTAGTAGAGACAGGGTTTCACCATGTTGGCCAGGCTGGTCTTGAACTCCTGACCTAAGTGATCCGCCTGTGTTGGCCTCCCAAAGTGCTGGGAAGAATTCTAAAAATAATTGTGGGAAGACGCATATGTAGTATTCTTCATCTTTAGTAATATAGCTGACTTATGAAATGCTTATTTACTATTCTAAGTGCCTTATATGTAGTATCTTATTTATTTCTCATAACAATTCTTTCAGGTAGAAACTGTAGTTCTCACCATTTCATATGGGGGAATTGGAAAATAACCTAATATCATGCAGTTAAAAAAAAAAAGCATATATTGGTAATTACAACAGTATACTAAATATGGTCATTATGCATACTTAAAAAAAAAAAAATCTGGCTGGGCACGGTGGCTCATGCCTGTAATCCCAGCACTTTGGGAGGCCAAGGCAGGTGCATTACCCGAGGTCAGGAGTTTGAGACCAGCCTGGCCAAAATGGTGAAACCCCATCTCTACTGAAAATACAAAAATGAGCTGGGCGTGGTGGCACACACCTGTGATCCCAACTACTCGGGAGGCTGATAATCGCTTGAACCCAGGAGGTGGAAGTTACAGTGAGCTGAAATCGTGCCACTGCACTCCAGCCTGGGTGACAAAGCGAGACCTTGTCTCAAAAAAAAAAAAAAATTCCTTCCTGCTTTATTCAGCAATCTCATGATGAAGGGAAGAGATATCAATCTGATAGATATCGATCTGATGATGGCATGCACTGTCAAGTTTAGTCCAGATTATACTGAAGCTATAGGGTCTTTATGGAGGTAACTGGATTCATACAGATGTATGCCTTACAGTTTTTATTTTAATGATGTTATATGCAAAGTGAGACCAGTTGATCAAGGACACCCAACATCTGCTGGAGGGCTTCATAGGCATCTTAGCCAAAAGGACTGGTTCAGACGCAAAATAAACCTGTTTGTCCAGAAGATGTAAAAGGAAGCAGCATGGGGCTGCCTTCAGTGCTTAGAAGACGTCAGTTGGGGACTTTTTGCCATTCTTTTCTAGGCCGTACTCCAACACATGGGCAAATTAAATCATAGCGTTGGTTCATGAATGGGAAGCTGAAGTGAAAAAAAAAAGCCACTCAGGAAAAACAGCATCTGTTTTTACAGTATCCTTAGCTTTTTTTCTCAGTTAAAGGGAAGACTGAAAGAAAAACTTGAGCTGGGAAAGTCTTATTTGGAGTATTTGGGTATTTCAGGCTCACACTCTATTTAATGTGGTGATGCGTGTTGCTGGCTGTGACTGTAAACATTTTAACTGGTCCTACTAGGGAAACATGATTTTTTTTTTCTGTCAAAATAGTTTCACACTACACATGCTGGTATTTTCTTTTTTTAACACACTGGCTTCACATATTCAAAATTAAGGCAACATCATTTTTAATAGTTGCATCATTTTCAATGGTATGGATAAACAATAGGTTATTGAATCATTCCGAAATTAGGTTCCTTTCAGCTTTAATCCATTATAAACCATGCTGTCAGCATAGCTCTGCATAAATTTTTTTTTTTTTTTTTTGAGACAGAGTCTCCCTCTGTCACCCAGGCTAGAGTGCAATGGCACGATCTCAGCTCACTGCAACCTCCGTCTCCCACGTTCAAGTGATTCTTCTGCCCTAACCTCCCGAGTAGTTGGGATTACAGGCATCTGCCATCATGCCTGGCTAATTTTTGTATTTTTGTAGAGATGGGGTTTCACCGTGTTGGCCAGGCTGGTCTTGAACTCCTGACCTCAGGTGATCCGCCCACCTCAGCCTCCCAAAGTGCTTGAATTACAGGCGTGAGCCAGTGCCCCTGGCCATAGCTCTGCATAATCTTTATGTACAGATACAAACAGTCCCTTTAGTGTCGGAAGTGGAGCTTCTGATTCAGAGTTTACAGGGTTGAAATGCTGCTTCACATAGCTCTAAATGTGGACTGACCTACTGTCGGCGTCCCCACGACCTTGCTGATATAGAGCATCATCCGTCTTTGAGGTCTCCCAATGCAGTCCTTGTAAAAAGGTACATTTTGTTTGCTTTAACACTCATTTCTTTTCTTTTCTTTTCTTTTCCTTTCCTTTCTCTTCCTTTCTCCCTTTCTCTCTTTCTTTCTTTCTTTCACAGGATCTTACTCTGTTGCCCAGGCTTGAGTGCAGTGGCATGATCTCAGCTCACTGCAACCTCTGCTTCCCAGGCTCAAGCCATCCTCCTGCCTCAACCCCCTGAGTAACTAAGACTACAGGTGTATACACTACCATGCCTGGCTAATTTTTTAATTTTTTTTTGTAGAGACGAAGTCTCGCTATGTTGCCCAGATTTTGGTAACTACCATTCTACTCTCTACTTCTATGAGATCAAGTTTGTTTGTTTGTTTGTTTGTTTATTTTGAGACAGAGTTTTGCTCTTGTTGCCCAGGCTGGAGTGCAATGGTGTTATCTCAGCTCACCACAACCTCCTCCACCTCCCGGGTTTAAGTGATTCTCCTGCCTTAGCCTCCCGAGTAACTGGGATTACAGGTGTGCACCACCATGCTCAGCTAATTTTGTATTTTTGGTAGAGACGGGGTTTCTCCGTGTTGGTAAGGTTGTTCTTGAACTGCCAACCTCAGGTGATCCGCCTGCCTCAGCCTCCCAAAGTGCTGGGATTACAGGCGTGAGCCACTACCCCTGGCCGAGATCAACTTTTTAAGATTCCATTTATGAGTGAGATCATGTGGTGTTTATCTTTCTGTTTCTGGCTTATTTCTCTTAACATAACGTCCTTCCAGGTTCATCCATGTTGTCACAAATGACAGGTTTTGTTTCTTTATCATAGCTAAATAGTATTACATTTTATATACATAGCAGATTTTCTTTGTCCATTCATCCATTGATGGACACTTAGGTTGATTCCATGTGTTGGCCATTGTGAATAATGCTATAATAAATGTGAGAGTGCGGAGATCTCTTTGACATTCTGATTTCATTTCCTTTGGATATATACAGTAGCGTGATTGCTAGATCATATGGTAGTTCTATTTATAATTTTTTGAGGTCTTTCCATACTGTTTGTCATAATGACTGGCTTCCCAAAGTGTTGGGGTTACAGGCAGGAGCCACCATGCCCAGCCTGTTCAGATTTTTTATTTCTTCATAATTCAATCTTGGTAGGTTGTGTGTGTCAGGGAATTAATCATTTATTCTAGGTTATCCAATTCCCTGGTGTATATTTGTTCATAATAGTCTCTTGTATTTCTGTTGTATCAGTTGTAATGTCTCCTTTTTCATTTCTGGTTTTATTTGAATATTTTCAATATTTTCTGTTTTCTCTTGGTTAGTATAGCTTAGTTAGGTTTGTCAATTTTGTGAGGTTTTTTTCTTTTTGTAAAAAAAAAACAAACTCTTAATTTTATTGATTCTTTCTAATGGCTTTCTAGTCTGTGTCATTTATTTCTGCCCTAATCTTTGTTATTTTCTTCCTTCTAACTTGGGGCTATACCTGGATATTTACCTTTCCTCAGGTTTGGAAAGTTTTTTTGCTACTCTTTTTTTCTCTTTCCTCTTTCTTTTTTTTCCTTCCTTCCTTCCTTCCTTCCTTCCTTCCTTCCTTCCTTCCTTCCTTCCTCCCTCCCTCCCTCCCTTCCTTCCTTCCTTCCTTCCTCTCTCCCTCCCTCCCTCCCTCCCTCCCTCCCTCCTTCCTTCTTATCTCACTTCCTTTCCTTTCATCTCACTCTGTTGCCCAGGCTGGAGTGTAGTGGCATGATCATAGCTCACTGCAACCTTGAACTTCTGGGCCCAAGTGATCCTCCTGCCTCAGCCTCCTGAGTAGCTGGGACTACAGGCACCCACCACCACACCACCTATTTTTTTTTGTATTTTTTAGTAGAGACGGGGTTTCACCATGTTAGCCAGGATGGTCTCGATCTCCTGACCTCGTGATGCACCCTCCTTGGCCTCCCAAAGTGCTGGGATTACAAGCATGAGCCACCGCGCCTGGCCTATTTGAATTCTTTATCAGGCAGTTCAGATATCTCCATTTTTTTAGAGTCAATCAGTGGCACTTTATGTTGTCCTATTGGTGATATCATGTTTCCCTGATTGTTGTTGATCCTTGTGACCGTGCGTTGATGTCTGCACACTTGAAAGGACTGTGTATTTATTCCAGTCTTTGCAGAATGAGTTTCATCTGGGAAAGCCCATCAGTAGTCAGCCCATCCAGTGATTCTGGGCAGCCTGTCTGGTTTGGTTCTTAAGGCTGGGGCTGCTATGGTGGGTATAGTGCTGGGATGCTCCAAAAGGCTGGAACCACATTCTCTGATGTCGCACATAGCATGCCCCAAGGCCAGGACCAATCTGGCCAGTGCAGTGCTAGGGCACGCTCAAAGCCTGAGACCACTGTGAATGGTGCCATACTGTTATGTGCCTGATTGCAGAGGCCGCTGAGGCCTGCCTGTTGCTGAGGGCTGTTGGAGCCCAGGGCCTCTGATGTCAGCCTGATGGTGGTGGCAGCCTGGAGGTGGAGTTCATCATGAAAGCCTGAAGCCTGGGCAGCATGATCTTTCCTGATGCCAGAGCAGGTCTAGAGGGTCAATCTGTGGCTACTGGCCTGGAGTCTGGGGTTGGAAGTCTCCCTGTTGCTGGGCGGGCCTGGTGTTAGGGAACAGGCAAAAGTTCAGTGCTCACTTCCCTGACTTCCCCAAATGGGCAATACCTTTGTCTACACTGTGCTGCCTTGAGTTGGGGAAGGGTGACATGGGAAATGTCGAATCGTCCTTCCTGCATTCTTCAGTGCTGCTTTTCTTTTTCTGTTTTTTTTTTTTTTTTTTTTTTTTGAGACGGAGTCTCACTCTGTGGCCCAGGCTGAAATGCAGTGGCGTGATCTCCACTCACTGCAAGCTCCGCCTCCCGGGTTCATGCCATTCTCCTGCCTCAGCCTCCCAAGTAGCTGGGACTATAGGCGCCCACCACTGCACCCGGCTAATTTTTAGTAGAGTGGGGTTTCACCATGTTAGCCAGGGTGGTCTCGATCTCCCGACCTCGTGATCCGCCCATCTGGGCCTCCCAAAGTGCTGGGATTACAGGCGTGAGCCACTGCACCCGGCCCTGCTTTTCTTATATTGTGCTACAACCCAGTACTGCGATCTCTCACCTGGTTGCCTTAGCTATTGTGAAGGCATTTTTGTTCATGGATAATTGCTCAAACTGATGTTTCTACAGGTGGCCCATAGATGGAGAGAACTATTTTGCTATCTTCTGAGATTTAATATTTTTTGAAAGATTATTAGCTGGGCATGGTGGTGCCCACCTGTAGTCCCAGCTACTTGGAAATCTGAGGTGGGAGGCTGCTGTGAGCCGAGATCATGCCTCTGCAGTCCAGCCTGGGTAACAGAGTGAGACCCTGTTTTTGAAAAACAAAACAAAATCTACTGTTAGTTATTCCTGTTTTTTTTTTAGGGAATTGCTGATGATCAGATTTCTCCTGGTGAAGTAGAAATCCTTGCTTCAGAGACAAATACCTGAGTTGAAAGAGAAACTGGCTTTTAGGCTGGGTGTGGTGGCTCACACCTGTAATCCCAGCATTTTAGGAGGCTGAGGCGGACGAATCAGTTGAAGTCGGGAGTTCGAGACCAGCCTGGGCAACATGGTGAAACTCTGTCTTTACTATAAATACAAAAATTAGCTGGGCATAGTGGCAGGCGCCTGTAATCCCAGCTACTCGGGAGACTGAGGCAGGAGAATCGCTTGAACCCTGGAGGCAGAGGTTACAGTGAGCCACGATCGTGCCACTGCAGTTCAGCTTGGGTGACAGAACAAGACTCCGTCTGCAACTTAACTGATTCGACCCTTGGGCATTAGTTTCCTGAGCTATTAAAAGGAGAGCACTACATTGTAGAACAGTACTGAGGACAACTGACAGTGTGTATAAAGCACCTAACACATAGAGGTTCTCAATGAATGTTGTTGACCAACTGCAGGAATCATGAATCCCTTCCGTCCCCAGCTTGGATACTAAAAGGAAAGTGGGACCAGGCGCGGAGGCTCATGCCTGTAATCCCAGCCCTTTGGGAGGCTGAGGCAGGAGGATCACCTGAGGTCAGGAGTTCAAGACAAGCCTGGTCAACATGGCGAAACCCCGTCTCTACTAAAAATATAAAAATTCGCTGGGCGTGGTGGTGTGTACCTATAATCCCAGCTACTCAGGAGACTGAGGCAGGAGAATCGCTTGAACCCGGGAGCTGGAGGTTGCAGTGAGCTGAGATTGTGCCATTGCACTCCAGCCTGGGTGACAGAGTGAAATTCCATCTTAAAAAAAAGTCAATAAAAGAGAAGGAGTGGTGAAGGATGTCATGGTATGGGAGGCCCTGATGGGAAAACTGGAGTGGTGAGCTTCCTGGCTGGGGAAGGCAAGGGTAGCCTCACATTGGTGGAAGCTGCCAGGTTCAATCTGTGTGGTCTTTTAGTTGTTGTGTTTAGGCAGTTCAGGCAGGATTCTAGGGGCAGGATTCAGGGCCCATCTCAGTCCTGAAAAGTTGTCTTACAGTGAGGAGGAGCTGCTCAGAACAAATCTGAGTAATCCAGTGCCTGGACCAGATCCACATTGCCAGAGGGCGACCTGGTCAGAAATCCTCTTGCAGAAGTAGCTAGCCTTCTACACCAAGTTCATCATTTGTCACCTATTTCTTCAAAGCTTTTCTTTTTCTTCTCTTCTCTTCTCTTTTCTTTTCTTCTTTCGCTCTTGTTGCCCAGGCTGGAGTGTAATGGCACAATCTCGGCTCACCGCAACCTCTGCCTCCTGGGTTCAAAGATTCTCCTGCCTCAGCCTCCCGAGTAGCTGGAATTACAAGCATGTGCCACCACACCTGGCTAATTTTGTATTTTTAGTAGAGGCGGGGTTTCTCCATGTTCATCAGGCTGGTGTCGAACTCCTGACCTCAGGTGATCCGGCTGCCTCGGCCTCCCAAAGTGCTGAGATTACAGGCGAGAGCCACTGCACCTGGCCAGAGGTTGTATTTCTTTAAACTCCCTATACTTTTCCCTAGTTTATGTGGGTATAGGATAGGATGGGCATAGTGGTAGGTAGTAGTTTGGAAGAGCCAATGGAAGTAGTTTGGGAGAAGGAATGGAAGAGAAAAAAGTTTTCATATTTATGATGTACATCATTTTGGGAGCTCTGTGGCGCAGCTTATTTCATGGTTTCTTTTTTTTCTTTCAGCTCTGGCTTATCAGGACTCCGTAGTTCTCCAACAGAGAAGTCTTGAAAAGGACTGACCAGTTTTTGCACTTCTAAAACCATGGCCCATGTAAGTTAATGTTTCTCTGTCCTTTTCGAAATACTGTCAATTTCTGTATCATGTATATAGATTCATTTTTTATTCTGAAACTTCCTGCTTACCAGAGCTTCATCCAAGAACCTGCTCCATGGCTGGGCACGGTGACTCACGCCTGTAATCCCAGCACTTTGGGAGGCCGAGGTGGGCGGATCACTTGAGGTCAGGAGTTCGAGACCAGCCTGGCCAAGATGGCGAAACCCCGTCTCTACTAAAAATACAAAAATTAATCGGTGTGGTAGCAGGTGCCCAGGAGGCTGAGGCAGGAGAATCGCTGGAACCTGGGAGGTAGAGGCTGCAGTGAGCTGAGATCGTGCCACCGCACTCCAGTCGGGGCGACAGAACCTGCTCCAGTCCTTTTCCCTCCTGTGAGGACTGGGGACAGATAGCCCAGTGTTCTATGTGGCTATCCCTTCTCCCACTAATGTTGAGCATCTCCTACCTACAAAATCTGCTGTCAATAGCTGTGAGAGAGCGGAAATGAGATGTCCTGAGAAAACTGAAGGCATTCTCTGCAGAGTGTCCTCCTGTTAACATCTTCCGCTTTTCATTTTAAAACTTAAACTCCAGAAAAAGTATATTTTTCTCAGTACAGTGATTTTTGGCTTAGTTTTACATAGGAAAAATGGGTGTCCCCAATACATAATATGACTTTTTTTTTTTTTTGAAACAGAGTTTCACTCTTATCGCCTAGGCTGGAGTGCAGTGGCATGATCTCAGCTCACTGCAACCTCCACCTCCCGGGTTCAAGCGATTCTTCTGCCTCAGCCTCCCAAGTAGTGGAATTACAGGTGCCCACCACCATGCCTGGCTAATTTTTGTATTTTTAGTAGAGACGGGGTTTCACCATGTTGGCCAGACTCGTCTTGAACTCCTCACCTCAGGTGATCCACCTGCCTCGGCCTCCCAAAGTGCTGAGATTACAGGTGTGAGCCACTGCGCCCGGCCACAATATGATATTTTTAAAACGTTTTTCAAATTTTTTGTGGATATATGACATATATACAAAAAAATGCACAAACCATAAGTATATGGCTGAATGAATTTTCTTAAATTGAGTACATCTATGCTATCAGGTCAAGAAAGGAAAGCACCTCAGATGCTTTCAGTCACTCCCCACCCACCCACTGCCCAGGGTAACCACTATCCTGATGTCAAACACTATAATGTAATTTTGCTTATTTTTGCAACCTTGTTCAAGTGTGGCAGGTGTGTTGGTTCATGCCTATAATCCCAGCACTTGGGGAGGCTGAGGTGGGTGGATTGCTTAAGCTTAGGAGTTCCAGACCATCCTGAGCAACAAGGCAAATCCATGTCTCTACAAAAAATACAAAACCTAGCTGGGCATGGTAGCACACCTGTAGACGCAGCTACTCAGGAGGCTGAGGTGGGCGAATGACTAGAGCTCAGGAGGTGGAGGTTACAGTGAACTGAGATCGTACCATTGCACTCCAGCCTGGATGACAGAGCCAATCTCAAAAAGTCAAAACAAAACAAGAACTTTGTTCAAGTGGAATCATCATATAGTTCAATACAATTTTTTTTTTTTGAGATGGAGTCTGGCTCTGTCGCCCAGGCTGGAGTACAGTGGTGCGATCTCGGCTCACTGCAATCTTTTTTTTTTTTGTCTTTTTTTTTTTTTTCCTTTTTGTGGAGAACGGGGTCTCGCTATATTACCCAGGCAGGTCTCAAACTCCTGGGCTCAAGCTATCCTCCCGCCTCTGCCTCCCTGAGAGCTGAGATTACAGGTGTGAACCACCGTGCCTGGCCTCGGCTCACTGCAATCTCTACCCCCCAGGTTCAAGCGATTCTTATGCCTCAGCCTCCCAAGTAGCTGGGATTACAGGTGCCCGCCACCATGCCCAGCTAATTTTTTTTTTTTTTTTTTGTAGAGATGGGGTTTCACCATGTTGGCCAGGCTGGCCTCGAACTCCTGACTTCAAGTGATCCACCTGCCTTGACCTCCCAAAGTGCTGGGATTACATGCATGAGACACCATCCACCATGACACCCAGCCTTTTTTTTTTTTTTTTGAGATGGAATCTTACTCTCTCGCCCAGGCTGGGGTGCAGTGGCCAGATCTCAGCTCACTGCAAGCTCCGCCTCCCGGCTTTACGCCATTCTCCTGCCTCAGCCTCCCAAGTAGCTGGGACTACAGGCGCCCGCCACCTCGCCCGGCTAGTTTTTTGTATTTTTTAGTAGAGACGGGGTTTCACCGTGTTAGCCAGGATGGTCTCGATCTTCTGACCTCGTGATCCACCCGTCTCGGCCTCCCAAAGTGCTGGGATTACAGGCTTGAGCCACCGTGCCTGGCCTTTTTTTTTTTTTTTTTTGACACAAGTTCTCACGTGGTCACCCAGGCTGGAATGCAGTGGCATGATCCCAACTAACTGCAGCCCCGACCTCCCAGGCTCAGGTGATGCTCCCACCTAAGCCTTCTGAGTACTGGGGACTACAGGCACGTGCCACCACTCCTGGCTAATTTCTAAAATTTGTTGTAGAGATGGGGTCCCACTATGTTGCCTAAGCTGAACTCGAACTCCTGGGCTCAAGTGATTCTCCCACTTTAGCCCCCCAAAATATTGGCATTATAGGTGTGATCCACCGCTCCTGATCCAGTGCTTTTTTTTTTTTTTTTTTTAAACAAAAATAACATCCAGGAAGAATCTTGTTATATCCCAAATACAGTTGTTAGACCAATGGAACCATCTGCAGATGTTTTGAAATGTGTGTAACTATCATTCAAGGGCATATGTGTACCTGGTGCTGCTAGTGACTGAGGAGGTAACAGAGCACCATCCTGAGTGTCAGCTGTTCCTGCTGTTACATTCTTGCTGGAAACAATTTTCCATATTGTGCTTCACATGTAGCCCTCATTTTTGTCTAGTGTAAAATGAGTTCCTAATAGGTTGGAAAAGTATTGAAGAAAATTGTGGAGAAAGAAACAAAGCAAGTGAGAAAAATGAATTTAGTAAAAGAGATGATTAAAATACCAAAAGCAGGCTGGGCGCAGTGGCTCATGCCTGTAATCCCAGCACTTTGGGAGGCTGAGGTGGGCGGATCACGAGGTCAGGAGATCGAGACCATCCTGGCTAACCTGGTGAAACCCCGTCTCTACTTAAAAAAATACAAAAAATCAGCCGGGCGTGGTGGCAGGCGCCTGTAGTCCCAGCTACTTGGGAGGCTGAGGCAGGAGAATGACATAAACCTGGGAGGTGGAACTTGCAGTAAGCCAAGATCCTGCCACTGCAATCCAGCCTGGGCAACAGAACGAGACTCCGTCTCAAAAAAAAAAAAAAAAATACTAAAAGCAAAGATATTGTGTGTGCACTGACCCACTGTGTCCCATAGTTCTATATTGGAGGAAAATGTGCGAAGCTGGTTGGAGGGATGGAATTGACATACAACACATTATAATACTCTGATTTAACATAATGGGAGGCCATGTGTAGTGGCTCACGCCTGTAATCCCTCCTTTGGGAGACCATTGCTTAAGGCCAGGAATTCAAGGTTGCAGTGAGCTATGATCACATCACTGCACTCCAGCCTAGGCAACAGCCTGGGCAGCAGAGTGAGACCCTGTCAAAAAAAAAAAGAAAAGAAAGAAAAGGGAAGGAAGGAAGAAAAGAAAGAAAATAGAAAATACGTTATGGAAAAATAGGTACCTGGTTAATCGTTAAAATGTCTGATTTTCAGGAATTGATTACTGATGTTAAGTGGGAGGTCCCTATTTTGAGCTTTCCTTAAGATCTGTGATTTGATGACAGAGAGAATTTGGTCTTATCTGATTGCTTATGAGGAAAACTCTAAACTCCACAGATCTGAGTTTTTCAAGTATATAAGATAGGATTTAGTGTTGACTGACCTTAGTTTTTATGTGTGTTGAGACCCTATGCTGTGGAAGGCTTTTAGCATTAGGTGGATTGGGTAGGGATGTAATTGGGCCTTATAAGGTAAGGCCTAAACTTTCATGTGTGTCTTGACACCTTTGTCAAGACCCCAAAGGCCTAACCCTGAGTTTCCCTGCTCTTACCCGACATGCCCACCCCCAGCGGGAAAGGCTTCCTACTCAGCCAGTTCCCCTATGAGCTGGACAAGTTACACCCCTCGTGGTCCTCAACCTAATGGGTTTCACCTCCCTCCTAGCCTATGGAATTATTCAAACAAGCCAATCACATACCACTACAGGAACCAGGGAACACCTCACCTTGTTATTACTGTAAAGCCTGCCTCCCACACCCCTGCTTGTTCATGCTGTTCTTGAATGCAACCCCCTTGTGCCCCTGCGTGATGTATGATGTCCTCTCTCAGGCTCTGAATATATGCATCTAACAAATTGCTGTCAATCTCATCTGTCGGGCATGGGCTATTTGATTGTCTTGTACTTTTTAGGGCGGGGATCCCTCCTTCACCAATAGGGTGAATAGGATGTGATCAGAATAGGACTGCAAATAGATACATCAATCAATGGAGATTTCCTCCTGCGGAGAAGAATGCCAGGAACGAGGTCCATTGTGTATTTTTACAGGATGTGCTGGTCTAAAGCAGGATTTCTCAACCTTGGAACTGTTGACTTTTTTTTTTTTTTTTTTTGAGACCGAGTCTGACTCTGTCGCCTAGGCTGGAGTGCAGTGGTCTCAGCTCACTGCAACCTCCGTCTCCTGGGTTCAAGTGATTCTACTGCATCAGCCTCCTGTAGCTGAGATTACAGGCTCCCACCATCACACTCAGCTGATTTTTGTATCTTTAGTAGAGACAGGGCTTCACCATGTTGACTAGGTTGGTCTCAAACTCCTGACCTCAAGTGATCTGCCCACCTTGGCCTCCCAAAGTGTTGGGATTACAGGCATGAGCTACTGCACCTGGCCTGAACTATTAACATTTTGCTGGAGAGTCTTGTATTGTAGGAGGCCGTCGTGTGCATTGTAGGATGTCTAACAGTGTCCTTGGCCTCTACCCATTAGATGCCTGTAACACTCACACCCTTTCCTCCAATTGTGACAACCAAAGTTGTCTCCAGATATGGCCAGATATCTTTTGGGGAGCAAAATGACTCTTCATTGAAAATGACTGATACAGGGGGCCAGGTGTGGTGGCTCGCGTCTGTAATCCCAGCACTTTGGGAAGCCGAGGCGAGTGCATCACGAGGTCAGGAGATCGAGACCATCCTGACTAACATGGTAAAACCCCGTTTCTACTAAAAATACAAAAAAATTTAGCCCGGCATGGGGGTGGGCGCCTGTAGTCCCAGCTACTTGGGAGACTGAGGCAGGAGAATGGTGTGAACCCGGGAGGTGGAGCTTGCAGTGAGCTGAGATCACGCCACTGCACTTCTGCTTGGGCGACAGAGTGAGACTCCATCTCAAAAAAAAAAAAAAAAAAAGAAAATGATTGATACTGGTGTCCAGGTGATAATCTTTATGATATCTTCATGATTCAGTATCCTGTAACTCAGCTACAAAAAAACGATGTTCGAGAAATGATAGATGGTGACAAGCAAGAAGATGATTCACATCCGTAAGGATTAGATATTGTAGACATTGAGAATTGGGGAAGACTTTCAAGATTTTGTTGAATTAAAATATCTAAAGAAAAAAGAATCTAATATATTAAAAATGTAGACTGCCATCGAACAAATTTTTGAAAGTTTGCTAAAGAATTGGTTATAAAAGGGAAAGTGTTTATAATAAAACCCGAGTTTGTGATGAATTTGAATCTATCTTCTTAGAGATTTTGTAGCACATTTGAGATAAATTTTTATCAATGTTTTTAAATGATCGTTAAAGGGAAAAAGAGAGCCCAAGACCTCATATTTCTTTTTTTAAAATTTTTAAATTTCTTTTTTTGTAGAGATAGGGTCTTGCTAATGTTGATCAAGCTGGTCTTGAACTTCTGGGCTCGAGTGATTCTCTCATCTGGGCCTCCCAAAGTGCTGGGATTATAGGCATGAGCCTCTGTACTTTGCCTCAAGACCTCATATTTTTAAAGAATTTATGGTGGAGGTGCATAGTATTCAAAAGGCTTGTGTGCAATATTTCATTTAATTAGGATTTTTTGGGTTACGTACTCATTTCTAGATATGTTTGGATGAAAATGTCATCATATCTGTAGCCACAGGACTATTTAAGAACATGTAGGCTCAATGCTTCAGAAATACTGAAAATCAGAAATACTGATTTTCTTACTGGCCCCTACTCATGTCACGAGTTTTCAGCCCAGTGCTATTTGCATGCCATGTTACCCCTCTCTGCAATGCAATCCTCAATCTCCCCTCTTTCCATTGTAAAAGTATTTAATTTATTTTCACAAGTAATAACTGGGTTTGTTTTTTCAGGGTTCAGTGACATTCAGGGATGTGGCCATAGACTTTTCACAGGAAGAATGGGAATTCCTGGATCCTGCTCAGAGGGACTTATATAGGGATGTGATGTGGGAGAACTACAGCAACTTCATTTCATTAGGTAAGGTTATTTATCCCAAATGATATTAACTTTCTCTGCTGTCAGTTTCAGGACTATATTTAGAAAAACGATCTAAAACTTCTACTTTCTATTCCCAAAGGAATGATTTAAGCTTTGTTAGGTTGGAACTAGGCCTCTCCATTTCATCATGTCCAGTCAGCTATGCCCTTTAGGCTTCCTTCAGACTCTGTAATTCCTGATTTCCTTAGTATCCAAGGGGATGGATCTGAATATGGCAAAAGCATTGTTCAAGAAACCAGACTTCACCGTATATTGGAGCTCGGAATTGACATAAATGCTTCATACCACTTTCTAGTCCATCTGCAAGTAGAATACCTAGACATAGGGGTTCTGAGTTTCTCTAAAAATCAAAGGAGTCTGTAGAACAGAGATAGTGTGAGATGGATCCAGAAAGGTGGTTTAGAACTCGTAGCCGGGAATGGTGGTCCACGCCTGTAATCCCAGCTACTTGGGAGGCTGAGGTAGGAGAATCACTTAAACCCAGAAGGCAGAGGTTTCAGTGAGCTGAGGTCACGCCACTGCATTCCAGCCTGGGTGACAGAGCAAGACTCCATCCCAAAAAAACCCCCTCAAGGCCAGGCATGATGGCTGATGCCTGTAATCCCAGCACTTTGGGGGGCCGACGCAGGTGGATCACTTGAGGTCAGAAGCCCGAGACCAGCCTGGCCAACGTGGTGAAACCCCATCTCTACTAAAAATACAAAAATTAGCCAGGCATGGTGGTGTGTGCCTGTAATCCCAGCTACTTGGGAGGTTGAGGCAGGGAGAATTGCTTGAAGCTGGTAGGCTAAGGTTGCAGTGAGTTGAGATCGCGCCACTGCACTCCAGCCTGGGTGACAGAGCGAGACTCCGTCTCAAACAGAAAAAACCCTGAAACACATTCTGTTTCCTATAACAGACGTATTCAGTTCTACCTACTTCGTAATTGAAAATTAAAATCTAAAAGCCTGGCATTTAACATTGAATGAATATCCTAGAAAAGATCTGAGAATGTCTCAATAAACCGTTTATTATGCACTCATCAAAATGATAGCAGTAAATAGCTAATAGCTAATACATATATTATGTTTATGTGTTAATAAACATCACCATATATTTGGGCTTAAAAATTAAGCATTGTTCATTATTAATTAATCCTCACAACAACTCTATGAAAAGATACTATTATCTTCATTTTATTTGAGAAAACATAGACACAAAAGGTTAATAATTTGCTAGGTAACACAGAAACAAAGGCAGGATGTAAAGCCAGACAGTCTGGACCCAGTCTGTGTTCTTCCTTCTACACAATACTGCCTTTCAACAGAGCCTGTGTGAGGTTAAATTATATTAAGGCCTGTTCTTGACCAGATGGTTAACATAATGGCCTTAGTATAATTAATTTAACCTCACACAGGCTATTCCTTGTGACCCTCAAGTTACCTTAATATGAGCATTCTTCAACTGCCTTGCAATTCTTTGCTCTTAGGCTTTATAAAGTGTCATATTGATTTATAGTTAATTATAAATTTAACCAAATCTGAATCTAAAGATTTTCGGGTGCATAATTTCATGTCACATTTTTCTTTTAAGCAGGACCTTCCATTTCTAAACCAGATGTGATTACCTTATTGGATGAAGCAGGGAAGGAACCCGGGATGGTTGTAAGGGAAGGGACAAGAAGATACTGCCCTGGTGAGTGAGGGCTGAGCAGGCATTGAGAAATCATTACTGCAGGTAATAGCTAAACTGACTAGGGTGGAGGCACACCCTTGAGATGTTGGGATCTCTCTTCAAAAAGTCCCTGGCCTGTGGGGGAAGGGCTTGGGACCTGAAGCAAATTAAGATCTTTTAAGCCTGGACTAGGCTTTCTATTGACCTTGATTGCAACACTGTTTCTCATCTTTCATATTTCTATCTCACTTTAAAGAGAAGAACTATTCCTGATAGAAGAAAAAAATAGTTAAATGTAAGAGCAGAAATCAGCAAAATAGAAAAGAAATAAAATTAATAAAGCCAAAAATTGATTTCTTAAAAAGATCAACAAAGATGGTAAATACCTAGTAATTTATGTTCTCTCTTTTTAAAGAACATAAATTACTAATATCAGGAATGAAAGAGGGATTTTCACTTTAGATCCAATAGCCATTAAAAGAATAATAAGAGGCCGGGCGTGGTGGCTCATATCTGTAATCCTAGCATTTTGGGAGGCCGAGACAGGCTGGACACTTGAGGTCAGGGGTTCCAAACCAGTCTGGCCAACACAGCAAAACACTGTCTCTACTAAAAATACAAAAATTAGCTGGGCATGGTGGCGGGCGCCTGTAGTCCCAGCTACTCTGGAAGTTGAGACGCAAGAGTCGCTTGAACCTGGGAGGCAGAGGTTGCAGTGAGCCAAGATCACGCCATTGCACTCCAGCCTGAGTGACAGAGTGATACTCTACCCCTACTCCAAAAAAAAGAATAATAAGAGAATGCCATGAATTACTTTATGCCAGTAAATTTGATAACTTAAATTTTAAAATTTCTGGAAAAATACAACTTACTGGAACTGACACAAGATGTAAAAGAAATTGAATACCCTTATGCTATTAAAGTAATTCAATTCATTATCAGAAATCTCCACAAAGAAAATGCCAGCCCCAGATGGTTTCACTGGTGAATTCCATTAAATATCTAAGGAAGAAGTAGCAGCAGTATTGTACAAACTCCTTCAGAAAAGGAATGCATTTTATGAGGCCAACATAACTCATACTATAACCCGAAAAAGAAATTACAAAAAAAGCATAAACCCATATCTTTTCCATACATAGATACAAAAATTTTAACCAAATATTAACAAATCAAATATAATGATATACAAAAATGATTAGGGTTTCTTTCTACCTGTTAATTCACCATATTAACAGAAAAAGTGAAAGACCATATGATCATTATCTTAGTTCATTTTCTGTTGCTTATAACAGAATACCTTGAAATTCAGTAATTTATAAGGAAAAGGAGTTTATTTCTTACAGTTTTGGAGGCTGAGAAGTCCAGTGTCAAGGGGCTGTGTCTAGTGAGGGCCTTCTTGCTGGTGGGGACTCTGCTGAATTCCGAGGCTTTGCAGGGCATCACATGGCAAGGGGGCTGAACATGCAGATGTGCTAGTTCAGGCCTCCCTTCTTATAAAGTCATCAGTCCCAATCCTGTGATAACCCATTAATCAATTAACTCACCAATCCATGAATAGGTTCATCCATTAATGAGAGCAGAGCCGTCATGGCCCAGTCACCTCTTAAAAACCCCACTCTCAATATTGCCATTAGGAATTAATTTTCAACATGAGTTTCGGAGGCAACAAACATTCAAACCATAGCAGTCATCTTCATATATGTAAAAAGAGCATATGACAAAATCCACCATCCATTCATGATAAAAAGCTCTCAGCAAACAAGAAATTGAAGGGAACTTCCTCAATCTGGTAAGGGGACCTATTAAAAAAAATACACTATAAACTATAAAAATCCATTATCAATAAGAAAAAGAAATGAGACATAAAGATCAAAAAAGAAAGACGTAAGTCTGCATTTGGAGATGATATGATTGTGTACATAGGAAGTCCTAAGGAATCAAGACAACAACTATTCAAAATAATAATTGAAAAATCACAATAAGGTCACAGGCTATAAGGTTAATGTTAAAAAATCAGGCCGGGTGCAGTGGCTCACACATATAATCCCAGCACTTTGGGAGGCCAAGGCAGGCAGATCACTTGAGGTCAGGAGTTCGAGACCAGCCTGACCAACATGGTGAAACCCCATCTCTACTAAAAATACAAAAATTAACTGGATGTAGTGGTGCATGCCTGTAATCCCAGCTACTCAGGAGCTGAGATGGGAGAATTGGTTGAACCCGGGAGGCAGAGTTTGCAGTGAGCCGAGATCATGCCACTGCACTCCAGCTCAGATGATAGAGCAAGACTCCATCTCAAAAAATAAAATAGATAGATAGATAGATAGATAGATAGATAGATAGATAGATAGATCAGGGCTGGGCATGGTGGCTCATGCCTGGAATCCCTGCACTGTGGGAGGCCGAGGTGGGTGGATCACCTGAGGTCAGGAGTTCAAGACCAGCCTGGTCAACATGGTGAAACCCCATCTCTACTAAAAATATAAAAATTAGCCAGGCATGGTGGTGCGAGCCTGTAGTCCCAGCTACTGGGGAGGGTGAGGCATGAGAATCGCTTGAACCTGGGAAGTGGAGGTTGCAGTGAGCTGAGATCACACCACTGCACTCTACCCTAGGTGACAGAGTGAGTGAGACTCTGAGTCATAAATAAGTAAATAAATAAATAGCAAAATCAATTGTGTTTTTATATACTAGAAGCAAAAAAAAAAACTAAAAATAAAAAGGAAAAGTAAATAACAATTTATGAGAGTGTCAAAAAACATAAAATACTAAGAAATGAGTTTGATAAAACATATGCAAGACATCTACGCTAAAAACCATAGACCATAGCTAAGAGAAATTAAGTAAGGCCTAAATAAATAGAAATAATCATTTTTGGAATGGGAAGACTCAGTATTATAAAAATTTCAATTTTATTAATTCAATATAATTCCAGTCATAATCCTAGAAGGCTTTTTTTTTTTTTTTTGGTAGAAATTAGCAAGCAGATTCTAAGATTTATACAAAATAACAAATGACTTAGCATATCCCAAGCAACTTGAAAACATAAGAACATATTACAAGACTTAGATGACATGACATCAAGATATTTCAGGATTTAAAATTACCCGGGTGTTGGCGTGGCACGTGCCTATAGTCCCAGTTACTCAGGAGGCCGAGGAAGGAGAATCGCTTGAATCTGGGAGGCGGAGGTTGCAGGGAGCCAAGATCGTGCCACTGCACTGCAGCCTGGGTGACAGAGTGAGACTCTATCTCAACAAACAAACAAACAAACAAACTTCAGGATTTATTAAAACTACAATGATCAAGAGTGTATGTTATTGGCAAAGATCACTGAACAAAACAGAACAGAGGTCCTATAACATACCCTGCCACACACACACTTAAAGGGTCGTTTATGTTTGACAAAGATGCCAAAGCATTCCAATGGGGAGAAGAAAGTCTTTTCAACAAATAGTACTGGAATAACTGGGGAAACAAATAAACAAACCTCTCAACCTTTACCTCATACCAAAATTAATTTGAGATGGTTTTTAGACCTACATATAAACGCCAAAATCATAAAGTTTTTAGAGGGAAACAGGACAGTGATGAGTATCCCAACTTATGACTTGGCAGTAGGCAAAAGTTTCTTGAGTGAAAACAATAACCATAAAAATAAAAAAATCAGGCCAGGCGAGGTGGCTTACACCTGTAATCCTAGCACTTTGGGAGGCCAAGGCGGGTGGATCGCCTGATTTTGGGAGTTTGAGACCAACCTGGCCAACATGGCGAAACCTGATCTCTACTGAAAATACAAAAATTGGCATGCCTGTAATCCCAGCTACTCGGGAGGCTGAGGCAGGACAGTCACTTGAACCTGGGAGGTGGAGGTTCCAGTGAGCCAAGATCGCACCACTGCACACCAGCTTGGGTGACAGAGTGGGACTCTGTCTCAAAATAAATAAATAATTAATACATTAGACTTTATCCAAATTGAAAATATACCTCATGAGAATATACCAATAAGCAGATGGATGGGTAAGTCACAGACTGGGAGAGTAATAGTGGTAAAACATATCTGACAAGGGACCAGTATCTAGTGTATACACAACTCAGTGCTAAAATGATAAGTAGCCCAATTAAAACTGAGTGAAAGGCACACCAATACCATGAATAGACTGAGCAACAGCAAGGAATAAACTCTTGATACATGCAACAACTTGGGTGAATTTCAAGGAAATAATGCTGAGTGACAAAATCAATCACAAATGGTTATGCACTACGTGACTTTACGTGTGTAATATTTGCAAAATAACAGAGATGGAAAAACAAATTAGTGGTTTCCAAGGGTAGGGATGTAGGGAGGAGAGGATGGTTTGGGTTAGAAAGGGGTAACACAAGAAAGTCTTGCAGTCATGGTACGGGTGAGTATCTTGATTGTGGTGGTGGTTTTAGCAGGCTACCTGTGATAAAATTGCATAGAGCTATGCACATAGACACACATGAGTGCACATAGAACTGGTGAAGTCCAAGTAAGCTCTATGGAATATACCAACATTAATTTCTTTCTTTTTTTATTTTTATTTTTTTGAGACAGAGTCTCACTCTGTCGCCCAGGCTGGAGTGCAGTGGCGGGATCTCTGCTCACTGCAGCCTCCACCTCCCGGGTTTATGTGATTCTCCCACCTCAGCCTCTCAAGTAGCTGGGATTACAGGCATGTGCCACCGCACCTGGCTAATTTTGTATTTTTAGTAGAGGAGAAGTTTAACCATGTTGGCCAGTCTGGTTTCGAACTCCTGACCTCAGGTGATCCACCTGTCTTGGCCTCCCAAAGTGCTGGGATTAGAGGCATGAGCCACCACGCCCGGCCCCATGAATTTCTTGATTTGAATATTGTACTATACTTGCTTAAGATGTTAACACTGGGAGGGGCTGGGTGAAGTCTACACAGGACTTTTCTGTACATTTTTGTGAAACTTCATTGGATCTGTAATTATTTTAAAATAAAAAAGTTTTTTTTAAGGATGCTGTTGAGGGGAAAGGGGAAAAGATTTGATAAAGAGAGGGGCTACTCTTTTTTTGGATCGGTGACTACAGTTTCATCTCTATCTAAATCTGTATTAGTCATCTTAAGCTGCCATAACAGAATACCATAGTCTGGGTGGCTTAAACACCAGATATGTATTTTCTCACGATTCTAGAGGCTGGAAGTCCGAAATCAGGGTGCCAGGTTCTGGTGAAGTCTTTCTTCCTGGCTTGCAGGCATCTGCCTTCTTGCTGTGTCCTCATATGACACAGAGAGAGAAAGAGGCCACTCTCTTCGTTTTTTTTTTTGTTTTTGTTTTTTTTTTTTTTTTGAGACAAGGCTTCACTCTGTTGCCCAGGCTGGAGTGCAATGGTACCATCACAGCTCACTGCAATCTCGAACTCCTGGGCCCGTCTCAGCCTTCTGAGTAGCTGGGTTTACCGGCACATACCTTCATACTTAGCTATTTTTAAAAAATATTTTTTGTAGAGACAGAGATCTCACTGTATTCCCTAGGCTGGTCTTGAACTCCTGGACTCGAGTGATGCTCCCACCTCAGCCTCCCAAGGTGCTGGGATGACAGGCGTGAGCCACTGCACCTGGCCCTCTTCCTCTCCTTAAAGGCCAGTAATTCTGGTAGATTAGGACCCCACCTCTAGGCCTCATTTAACCTCAATTACCTCCTAAAAGCCCCATCTCCAAATACAGTTAGTTAGGGCTTCAACATTCAAATTTTGGGGGAACACAGTTCAGTTCATGTTTAGGACCCAGTTTCTTTCCAGCTTCTATTATGATTAGGTTGATATGTCTTTCATTGGCTAGAAATATATTCCTTCATTTATTTGGCAAGTACTTGAGTGCCTAGTCGGAACTAGGTGTTGTGCTGGACGCTAGTGGAGCAGATGTGAATGAGACCGATGGGTCCCAGCAATCATGTTGTTTCCATCTTAATAGGAGTAAGGACATTAAGTAAACAAGTACACTAGTACATAACACTAGGTAGCGACAAGGATTAAGAAAAGTGGCCGGGCGCGGTGGCTCAAGCCTGTAATCCCAGCACTTTGGGAGGCCGAGATGGGCGGATCACGAGGTCAGGAGATCGAGACCATCCCAACATGGGCTAACATGGTGAAACCCCGTCTCTACTAAAAAATACAAAAAACTAGCCGGGCGAGGTGCCGGGCGCCCGTAGTCCCAGCTGCTCGGGAGGCTGAGGCAGGAGAATGGCGTGAACCCAGGAGGCGGAGCTTGCAGTGAGCTGAGATCCGGCCACTGCACTCCACCCTGGGCGACAGAGCGAGACTCCGTCTCAAAAAAAAAAAAAAAAAAAGAAAAGTAAGAAGTACCAGGCGCAGTGGCTCACACCTGTAATCCCAGCACTTTGAGAGGCTGAGACAGGTGGATCACTTGAGGCCAGGAGTTCGAGACCAGCCTGGCCAACATTGTGAAACCTGTCTCTACTGAAAATACGAAAATTAGCTGGGCGTGGTGGCACACGCCTGTAGTCCCAACTACTCAGCAGGCTGAGGCAGAAGTATCGCTTGAACCTGGGAGGTGGAGGTTGCAGTGAGCCGAGATCCCGCTGCTGCATTCCAGCCTGGGCGAAGATGGAAGTCGGCAAGTAGAGAGGGATATTTTAAATAGGGTGGTCAGGACGTTTTGAGGAGGTGATACTTGAGTAGTGACATGAAAAAAGAGCCCAGGCCATATGAATATCTAAAGCAAGGACATTCCTGACAGAGAACAGCAACTACAAAGGCTTTGGGTGGGGAGAGGGGAGCTTTGTATGTTTGAGGAACTGCAAGAAGCCCAAGATGATTCAGATGCTTATTCAAAAGGTAAGTGAAAGGTGTAGAAACAAGATAATGTTGGGCAAGAGCAAGATCATGTAATGGTTTGTATATCATAGGAGAAGGCATTTGACTTTTTTTTTTTTTTTTTGTGATGGAATCTCGCTCTGTTGCCCAGGGTGGAGCGCAGTTGTGCGATCTCGGCTCACTACAACCTCCACCTCCCGGGTTCAAGCGATTCTCCCACCTCAGCCTCCAGAGTAGCTGGGATTATAGGTGCCCGCCAGCACGCCTGGCTAATTTTTGTATTTTTAGTAGAGACAGGGTTTCACCATGTTGGCCAGACTGGTCTTGAACTCCTGACCTTGTGATCCACCCACCTTGGCCTCAGCCTCCCAAGTAACTGGGACTACAGGTGCATGCGCATGCCACCACCCCTGGAAAATTTTTGTATTTTTTTGTAGAGACGGCGGTTTTGCTATGTTGCTCAGGCTGGTCTTGCACTTCTGGGCTCAAGTGATTCTCCCACCTCAGTCTCCCAAAGTGCTGGGATTACAGGCATGAGCCACTGCACTCAGCTGCATCTGACATTTTTTATTTTAAGTGTGGTAGAAAGCTGCTGGAGATTTTTGAGCAGGGGAGTAACATGAGCTGTTTTTTTTTTTTTTTTTTTTTTGAGATGGGGTCTTGCTCTGTCGCCCAGACTGGAGTGTAGTGGCGTGATCTCAGCTCACTGCTGAGCTGGGTTCAAGTAATTCTCCTGCTTCAGCCTCCCGAGTAGTTAGGATTACAGGCACACACTACCACACTCAGCTAATTTTTGTATTTTTAGTAGAGATGGGGTTTCACCATGTTGGTCAGGCTGGTCTCGAACGCCTGACCTCGTGATCCACCTGCCTCAGCCTCCCAAAGTGCTGGAATTACAGGCATGAGCCACCACACCCGGCCTACATGAGCTGATTTTTAAATATCACTCTACAGAGAATAGATTGAATAAGGGCATGATGGATCGTTGAAAGACCCACTAGGAGGCTATTTCATTTGTTCAAATTGAAGATGATACTGGTTTTGCTGAGAATGGTACTAGTGGGAGGTTGAGAGAAAATGTTAGATTCCTGATAGGTTTGCCTGGTACATGTGGGGCTGCTCTTCTCTGAATACTTCCCTTACCGCGCATGGACTGCAACAGCCTGCACTAGGCTGCCCCCATCAGTGGAAACAGCATCCTATCCACAGTGCTGGTAAGGAAGATTTTTTTTTTTTTTTTTTTTGGGGAGATAGGGTCTTCTCCGTTGCCTCAGGCTGGAGGACAGTTACATGAACATGTCTCACTGCAGCCTCAACTTCCTGGGCTCAAGTGATCCACCCACCTCAGCCTCCTGAGTAGCTGGGACTACAGGTGCGCACCACCACACATGGCTAATTTTTAAGCATTTTTTGTAGACACAGTGTTTCGCTGTGTTGCCAGGTTGGTCTAAACCTCCTGGCCCCAAGGGATCCTCCCACCTTGGCCTCCCAAAGTGCTGGTATTATAGGTGTGAGCCACTGTGCCCAGCCATTTTTGTCTATTAATCGACGTATTTTATCCATCTACATTTCATTAATTTTCTTATATATTTGGATTTAAATCTGCTGTCTTCCCAGTGTTTTTCTGTTTGCTCAATATGTTCTTCCTTTTTTCATTCTCCTGCATTTTTTGGATTAATCAAGCATTTTTATTCTAGTTTTTCCTTTTATAACATGATCGTTATACATACATTTAGTTCTCTTCTTGTGGTTGCCTTAGAGATTAACAAATCATTATTTACTTATTGCATTGAACCTGCAATTAGCTTCTTTATATCTTTCTCAAACTTGTAGGGATCTTAATAGAATTTTTTTTTTTTTTTTTTTTGAGGCAGAGTCTGGCTCTGTTGCCCTGGCTGGAGTGCAGTGGCACGATCTCAGCTCACTGCAAGCTCCATCTCCCGGGTTCATGACATTCTCCTGCCTCAGCCTCCCGAGTAGCTAGGACTACAGGCGCCCTCCACCACGCCCAGCTATTTTTTTTTTTTTTGTATTTTTAGTAGAGACGGGGTTTCACTGTGTTGGCCAGGATGGTCTCGATATCCTGACCTTGTGATCCACCAGCCTTGGCCTCCCAAAGTGCTGGGATTACAGGCATGAGCCACCACACCCGGCCGGATCTTAATAGAATAAAAAAAAAATGTATTCATTTATTTATAGAGACAGGGTCTCACTCCATCACCGAGGCTGGAGTGCAGTAGTGTGATCATAGCTCAATGCAACCTCAAACTCCTGGGCTCAAGCAATTCGCCCACTTCAGCCTCTTGGGTAGGTAGGACTACGGGTACACACCACCATGCCTGGCTAATTTGTTTTATTTTGGAGATGGGGGTCTCACTGTGTTGGCCAGGCTGGTCTTGAACTCTTGGGCTCAAATGATCCTCCTGTCTCGGCCTCCCAAAGTACTGTGATTACAGGCGTGAGCCACTGTACCCAGCCCTTAATAGTAGTTTAATTCCTTTTATGTGTCCTCAGTTTTTTGTGCATTTGTTGTCATATATCTTTTTTTGTGTGTGTGTGATATACAGTCTCACTCTATTGCCTAGGCTGGAGTGAAGTGGTGGGATTCTGGCTCACTGCAACCTCTGCCACCTGGGTTCAAGTGATTCTCCCACCTCAGCCTCTTGAGTAGCTGGGACTACAGGCATGCACCACCATGCCGGCTAATTTTTGTATTTTTCAGTAGAGACGGGGTTTCGCCATGTTGGCCAGGCTGGTCTTGAACTCCTGATCCCAGGTGATCCTTCCACCTCAGCCTCCCAAAGTGCTGGGATTACAGGTGTGAGCCACTGTACCCAGCCACATTGTCATGTATCTTAATTCCACATTTTAATCCCCACAGGGCATTAATTTCTAATTGTAATATGTAGTGAATGTTTGTTTATATTTACCCACATATTTACCTTTTACAGTGCGCCTTATTATTTTCTGCATTGCATTGCTTTTATCTGGAACCATTTTCTGTGTACCCAAATAACTAACTTAGTATTTATTTTATTGTGCCCACTGGCAATACATTCTCTTAGGTTTTATTAGAAAATATATTTATTTTGTCTTAATTTTTTTTTTTTTTTTTTTTTTGAGACAAAGTTTCACGCTCTGTCCCCCAGGCTGGAGTGCAATGGCACGATCTTGGCTCACTGCAAGCTCCGCCTTCCGGGTTCACGCCATTCTCCTGCCTCAGCCTCCTGAGTAGCTGGGACTACAGGCGCCTGCCGCCACGCCCGGCTAATTTTTTTGTATTTTTAGTAGAGACGGGATTTTACCACATTAGCCAGGATGGTCTTGATCTCCTGACCTCGCGATCCCCCCGCCTCGGCCTCCCAAAGTGCTGGGATTACAGGCGTGAGCCACCGTGCCCGGCCGTTCATCTTAATTTTTACAGGGTACAAAATTTTGTCTTTATTTTTGTGGAGAATAGAATTCTGAGTTGGCAGTTATTTTCTCTTAGCAAATATTCCCTCCTTGTCTTCTGTCTTTTATTATTTCCATTGAGTAGTAGTTTGTCACTTACGTTGTAACTCCTTCAGAGATAATTGTTTTAGAGGTATTTTTTCCCTTTAGCTGCTTTTAGAATTTTTTTTTTAACAGATTACTGTGGTGTGCCTACTTTTATATTGCAGTGAAATGTAAAAATCCCAATTATATTGTGGTGTAGTTTTATAGTGTGGTGGATATTGTGGTGTTATCTGCTGGAAGTATTTAGGAAGTTTTTTTTCTGTTTGTTTGTTTGTTTGTTTTAAAGACAGGGTCTTGCTTGGATGCCCAGGTTGGAGTGCAGTGATACGATTTTAGCTCACAGCAGCTTCACCCTCTTGGGCTCAAGTGATCCTCCTACCTCAACCTCCCAAGTAGCTTGGACCACAGGTGCACACCACCACACCCAGTGAACTTTTGTATTTTTTTAGAGATGGGGTCTCCCTATGTTGCCCAGGATGGTCTCAAACTCCTAGCCTCAAGTAGTTTTCCCTCCTTGGCTTCTCAAATTGTTGAGATTACAGGGCTGAGTCACTAGGCTCAGCTGGGAATTTTTTTAAATCTTGGGTTTGATGTCTTTTGTCAGTTTGGGAAAATTCTGGTTACTATATCTTCAGATAGTGTTTGTTTCTCATTTTTGTTCTTTTCTCTGTGTGGGTTACACATATGTTAAACACTTTAATGTTGTTCCATGTATCTTTTATGTTCTTTTCTGTTTTTTTTTTTTGTTTTTTTTGGTTTTTTTTTTTTTGAGACAGGGTGTGACTCTGTTGTCCAGGCTGGGGTACAGTGGCACAATCTCAGCTCACTGCAGCCTCCACTTCCCCGGCTCAAGCACCACCAAACCCAGCTACTTTTTTTTTTTTTTGTATTTTTAGTAGAGGCAGAGTTTCACCATGTTGGCCATGCTGATCTCAAGCTTGTGGAGTTTGAGTTCAAAGCAATCTGCCCGCCTTGGCCTCCTAAAGTGCTGGAATTACAGGCATGAGCCACTGCGCCCAGCCTATCTGTTGTTCTTTTTTATTCCTTTCAACCTTGGTATCTTCTTCAAATCCATGCCTCTATTCACTAGTCTTCTTGTGTGCTAAGTCTAACCTGTTGTTAGAGCTACCTGTTAGATTTTTAATTTTCATTTCAACATTTGTATTTATATATAATATATAATATAAAAATTATGTATTTTATATATATATCTTTTTTTTTTTTTTTTTTTTTTTTTTTTTTTTTTTTTTTTTGAGACAGAGTCTTGCTCTGCCACCCAGATTGGAGTGCAGTCATGTCATCTTGGCTCACTGCAACCTCTGCCTCCTGAGGTTCAAGTGATCCTCCTGCCTCAACCTTCCGAGTAGCTGGGATTACAGGTGCACACCACCATGCCTGGCTAATGTTTAGTAGAGATGGAGTTTTGCCATGTTGCTCAGGCTGGTCTCAAACTCCTGAGCTCAGGTGATCTACCCGCCTCGGCCTCCCAAAGTGCTGGGATTACAGGCATGAGCCACAGTGCCTAGCCTGTAAGTTCACATTTTCAAAGAGCATTAAAGAAGTTAATTAAACTAGTATATTATTCTGATAAAATACAAACTTCTTTAGTTCTAGAGGAGAATAAATTATGTTCTTCCTCTTTTTTTTTTTGGAATAGAGTTCCCCTCTTATAGCCCAGGCTGGAATGCAATGGCGTAATCTCGGCTCGCTGCAACCACTGCCTCCTGGGTTCAAGTGATTCTCCTGCCTCAGCCTCCCAAGTAGCTGGAACTACAGACACGTGGCACCACATCCGGCTAATTTTTTGTATTTTTAGTAGAGATGGGGTTTCACCATGTTGGCCAGACTGGTGTTGAACTCCTGACCTCAGGTGATCCACCCACCTCGGCCTCCCAAAGTGCTGGGATTACAGGTGTGAGCCACCATGCCCGACCCTCTTCTTGTTGAATAGAATTTTCCACTGAGATACAGAGTCAGAGCATTGATTAAAAAAAATACAAGCCAGCTTAAGTTCCACCTCTTGTTTCTGGGATATCCTGGGGAGGAACCAGTTGCTGTTATTTCCTCTGAGAGCTGCTTCTTCCAAAGCAGGTACAGCACTTCCTACAGGAGGTCCCAGAAGGTTGCAGCACAGGTGGGGTCAAATCCTGACTCTGGAGTTCAAGACCAGCCTGGCTAACATGATGAAACCCTGTCTCT
Source organism: Chlorocebus sabaeus (assembly GCF_047675955.1). Classification (NCBI taxonomy): domain Eukaryota; kingdom Metazoa; phylum Chordata; class Mammalia; order Primates; family Cercopithecidae; genus Chlorocebus; species Chlorocebus sabaeus. The sequence continues at coordinate 22,579,874 of NC_132909.1, forward strand.
ACTAAAAATACAAAATTAGACGGGCGTGGTGGCGCATGCTTGTAATCCCAGCTACTTGGGAGGCTAACACAGGAGAATCACTTGAACCCAGGAGGCGGAGGTTGCAGTGAGCCGAGATTGCACCACTGCACTCCAGCCTGGGCGACAGAGTGAGACTTCATCTCCAAACAAACAAACAAAAAATCCTAACCTCCCTGACTGTCCTGATAAGACATCCTCCAGAACCTACATATCAGGGAGTCAGCTGGTGTTACCCTGATAAATAGGAGCTGGGCATTCTGATCTCATGAAGGCCAACCTGGACTAAAGGGGTCAGCTTCCCAGGTTTATCAATGACAACTATATATTTGTGTATTTGTGGCTTGAACACGTCAAACAGAAGTATCGACTCAAGTACCTACCCAGTCCTTTAAAAATGTACTTAAAAGCCAGTTACACAATTCCATTTAAAATGATATGTCGATCCTTAATTCTAATCCCTGTAGTATTATTGCATGGCACCCAATTACTTATATTTCTGTTCTATAGGCTTTGCCTATTCTAGGTGACTGTCTGGTGACCAAAGAAAGCCATTAGAAATTGACTTTTCCAAGGGAATATGTGTAGGCAAAGAGAAACAAGACTTTTTTTTTTTTTAATCACTCTGTTGCCCAGGCTGGAGTGCAGTGGCACAATATTGGCTCACCTCAACTTCCACCTCCCGGGTTCAAATGATTCTCCTGCCTCAGCCTCCCAAGTAGCTGGGGTTACAGGCGCGTGCCACCACACCCAGCTAATTTTTGTATTTTTAGTATGACAGAGTTTCACCATGTTGGCCAGGCTGGCCTCAAACTCCCGACCTCCGGCGATCTGCCCACCTCAGCTTCCCAAAGTGCTGGGATGACAGGCGTGAGCCACTGCGCACAGCCTGATTTCATTTTTATACTCAAATATAACTTGGAGTTTTAGGTTTTATAAAATGTTCTGGGCCACTTTAAATATAATTGAGTGCTTTCTCAAATTTTGATAATCTTCAAAATAATTTTTGGAGTGAGTCTTTCGTTACCTTTTCTTTTTCCTTCTTTCTTTTTTTTTTTTTTTTTTTGAGATGGAGCCTCGCTCTGTTGCCCAGGCTGGAGTACAGTAGCACAATCTCGGCTCATTGCAACCTCTGCCTCCCAGTTTCAAGTGATTTCCTGCCCCAACCTCCCGAGTAACTGGGACTATAGGCACCTGCTATCACACCTGGCTAATTTTTTTACTTCTAGTAGAGACAGGTTTTCACCATGTTGGCCAGGCTGGTCTTGAACTCCTGACCTCAAGCAGTCTACCCACCTCGGCCTCCCAAAGTGTTGGGATTACAGGCGTGAGCCATTATGCCCAGCCTTGATTACTTTTTCTATACTTTGTTAATAATCAGCCTTGGTTGTCATAGTAGTCCGTTACGATTTTCAAGATATTCTGTTTTGTTGTTTACTGGTGTCCAGAACTATATTATTTCTACAACTTCACCCTACTTGCAGGCTGACAAGTTAGCTTGCCATAGTGTCATGGATGCTGGCAGGAAACACACACTCTCAGTCAAAGACAAAGGATTTGATTGTTGTCAGCACAGCCAGCAGTTCCTCCTTTCTTGCAAGTCCCATGAGGCTGATATGGATGGGTCTAGATAGTTCCTGAGCATGCAGTGAGCTGCCTTATAGAAAAGGAACACTGAGGCCGGGCGCGGTGGCTCAAGCCTGTAATCCCAGCACTTTGGGAGGCCGAGAAGGATGGATCACGAGGTCAGGAGATCGAGACCATCCTGGCTAACACGGTGAAACCCTGTCTCTACTAAAAAATACAAAAAACTAGCTGGGCGAGGTGGCGGGCGCCTGTAGTCCCAGCTACACGGGAGGCTGAGGCAGAAGAACGGCGTAAACCTGGGAGGCGGAGCTTGCAGTGAGCTGAGATCCGGCCACAGCACTCCAGCCCGGGCGACAGAGCATGACTCCGTCTCAAAAAAAAAAAAAAAAAAAAAAAAAGAGAAAAGGAACACTGAGCTTAGAGAACCCAAATCATTCATCATGGGCAATAAGTGTACATAGCCTTAGCTTGGAAGGAGACATTACCTTTATTATCCTGAACAAGCAAGCAAACCTGCCTATTAGATCTAGAGAGAGACATTATCTCTACCTTGCAAGGCCGTTTGTTATAGTATAGAAACATTCTTGAAAAGATAGCCCAGAACAAAGGTAGGTAGTGCTTCTGCCAACAAGATGTACAAAAAATGTGAGAGTGGCTGGGCGCAGTGGCTCACGCCTGTAATCCCAGCACTTTGGGAGGCTGAGGCAGGTGGATCATGAGGTCAAGAGATCAAGACCATCCTGGCCATCATCGTGAACCCCCGTTTCTACTAAAAATACAAAAAATTAGCTGGGCATGGCAGCCCGCGCCTGTAGTCCCACCTACTCGGGAGGCTGAGGCAGGAGGATCGCTTGAACCTGGGAGGCAGAGGTCGCAGTGAGCCGAGACTGTGCCACTGCACTCCAGCCTGGTGACAGAGCGAGACTCTGTCTTAGAAAGAAAAAAAGACCTCTATGGTGAGTTGTCACTGAATAGCTAGTGGCCATTTTTTATTTTGTTTGAATGCTTTCCTTTTTCTCTTGTTATTTTAGCTAATGGTTGTGTTCCACTGATTGTTTTTGTTTTTGTTTTCCAAACAACCTGGGTTTTTTGTTTGTTTGTTTTGAGACAGGTTGTCGCTCTGTCACCCAGGCTGGAGTGCAGTGGCATAATCATGGCTCATTGCAATGTCTGCCTGCGGGGCTCAGATGATCCTCTTTCTCTGAGCCTTCCGAGTAGCTGGGACTATAAGCAAGCACCACCATGCCTGGCTAATTTTTTGTAGAGATAGGGTTTTACCATGTTGCCCAGACTGGTCTTGAACTCCTGGGCTCAAGCAATCCTCTGGCCTCAGCCTCCCAAAGTGCTGGGTTTACAGGCATAAGTCATCATGCCTGGCCAACATGGATTTTTTTATATGTGACTTTCGTTTCTGTTATCTAATCAATGAAATTCTGCTTTCATTTTAATCTATTTCTTCATTCTCTGTTCCTCAGTATACTTTGTTGTTCTTTTTCTAACTTTTGAGTGGGATACTCATATTTTCCTTCATTTCTGTTGCTCTAAGAATTTAAATGTATCTATGAATGTTCTTCTAAGATCTGTAGCTATTTTCATAGGTTCTCTATAATGTAGTATTTTTCAGTATTACTGTTCTATATTTAGGAAAGAGTTTTAAAATCTGAAGTGAAGATGTCTTTTGGTTTCATCATTCTGTTTTTTCCTATTTTGTTTCACAGTGATCACAAACTGTTCTTTGGGTCATTTCACCAGTTTTACACATTTATACTGTAGTCACAGAAAAAAAATTCTCCTCCTCTCCTATACTGTCTCAACCCATGTCTTTGCTTACTTCATTCAGCATTTTAGATTTTCTTCATGAAAGTACCCCATCTGGGCCGGGCGCGGTGGCTCAAGCCTGTAATCCCAGCACTTTGGGAGGCCGAGACAGGCGGATCACGAGGTCAGGAGATCGAAACCATCCTGGCTAACACAGTGAAAACCCGTCTCTACTAAAAAATACAAAAAACTAGCTGGGCGAGGTGGCGGGCGCCTGTAGTCCCAGCTACTCGGGAGGCTGAGGCAGGAGAATGGCGTAAACCCGGGAGGCGGAGCTTGTGGTGAGCTGAGATCCGGCCACTACACTCCAGCCTGGGCGACAGAGCGAGACTCCGTCTCAAAAAAAAAAAAAAAAAAAAAAAAAAAAAAAAAAAAAAAAAGAACGTACCCCATCTGGATCATGATCTTCAAGCCCACATCCAACATAGCCTTTATTTTTACTCTCATGCATTCAGGTGACCCCAGACGCCCTTCCATTTTTGATAGTCATTCTGCTGTACTTGATATTTACCATGACTTTTTGCTCAGGATTTCATAAGCCTTTCAATGTTAGCATGATTGAAAAAAAAAAAACCTTAACTTGCGTTGGCTACATGGAAATGGATGGCACCACACAAGGGAAGGATGTGAAGGAACAAAAGTTTTGTTTTGTTTTGTTTTGTTTTGTTTAAGATGGAGTTTCACTCTTATTGCCCAGGCTGGAGTGCAATGGCACGATCTTGGCTTACCCCAACCTCCACCTCCTGGGTTCAAGCGATTCTCCTGCCTCAGCCTCCCAAGTAGCTGAGATTACAGGCATTTGCCACCACGCTCGGCTAATTTTGTATTTTTAGTAGAGACGGGGTTTCTCCAAGTTGGTCAGGCTGGTCTCGAACTCCCGACCTCAGGTGATCTGCCCCCCCCTCGGCCTCCCAAAGTGTTGGGATTACAGGTGTGAGCCACTGCACCTGGTCAACAGAAGTTTGAGTAAGTGTAGAATTGATAAGTAATAGTATAAATTCTAGTGGAGATAAGTAAATCATTATAATATGGTATAAAGCAGCAGTCCCTACCTTTTTGACACCAGGGACCGGTTTTATGGAAGACAATGTTTCCATGGACTGGGGCGGGGGAAAATGGTAGATGGTTTTGGGATGAAACTGTTCCACCTCAGATAATCAGGCATTAGATTCTCATAGGGAGTGTGCAACCTAGATCCCTCGCATACACAGTTCACAATAAGGTTCACGCTCCTATAAGAATCTAAAGTCACTGCTGATCTGACAGGAGGTGGAGCTCAGGCGGTCATGCTCGCCCACTGGCTGCTCACCTTCTGCTGTGCAGCCCAGTTCCCAACAGACCATGGACTGGTCTATGGCCCGGGGGTTGGGGTCCTCTGGTATTAAGATTAGAGGCAGTTAAACATATTAATTAATGACTATATAATTATGAGAATTAAACTGGTAATATGTATTTGGGATTTGTTAATTAATGGTGATAATAGAGATTGTTTCTGCCCCGGGGTAACTCAAGGATAACACTTAACAGACTAACTAAGCTAACAGAATAATATGAGAAAATTAATAAACATATTCAAAAATCAGAGAAAGAGTTATGAATATGAAAAAGAATGTTCATGGTCGGGTACAGTGTCTCACACTGTAATCCCAGCACTTTGGGAGGCTGAGGCGGGCAGATCATCTGAGGTCAGGAGTTCGAGACCAGTCTGGCCAACATGGTGAAACCCTGTCTCTACTAAAAATACAGAAAAATTAGCCGAGCCTGGTGGTGGGCACCTGTAATCCCAGCTACTGGGGAGGTTGAGGCAGGAGAATTACTTGAACCTGGGAGGCAGAGGTTGCAGTGAGCTGAGATTGTGCCATTGCACTCCAGCCTGGGCAACAAGAGAGAAACTCCATCTCAAAAAAAAACAAGAAAAGAAAAGAGAGTTTGCTAAGAGTGTTGCTATGGTTTGAATGTTTGTCTCCTCCAAAACTCATGTTGAAACTTAATCCCCATGGGTGGGACCTATAAGGGGTGAATGGGTCACAAGGGCTTTCATGGCTTAATGGATTAATGAGTCATTATGGCAGTGGGACACATGGCTTCGTAAGAAGCAAAAGAGACACCTGAGCTAGCACACTCAGCCCCCATTACCCATTGATGGTCTGTGCACTGCGTTGGGACTCTTCCGGGTCCTCACCAGCAAGAAGGCCCTCACCAGATGCAGTCCCTCAACTTTGGAGTTCTCAGCCCCCATAATTGTTAAGAAATAAACTCCTTAATCTGTCAGAGTAGAGTAGAAATAATAATAATACATTCCTTTTCTTTATAAATTACCCATTTTCAGATACTTCGTTATAAGCAACAGAAAATGGACTAAGACAAGCGTAAAGTGCATAGACTTAAATAGGGCCAGCAGGACTAGCCTTTGTGAAGAAGTGATTTTGATTTGAGGCTGAGAATGAAAACCAGCCAACCATGCAGTGTCAGAGGATTCCTCAAAGAAGGAGCAGCCTGTGAAGAGTCCTATTTATTTGGAACAGTTGTGGGGCATTTTGTGCGTTGAAAGAGGCCCAGTATGCTATGGACAGAGAGAATAAATGGGAGAAGAGATTTGTTGGCAAGCAGCAGCTTTATTATTTATGCTCAGGTATTTATATTTTATTCTAATGGTAAAGAGATAGCATTGAAAACATTTAAATAGAAAGACTCAAATATTGATCAGCATCCCAATAATTTCTTGGAGAATGTAAACAAGAACAAAACAATTACTTGCCCAGGACTTTGTCCTAAGATGGTTTCAGTCAGTTAAAAACACATCTGCATAGTTTCAACAAATCTCTAGGTGATTCTTATCCACACTTAAATCAGGCCTTCACTGATTTGACTTGCTTTCCTAATCACCAGCCCTGCCTGCACTCCTGGACTCTATTTGCTATGTTTCCCTTGCCCTTTTTCAAAATGATGAGAGTGCAGTCTGTCCCATGGTACACATTAGCAGAATAGTGACAAAAGAATTGTGTATAATGTAGAAGATGATTGGCTCATGAGTAATTGTCCTAGTCCAGTGGAGCTAGCTTGGTAGAGGTATATTTATAATGTTCAGTAGGAAAGACAAAGGCCTTCCATATGATGCTTTATTATCAGGAGCCCTTTCACCTCTGTTTTAAGAAAATTAATAATAAATGTCTGCACCCAGGGCTCCCTCCCCAGAGGAATGTACCATCAACCTTGCATGGCCTCTTATCTAAAGACAGGCTTCAGTTTACCTTACTCCCACCTTAATGATGTCCTCACTGGCTCTGGGCTTTATTTTCATGTGCAGTGTCTCAGGACCTGAAGTCTAGTATTGCTTCTTTATTTTTGTGCATTTTAATACACATGAAGTGGATTTTAGCCATGCTGAGCTGCCTTTTAGTTTATCCCTTTAGATGTCAACTAGTTTATTTATTAGTGTTCTACTGATTAAAGATGCATAGAATTAGCTGGGCATGGTGGCTCACACCTGTAATCCCAGCACTTTGGAAGGCTGAGGTGGGCGGATCACCTGAGGTCAGGAGTTCGAGACCAGCCTGGTGAAACCCCTTCTCCACTAAAAATACACACAAAAAAATTAGCCTGACTTGGTGGTGTGTGCCTGTAATCCCAGCTACTAGGAAGGCTGAGGCAGGATAATTGCTTGAACCTGGGAGTCGGAAGTTGTAGTGAGCAGAGATTGTGCCACTGCACTCCAGCCTGGGTGACAGAGCAAGACTCTGTCTCAAAAAAAAAAAATGCATAGAATTAAGTGGTCCTGCTCCAGGCCTATTTTTCCTCTGAACACAGTAATTTTTTAGTGTATACTTTTGTAGAAGATAAGGTTTTTTAGGTACACATACGTAAGATTGTGGCAGAAATGTGTATATTTGAGATCTGTCTCATCCATTCAGCTTGTAACAGGCATTATTTTAGGTGCCTTTTATTTCTTTATAGAAGTTTTTTTATTTGTTTGTTCTTTGTTTTTTCCTTTCTGGAACAGGAAAACAGCATGTATTTGCTTTCTTGTTTTCTTTCAGATTTGGAGTCCAGATACAGGACCAATACTTTATCTCCAGAAAAGGACATTTATGAAATATATTCATTTCAGTGGGATATAATGGAAAGAATTAAAAGCTATAGTCTTCAGGGTTCTGTTTTTAGGAATGATTGGGAATGCAAAAGCAAGATTGAGGGGGAAAAGCAACAAGAGGAATATTTTGGGCAAGTGAAAATTACCTCTGAAAAAATGACCACTTACAAAAGGCACAATTTTCTTACGGAGTATCAGATCGTTCATAATGGAGAAAAGGTGTATGAGTGTAAGGAGTGTAGGAAGACCTTTATTCGTCGCTCAACACTTAGTCAACACCTGAGAATTCATACTGGTGAGAAACCTTATAAGTGTAAGGAATGTGGGCAGGCCTTTAGACAGCGTGCACATCTTATTCGACATCACAAACTTCACACCGGTGAGAAACCCTATGAATGTAAGGAGTGTGGGAAGGCCTTTACAGTGCTCCAAGAACTTACTCAACATCAGAGACTTCATACGGGTGAAAAGCCCTATGAATGTAAGGAATGTGGAAAGGCCTTTAGAGTACATCAGCAACTGGCTCGACATCAGAGAATTCACACTGGTGAGAAACCCTATGAATGTAAGGACTGTGGAAAGACCTTTAGACAGTGTACACACCTTACACGCCATCAGAGACTTCATACTGCTGAAAAGCTCTATGAATGTAAGGAATGTGGGAAAGCCTTCGTATGTGGTCCAGACCTTAGAGTACATCAGAAAATTCATTTTGGTGAGAAACCCTATGAATGTAAGGAATGTGGGAAGGCTTTTAGAATATGCCAACAACTTACTGTTCATCAGAGTATTCATACTGGTGAGAAACCCTACGAATGTAAGGAATGTGGGAAGACTTTTAGATTAAGACAACAACTAGTTCGCCATCAGAGAATACATACTCGTGAGAAACCCTATGAATGTATGGAATGTTGGAAGACCTTTAGTAGTTACTCACAGCTAATTTCACACCAGAGCATTCATATTGGTGAGAGACCCTATGAATGTGAAGAGTGTGGAAAGGCCTTTAGACTGCTGTCACAACTTACTCAGCATCAAAGTATTCACACTGGTGAGAAACCTTATGAATGTAAGGAATGTAGAAAACCTTTTAGACTGCTCTCACAACTTACCCAACATCAGAGTATTCACACTGGTGAGAAACCTTATGAATGTAAGGAATGTGGTAAGGCTTTTAGACTTTATTCATTTCTTACTCAACACCAGAGAATTCATACTGGTGAGAAACCCTACAAGTGTAAGGAGTGTAAGAAGGCCTTTAGACAGCATTCACACCTTACTCAACATCAGAAGATTCATAATGGAATTTAATAGAAGAAAGCCTTCAAATGTATATGATGTTACAGAACATCAGAAAATTCATTTTTGAGAAAATGTGTTCCATGCTTAATTCCAAACATAATAAATTTTATATTAGAGAAAGAATATGTTGATTTAAAAGCCTTCCAACACCATTTAAACATGGTTTATCTTCAAATTCCTATGAGAATAACGTAATGAATGTAGGAAAATCTTTAGCCTTATCTGTCATTATCTCCCTTTCTCCACTTTATTACCAGTGTGATTTATTGGACGAGATACTAAGCTTCTGTGCCTCATTTTGCTGACTTGTAAAATGGTAATAATAGTACTTATATGTATTAGTTATTTATTGCTGTGTAATAAATTACCACAAACATAGTAGCTTAAAATAACATACATTTATATCTTACAGTTTGGATCAGAAGTATAGGCATGACTTAATTGGGTCCTCTGCTTCAGGGTCTCTTGTAAGGCTACAGATTTCAGTCAGGGCTGAGGTCTCATCTGAAGGCTCAACTGGGGAAGGATCCACATCCATACTAACATAGTTGTTACCCAAATGTATTTCTGTGAGGCCTGGTGCATTGAGATTCTCAGTTTCTAGCTGGCTGTTGGCTGAACGCTGACTGCAGTTCCTGGCCACAATAGTCTCATCAGCATAGCTGCTTGCTTCATCAAGGCATGCAAGCCAAAAGTGGGGAAAGTCTGCTAGCAAGATGGAAGTTACAATCATGTGTTATCTAATCATGGAAGTAACATTCCCTCACCTTCTACTGGTAGAAGTAAGTTACTAGGATAGCCCACACTCAAGAGAAGAGGATGATACAAGAGTGTGAACAGGTCCTCAAGACAGGACCACTGGGGGGCCTTTTTAGAGTCAGCCTGCCACACTGTGGAATAGGATTGTTGCAAGGAGTAAGAAGTTAATACTTGGAGGAATCACAGTCATATAGCATGTATTCTGTAAATATTATCTATAATTGTTATTGTCATTAGTATTAGTGAATTCATATACAAGGAAGATCTGTAGATATAATAAATGTAGAAATGCCTCCTGTCACCTCTCAGAAATTATTAAACATAATTTATTCTAGGTAAAATCTAGATTATAGTGAATGTAGGAAGTTCTTCAGCACTTGAGCTGCATTAGAAATTTCATGCCAAAAAGAAACCCTGTGAATTTCATGAATGTGAGGTCATTAGTAGTACAGCTGTTGAAGAATTAGAGGGAAACAGGAAATGATTTTCCCATAATTCCAAAAAGCAAAAGGCTTACAATCCCTCTTGTCTGACCACAGTTCAAAATTAATTAGAAACTATCAAAAATGTGGCTTAAAAGAAATGAACCACCTAGGAATTTCATATTATTGTGTATATTTATGTGTGTGTATAAAACTGCTGTTTTATAATTATGTGTGTGTATAAAACTGCTGGAAAAGAAAGAAAACATCATTCTGTAAGTATCTTCAACCAGTAGGAGTTTTTCAAGTTGAGTTTTTGATGTGATCCCACCAGTAATTTGATAGTTTACTTGATTGTGGCTGCATAATTTGGTCACCTATGAAAGATGCTAGAGCACCAATTTATATATATATTTTTTGAGACAGAGTGTCACTTTGTCCCCCAGGCTGGAGTGCAGTGGCACAAGCATAGTTCACTGTACCCTGTTCCTCCTGGGCCCACCTCAACCTCCTGAGTAGCTGGGACTACAGGTGTGCACCACTGTGCCTGGCTAATTAATTTTTTTTTTTTTTTTTTTTGAGATGGAGTCTCGCTCTGTCGCCCAGGCTGGAGTGCAGTGCCGCAATCTCGGCTCACTGCAAGCTCCGCCTCCCGGGTTCACGCCATTCTCCTGCCTCAGCCTCCCAAGTAGCTGGGACTACAGGCGCCCGCCACCGTGCCCGGCTAATTTTTTCTATTTTTAGTAGAGACGGGGTTTCACCATGGTCTCGATCTCCTGACCTTGTGATCCGCCCGCCTCGGCCTCCCAAAGTGCTGGGATTACAGGCGTGAGCCACCGCGCCTGGCCAATTTTTTTTTTTTTTTTAGAGAAAGGGTCTCACTATGTTGCCCAGGCAGGTCTTGAACTTCTGGGCTCAAGTGATCCTCCCTCCTTGGCCTCCAAAGGTGCTGGGGTTGCAGGCATGAGCCACCACACCCAGCCCAACTCATTATTCTTGAAATCAATAAATCGGAGGAAAAATTGATATTTCGTTTCCTTTTCCCATGTGAACCAAATTTCAGGGTCACCAGAAGTTCATCAGATTCAAATGGATTTGGCCTGACACAGGAGCTCATGCCTGTAATCCCAGCACTTTGGGAGGACAAGGTGCATGGATCACTTGAGGCCAGGAGTTTGAGACCAACCTGGTCAACATGGTGAAACCCTGTGTGTACTGAAGATACAAAAATTAGCCAGGCATGGTGGCACGTGCCTGTAGTCCCAGCTACTTGGGAGGCTGAGGTGGGGGGATCGCTTGAACCCAAGAGGCAGAGTTTGCAGTGAGCTGAGATTGCGCCACTGCACTCCAGACTAGGTGACAGAGTGAGATCCTGTCTCAAAAAAAAAAAAAAAAAAAAATTGAATGGGTTTTTCTTTTTTAAAGAAGTCTAATAAATCCAGAAGGAATTATAGGATTAGAAAAATCACCATTTTCTAGACCTTAATGGAATAATGGGTCCAGAAGACATCTTCAATGGGTACTACAACTAATAGGTGAAATATTTTATAGTGAGATTTTTGTGGTGGATTTATCAAGCTGGCCACCTCTAAACCCTCTGATCTATTTTAACCTTAATAAAAATAGGTCTATCAGACAACACACACACTTCCTGACATAGTGCAATAAGAAGTCTACACCACCATCTACAAAGCCTTATTGCTGGAATAAAAAACAAGGGGACTAGATGAACAGTGTATAGTCATCCCTTGGTATCCATGGGGAATTGGTTCCGGGATCCTCCACTGATGGTAAAATCTGAGGATGCTCAAGTCCCTTGTATAAAATGGCATTGTATGTATTTGCATATTACCTACTCACATCCTCCTGTATACTTTAAATAATCTTTGGATGACTTATACCTAACACAATGTAAATACTATGTAAATAGTTGTTATACTGTATTTTGCAATTCGTATTATTTTTATTGTATTTTTATTTTTATTGGTTTTTTTTTTTTTTTTTTTTTGAGTATTTTCTATTTGAGTTTGGTTGAATCTGCAAATATGGAGGGCTGGCTTTAAAGGGCACCACAGGAAGAAGCCAAACAGATCCAGAATGTGTGAAATTCTACAGAGCAAATTACTTGATTTCTTCAACTAACAGGTGGCATGAAAATACAAGCGGAAGGGCAACCATTAACAGATTAAAAGAGACTTAAAGAGACATGTCAACTAAATTCAGTATGTTGGCATTACTTGGAGCCGGTTTGAACAAAACATGAAAAGCCGTTTTGGAGACAGTGGGGGAAGGGTGGACATGGATTAATATTAAATGATATTTACATATATTAATTTGGTTAGGGATGATGTCAATGTGATTATAAAAAATAAAAGATCCTATGTGTTAGAGATACATACTATGAAATGAAGATTGACACATTTGGATTAAAATATTCCAGCAAAAGAAAAATAATTGGCAAAGAGAGCTGGGAACTAAATTGGCAACATGTTGATAATTTAAGTGGAGTGGTTTGTTCATGGAGATTTATTGCTCTAATATTTCTACTTTTGTATGTGTTTGAAATTTCAATAATAAAATGTTTAAAATGAAAACCAAAATTATAGAATATATAGAAATGAATGACAGTGAGATGCCTGCACATCTAACCTTATCAGATATCATCAAAGTTCTATTCAGTGAGAAATTAATACCCTGTAATGTGGTAAGGAAATCTTATTTGTGGATACAGTCTTTGTCTTCTTCACTTACCCACAGCAGCAACACCAGGCCTGTCACACAGATGAATGTGTTGAGGGAATGAATAAGTATTTCTGTCAAGAAAAAGGAAACAACAAAATAAAACCAGCCCAACTAAAGAAGAGCCAAGTGGCCAGGCACGGTGGCTCATGCCTGTAATCCCAGCACTTTGGGAGGCCACAGTGGGCAGATCACCTGAGGTCGGGAGTTTGAGACCAGCGTGACCAACATTGAGAAACCCCGTCTCTACTAAAAATACAAAATTAGCCAGGCATGGTGACACGTGCCTGTAATTCCAGCTACTTGGGAGGCTGAGGCAGGAGAATCACTTGAACCCGGGAGGCGGAGGTTGCGGTGAGCTAAGATCGTGCCACCGCACTCCAGCCTGGGTGACAGAGCAGGAGTCTGTCTTAAAAAAAAGAAAGAAAAAAAAAAGGAACAGTCAAGTACAGTAGAAAGTAGAAATTAAGAGAATAGAGAATATTAGACTTGATTCAATGTTAATAGTGATTAGATTTTGGCATTATAATCAAGGAAGATAAAATGAAAGATAATACATTTAGAGTATTGATGATAAAAGACACAATTCTAGATTATATCAAGGAGATTTTTTAAATTATAAGGCAAAACTAGGCTGGGCACAGTGTCTTACGCATGTGATCCCAGCACTTTGGGAGGCCGAGGTGGGTGGATCACTTGAAGTCAGGAGTTCGAGACCAGCCTGGCGAACATAGCAAAACCCCATCTCTACTAAAAATACAAAAATTAGCCTGTCATGGTGGCAGGCACCTGTAGTCTAAGCTACTGGGGAGGCTGAGGCAGGAGAATCGCTTGAACCCAGGAGGCACAGGTTGCGGTGAGCTAAGATCGCGCCACTGCACTCCAGCCTGGGTGACAAAGTGAGACCCAGTCTCAAAAATAAACATGGTAAAACTATACATGCACACATGCACAAACATGTATATTAATTCCAATACAAGTAAAAATGTAGAAGGATTACATTTTTCCCCCCAAAGGAATATGTTATTATAATTAACTCACTGTAGAACCCAAATCGATTAACAAAAAATGTGTGTGTGTGTGTGAACTCCCTGTTTAAGTAAAAAATCTGATACTTATAAAAACTTTAAGGAATATCCTAAAAATTTTACCAATTCGTTCTGCACAGCTAAAATAATCCTAATAAAAATTAGATGAAGATAGCTTCTGAAAGCAAAATCTAGACCACCTTCATTATGAAGATTCTGTTTTTCACAATTCTAAATAAAGTTTATTTAGAATTTATTACAAAATCTATCTTTGTTAATAGGTCAGTGTTTCTTTTCCCAAGCACCAAATACCTCCAGAAGGCCTGTGTTTGACCCCTAAATTCAACATTCTCCAGAAGTTTGCTTCAAGGAACACTAATTCTTTTTTTTTTTTTTTTTTTTTTTTGAGACGGAGTCTTGCTCTGTGCCCCAGGCTGGAGTGCAGTGGCGCGATCTCGGCTCACTGCAAGCTCCGCCTCCCGGGTTTACGCCATTCTCCTGCCTCAGCCTCCCGAGTAGCTGGGACTACCGGCGCCTGCCACCACGCCCGGCTAATTTTCTTGTATTTTTAGTAGAGACGGGGTTTCACTGTGTTAGCCAGGATGGTCTCGATCTCCTGACCTCGTGATCCGCCCGTCTCGGCCTCCCAAAGTGCTGGGATTACAGGCTTGAGCCACCGCGCCCGGCCAAGGAACACTAATTCTTGATGGTATTTGAAAAAAAGATTTCTTGGGAAAATAGGCAAATGAAGCAAAACAAAACATCTACTTTTGGCCGGGCATGGTGGCTCACGCCTGTGATCCCAACACTTTGGGAGGCCAAGGCAAGCAGATCACCTGAGGTCAGCAGTTCGAGACCAGCCTGACCAACATAGTGAAACCCCGTCTCTACTAAAAGTACATAATTAGCCAGGCATGGTGGTGGGTGCCTGTAATCCCAGCTACTTGGGAGACTGAGGCAGGAGAATTGCTTCAACCCAGGAAACGGAGGTTGCAGTGAGCCGAGATTGTGCCATTGCACAATTGCCTGGGCAACAAGAGTGAAACTCAGTCTCAAAAAAAAAAAAAAAAAAGAAAAAAGAAAAAAAATCTACTTTTGAGGAATTCGAAGTATATATGCTCAGTTTGTCAAAGATTTAGTAAAGACATTTTTATTTAACCAAGTGTATCTCAAATTTATTTTTGATACACTCAAAATAATTGGAGTGATTGGGATTCTCAGTCCCAATATCTGCAACAGGAACTGCTTTGGTAGATGCTGCCATAACCATAATAAATGTCTTCAAGGGTATAATTTTAGACATTATGGTGAGTGGTTGTGTTGGGGGGTAGTAAGTCAGGGCAACTTTTTACCGCTCACATCGTACTGTGAAAGTAGCTACCTGCTTTAATGGATGGTTAGTGCTTTGGAATTGAAAAGATTCCAGCCTGATCCTTGATGTTTGTATTAAACATGCTTATATATAATATTAAACAATGATTAAGGATATAAATGAGTTTCTGTGGTAATAAAGATGCTATATTGAATATCATTTTGTGTATTTTCTGATTTCCTTAAAGAGTAAAGAATCTAAGGTATTACCTAGAAATGAAATTGTTCGTTACAGGCTGTATACACATTCAGCTTCACTGCTTATTGCCAAATTGTGGCTCCACCATTGTTCCAGTTTTGAATCCCTTCGATCATTGAATATGAATGTTCATATTTCCCGGCCTCTGCTATAAGTTTCAATATTTATTACATTGGGCCAGGCACGGTGGCTCACACCCGTAATCCCAGCACTTTGGAAGGCCAAGGCAGGAGGATTGCTTGAGCCCAGAAGTACGAGACCAGGCTGGGCAACATGGCAAAACCTCATATCTACAAAAAATACAAAAATTAGCTGAGTGTGGTGACATGCGCCTGCGGTCTCAGCTACTTGGGAGGCTGAGGTGGATGGATCACTTGAGTCTGGAAAATCGAGACTGCAGTAAGCCGTGATCATGCCACTGCAATCCAGCCTGAGTGTTGGAGTGAGACCCTCTTTCAAAAAAAAAAAATTATCACCTTGATTACAAGTGAGTCAAGCATCTTTTCATATGTGTTTATTGGCCAATTGTGTTTTCTTTACTGTGCTTTTTAATGATGTCTTTGCTGTATTTTTTTTTTTTTTTTTTTTTGCATTCTCATTTATTTATTTTCAGGATTCTTAAAATATTTCAGGTATTGGCTGGGTGTGGTGGCTCACGCCTGTAATCCCAGCACTTCGGGAAGCCGAGGTGGACGGATAATCTGAGGTCAGGAGTTCGAGACCAGCCTGGCCAACATGGTGAAACCCCGTTTGTACTAAAAATACAAAAATTAGCCGGGCATGGTGGTGGGCGCCCGTAATTCCAGCCACTCGGAAGGCTGAAGCATAAGAATCACTTGAATCCGGGAGGGGGAGGTTGTGGTGAGCCGAGATCACGCCATTGGACTCCAGCCTGGGGAACAGAGTGAGACTCCGTCTGAAAACATAAACAAAAACAAAGCAAAAATAAGCCTATTCCAAAACAAAAATAATGAAAGTAATTATTCGGATGTCTTTAAATAAAATTTTTAATATTATGTATTCGTGTCCAAAAGTGAAGAACATAATGTACTGAAGAATGTGATGGGGCTTAAGTCACTTCTGTAGGACGTGAGTCCATTTACCTAACATTTTTCTTTTACCCGGGTCAGGTTCCACTCAGACTCGCCTCCTACTGGCCCTGAGAATGCACTGACTCCATCCTCTGCATCAAGTCCGGGGTCCCAGCATTTGGCCGATCTGCTCATGCGTACTCCTAGGTCAGGAGGCCACTCCCAGAAGTCTCCGGGGCTCGGGCGGTGGGCGGGGCGCGCGGTCCTCGTGGTCACTGCTGTATTTCCTGTTGGTTTTAGGACTCTGGACTCCACTTCTCAAGGGTGCCTGCCGTCCTGACTGTTCAGTCTTGCACTACAGATTCCACGGGCGACGGAGAAATCTCGGACCTCTGGCTCCGTCTCCCTGACCTCTGCGCTGCGGATGACCTGGTCCCATCTGAGGAAGAAGGCGGCGCGGGTCGCTGCCGGAGCCTCTGCAGCCTCAGCTCGCAGCCCGCAGCCCGCGTGGGACCCTGTGTGGCGGTGAGAGTGGAGCTGCAGGAGGCGCTCAGAGCGAGGACGCCTCGGTCGCGGGCAGGACTTGGTCTCCCGCCTCCTGAGGCCCGGGGGTGCTGAAACTGCGGAGGAGGGGGCTCATCTCTAGGGAGACAGTTGGGGAACGTCTCCTTTGTGACGTAGGGACTGAGAAGGGTGCGTGAGAGTCTTTGTGACCGGGACATAGAGTGAGTGTCCTTTGCAAAGCGTGCTTTGCTGTAGCTTTCTGGTGTCACTGACCCGTGGGTCCAGGGTCTCGGTTTCCCTGTCTCCTCTCAGTCTAGTATGACTGCCACAGAGAAATGATCCAAGCGGGAAATCAGATACTGAGTCTTAGATGAAGGTTTCCAGTGAGAAGAAACAGGTAGGATGGGAAGCTTAGAGCAGGAATTGCCCTTAAGACAGTGTGATAGACTCTGTTAGAGAAAAAATATTCAGTCAAACTTCTGAAAGCATGCAAAGGAAGACTTTATTCAGGATCATCGTGGTAAGTATTGGAAGTACAGCAGTGAGATTTTGCAATGGGTGAAAGAGATTGGGTTCAACTCCAAATTCAGCATGAACGAGCGGGACTTTGTAATCAAGGAGCAGGTTAGGGATCACTGGATGACAAAATACTAAGAGGAAATGCCTGGGATAAGTAGGATTCTGGCTAAACACACCTGTTGGGATTCTTTTTGAAGAGAGAGACCCGAGTGATAAGACATCATCACCTGGGGGATGGTGGAGGGTGAAGATACGGGGGCAGAGGGTTCCTGCTAAACTGGCTTAGAAGGGGTCTTTGCTATTATTGGATTTTACAGTGAAGTGTACTGATGGGCCCATTAGAAGGAGTAAGAGCCTGATTAAAGTTTGATCAGGCATAGTTTGTATAGGATTCCTTCCTGGAAGGTTTATACACTCCGTCCCCATCTCCCGGTTCTTGGACTTTGATTTACATGTTTTAGAAACCGGCCTTCTTGAATTCTGACCCTAAGAACCTTCAGTGAAGGATGATTGGAGAGTCCACCCACCGTACTTCTTTCTGGTTGTGTGTATGAAATTATATAGCCTAGGAGGGGGAAACAGAAACACTATTTTGAGGCGTTTTTGGATTGTTCCGTTTTGGACTTCTGTAGATTGAAAGCAACAGGAATATGAACTCAGTTGTGATGTGTCCTTGCAAATGAAGGAAGTGAGCCAGAATGTCAGTGTCCCAAAATAGGAATTCTTAGTCATTGGGTCCATTGTCTGTTTTCTTGGGCATACAGGGCACCACAACCCCCCTGAAACTCTATATATATGTTTGTTAATTTGCATTTTTCCAGGGTTCTGTCATTCAAATTATTTAGACTTGAGCTTTAGATCTGGAATCAGAGTGTTATACCTTTGAATGGTTTTGCAGAAAACTAATGATCAAGATTATGAGAATGGTTAAGAAAATCATACAACATTCATGAGATTGGACATTATACTGATAATAAAATTTATGCTTATAAAGAATTTGTAAATAGCTGCATACCAGGTATCAGGAAAACAAAACATAATAAGAATTTGTCATTTACGGAAAAATGGCTATGATCTAACCTTAAATGGGATTTATAGTTACAGGTCGCAGTTCTCAAAAACCATATATGCAGGCCATTTTTTAAAAATGGAAGTTTGCAAAACCTTTCGAAAGGATTGTATCTAATATGACCATTCAATTGGTTTTTCAGAAAAGAATAGAAGGGGAGAGGCCACATTTATTGAACATTTAATATGTACCCAAAATCATGTGGTCTGTTTTCTGTGTCTTTTGTCATTAAATGTGCAAAGGCCATTTTCCTGTTCATTAAGGGAATAATCTTTATAGTGAGATGTTTCTAATTATGTAGAAATGGCACAGCTAAAGGCTATGCAAGAAGACACAATGTTACATGGTTCTGTCACGCTGATATTTTGTAATTCTAGGCCTACTATTTAGGTTTCTTTTTCTTTTTCTTTTTCTTTTTTTTTTTTTTTTTTTTTGAGACGGAGTCTCGCTCTGTCGCCCAGCCTGGAGTGCAGTGGCCGGATCTCAGCTCACTGCAAGCTCTGCCTCCCGGGTTCACGCCATTCTCCTGCCTCAGCCTCCCGAGTAGCTGGGACTACAGGCGCCCGCCACCTCGCCCGGCTAGTTTTTTTTTGTATTTTTTAGTAGAGACGGGGTTTCAACATGTTAGCCAGGATGGTCTCGATCTCCTGACCTCGTGATCCGCCCGTCTCGGCCTCCCAAAGTGCTGGGATTACAGGCTTGAGCCACCGCGCCCGGCTTTTTTTTTTTTTTTTTTTTTTTTTGAGATGGAGTCTGGCCCTGTCGCCCAGGCTGGAGTGCAGTGGCCGGATCTCAGCGCACTGCAAGCTCCGCCTCCCGGGTTTACGCCATTCTCCTGCCTCAGCCTCCGGAGTAGCTGGGACTACAGGCGCCTGCCACCTCGCCCGGCTAGTTTTTGTACTTTTTTTTAGTAGAGACGGGGTTTCACCGTGTTAGCCAGGGTGGTCTCGATCTCCTGACCTTGTGATCCGCCTGTCTCGGCCTCCCAAAGCGCTGGGATTACAGGCTTGAGCCACTGTGCCCGGCCTAGGTTTCTTATAATGACAGAAATGTACCTTTTTCCCATAATGATAGTTTAAAGTTTAATACTTTGAAATGTATTGATGTTCTATTTGTAATGATGAAATTAAGACAGGTTCATTGCAAAAATTTCATTACTGAAGGAAGTTACGAAGAAGAAATAACCCCAAATGCCCCCTGCCCAGAGAAAATCACTTTAACATTTTTGGTGTATGTGTTTCTAATTTTCATGTATGAACATTTGTGTGTAGTTTTGTCATTGCAGAAGAGAATTAATAGAGACACAAAGACTCCAACTGTTAGTTTGAAAATAGAATCTCCGTCAATTGTTGGTGTTAAACCAAAATTATGGTACGGTATTGCTTTCGACTGAGCTTCGGCACTAGGCTCCAACAGACTAGACTGAATCAAAATGAAGTCATTCATGCTAAATGCCACATTATCAAACTGAAACTTTAAGGGAGCAGATGAATTTCAAACTTGTTTTTCCTGAAAACAGAAGATTCCAGTCTAAATAATTGATGTTCACCAATCTTTTATTTTTATTTTAAAAAATTTGTTTCAAAGACTGGGTCTCACTCTGTCACCCAGGCTAGAATGCAGTGGAGTTATTATGGCTCACAGCAGCCTCAAACTCCTGGGCTCAAGCGTTCCTCCCTCCTCAGCCTCCTATGTAGCTGGGACTACAGGCATGAGACACCAGGCCTCAGTGCTTTTTTCTCTAGTTCTGTTATTTGTTCCCACCTTACACAAAACCCACTGTTCCACCACAGTGTGTAATGAGGGCAGGGACCCTCATTCTCTTTTATACAATGGAAGCTGCCCCATTTGTGAATCCCAAATAAAAGCCCATGAGATCTATAAGTCAATTTATTGTAACTTTGTCTTTTGACATGGGTTTCCATATATCTGTGCATCTTAGGAGGAGAGGGAAGTACCAGGGACCACCTGAGGTGAAAAAACAATCACGTATTTACACCTTTTAGATATTAAAAACGTCATTTAACACTCAAGAGGGCACAAATTATGAGGTAAGACATCCTCTCAGAATTAATCATTTATGCTGAGTTCATGTCTGTAAAATCCCAGTGCTTTGGGAGGTTGAGGTGGGTGGATCGCTTGAGTCCAGGAGTTGGAGACCAGTCAGGACAACATGGCAAAACCCTGTCTCTACAAAAAATGCAAAAATTAGCTGGACATGGGAGCACTCGCCTATAGTCTTGGCTACTTGTGAGGGTGAGGTGGGCGGATCGCTTCAGCCCAGGAGGCCCAGGCTGCAGTGAATTTTGTTTGCGCCACTGCACTCCAGCTTGGGCCACAAAGTGAGACCCTGTCTCAAAAAGAAAAAAAAAAAGAATAATTTAGAGATGCAAGATTACTTCAGGGAAAATGGCAGTTATATATGATTTCCAGGTGTCTTGCAACTATGAATAATATTTCCAGAGATAGTTTAAATATTATAAAACGTAGTTATTGTAATATTTACAAGTATTTACATAAATGCCCATATTTTGCAGAAAAATAAGGTTCACTATTGTTAATTTAGCACCGTATTGGATCCTGTTCATCGAACATGTATACGAGGCTGAAGGGTGTTTTCCATAACGTCCGGGGAGTAAGGAAAGGCGCATTTTCTCCTTACCTGTGTTTTTTTTTTTTTCTAACAGTTTTTTTGGTTTTGTTTTTTTAAGTAAGAATGATATTTTCTCAAAGATGAGCCTTGAAATTTGTAAAATTGGAATTATAAGAAAGAGAAACCAGCCCGGCACGGTGGCTCACACCTGTAATCCCAGCACTTTGGGAGGCTGAGGCCGGCGGATCACAAAGTCAAGAGATTGAGACCATCCTGGCCAACTTGGTAAAACCCCGTCTCTGCTGAAAATACAAAAAATTAGCTGGGCATGGTGGCGTGCGCCTATAATCCCAGCTATTTGGGAGGCTGAGGCAGGAGAATCCCTTGAACTCCGGAGGCGGAGATTGCAGTGAGCCGAGATTGTGCCATTGCACCCCAGTCTGGGCAAAAAGAGCGAAACTCCATCTCAAAAAAAGAAAAAAAAGAAAAAAAAGAAAAAGAGAAACCTACAAAGCACAAACTTTAAGAAAAATAGGAAACAACAGAATTAATTTCCTTGTATACTAGTAGACTAATGGACAGGTCGTCTTTTTTATCTTCCGTGATGATACATTATTACAGTAGCTATCATGTACTTGTTTCTATGGATTATCTTGATTAATCTTCAGACCTGTCATGTGTAGTGAGATGGGGAAACAGAGGCACCAAGATGTTAATCTCTCACAATGCAGAGCTCAGTATCACTTCCCTAGAGGCCGAGAAGACAGCCTGTCTCCTTCATTTTACCAGGATACCACTTAATGTATGCATAGATTTTTAAAACTGTCCTTTTTTTTTTCTTTTTAGAGGTCTCGCTCTGTTGCCTAGGCTAGAGTACAGTGGTGTGAACACTGCTCACTGCAGCCTCGACCTCCTGGGCTCAGCAATCCTCCTGCCTCAGCCTTCCCAAGTGTTGGGATTACAAACCTGAACCACCGCACCTGGCCTAACCTGTCTTCGTTACTGAGTAATTCATCCTTGATACTATTTTTCCATCAATTATATAATTTAACATTAATCTTATTAATAATGGCATAGGCCGTGCGCAGTGGCTCACGCCTGTAATCCCAGCACTTTGGGAGGCCGAGACAGGCGGATCACGAGGTCCGGAGATTGAGACCATCCTGGCTAACACAGTGAAACCCCGTCTCTACTAAAAAAAATACAAAAAACTAGCCGGGCGAGGTGGCGGGCGCCTGTAGTCCCAGCTACTCGGGAGGCTGAGGCAGGAGAATGGTGTAGACCCGGGAGGCGGAGCTTGCAGTGAGCTGAGATCTGGCCACTGCACTTCAGCCTGGGCAACAGAGCGAGACTCCCTCTCAAAAAAAAAAAAAAAAAAAGGCATAAGGCCGGGCGCAGTGGCTCATGCCTGTAATCCCAGCACTTTGGGAGGCCGAGGCGGCTGGATCACCTGAGGTCAGGAGTTCAAGACTAGCCTGACCAACATGGAGAAACCCCGTCTCTACTAAAAATACAAAATTAGCGGGGTGTGATGATGCATCCCTGTAATCCCAGCTACTTGGGAGGCTGAGGCGGGAGAATCACTTGAATGCGGGAGGCAGAGGTTGCAATGAGCTGAGGTCATGCCATTGCTCTCCAGCCTGGGCAACAAGAGTGAAATTCCATCTCAAAAAAAGTAATACTACTACTAATAATGGCATAGTATGTCACCATATACCCAAGAATAATGTTTAACCTGTTCCCTACTGTGTTTTACATTTTTGATAATCAAAAATTATTTTTTGATGAATATACTAGTACATATTATATACTTCTGTAGTGATTTTCTTTAAAAAATTCCTAGAAGTGGGTTTTGTGGGACTGGGCATGGTGTCTCATGCCTGTGATCCTAGCGCTTTGGGAGGCCTATGTGGGAGGATCCCTCGAGCCCAGGAATTCAAACCTAGCCTGTGCAACATAGTGAGACCCCGTCTCTCCAAAAAAAAAAAAAAAAAAGAAAGAAAAAAAAGAAAAAATCAGACTTTTATTAAGTGCTTCTGCTATGCTATACCTTCAAATTATAGTATTGAGGGTGGGACAATCAATGAAAAGAAGAGCTGCTTCCTTTAAAATATTCATAATCTATCAAGAAGGTCACATCTAAATAGGAGTAAGTTTAAGGCAGTATGTGATAGAGCCTACTTGAGGATATTTAGGTGACCAACCTGGTGATGTCACATGGCAGAGACATCAGTCTGACTATAGCGATAGACTGTGAACAAATTATACTGAGTCTATGGGATCTGTATGGTGATAAACAGGTTTTATACTCTATTTTTTATACCTTGTAGTTGTCACTCTAATGATATTGGATGGAAAACAAAGTTAATTGCAGGAGGAAATTCAGCTGCTGTCTGGAGCGTATCCTGACCAACCAGCCAGGTTTAGAAATAAAATAAACTCGTCTGTCAAAATCTGAAATAAAACTATATTGAGACCATCATTAATTCATAGAGGAAATTACTCAGGGCCAATTTGCCATATTGTTGGAGACACAATTCCAGCATCCCTGAGAACATGTGATAAAGTGAGTTGAGGTTTTGGGATCCAAAGGAATTCACAAAAGATAAGCCATTCAGTAAAATGAGTTTAAATTTAGAGAAAAAAGAGTTTTATTGAAATCTGCACATGAAGTAACTTGAAACAAACACGCATATTTCAAGTTATTATGTGCATGGTTACAAAATTATGAAGGAAATGTTAAGAAAAGTCACCATCCAATTAAAAATCTAGGAAATGCTGATTATCAACCTCTGATTATGGAGAAGCTGCTAATCAAAGGCTTATTTTACTTCTCCTTTAGCTTTATTTAGTTGCTTCATTTGTTTAATGTGTTGACCAGAAACTGAATATACAGCAATTTATGTATTTACTTATTTAATTTTTTTTTAAATTTATAGACGTGTTGTCACTATGTTGCTTAGGATAGTCTTGAACTCCTAGATTCAAGCAGTTCTCCTACTTTGGCCTCTCAAAGTGCTGGGATTACAGGTGTGAGCCACTGTGCCTGGCTGATAGTGATAGATGTATAATCAGCAAAACTAAAACCAAACAAAAACTGTAAACACTGTTATAACATGGTCATATACTTTCCAGCCTTTTTCTGTCTCCTGTTTGATGATTTTCTGTTTGTCATTCTCTGTGTATGAATGTATGTGTATTTATATATCTTACAAAAATAAATGTATCGGTCAGCCTGAGTTTTCCATTGACTTTATTTTAGAATATTGTCCATACCCTTATATATTTTTCTCAACTTCGCATTTAATGACTCGTTTGCATTCTATGACAGTGATAGTCTATTCTACATTTACCTAGGAATTTGCATGAGGAAATTCAGCAGCTGTCTGGAGGATATCCTGACCAATCTGCCAGGTTTAGAAACAAAATAAACCCTTCTGTCAAGATCTGAAATGAAACTATATTGAAAAAAAATAGGAATCTTTGCTAGAGTCACAATGCTGAGCACTTGCCATCCATCTGCTCTATCTTGACCAATTTCACCCAGTCTCAAGACTAAAAAGAGGTTTTGGTGTGGGTGATGTGCTCTGTCTTTGGCCTTGAAGGTGGGAAGGGAAGTAGGTGCATCTGCTCAGTGCAGGACAGAGCGTCCTCGTCTTAGGTCCACATCTGCCTCACCAGAATAGTGCATTGGCCAGAACATTCCCTACTGAATTCTCTGGCTCTGGCTTCAGTGATGATATGTTTCTGTTCTGTGACTCTGTGTAGGTGAGACCCCTGGGAGTTTGGGGAAGAAATGAGCTTTTCCAGAATTCTAAACTTCCCAAATTGTGTGTGATGGGAGGCGGTTTGGAACCTGGAATGGCAGCGCAGGACAGTACTGTTACCCTGAGTCCTTTGGGGAACACTGAAGTCCTGTAGGGAACACTAAAGATCTCAAGATTTTCTCTTCTTTCAGGTCAGGATTCTCCCAAATCTGCTTCTCTGGTAGAAAAAACCTTGAGCACTGATTGGCTCTTGCTTGTCTAAAACCATGGCCTGTGTAAGTCAGTATTTCTCTCCATATTGATGTGTATATGTGATTTTTTAGGTCATGCAAGTCTTGTTATCATCTTCCCTGAAGTTATTTACGGTGAGAGAGTGCTCAGTTAACCTATTCCTCAGTTCTTGCTCTTCCTGTCAAATGTGTGTCATGTCACCTGGCATCTTCCCTATGTGGGCCACTGTAAATTCACCAGCACTCCTGCCATTATTGACCAAATTACTCAATGTCCTCTCGGTGCCCATTTTTCTACTTTGGGCAGTGATAGAGAGGAAAGGAGTCAAGTTCTTTGAAGTACAGATAATATGCATTTCAGGTCAGTTTTGTCATTTGTTGAGGCCGAGGCAGTGGTTCCATTTGACCATTCATGAGAAGTCTTTGAAATTTTCCAGATACCTGAGTTTTTCAGCTAGGTAAGGTGGAAATTGGCATTGAAGGATCTCAGTCTTCATGTAGGGTAAAATCACATGCTTTGTGGGAATTAGTCTATTGGATTGGAACATATAAATACAGAGGTCATGGATTTGGGTAGAAAGCCCTGAAAAATAAATACCAGAAAATAATGATGTTATGTGCCCAAGAATCCTTCTGTTGTGTCAAAAGAAATAAAAATGCTTATGGTAAGATCTGACATAATGAAGTATTTGATGCTTGAAGACATTATTAATTTTATGGGTAGTTTTCTATTGAGACTGGATACTATTTTTTGGATAAAATATGACTAAATTTTTAAATTCCTTTCCAAGTGAAAATATTCTCAATTAGCACATATTGATTGAGAATTTATGAGGCAGATACCTCTTGGGTATTATGTATTTAATAATGATTTAACAGAAGAACTTTATTATTTTGTCATTTTCAAAAGGGTCAGATATTTAAGAGGTGTCCCAAAGCAGGCAGAAAGTTTTTTCTGTGTTGTGGTCTTCTTCAAAAATATGTAGGCATTCTGCTGAATTCCCCTCCCCGATAGCATAGATTTCTAGTGTATGTGCTGGTTATATTGCTCTTCTGCTGCAATGCTGTTCTTCATTTTCTAAGTCTTTTTTAAAATCTCCCCAGTAATATGTGTGTTCGCTGTTTCAGGAATTTGTAACATTCAGGGACATGGCTATAGACTTCTCCCATCAGGAGCGGGAATACCTTGACCTGGTTCAGAAGACCTTGTACCAGGAGGTGATGGTGAAGAACTATGGTAACTTGGTCTCACTGCGTGTGTTTATCATCTGTAGGACGTATACTTTTTCCATTGTGATTTTCAGGACTGCCTTTTAAGAAAGTAGTTAACTTTCTTCCTCTTTTTTTTTTTTTCTTTTTACGAGAGGGTGTCTCACTATGTTGCCCAGGCTGGTTTCAAATTCCTGGGCTCAAGCAATCTGCTCACCTCAGCCTCCTAGAGTGCTGAGATTACAGGTGTGAGCCACGACGCCAGGCCTAAATTTGTTTTCCTTGTATTTATTGAAGTGGTTTGAGCTTTATTGAGTCAGGAATGGCAGCAGCATTAAACACTTTCATAGGTCACAAAGTTCCCTTCTCAGCGAGGAGGCTCGTGATGTGGAGAAGAAATGGGTATCTCAGCATGAGACAGCTAGTGAACTGTGCGTTTCCTTCAGTACCTACTCCCCATGTTAATTTTCTTTCATTTCCCTCCCAAGGACAAGCACTGTCCTTCCAGGATGCAGTCATTTTATGTGGATTTTGGATTCAAATCCACATATTACAATCCATAATTGCACATTAATTCATATGTATGGCTCAATTCCGTAAAATACGCTTGTTTTTTTAATACGGCAAATACTTGAATACTCTGAGCCTGGTGCCATGCTTGGCACAATCAGTGTGGCGATACGTAATGTTACTGTCTTTATGAGATTAGACTATGTTAAGGAAGACATAAAATTCACATGAAAACAAATAAACAGATAAATCACATCAGGCATGAAATACAAAGGTCAGTAAACAAGATTAGGGCACCTTCACACAGTGTAGGGTGTTCAGGGATTCTTTTCTGTGTGGATAACATTTGTCCAGAGACATAAAGGCCTTGGGTCTTTGGAGTATTTGAGGAAGGGCATTCCAACAAGAGTGAACAACGCGTGCAAGGGCCCTAAACGGGGAACAAGGTTTGTGTGTTTGAGGAGCAGCTGGTACAGCAGAGCAGAGTTAGTGAGGGGTGATTTATAGGCTATGAAGTCAGTATGTTAGCAAGGATCAAGTCCTATAAGATTTTTTGTTTCCGCCGGGCGCGGTGGCTCAAGCCTGTAATCCCAGCACTTTGGGAGGCCGAGACGGGCGGATCACGAGGTCAGGAGATCGAGACCATCCTGGCTAACACGGTGAAACCCCGTCTCTACTAAAAATACAAAAAACTAGCTGGGCGAGGTGGCGGGCGCCTGTAGTCCCAGCTACTCGGGAGGCTGAGGTAGGAGAATGGCGTGAACCCGGGAGGCAGAGCTTGCAGTGAGCTGAGATCCGGCCACAGAGCAAGACTCCGTCTCAAAAAAAAAAAAAGATTTTTTGTTTCATTATTAAGAATTAGGATTGTCTGTGAAATGTAATTAGTTGGCATTAACTGACGATATAGAATTTTCATTAATTTTTTAAAAGATGTAAACCTTTTAACTAAAGTTTAGACATAAGCAGATATCCAGATTAAACAAATAAAAATGGATAAGTTATTGACTTTCATAGCCTTTTGGCATATTTCTTTCCTTTTGGTTTTATTTTTTTTTTTTTAATTTTTTTATTTTTATTTTTTTGAGAGGGAGTCTCGCTCTGTCGCCCAGGCTGGAGTGCAGTGGCGCAATCTCGGCTCACTGCAAGCTCCGCCTCCCGGGTTCACGCCATTCTCCTGCCTCAGCCTCCCGAGTAGCTGGGACTACAGGTGCCCGTTACCACGCCCGGCTAGTTTTTTGTATTTTTTAGTAGAGACGGGGTTTCACCGTGTTAGTCAGGATGGTCTCGATCTCCTGACCTCGTGATCCGCCCGTCTCGGCCTCCTAAAGTGCTGGGATTACAGGCTTGAGCCACCGCGCCCGGCCCCTTTTGGTTTTAAAATACTACTTAAGACTAATTGGATTTGTCTTTCTTTCGAGTTTGTAATTCTGAAATTAATATTTTTATTTTCACTATAGTCTTCAAGTCTAACACTTCAATTTTTAGTTTTTATAATCCTGATTTATGTTCTATCACATCTCAAAGTACTTTATTGTAGCGTATTTTTGAGTAATGTGGTATTGTGTTTTTCTGGCTTGCGGCATTTGTTTGATGTGCATTTAAATTGTCTCTATGTCTGTCATTTACTATTTCTTTTATACTCTTTTGGATGGGGTTTGAACTTGAGTCTCTTTTTTGGACTTTTATATCTTTTATAACTTTTATATCTATATATTTTTGACATTTATATCTCAGATGAGTTTTTCTTAACCTTGGGCAAGGTTTCATAGTTCTGGGTATTCTAAGTTTGTGATTTTAGTGTGCCCTACTCTCTTATTTTGTTGTGTTCAAATTATCATGGTTGAGAGGTGAATGTAGGTATAGAGCACAGTTTTCTATAGTATTGTAATTGAATTGGTATTAATCCAGTTTAAAATTGTTACAAATTAAGATGTTAATCCCCAGGGAATCCATTAACACAATAACTGAAAAAAATACATTGCAGAAAAAACAACAAGGGAATTAAAAAAGCTACCCTGGAAAATATCTATTTAACAGCAAATTATGCAGTAATAGAAGAATAGAGGAATACAGGAGATGTAAGACATATAGAAAATAGCATGTCAGACATACTGTACTATATGATTGCATGTATAGAGGTAGCTAGGGCAGTCAGATTCACAGACAGAAAGTACAGTGGTGATTGCAGGTGGCTGGGTGGAAGGGAAATGGGGAGGCGCTATTCAATGAGCACAAGGTTTCTTTAATCAAGATGAACAAGCTCTCGAGACCTGTTGTACCATGTTTTACCTACAGTCAAAAATGTATTATATGCTTAAAAATTTAAATGGCTAGATACCATCTTAAAGGTTTCCTACTATAATTTAAAAAAATGAACTCACTAGAAAAAATGTTGAATAAGTAGAAATGTTAAAAGGTGTTGTTCATCCCAGGGATTACCTCATGTCTCTCCGTTTTCTTTCTTTTTTTTTTTTTTTTTTGTTGAGACAGAGTCTCGCTCTGTCGCCCAGGCTGGAGTACAGTGGCCGGATCTCGGCTCACTGCAAGCTCCGCCTTCCGGGTTCACGCCATTCTCCTGCCTCAGCCTCCCGAGTAGCTGGGACTACAGACGCTCGCCACCTCGCCCGGCTATTTTTGTCTCTCCGTTTTCTTATTACATTTTCCGTAAATCACGATTTGTCTGAACTTCAAAAGCTGTTGCTGTAAAATGTTCCATGAAATAACAAAAGTAAAGGGATTCTTTTCATCCTTAAAAACAGTAACAGTGGATGGGCACGGTGGCTCAGGACTGTAATCCCAGCACTTTGGAAGGCCGAGCCAGGCACATCACCCGCGGTCAGGAGGCCGAGACCAGCCTGGCCAACATGGTTAAAACCCTGTCTGTACTAAAAATACAAAAAATTAGCCAGGCATGGTGGCACGTGCCTGTAATCCCAGCTGCTCGGGAGGTTGAGGCAGGAGAATCACTTGAACCTGGGAGGTGGAGGTTGCAGTGAGCCGAGATCACACCATTGCACTCCAGCCTGGGTGATGAGTGAAACTCCATCTCAAAAAAAAACCAAAAAACAAAAACAGTAACAGAAATTTGGGAAATTTTATAATAGGTAGAAAGTAAACAACACAAGCCTAAACATTCAAATGGACAGAGAATAAATGAAAAGGAACACTAGAGAATACTTTGCATTGGATAAAAAAAAAAAAAAATACTGAAATTCATGGCATATCGCTAAAACAGTGCTAAGATAGAATTTATAGCCATAAATGCCCACATTGAGAAAGAGTAAAGATCTCAAATCAGTAACCTAACTTTCTAAAACCCAACTTTTCTTAAAAATAAGGAAACAGCAAATGAAACCCAAAATAACTAGAACTAAGAAAATGGTAAACATTAGAACAGAGGTAAATGAAATAGAGAATAAAAGGAGAATAGAGAAAATCAACAAGTCAAAAAGGTTGTTCTTTGAAAAATACAGAAAATTGATAAACTTTAGATACACTGACCAAAATGAAAGAAGATCCAAATTAGTAAAATCATGAATGAAAGGGGAACATATCTATTGAATTTAGATAAATAAAAAGAATTATAAGGGAAAGTTAAGAATAATTGAATGCCAACAAATTAGAAAACTTAGATGAATGTTGAACTTCAAACAAAAATACAAACTACCAAATTTTACTTAAGAAGAAATAGAAAATCTGAAAAAGAAAAAAAATCTTGGTCGAGCGCAGTGGCTCATGCCTGTAATCCCAGCACTTTGGGAGGCCAAGGCATGTGAATCATGAGATCAGGAGTTCAAAACCAGCCTGACCAACATGGTGAAACCCTGTGTCTATTAAAAATACAAAAATTAGCTGGGCATTGTGGCACGCACCTGTAGTCCCAGGAGGCTAAGGAGGACAATCGCTTGAACCTGGGAGGTGGAGGTTGCAGTGAGCCGAGATTGCATCACTGCACTCCAGCCTGGGTGACAGAGCAAGACTCCGTCCCATACCTTCCAGGCCCCCCGGCAAAAAAAAAACACAAACAAGGTCTGGATGCTCAAAAAAAAAAGAAAGAAAGAGAAAGTCTGTCTTCCTTTCTCTCTTTCTGTCTCCCAGCACTTACTCACCTCCCCTCTCTTTACTTATAAAGAGATTAAATCAGTAACCCAAAAACCTCCTATAAAAATAGGTGGAGGCTGGCCGGGTGCAGTGGCTCACGCCTGTAATCCCAGCACTTTGGGAGGCCAAGGCGAGTAGATCACAAGGTCAGGAGATCAAGACCATCCTGGCTAACACAATGAAACCCTGTCTCTACTAAAAATATGAAAAAATTAGCCAGGCATGGTGGCAGGAGCCTGTAGTCCTAGCTACTCCGGAGGCTGAGGCAGGAGAATGACATGAACCCGGCAGGCAGAGCTTGCAGTGAGCTGAGATCACGCCACTGCACTCCAGCTTGGGGGACAGAGTGAGACTCCGTCTCAAAAAAAAAAAAAAAACATAGGTGGAGGCCAGGTGCAGTGGCTCATGCCTGTAATCCCAGTGCTTTAGGAGACCAAGGCAGGAGGATTTCCTGAGGTCAGGAGTTCAAGACCAGCTTGGCCAACATAGCAAGACCCCTTCTCTACAAAAAAATTTTTAGAGAATTTGCCAGGCATGGTAGTGTGCAGTCAACTATGATCATACCACTGCACTCTAGCCTGGGTGACAGAGAGAACCTGTCTCAAACAAAACAAAACAAAAAGGTTGGGCCTAGATGGTTTTCCTGGTTGATTCTACCAAACATTTGTCTAAGAATTGACAGAGGTTCACAAACTTTTCTAAAAATAGCTGATGAGGGAACACTTCTGAAGGTACTCTTTAAGAGCAGTATTTCAATGATAGCAATATGAGACCAACTCAAAAAATTATAGACGAATGTTTCTTGTGCACATAGGTGTAGAAACAACTAGAAAACCAAATGCAGCAACATATAAAAGGGATTATACGTTGTAACCAAGAGGCATTTATCTCTGGAGTGCAAGGTTAGCTCAATAAAGGAAAATCAAGGGAGTGCATTCTGTCCCTAGAATAAAGGACAACTACTTCATGATCATCCTAATAGATGCAGAAAAACACTTCCTGAAAATGCAACAGCCTTTCATGATGAAAACAATAAAATAGGAATAGAAAAAGTAGGAGTAGAAAGCAGTTTTCTTTTTTTTTTTTTTTTTTTTTGAGACGGAGTCTCGCTCTGTCGCCCAGGCTGGAGTGCAGTGGCCGGACCTCAGCTCACTGCAAGCTCCGCCTCCCGGGTTCACGCCATTCTCCTGCCTCAGCCTCCCGAGTAGCTGGGACTACAGGCGCCCGCCACCTCGCCCGGCTAGTTTTTTGTATTTTTAGTAGAGACGGGGTTTCACCGTGTTAGCCAGGATGGTTTCGATCTCCTGACCTCGTGATCCACCCGTCTCGGCCTCCCAAAGTGCTGGGATTACAGGCTTGAGCCACCGCGCCCGGCCCGAAAGCAGTTTTCTTAACGTGACCAGCCCATCTACAAAAGCCCAGAGCTAACATAGTTAATGGGAAGAGGCTTAAAGCCTTTATTTTTAAAATTTATTTTATTTATTTTTTTGAGACAGTTTTGCTCTTATTTCCCAGGCTGGAGTACAGTGGCGCAATCTTGGCTCACTGCAAGCTCTGCCTCCCAGGTTCCCACCATTCTCCTGCCTCAGCCTCCCAAGTTGCTGGGATTACAGTCACCCACCACCATGCCCAGCTAAGGTTTGTATTTTTACTAGAGACGGGGTTTCACCACATTGGTCAGGGTGGTCTTGAACTGCTGACCTCATGATCCACCCTCCTTGGCCTCCCAAGGTGCTGGGATTACAGGCATGATCCACCGCACCCTGCCTGGCTTAAAGCTTTTCTCCAAAGATGAGAAACAAGATGTCCACTCTTTACATCTCTATTTAGCTTTGTAGTGGAGGTTGTTCCCCAATCATTTAAGCAAGAAAATGAAATAAAAGGCACGCAGACTGGAAAGGAAGAACAAACAGTACCTCTGTTAGGCAATGACAGGATCTTGACTATAGAAAATACCCAGGGCCGAGTGCAGTGGCTCATGCCTTTAATCTTAGCAATTTGGAAAGTGAGGTAGAACGATTTGAGCCTAGGAATTCAAGACCAGCCTGGGCAACATAGTGAGACCCAGTCTCTACCTAAAAAGGAAAAAAAAAAAAAAAATAGCTGGGAGTGGTGGCATGAGTCTGTGGTCCTACCTACTCATGAGGAGGTGGGAGGATGGCTTGAACCTGGGTGGTCTGGGCTGCAGTGACCTGTGTTTGTACCACTGTGCTCCAGCCTGGGCAATGGATTGAGACCCTGTCTTAGAAAGAAAAAAAAAAAATGGCTGGGCATGGTGGCTCACACCTGTAATCCTAGCACTTTGGGAGGCCAAGGTGGGTGGATCACTTGAGGCCAGGAGTTTGAGACCAGCCTGAGCAACATGGCAAAACCTTGTCTCTACCAAAAATACAAAAATTAGCTGGGCATGGTGGCATGCACCTGTGGTCCCAGCTACCCAGGAGGCTGAGCACTTGAGCCCAGGAGGTGGAAGTTGCAGTGAGCTGAGATTGTACCACTGCACTGCAGCCTGGGCAACAGAATGAGAACCCGTCTCAAAAACAAACAAACAAAAAAAAACACAACAGGCCGGGCGCGGTGGCTCAAGCCTGTAATCCCAGCACTTTGGGAGGCCGAGGTGGGTGGATCACGAGGTCAGGAGATCGAGACCATCCTGGCTAACACGGTGAAACCCCATCTCTACTAAAAATACAAAAAATTAGCCGGGCGTGGTGGCAGGCGCCTGTAGTCCCAGCTACTCGGGAGGCTGAGGCCGGAGAATGGCGTGAACCCAGGAGGCGGAGCTTGCAGTGAGCCGAGATAGTGCCACTGCACTCCAGGCTGGGCGACAGAGCAAGACTCCACCTCAACAAAAAAAAAAAAAAAAAAAACAAAAACACAACATACTAAGGAACACACACACACACACACACACACACAGAGTACACTGTATTAGGGCTAATAAATTTGTTCACCAATATAGAATTAGTGCTCATGGTAAAAAAAAAAAAAAAAAGTATTTATGTAGGTATGCAATCAACACAAAATCAAAATTAAGGAAATCAATTTACAATAGTATCAATAAAAATAATAGGAATGAGGCTGGGTGCAGTGGCTCACTCCTGTAATCCCTGTTCCCAGCACTTTAGGAGCTCCCAGTCACTTCATTGACCCAACTGCTGTCAATGAGAATGCATTTCTGTTTATGATTTCCATACACAAATTTAATGCCTTTTTCATCTTAACTACACACTTATCACACACATGGCTGTACTTTTTAGAGCTTGGGGTGCAACAAACAAGACTAACAGAAATTTCTTTTTCCTTCTTACACTTTCACCTCTAGAGGATTGTTCTTACCATAGATTTTAGCAACCTGAGCACAGGACTTTTCTTTTCTTTTTCTCTTTCTTTCTCTTTCTTTCCTTCTTTCCTTCTTTCCTTCTTTCTTTCTTTCTTTTCTTTCTTTCCTTTCTCTTTCCTCTCTCTCTTTCCCCTTCCTTCTTCCTTCCTTCCTTCCTCCCTCCCTCTCTCCCTCCCTCCTTCCTTTCTTTCTCTTTCTTTTTTTTCTCTTTCTTTCTCTTTATTTACTTATTTATTGAGATGGAATCTCACTCTGCCACCCAGGTGGGAGTGCAGTAATGTGATATCGGCTTACTGCAACCTTCGCCTCCCGGGTTCAAGCGATTCTCGTGCCTCTGCCTCCCAAGTAGCTGGGATTAAGGCGCGTGCCACCATGCCCAAATAATTTTTGTAGTTTTTGTAGCGATGGGATTTCACCATGTGGGCCAGGCTAGTCTTGAACTCCTGACCTCAAATGATCCACCCGTTTCAGTCTCCCAAAATGCTGGGATTACAGGTGTGAGCCGCCACGCCTGGCCTGTATATGCAGTTGTATGCTTGCAAATATTTATATGAATCTTGGAGAACATCATGGAAAGATGTTTGTCATCTTGTTAACTGGTTATTTCAAGAGTGGAACTGGAGGGGGAATACTGCCTTTCCTGTATATTTGTAATGTTTCATTTTCAATATGAACATGTATTATTTTAATATGTTTAAATATTTAAAAAGACAGGCAAAAAATGTTATTTTAATTCAAGCTGAAATCGTCAAGGCAATCCTGTATAATTAGAGCAACAAAAACATTTAAAATCCCTGAAGGAAAAGGAGAGGAGGCCGGGTGCGGTGGCTTAGGCCTATAATCCCAGCACTTTGGGAGGCCGAGGCGGGCGGATCACTTAGGGTCATAAGTTCGAGACCGGCTTGGCCAACATGGCGAATCCCTGTCTCTACTGAAAATACAAAAATTAGGCGGGTGTGATGGCATGCGCCTGTAATCCCAGCTACTCAGAAGGCTGTGGCGGGAGAATGGCTTGAACCCGGGAGGCGGAGGTTGCAGTGAGCCGAGATCGCGCCACTGCACTCCAGCCTGGGGGACAGCGAGACTCCCTAAAAAAAAAAAAAAAAAAAAAAAAAAGTTTGTGGGACCAATTCCAATCCAGTCCGGGGGAGCTACACACTGGCGACCAACATCACCCCTCAGGCCGCTCCAGGGTCGGGAGAGTGCGCCTGGAACAGACTGGGAAACTCCAGCAGGCAAAGTAAGGTGCCAGGAATAAAGACACTGCCTGACACATTCTCCATGTTCCCTACACCCACCCCTCTCCCCACCACGCTTCCATCCGCCTCCAACCCTGTCCTCTCCCCAGCAGCCTCAGATTGAAACGTTGTAAGGAAGACACCGATTCTCAAAGTCACAGGCTTAGGAATCTGAGCTACAAAGAAAAATGAGCCCCTGCTTCCCCAACTCCCCGCTACTCCCCTCAGCACTGCTGCCCTGCACCTATCCCTTCCTCCATAATTTGAACTGTCCTCCCAGAAGCTGGAGAGATGGCCCGCCCGTCAGGAAAGAAAGGACCGGAATGGGGCAAATGCCTGGGGTAGGTAGGAGCAGAGGGCGATATTAGCGCAGGGATGTAAGAAACAGGTGGCTCTCAGACCAAAGAAGACTCTGCGGGAGACGGCACACTAGACTTTCATAGGGGCGTGCGCTGGACAGGAGCTCACAGGTTACTGAAAGAATTGTCTGAGAAAGGCTCTGGTCTGACCCGAAAGGCCCTTGGTTCCCACGGCAACGTGTCAGCGTCTTGCAGTAACAGGCTCTGTGCCCGGACTTTGGGTGGGGAGTCCCGCCTCCGCCAGCCTCTCACAGCCCAGAGGCACTTCTCATTGGCGCCTGATGGCTTAGGGAGGCTTTTCTTCCAGCTGTGACAGATCCAGCCTGAGGAGCGCTCCTGGGTCTGTCTTAGTTGTTTCTTCCCGCCCACCTGCCACTCAAAGCCACAACCCACTTGCACGCCACCATGTGGACACCTTAAAGCGACCGTCTAGATCTGAATCGCCCTGAGGGAATGGTCAGATCGCTCCCAAAGGACCTAGCGACTGCCCGGCCAAAAATTTCTTCCTACAAGCTGCATGTGTCTGTGGTCTGTAAGCGTCAAAACCAAACCCAAAAGAAAAAGTCAACCCACCACCTACCCCCCCCCCAAAAAAAACCCCACAAAAAAACCCACCACCAACCCACCTTTCACGTGAGGAGTCCTTGAGATAAGATGCAGACAGACATCCTGGCTAACACGGTGAAACCCCGTCTCTACTAAAAATACAAAAAAAAAAAAAAAAAAAAAAAATTAGTTGGGCGTGGTGGCTGGCACCTGTAGTCCCAGCTACACGGGAGGCTAAGGCAGGAGAATGGCCCGGGGGACAGACCTAGACTCCGTCTCAAAAAGAAAAATAAAATAAAATAAAATAAAGATGCAGACTGGGAAAGAAGGAAGTTTATTTCTGCAGCCGGTTACGTGGAGAAGGGCCAAGTAACTCACCAGACCAACTCAAAGTTACAAGTTTTTTTCTAGTGCTTATAAACATCTTCAGCTCCATGCTATGGTGGGATTGCACCTACAAGCAGGAGTGTTGCATTCAACCAACATCTAATCTTTAACTAGGGTCTAGGGTCTGGAAAGATTTCTCTAGAGTCTTGGAAAGTTTCTCAATCTTAAGACAGGCCGAGGTGAATGTGTAAAAATGCTATTATTGGCCGGGCGCAGTGGCTCAAGCCTGTAATCCCAGCACTTTGGGAGGCCCAGGCGGGCGGATCACGAGGTAAGGAGATCGAGACCATCCTAGCTAACACGATGAAACCCCGTCTCTGCTAAAAATACAAAATAAATAAATAAATAAAAATAAAAAATAATTTAGCAGGGCATGGTGGCGGTCGCCTGTAGTCCCAGGTACTCGGACAGCTGAGGCAGGAGAATGGCGTGAACCCGGGAGGTGGAGCTTGCAGTGAACGGAGATCGTGCCACTGCACTCCAGCCTGGGTGACAGAGCAAGACTCCGTCTCAAAAAAAAAAAAAAAAAAAAAAAAAAAAAAAAAAAAAATGCTATTATTCGATCAGACTTTAGGGTCTGAGAAGACCCAGGCAGGGTCTTAATGGGTTTGTTTTCGCATTCCATCCCTGATACTCAGGCACCAGTTTCTCCATTTCTTTGACGTTTAACTTATGCATTCATCAAAATTACAGTCAAGGGTTAGTGGAAACTGTTCTGGTTGCTAAAGGAAACCTGGCCTGCTACACTGCGACCGGAACTAAAGCCCACTATAGAACACTGAAAATACCTGCAAACACTGACTTTTAAATTACAGAAAATCAAGTTCATGCTCCCTCCCAGCTCTGTCCTCCAGAATTGCTAGTTAGAAACGTGCACATTGTCTTTCAGTTTTGCAAAGACGGAGCCCGTCAGCGAAAGCATTTGTTTGATTTCATGCATTAATGTTTCCTTTGTCCATTTCCGTTTATTTATTTATTTACTTATTTATTTGAGATGGAGTTTCGATCCTCTCGCCCAGGCTGGAGCGCAATGTCGCGGTCTCGGCTAATTGCAATATCCGCCTCCCGGGTTCAAACGATTCTCCTGCCTCAGCCTCCCAAGTAGTTAGGATTACAGGCATGCGCCATCACGCCCGGCTGACTTTTGTAGTTTTAGTGGAGACGGGGTTTCACCATGTTGCCCAGGATGGTCTCGAACTCCTGAGCTCAGGCAATCCACCCACCTCGGTCTCCCTAAGTATTGGGATTACAGGCGTGAGCCACCGCGCACGGCCTATTTTATTTATTTTATTTTATTTTAGGACGGAGTCTCACTCTGTCGCCCAGGCTGGAGCGCAGAGGCGCGATCTCGGCTCACTGCAACCTCCGCCTCCCCGGTGCAAGCGATTCTTGTGCCTCTTCCTCCTGAGTAGCTGGGATTACAGGCGCCCGCCACCACGCCTGGCTAATTTTAGTACTTTTAGCACAGACGGGGGTTTCATCATGTTGGCGGCCGGACTGGTCTCGAACTCCTAAGCTCAAGTGATCCGCCCGCCTCAGCCTCCCAAAGTGCTGGAACTACACGCGTGAGCCACTGCACCCGGCCCCATTTCCTTTCTTTTATTTTATAGTTTTCAGACGGAGTTTCGCTGTTGCCGCCCAGGCCGGAGGGCAGTGGCGCGATCTCGGCTCACTGCAACCTCCACCTCCTGGGTTCAAGCGATTCTCCTGCATCAGCCTGCGGAGTAGCTGGGATTACAGGCACCTGCCACCACGCCCGGCTACATTTCCTTTAGTTTATTTTTTATAATTTACTAGCCTGTTTGTTGATAACAAGACTGGTGGTGCACAAGGTTGGGTCTTGGTGTTCACCGGGCGGCGGGCATGGGCCAGGTGGGAGGGTCTCCACCACCTGGTGCAAATCTCCAAGAAAGTGCAGGAAACAGCATCAAGGGTGATTGTAAAGTTCTGGTTTGGCGCGGCGGGTAGGCGTTCCCACGCAGAAATGAGCACGAAAACTTTTGCTGTGGTTGTAGGCAGGTCGGCCCCAAGCGCTTCTTACTGGCTAATGTGGAGAGAACCTGCACACCCATTGGCTGAAATCTCCGTCTAATTGAGGCTGACTGAGAGCTTCCCTTCCAACTGTGTTGCCTGGAAGCGAACTGTCCGCCTAGTAACATCTGATCGCGTTTCCAATTGGTCACCGTTTACGGAAGCCCGCCCTCCCTTTTCCGGAAGCCCGGCGGACGCTGGGGCTGCAGGTGGAGTACAGGTGCACAGTGGGAAGTGTAATTGCGTAGTGTTGGGCTGTTCGGGCAAGAGCCCGCCGTATGTGGGACGCTGGAGGGTCAGCGGCGTGAAGTCCTCGCCTTCAGCGTCCGCGGCTGGGAAATTGGCTATCGCCACGGCGGGAACTAGGGCTCTGGCTGCGTCCCGGTCCTTCCTCATCAGTCCACCGGACTCGGGCGCGCGCACTGGCGCTGATGTAGTCTCCTCACCTCTGACCCGTATTGTCTTGAGATTAAAGGTAAAAACGGGACTTTTTCAGCTCACTCGGGTAAAACGCCCTTGTATTTCTAGGTAGGTGTTTTGTTGCAGAGCGCCTCGAGGGGAGGGAGTGACCGG
Organism: Chlorocebus sabaeus; assembly: GCF_047675955.1. Lineage (NCBI taxonomy): Eukaryota > Metazoa > Chordata > Mammalia > Primates > Cercopithecidae > Chlorocebus > Chlorocebus sabaeus. Next base: position 22,619,217 of record NC_132909.1, read on the forward strand.
CAGGTTGAGGTTTATTAAATAAAATACATTCCTGGTTTATATTATGTTTATAATGCACCCCAACTTTTGACAAATCTCACGTTTTGCCATTTGTATTCTTTAGTGGACTGTCTCTGATAAGGACAGCCAGTTAAAATGGCATTTTTTTGTTGTTGCTAATTAAACCAATTTTTAGTTTTGGTGGTTGTCCTAACGGAAGCAAGTTGTCAGGCTTTATAAAATCATATTTCTTTTCTTTTCTTTTCTTTTTTTTTTGAGGTGGAGTCTCGCTCTGTCGCCCAGGCTGGAGTGCAGTGGCCGGATCTCAGCTCACTGCAAGCTCCGCCTCCCGGATTTACGCCATTCTCCTGCCTCAGCCCCCCGAGTAGCTGGGACTACAGGCGCCCGCCACCTCGCCCGGCTAGTTTTTTGTATTTTTTAGTAGAGACGGGGTTTCACCGTGTTAGCCAGGATGGTCTCGAGCTCCTGACCTCGTGATCCGCCCTTCTTGGCCTCCCAAAGTGCTGGGATTACAGGCTTGAGCCACCGCGCCCGGCCTTATAAAAATCATATTCCTTGTGGGAAATTTCTTTGAAAGGCACAGCAAGTTAGTTTGGAATTGTTTAAAAGGAAGTAATTCCTGGTTTTGGTATCTTAGTAGTAGTATTTTCCCCAGTGTCTTTAAAATCTTATTTTTGGAGCACGTGTGTAGGGTAACTTTTGTGAAAGAAACAACCAGTTAAGGAGGTTTTGGGATTTCCTTTATGAAGTATAATACTGATTTTGATTATTTATTTATTTATTTATTTATTTTGAGACGGAGTTTTGCTCTTGTTGCCCAGTCTGGAAGGCAATGGTGCGATCTCGGCTCACTGCAACCTCTGCCTCCCTGGTTCAAGTGATTCTCCTGCCTCAGCCTCGTGAGTAGCTGGGATTACAGGCATGCGCCACCACGCCCGGCTAATTTTGTATTTTTAGTAGAGGTGGGGTTTCTCCATGTTGGTCAAGCTGGTCTCAAACTCCCCACCTCAGGTGATCTGCCCGCCTCGGCCTCCCAAAGTGCTAGGATTACAGGTGTGAGCCACCGCACCCGGCCGATTTATATATATACATATAAATCACATTCCTCTAACCAAAATGTGGTGTTTCCTTCCATGTTGAATATAGACTGTAGACCCCTCGGGTATGGGGCATTGTTAGCAGTGAGACCACAGCAGTTTTTATGTCATCTGACAACATCTCCAAATAGCCTTCGTGGTTGTCACTGCTTCCCAAGACAGTTCCAAGGAACAGTTCCCGGTGATGACTTGCTACTTGCTATTGTTACTTAATGTGTTAAGGTGGCTGTTACAGGCACTGTTACTATGGCAGAAATTACACCAGAATTTAGTGACTCAAATAATCATTTTATTATGTTTGTGGATTCTCATGCTCATAGTCAGGATTTCAGACAGGGCACAAGGGTAGCCCACTTGTCTCTGTTCGGTGATGTCTGGCCTCAGCACGGAAGACTCAACAGCTGGGATCTGGACGCATTTGGAGGCTTTTCCCTCACAGCTGATACCTGGCTTGGGATTTTGGAAGATGGGGCTCAGCTGGGACTGAGTGCCTGCAGGTAGTGTCTCCCTATGGCCTTGACTTCCTTACAGCGTGGCAGCCTCAGGGTAGTCGGAATTCTGAGGTGGCCCAGGGCTCCAGGGCGGATGCTGAGTGGTCTTTTATGAGGTAGCTCAGCAAATCCACCCAGGACTGGGGAGACAGGACATCAATTCTGCCTCTCAAAGGGAGGAGTGGCAAGAAATGTTCAGCCATTATTTAAAACTACCACAGCAACACGCCTATGAATATATCAGAAAAATTAAAGTATCCTGATAGCGGCATTTCTACGTAATTGGTCTCCTTTGAAATTCTGTGAGTTGTGTTTTTTGTAGTTGATAGCATAATTCTGAGGAGGGGTCAGAGACTCTCCCATATGTTAGAAGGGTCCTGCACAGAACAGGCTCACCCCCGCCCACTTCCCCCAGTGTTTGAAATGCAGTGTTTGCTCTGGTTTATTGGTTAGGGCAGGACTTTCTCATTTGTTTTAGATCTCACAGCGGTTTAGAAATTGGCCTGTAACTTTTTTTTTTTTTTTTTTTTTGGCCTGATTTCCTTCTGTTTCTGCTGATATTATTCTTACTTCAGTAGGAATCAGGAGCTGCTTTTGCTATTGTTGTTTGTTTTGGATGCATTGGAAGGTAAGTTTCCTTGTGAACCGTATTTTGGACTCACTTTGTAGGCTTTGCCAAATGGCCTTTTTACCCTCCTATCTTGCATTTTCTTTGGATATTCTCATAGATTCTCAGGGATATTTCCGTATTTTACTATTCATGAGTTTAGAAGTGTGTTTACTTTCCTGAGTTTTCATTTTCTTCTTTTTCTTCTGTCGTATGTAATTTACAGAGCAAATACCCACCAGAGAGGATACTTAAGGGATGTGGAAAGTGAGTTTCTTTGCGCTTATCCAGTGAGGCTGGTTTTCAGTCAGCGAGTATTCGGTATATGCCTGGGACTCTGGCTTTATTTATTAGCTTTCTGATGCTGAAGCCGTTAATAAACTTCTCTGTATATTTGATTCATCATGAAATGGTGACACCGAGGGTGGCTGATTTCCAGGTTTCCATCAGTTGCCCCAGGGGAAGTGCCTGGCCCTTGTCTGGTTGTTGCTGCTCTAACTTTGCCCTGTTAATTGAAGAAATGCGGCTAGAAACACTTCCTGGGGTGTTGCTGGCATTTACCATCCTCACAGTTTACAGAGAAGCCCATATTTTCAGCCTCTTCCTCAGCTTTCTGTCATTTCTAAACCATCTCACCCGACCTGGTGTAAGCTTCATTGTGTGTGAGTTTGCAGAGATATAATTTGGGCCTACACGTCTCCTCAAAGCCTAATGCCCACCTCCCACCTCCACGAAAATCTGGAGCTCAGGACCCACCACCCTCCCCCGCCCACTGCAGGCTCGAGCATTTGATGGTGGAGACCCCGCCCCGAGTTTGTATTTTGGTGGCTTCTCTGGGGTCTTGTTCTCTGTGGGTCTGTCCTGCGCTATAGTGTGTGGAGCCGGGGGTTTTGCCCTGTGTTCCTGAAGGAGGGTCACAAGGACCTGTTGGGCAAATGGTCTGATACTTCTTTTTTTTGGGGGGGGGGACAGAGTCTCGCTCTGTCTCCCAGGCTGGAGTTCTGTGGCAACGTGTCGGTTCACTGCAACCTCCGTCTCCTGGGTTCTAGCAATTCTCTTGCCTCAGCCTCCAGAGTAGCTGGGATACAGGCACCCACTGCCACGCCCAGCTAATTTTTAAAATATTGTTAGTAGAGACGGGGTTTCACCATGTTGGCCAGGCTGGTCTCGAACTCCTGACCTCAGGTGATCCGCCCGCCTAGGCCTCACCAAGTGCTGGATTTACGGGCGGGCGCCTGGCCAAGGGGCTGATATTTCTTAAGGGCTTCCCCCAAGAAGGAAGAAGCTAAACCTACGCAGGCAAATCTTGTTGATTTATTTTTGTAGGTCCGGATTTTGAAGAAATCTCTCTAGAGGTTGAACAGGTAAGGCTCACCTTTCAGTAGTTACACCAAGAAAGCCTAGCTGATGACTTAAGCTATGGTTTTGGGCTGCACGAGAGTGGTCAGGCGGACAGTGGGGAAGTCGACACATAACCCAAAGGGAAAAGAGAAAAGACCCTGAGAAATCAGGGCAAAGTGCCACAGTGTCTGTTTCTTGATGGTGTCGCTGGCATGTGGGTTACCTTCCCACTGCGTCCCCCAAAGGACATGAGGCCAGAGACTGCAGTGCCTGTGAACAGAGGAGCTGTGGGAGTGGTAGTTTGATCGCTCCCTTCAAACGCACACCCCGGTGTGTGCGCGCCTCTTCTGGTGCGGCGCCCCAATGGGTAAGCTCTGTGCTTCTCCACACAGTGGATTAGGAGTGGAAACATTCTCTCTGTTTAGCGCTTGATGGTTTGGTTGTGACCTCAAGTCATGGTGATCAGAGCCAATGATCCTAACAGTTTAAAATTGTTGAGCTTGTGGGTAGGTTTTTGGGAGGTAGCATATGTGTTACCTGGTGTTTGTCATCTGCAATGGTTTTGTTACTTTTTGCATAGACTGCGGAGAATGTTCACTAACTGCAGATGATAGAGAAATCAGCAGTCACGCTAAAATCCTCCCATTTCTTGGTCTAGAGCTGCTCCTGGATCCCGCAGCAGCGAGGAGACCTGAAGACCAGAGGAAACACAGCAAGTAGGCCCTTTAAACCACTCATCTGTGTTCTCTTCTAATTTATTCTGTTGTATTTTGTTTCCCTCATTTTAAGGGGTTAAAATCATCTTGTTCAGACCTCAGCATATAAATTGATCCATCAGTAGACCTCAGGTTCCAACCACACCCCAAGAATTGTCTGGTTTGTTTTAAGTTACTGCCAGGTTTCAATTGTAGATATCCTCGGAAGGAATATTCTAGATTCCCTGAGTAGTTTCCAGGTTAAAGTCCTATAGGCTTCTTCTGTTTTGAGGAGGAGTTCCTGTCAGAGAACAACGTGATTTTGGATTTTTAACTTTAATGCTTGTGAAACGCTATAAAAAATAATTTTCTACCCCTAACATTAAAGTACTGTTAGTGAGAAATTAACATTCCTTCAGGAGGGTTAAACTGCCATTTCAGTTACCCTAATTCCAGATGTTTTGGTTGTTAGGACTCTCTTTAATGTTCATGAAGAAGTGTTTTATATTTTCCATCAAGATTAATTTTCTCTCTTTTTTCTTTTTCTTCTTCTTTTTTTTTTTTTTTTTTGTTAAGATGGAGTCTTGCTCTGTTGCCCAGTCTGGAGTGTAGTGTGGCAATCTTGGCTCACTGAAAGCTCTGCCTCCCGGGTTCATGTCATTCTCCCACCTCAGCCCCCGGAGTAGCTGGGACTACAGGCTCCCGCCACCACACCCGACTAATTTTGTTTTTGTATTCTTAGTAGAGACAGGTTTTCACCGTGTTAGCCAGGATGGGCTCGATCTCCTGACCTCGTGATCTGCCCACCTCAGCCTCTCAAAGTGCTGGGATTACAGACATGAGCCACCACACCCAGCTGTTTTTTCATTTCTATTATGATTTGTTCTGTGGGTTGTCAGTGACTTAGCGGTATGTTTTTCACATGTTTATAAAGCTGAATAGTTCTGTGTGTCAGCTCAGCACCCCTAGTGTCAGCCATGCTCCTCTCCTGCTGTGCATAGATAGGGCCTGTCCACACCCGAATCTCCTGGGTTCCCACTGTCAGCACCTGAAGGTACCCACCAGATGTGTGTCACTTCCCTCCATCCACCTCTCTTGTGGTTCTTGTATTTCTGCCTCCCCAGAGACCATTTCTCTCTAGAGCAGTGGTTTCCAGTAGAAATACAATGCCAGACACATACGTCATTTTACATTTTCTAGTAGTCACTTTAGAAAAGTTAAAAAGAGGCTGGGCACGGTGGCTCACGCCTGTAATCGCAGCACTTTGGGAGGCCAAGGCGGGTGGATCACAAGGTCAGGAGATCAAGACCTTCTGGCCAACATGGTGAAACCCCATCTCTACTAAAAATAAAAAAAATTAGCCGGGCATGGTAGCGGGCGCCTGTAGTCCCAGCTACTTGGGAGGCTGAGGCAGGAGAATAGCATGAACCCAGAATGCAGACTTTGCAGTGAGCCGAGATTGCGCCACTGCACTCCAGCCTGGGCAACAGAGTGAGACTCCGTCTCAAAAAAAAAAAAAAAAAAAAAAGTTACGAAGAAACAGGTGAAACTAGTTTTATTTCACCTAAGATGTTAGCATTATCCAAAATATCACTTCAACATCTTATCAAAATAAAAATAATTAATGAGATGGTTTACAGTCTTTTTTCTTGTTTTGAGACAGGGTCTTGCTTTGTTGCCCAGGCTGGAATGCAGTGGCACCAGCATAGCTCACTGCAACCTCAAACTCCTGGGCTCAAGAGATCCTCCTGCCTCAGCCTTCCTAGTAGTTCGGATTACAGGCACACACCACCATGCCACGCCAATTTTTTTTTTTTTTAAAGACAAGGTCTTGCTCTGTCACCCAGGCTGGAGTGCGGTGGTGGCACAATCTCGGCTCACTGCAGCCTCAACCTCCGGGGCTGAAATCCTCCCACCTCAGCCTCCCAAGTAGCTGGGACCACAAACACGCCCTACCACGCCTGACTAATGTTTGTATTTTTTGTTAAGACAGGGTTCCAGCATGTTGTCCAGGCTGGTCTCGAACTCCAGAGCTCAAGTGATCCACCCACCTTGGCCTCCGCAAGTGCTGGGATTACAGGTGTGAGCCACTGTACTCGGCCTAATTTTTTTTTTCTCTCAAGAGATGAGGTCTTGCTGTGTTGCCCAGAATGGTCTCAAACTCCTGGCTCAAGCAGTCCTTCCTCCTTGGCCTTCCAAAGTGCTGGGATTACAGATGTGAGCCACCACACATGCCCATTCTTTCTTTTATACTGAGTATTCAGAATTTTTTTAAATGCGTTTTCCACTTACAGCATTTCTCAGGTCAGACTAGCCATCTTCCAAGTGCTCAGCAGCCACGTGTGGCAAGTGACTGCCTTGTTGGACAGCACAGCTCTGGAGGGTGATTTTACGTCCATCCCCACGGCTCTCTGCCTCCTTTATTCCTGCCCATCCCACACTCCTGCAGTCTGGGCCTATCACGCCCCTCTCTCCTCTCTTCCTGTCTCCTGTAATCCTTTAATATGGAGAATTATTTCCAATTCCGTAACATCCTGCTCTGACTTTTTTCTGTCTTACATTCAAGGGTCACAGTTTTCGTCTCACCCTCATTTCCATCTTTTCCCATACGATGTGATATGCCTTTTTGTCTCGGTTGGGTATTTATTTGCAATACAAGAATGATTGTTTTCTTGATACATTAGTGACTTACATACTTTTCGTGTTTCTTGAGTACCTCTTTCTTGACAGAATTTCAAATTAATTCTTGAGTTAAACTCTAGAAAGCTTTTTGTTTGAGACGGAGTCTTGCTCTGGCACCCAGGCTGGAGTGCAATGGCGCGATCTCAGCTCACTTCAACCTCTGCCTTCCAGATTCAAGTGATTCTGCTACCTCAGCCTCCCGAGTAGCTGGGATCACAGATGTTCACCACCACGCCTGGCGAATTTTTGTCTTTTTAGTAGAGACAGAATTTTGCCATTTTGGCTAGGCTGGTCTTGAACTTCTGACCTCAAGTGATCTGCCTGCCTCAGCCTCCCAAAGTGCTGGGATTATAGGGGTGAGCCACCATGCCCAACCTAGAAAGCTTATTTTATTTTATTATTATAATTTTTTTGAGATGGAGTCTCGCTCTGTCGCCCAGGCTGCAGTACAATGGCATGCCTCAGATCCCTGCAACCTCCGCCTCCTGGGTTCAAGCAGTTCTTCCTGCCTCAGCCTCTCAAGTAGCTGGGATTATAGGTGCCCACCACCATCCCCAGCTCATTTTTGTATTTTTAGTAGAGGTGGGGTTTCACCATGTTGGCCAGGCTGGTCTCAAACTCCTGACCTCAGGTGATCCGCCCACCTTGACCTCCCAAAGTGTGAGATTACAGGCATGAGCCACCACACCCAGTCAGAAAGCTTATTTTAAAAGGTGTATATAGAGCCCCTTATGTTTCTGCTTGATTTTTAAAATAACATATTTAGGTCTATATATTTTGGGATGTGAGATCTCACTGTATGTGTTGCTTTGCATCATTGAACATTTTTGGTAATTATTTTTATTTTCTATATATTTTAGATATTTCATTAAACTAATACAGAATTTCATATTCAAGGCCGGGCGTAGTGGCTCATGCCTGTTATTCCAGCACTTTGGGAGGCCGAGGCAGGCAGATCACCTGAGGTCAGGGGTTCGAGACCATCCTGGCCAACATGGGAAAACCCCATCTCTACTACAAATACAAAATTAGCCGGGTGTTGTGGTGCATGCCTATAATCCCAGCTACTTGGGGGACTGAGGCAAGAGATTCGATTTAACCTGGGGGCGGAGGTTGCAGTGAGCAGAGATCTCGCCACTTCACTCCAGCCTGGACCACAGAGCAAAACTCCTCAAAAAAAAAAAAATAATAATTTAATATTCGCTCATATCAAAAATGAAAATTTATGTTTACAAATTTCTATCTGAGTGATTATTTTAATGTAGGAAAGGTTCATAAGAAATGGGTGTAGTGACTCTGTTCTTTCCTATGCTCGAATGGAAAATGATGAGGGGACACGATGTTAGAGTTGCAGGGAGAAGGGGTGGAAAAGAGGGATTCCGGAGTGCCAGGCACGCAGATTTTCTGGAAGGTTTCCATGAGGACTGCTGTGGTTTGAGTGTGTTCCCCGAAGTTCATGTGTGGGAAACTCAACCCCTAAGGCAACAGCGATGACCAGTGCAGCCTTCAAGAGGTGATTAGGTGGTAAAGGCTCCACCCTCACGAACGGATGAAGCACAGTGGGTTAGATGTCTTAGGAGTGGGTTCCTGATAAAAGGATGAGGTTGGCTTCCTCCCTTTCTCTCTTTCCCTTTCTCCCTCTCACATGTGGTCACTCTCTTGTCCTTCCACCTTCCACCATAGGACAGCACAGCAAGACCTTCACCAGATGCAGGCCCCTCACTTTCCCAGTGTCCAGAACCGTAAACCAAGTGAACTTTTGCTTATAAATCACCCAGTCTGTGGTATTCTGTTACAGCAACACAAACGGACTAAGACAGGGACACTCAGTGGGCTCTTCTCTCTGCTTGATGGAACTCTTCCTGCCTGGTACCTTGTATTTGTAGACATGATGCTGTAAATGCTCTTTGAGAGCCTTGAAGGCTTTTATGTTTGAGGAGTTTACAGAGAAGCCCCTACAGGCCTCAGGGCCCTTCTTCTGTTGCTTTTTGCTCCTTAGTACCTCCCCTAACCTGGTGTTAAATTAGGTCATAGTGTGGTCCTTGGGCCAACAGTTATCGGTAGCCCTGAAAATCATGTTGGAAATACAGATTCACAGGCTGCTCCCCAGAATACTGAAGCAGAAACTCTAGGGGTGAGACCCAACACTCTGTATTTAACAAGCCCCCAGGTGAGTCTGATGCACACAGAAATGTGAGCTGCAGTGTTAGATGGTGTTGAGTTCATGCCAACCGAATCACTGACACACACGTCCGCTCACTGCTTGGTCTTTGCACAGGCCCTGGATCCTCCTAGAATCCCCGATCCCTGTTGCTCCCTCGGGGAGGTTTCTAGTCCCTCTGACTTGAAGCATGGCTTTCAGAGCCCAGTGCCACCCAGCTTGGGTATCTGGTGAGTTCTGTGGTCTGCATGTCCATGTTTGTGACATTCTGGGAAGGGTGGCCCAGGCTGTGATTTGCCATCTGCTGCTGCGGGCTCTGCATGGTATTCAGAAGGGAGGGGAGATGCCGTGTGCGTGTTCTGGAGGGTTTCCCACTACACAGACCAACCCTCTCCATAACTATTTGATTTTTACTTTTATCTCCTCGTTGACTTCACAGTGTCAGTGCAGTTTGTGTAATCATCTCTACGGGGTGTTGCAGGCAGATATAAAGTCTGCACGTGTGGGCAAACTCTCCACATCATGTCATTTATTGTCCATCATTACATGTCTATGGTGTCTTGCTCATTCCTCTCATTTTCTGTCATTTTACCTACTTTTACCTGAAGTACAATGACTATTTAATAACTATTATTTCATTTCAATACACCTCTATGGTATTTTTTCACCTCACATTGGATCTTCCTCCCTCACTGGACTTCAATGGTGGGACCTGCAGGTCTCAGGCCTTCTGGGATGTCCCAGTTTTACTTGAATGTTCTCTCTGGCCAGCTCAGGCCGGAGCAGTGGGTGTTGGCGCCACCCTGTGGCTATAGTTGATAAGCCGGCTGTTCTTGACTGATCCCTGTCTTATCTTGAACCCTGGATTTCTCACATGCGTGGATTTAAACGCTGTGTCTTTCTAAGGGCAGATTGTGCCCATTTTCCTTCTCTCCCAAGGCGCTGTTTCCTGTGTTTATTGACTCCCTGTTTTTTTTTTTAAAAAAAGATATATATATAGATAGATGAATTAGATTGCACCCCATAAATTGCATGTTTTAAAAATACTTCAAAGAATAGTTTTTCATTTTTTTCTTGCTGATTTTTACCTATCTTCTAAATTGTATATGGGGTATAAAATGATGTGATTTTTCAATACAGTGTGGAATAAGAATCAAATTAATCTATCCGTTACCTCAAATCCTTGACCTTTTTTTGTGGTGAGAATGCTGTTTATCACTTCCACTCATCAGCTCCTGATGTCTTCCATGCTAGGGACAGGAAAGGCTCCACACTTGACTTTCCCTCCTGTTTTCTTATCGCCGTCAACCCCTGAATGTACCCTCCAGGATTGTCTTCTCCACCTTCTCCACCTAGCCCGATCCTTGTGCGTCTAGCTTCCTCTCAGGGACTGTCCTTAGGGAGTGACTTTATGCACAGACTTCACATGCTCTTCCTGCCTCCTTCATCCCCATAAGCCCCCATCCCAGCCCCATCTGATTATTTCTTCCCTCTCTCATTTCCTGTTATGCTGTTGGTTTTCTAACCTGAAGGGTAACTGCTTACTCCTTAGTTTTTTGCCGTAATTTCTAAATCTTAGGCTACTTTCAGGCTAAAAGTTTTCCTCCATCCATGGTTTTAGTCTCATTCTATAAGTCTTGGTAGGTAGTTTATTCATTGGAAATTTTTTGTTTGTTTTTGAGGCAGAGTCTTGTTCTATCACCCAGGCTGGAGTGCAGTAGTGCCATCTCGGCTCACTGCAACCTCCGCCTCCTGGGCTCAAGCAATTCTCTTGCCTCAGCCTCCCAAGTAGCCGGGATTATGGATGCGCGCCACCACACCCAGCTAATTTTTGTATTTTTAGTAGAGATGGGGTTTCACCATGTCAGCCAGGTTGGTCTTGAACTCCTGACCTCAAGTGATCTGCCCGCCTCGGCCTCCCAAAATACTGGGATTACAGGCCTGAGTCACCGCACCCCGCCCGTTGGCACTATATTTAAGTGATATTTTTGGACACTGAGGTAGCCTCATTCCACAGGTTTAGATCTGAAGCATTTTCACTATTGCTTCTTCCCATGTATCTCCTGGTTTGCAGGTCAGTTTCTTCTTTGAACTCATCAGTGACACATTGGTTTATATGGCTTTTAATTTCAAAAAATATTTTTAAAATTTCCTTTTGCTGATTTTTATCTATGTTGTTAATTTTAACTAGACATGTTCCCTGGATGGGCACCACTATTTTTTTTCACTGTTTATAATTTAGGTGGATTTCCACATCTCAAGCCAGCTAAGAGTGTGGGAAATAGAACTCCTTAAAGCAGAGATATCACAAGTGATTCAAATTTATGAGGGTAACACATTTGAGGGTGTATCATTGTACCTGGCCCACAGCACTCAGTAACTGTCACCTTTGATTTATTTATTTATTTGAGATGGAGTTTTGCTCTCCCGAGGCTGGAGTGCAATGGCGTGATCTCTGCTTACTACAACCTCCGCCTCCCAGGTTCGTGTGATTCTCCTGCCTCAGCCTCTTGAGTAGCTGGGATTACAGGCACCCGCCACCACACCTGGCTAATTTTTATATTTTTAGTAGAGATGAGCTTTCACCACGTTGGCCAGGCTGGTCTTGAACCTCAAATGATCTGCCCGCCTTGGCCTCCCAAAGTGCTGGGATTACAGGCGTGAGCTACCGCGCCCAGACTGTCACCTTGATTTAAATGAATGCAGCTTTCTTAGTGTCTTGATGTTTGTGAATTTCTATGGAGTTTGATGCTGCTCCTTTTGCTGCTTGTTCTGTTTTTCCAGGGTCCCCTTATCACCTGACCTCCTGTTATATTATATTTGATTTATTACAGATACCCCATCAGCCTGGGTCTCTCTTTACAGCCTTTGTACACATAGGTCTCCACACAGGGATTTGGATTATCCCGGGATCCCACATCCTCACTGTCCCATCCCCTCCACGCCCCCCGCCAATACCTTTCTGAAGTTTTCTAGTCCCTCCTTTTCATTTGTGCTCCTTAAAGCCCAGTGCCATGCCTGACTTTGGTTCCCGCTGAGTTCTGTTACAAGCATTCTACATTTGTGGAAATTAAATCTTTGGGCAGGTCATTTACCTGGGCTGGAATAGGGTTCTCGACTGATCCTCCTTCCTAAACACCCACCCAGTGGGAGAGGCTGATACTCAACATGCAAACCTTGTTTTTTACTTCTCCAGGCAAGGGGATGTTGGAAGACATTCTGGAACGGGTGGGGTGTGAAGATTTACGAATAATCTTTTATTTATTTATTTATTTATTTTGAGACAGAGTCTCGCTCTGTCACCCAGGCTGGAGTGCAGTGGCGTGATCTCAGCTGACTGCATGCTCTGCTTCCCGGGTTTATGCCATTCTCCTGCCTCAGCCTCCAGAGTAGCTGGGACTACAGGCGCCCGCCACCAGGCCCGGCTAATTTTTTGTATTTTTAGTAGAGACAGGGTTTCACCATGTTAGTTAGCCAGGATGGTCTTGAACTCCTGACCTCGTGATCCACCCACCTAGGCCTGCCAAAGTGCTGGGATTACAGGCCTGAGCCACCGCGCCTGGCCATACAAATCATCTTTGAATATCTGCTTCATGATAGGTCTTGGAGGTGCCTTGTGGGTGTGGCTTGGAGGGATGGTTACAAGGAAATTGTGGATATTAAGGAAGTCAGGAAAGGAAAAGATCACTCACAATTCAACAATTCAGAGAAAGCTCCTAAGGGACTTTCTGGCTGCTTGATGCCCAGAGGCCAGGCCCTCACTTCCTATCAAGGCTCAGGACTTGATAGAGAATTTAAAGGGGCACCAGAAAAACTCGGTAATCAAGATAAATTTTTAATGTAATATATTTTAAAATACAAATTAATGCATAAAGAAAACACCCATGTTGAACAAAATGGTTACAATTGTGCCTTCTCTTCAACACTACCCCACCCTCCACCCAACCCTCGAGAAGTTTCCTTCAAGTCGAACCTGTAAGATAAAAATAAAAACCTATAAGAGAAAAGATAAAAATGAGCTGGGCACAGTGGCTCACGCCTGTAATCCCAGCACTTTGGGAGGCCAAGGCAGGTGGATCACTTGAGGTCAGGAATTTGAGAACAGGCTGGGCAATGTGGCAAAACACCATCTCTACTAAAAATACAAAAAAATAAAATTAGCTGGGCATGGTGGCAGGTGTTTGTAATCTCAGCTACTTGGGAGGCTGAGGTTGCAGTGAGCCGAGATAGCGCCATTGCACTACAGCCTGGGAGACAGAGGGAGACTCTGTCTCAGAAACAAAAACAAAACAAAACAAACACCTTGGGAATTTCTGGCTCAAGCCTCCGATCCTCACCACCACTATCACCAGGGGATCTTTTTGCTCTTCACCCAAGTCCAGCCAGCATCCCCCACCTGGGGAAATGTGACCAGACTCTCCCCATCTCCATTCTGGGAGTTTTCCCCAAGCCAATCTTGCTGTCCCTGAAAACAGCCTTGGGGTTTCCTATCCTGGTACACCCTCCTACTCTATGGGACACAGGGGTGGTGTCACCCCCAAACCGGGAGCCCTGAGAGAGCATCACCTCTCCCTGAGCCACTTCTGCCCCAACCTGGCGTCTGCTCGGGGAGGGCGCACCAGGGCGGAGACTTGTATGGTGAGCTCAGCTCACCTGCAGGTGAAGGTCAGCACACAGTGGCCACCTGGGACCACATTTTCCAGAATCCTTCAGCCGTCCCGTGATGCTCTGACAGCCAGCAGATCTCATTGGCTTGCAGAGGAGAAACTTGTCAACGTCACTTGGGCATCTTAACAGTGGGCTCCTAAGCTTGGTTGTGTGCGCTGTGCAGATGTCCGAGGCATCCTGTGTGGGCAAAGCCAACTGCTTGCCTGCCTCTCTAGCTCCAAAACTACAATCCCCAGAGGCCTCTGCGGTTACATCCACTACCCACCCTACACACCTTCCGTGTGTCCTGTTAATATCGGTGGCCCCGGTTGGTTAGGCTGGTTGGCATCTGGGGAGGCCTCCCTCCAGGTCTTCCCCACACCTCTGCACCTCGTTACCTGACCAGCTTCAGGATCCACAGCATGCAGCTGCGTTCCGTGAGTGCCCTATAGGCAGGCAGCATGCCCCTCTGTGCATCCCTGTTACTCATGGGGACTCAGGCTGGGAGCCATGGATCTGTCTCAGAACTCGGGTGCTCTCCTGTGGGCACCTCCAGGCCATTTTCCTTTCACTGGAGCCCACAGGGTTAGAGACAAACCCTCACTCTGTTGCTTGGGGACAAGGGCTTCACTCCCTGGCCCGAGCTTGGGGCTGAGCTTGAGGGTGCTGGGTCATCCTGGGCCCCCTCTAGATGGGAATTGGCTGCCCTGGTGATTTCTGTGACATCCCCGACCCCAACTGTGGGGCTGTGGCACGGACTCTGCTTCACCTTGTGGAGAAGGGGTTTCCACCTGAGAGTCAAAAGGTGAGAGTTACCTGTAATTCCATCTTGGATGTCAGCAGGATGGATCCCATTACCTTTTCTTGCCCTAGAGGCTGCCTTGTTGGTACTGGGGAAAGTTCATTCTCGTTCTGGAAGAGGGGCTCATTCGAACAGGGGTCCTCCCTCAGCATTCCTTTCTGCTCCATCCATACCGCAGTCATTCATGCAGTAGTTAATTGTAAACACACATGGAACAGTTTAAATAAAAGTACAGAGATGTGTGCAATGAATTGTTCAGTGATGTGGATGAAGGGCAGGGACAGCAGAGATGCCTGTGATTTCAAGTGGTTGGGGAGGACTCCCAGAAGTAGGGCTGTCTCAGCTGCCCCTGAGGAATTTGGTACCTTGGAGATCCGGGCGAAGGCATTCCAGTGGGAAGCGGAAGCACGCCTAGTCTCAGAGGCTGGGCTCTTGCTGGTGTGGAAGGATTATGGTGGCCAAGGGCCTTCCTAAGGTTGATTTTTAAATATGCTTCGGTGAAGATACAGACTAGCTGTTCACACATAGAACAAGGAGAAGCTTGATATAGGCTGACCTCTGCTCACCACAACCTCTGCCACCAGGGTTCAAGCGATTCTCCTGCCTCAGCCTCCCAAATAGCTGGGATTTACAGGTGTGTGCCACCATGACCGGCTAATGTTCTTGTACTTTTTTTTTTTTAGTAGAGACAGAGTTTCACCATATTGGTCAGGCTGGTGTCGATACCCTGACCTCAGGTGATCCACCCGCCTCGGCCTCCCAAACTGCTGGGATTACAAGTGTGAGACACCGCATTGTTTCTTAGTGTCAGTTAATGTCTTTCTCATTCGGACGTGACCTTCAGGGTCTAATTTTTGTATTTTTAGTATAGCCAAGGTTTCATCATGTTGGCCAGGCTGGTCTTGAACGCCTAACCTCTTGTGATCCATCTGCCTCAGCCTCCCACAGGGCTGAGATTACAGGCATGAGCCAGTGCTTGACCTTGCCTGGCTAATTCTTTGGATTTTTCAAGAGGTAGGGTTTCATCATGTTGGCCAGGATGGTCTTGGATTTCTTGACCTTGTGATCCGCCAGCCTCAGCCTCCCAAAGAGGAGGGATTACAGGTGTGAGCCACTGGGCCCAGCCTCAGTGTAACTCTTTATCAAAATATGTAGGAAAAATTAATTAAAGGGCATAAGCATTGTAATACTTAAGATGAAATCTGTGGCTGAAAGACTGCAAGAAACACATGAAATGTTTCGTTTGGCCGGGTGTGGTGGCTCATGCCTGTAATTCCAGCACTTTGGGAGGCCGAGGGAGGTGGATCACCTGAGGTCAGGAGTTCAAAACCAGCCTGGCCAACCTGAGGAAACCCTGTCTCTACTAAAAATACAAATGTTAGCTGGGTGTGGTGGCTGGCGTCTGTAATCCCAGCTACTCAGGAGGCTGAGGCAGGAGAATCACTTGAACCCCAGGGGGCAGAGGTTGCAGTGAGCCGAGAGGGAATCATTGCACTGCCCTGGATGACAGAGTGAGACTCCGTCTCAAAAAAAAAACCAAAAAAAGGTAGTGCACGAAAGAACCACAATTTGAATAAACAAATTTAAAGGAACTAAGTAACAAATGATTTCCTCTTGTTTCTTTTGGTATGTTATTTTGGGAATGTTATTAATCATGTATGTCAAGGGCATTGGGAAGAATTTTCAGATACTCTGACATGAATGACAGCTTTATCATATATAACAAACCTAGGCTATCTTACAAAAATTAGGTATCACTGCCTTAATCCTGGAAAAGACACCTCTTAGGGTGTAGGGGGGATTTAAATCCTTACAAGATCAACTACACTCCCCACCTCATCCAGATCCTCACAAACCCAAACTGGAAATGCCAGGAAAACGACTGACATCCGGCCACACCACCCACACACAGGCATGGGGAGAGGCTGAACAGAAGAAAGGCTTATGTGCAAGAAATTGCTCCTCAGTGAACAGGGCACATGTGTCCCCACGAACACGCACACACAGGCGGACGGAGATAGGAAGAGAGAGCGACAGAAACACAGAGAAGGCAGAGAGAGAGAAACGAGAGACACCTAAGTGGGCACAGAGACCCACACACAGACACACACACACCCCACCCCACAAAGACACGGGGACATACAGCAGGTAACACCCACCCCCAGGCAGCCCCTGAAGCTGCCGGGTTTTTGCTTTCCGCGACTGCGACCAGCGGTGAGAGAGCAGCCCACGGGCACACAGGCAGACCTGTCCTCTAGATCGCTAGGGCACCACTTTTGGGGAGACTCACCGGCACAGCGTCCGCGCACGCCTGAGGCTGGGATCCCGCGCTGCCTCGTGTCGATCCGTCTGACGTTTCTTCCTCCGAGGTTTCTTCCTGCTGCTCCACCCTCCGCGAATCCCGGCCTCCGGAGACCATCCTGGTAGGGCCCCGGCCAGGCCTGATCTCAGCCCCGACTCGGACGCACGATCACACAGGGCTCCTACTTCGCCAAGTCTCAGGGACCCATCCCCGGGCAACGGTGGCGGTCACTGTGACCGAAGCGGCGGCTCGCGCCTCGCGCATGCGCACTGGTCGCGCCGACCTCCCCCCCTTGCTCCCGAGAGTCAGGCTGCGGACCCTTTAAAAAATGTCGGCGAGGCGGCGGCTGCGGGGACTGGGACGCCCGTGGCCGCGGCCGCGGTTGCGGCGGCGATGGCGGCGCAGCCGGAGGCGGCGGGTGGGAAGAGGACTGCGAGAGGGGCCTGCGGGAGACCCAGGGTCGGACCCGTAGGAGTCCTGTTGTCGGGACTTCCTTGATCGGTCTTCTGCTTCGGTTCCCGGTGGACGGGGAGCTTCCGGGTGCCGGCTGGGCTGTGCGGACTCCTCTTCGGATCCCATGATGGATCCCACCGACCGGGTGATCGGGAATGGGGTTACAATGCAGTGAGGTGGGAAGGGTCTCGCTGGGGCACAGAGAGATCCCCAGGGCCTCAAGGCGTGCCTCACTGACGGCTGAGAAGGCACCGACCCAGGAGCCCACTGCCTCCCTCCTTCCCAGCTAGAGCACTGGCCTGCCTTCATCTCCAAGGCCCGGGGGCTGCGGCACCCCGACACTGCTTTTCGCCACACGTGCCAAGAGAGACAGAGGCGAGTCCCAGGTGGAGCCAGTGTGAGCACACGAGGCACTGACGTCCCCCAAGAGCAGATGGAGCGAGCGTGTGTCTTTGAGGCAGTAGGGGGCGATGGCGAGACGGACAGTCACGTCCAGCCCTGCGCCCGGGGGCCACGGGAGACCTCCCCGACCAAGCTGAGGAAAAGCCAAGCACACCTGAAAACCTGCAAGACAGGGCCTGTGCCCGAGTCCAAGCCACGTTCGGGGATGCCTGCCAGAGGGTCCGTCCGAGAGGTTTCCACAAAGCACCCCCCGCCCCCACCCCCGCCACCGGCTAGGTACCCATGACGCCACCTCCCCTACACCCAGCAAAACCCAGTCCCTTTGGCTCCTTGACATCCGTGGCAGCCAAAAGATTCAGTGCTAGAAGGCGCTTTCCCCAGGAGCAGAGGAAGCGGATGGTCCTCAAGAATCAGAGGGAAGTGCAGGTGGGATGCAACACCGCCTTTCCTAGAAGGCAAATGTCAGGAACGGTCGGGTTGCCTGCCGCTCTTCCTGGACCGACCACGCAACCATCACTTGGGCCATGGAGACCCAGAAAGCTTCCCTGTCCCAGACAGGCATGGAAGCCCAGAGCTCCAGGATCACCACAGCTGCCCCATCATCCAGAAATAGGTTTGGAGAGGGAAACAATCATGACACGGACCCCCACGAAGTTCCTCCCTGATGGACTGGGAAGTCTTCTTTGTTGAAGACATTGAGCCACACGAAGAAACCCCTAGGCTTCTCAGAAACAGGGCAGACAGAGCAAGAGGGAGGACAGAGCAGAGGCCAGAGCCCAGTCAGGAAGACGGCGCAATGCCACCACCACGGGCGTCAGGGGAGGAGGGCCAAGTGGGTGACTGGGCCAGGAAGGCCAGCGTTGGAGTGACAGAGATGCGTGCCCCATCCCGTTGCCGGCTTCCTTCTCCGTCCCTGTGTCGAGCTGTGGCTAGATTCCTCAATGAGGGCAAAGGGCGAGAGAAGTGAGAACCGTCTTCTTGAAGTTCTGTGGGCACCCTCCTGCGGGTGGACAAGGAGCACCTGGGAGGCCTTTGTCCTTGGCTGGGGTGTGGTCGTCTTGATCCGAGCAAAGCGGCTGCTCAGGATGGGGAGGGGATGAAAACCCCTGCGGGTCCGAGGCAGATGCCCACGTTGCCCAGGCCTTCCCAAACCCAAAGTGGAACCGCAGGGAAAACGACTGGCAACCGGCCACACGACCCAGGCAGCGTCGCGGGGAGAGGCTGCCCAGAAGAAAGGCCGACGTGCAAGAAACCACCCTCCGGCGCACAGGGCACAGGTGTCCCCACGAACACGCACACACAGGCGGACGGAGATAGGAAGAGAGAGCGACGGAAACACAGAGAAAAGAGAGAGAGAGAAACAAGAGAGACACCGAGGTGGGCACAGACACACACACACACACACACACACACACACACACACACACACACCCCAAAGACACAGGGACATACAGCAGGTAACACCCACCCCCAGGCAGCCCCTGAAGCTGCCGGGTTTTGCTTTCTGCGACTGCGACCAGCGGTGAGAGAGCAGCCCACGGGCACACAGGCAGACCTGTCCTCTAGATCGCTAGGGCACCACTTTTGGGGAGACTCACCGGCACAGCGTCCGCGCACGCCTGAGGCTGGGATCCCGCGCTGCCTCGTGTCGATCCGTCTGACGTTTCTTCCTCCGAGGTTTCTTCCTGCTGCTCCACCCTCCGCGAATCCCGGCCTCCGGAGACCATCCTGGTAGGGCCCCGGCCAGGCCTGATCTCAGCCCCGACTCGGACGCACGATCACACAGGGCTCCTACTTCGCCAAGTCTCAGGGACCCATCCCCGGGCAACGGTGGCGGTCACTGTGACCGAATCCGCCGCTCCCGCCTGGCGCATGCGCACTGGTTGGGCCCACTGCCCCCTTGCTCCGGAGAGTCAGGCTGCGGACCCTTTAAAAAATGTCGGCGACGCGGCGGCTGCGGGGACTGAGACGCCGGTGACCGTGGCGGTGGCGGTGGCGTCGGCGATGGCGGCGCAGCCAGAGGCGGCGGGTGGGAAGAGGACTGCGAGAGGGGCCTGCGGGAGACCCAGGGTCGGACCCGTAGTAGTCCTGTCGTCCGGACCTCCTTGATCGGTCTTCTGCTTCGGTTCCCGGTGCAGGAGGAGCTTCAGGGTGCCGCCTGGGCTGTGCCGACTCCTCTCCCGATCGGATGATGGATCCGACCGGGTCATCGGGAGTGGGGTTACAATGCAGTGAGGCAGGAAGGGTCTCGCTGGGGCACAGAGAGATCCCCAGGGCCGCAAGGCGTGCTGTCGCCTGAAAATGCACGGACCGATGAGCCATCCGCTTCCCTCCTTCCTTGGTGAAGGAGCGGCCTCCCTTAATCTCCAAGTCCCGAGGGCTCCGGCATCCTGACGCTGCTTCCGGAGACATGGGCAAAGAGAGCCAGAGGCGAGTCCGAGATGGATCCAATGTGACTACACGTGGCATTGACGTCCCCGAGAGCAGATGGAGTGGGCATCTGTCTTTGAGGCAGTAGGGGGCGATGGCGAGACGGAGAGTCACATCCAGCCGTGCGCCCGGGGGCCACGGGAGACTTCCCCGATCACGCTGAGGAAAAGCCAAGCACACCTGAAAACCTTTGAGACGGGGCCTGTGCCCGAGTCCTATCCCAGCCACATTCGGGGATGCTGCCAGAGGGCCCCAGAGGTTTCGACAAAGTACAGGCTGCCCCCACCCCGACACCGACACCGGCTAGGTACCCCTGAGGCAACCTCCCCCGCACCCAGCAAAACCCTGTCCCTTGCCTCCCTGACATCCGTGGCTGCCAAAAGATTCAGAGCTTGAAGACACTTTCCCCAGGAGCAGAGGAACAGGATGTCCCTCAAGGATCAGAGAGGGTGTGCAGTTGGGATGTGCCACAGCCTTTTCTCGAAGGCAAGAAGCCAGCCACAGTCACTTCCCGCTATTCCTAAAGCAATTACTCAGCCATCACTTGGGATGTTGATTTCAAGGGAGGTTCCCTGTCTCAGAAAGGTATGGAAGCCCAGAGCTCCAGATCATCACACGCGCCCAATCATCCCGAGATAAGTTTCAGAGGGAAACAACCATGAACCGCATCCTCACGAATTTTCTCCCTAATGGACTGGGACGCGTTTTTTGTCGAATACATTCAGCCAGACTAAGAAGCCCTTGAGCTTCTCAGAAACAGAGCAGGCAGAGCAAGAGGGAGGACAGAGCAGAGGCCAGAGCCCAGGCTTTATATGGCACAATGCCATTGCCTTGGGCAGGCGGGGAGGAGTGCCAAACGGGTGACTTGGCAAGGAAGGCCAGCGTTCGAGCGCAGAGGCGCTTGCCACATCCCGTTCCCCACGTTCTTTTCCTTCCTTGTTTCCAACTGCGTCCAGATTTCTCAATGAGGGCATACGGCGAGAGGATCGAGAGGAGTGACGTCAATGGGCACCTCTCATGCAGGTGGATAATGAGCTTTTGTGAGAATTTTGTCCTCTGCTGGTGTGTTGTCTCTTGATACTAGCAATGAGGCTGCTCATGTTGGGGAGCTGATTTAATCCCCTGCGTGTCCGATGCAGCTCCCCACATTGCCCAGGTGGTCACGAACCCAAACTGGAACCTTCGGGGAAATGAATGACAACTGGCCACGCGACCCAGGCAGAGATTCGGGGAGAGGCTCAACAGAAGAAAGGCTAACATACAAGGAACCGCCCTTCAGCTCACATGCATCCCAATATACTCGCGCACACACGGACGTAAACAGGTAGAGGGCGATAGTCGAGAAAAGAGAAACAAGAGAAAGAAAGAGACACAACCCAGACATACTGGAGTGGCACAGTAACATTCACCCCTAGGCCGCCCCTGGAGCCTCCGGGTTCTGCTCTCCGCGACAACGACCCTGGGGTGAGAGAGGAGCCCTCGGGCACACAAGTAGACCTGTCCTCTAGATCGCAAGGGCAAGACTTTTGCTGAGACTCACCAGCACACCGTCCGCGCAGGCCTGAGCCTGGGATCCTGCGCGGCTTCCAGGCGCTCCGCCTGAGGTTTCTTCCTCCTGGTCGACCCTCCGAGAATGCTGGCCTCCGGATACCATCCTATCGACGCCCTGGTGAGGACTGGCCTTAGCCCCGAGTCCGATGCGCTCCCACAGAAGGCTCCTCCTTCGTGAAGCCTCAAGGACTCGTCTCCAGGCAATGGTGGCGGTCTCTGTGACGTGAGCGTCGACTGGCGATTCGCGCATGCGCCTTGCCAAGGCTGACTGGGCTCTGCTCTGCGACAGGCTGCAGCCCCTGAAAAAAATTGCTGGGGCTGTGGGTATGAATCGGAGTGTGCGTGTATGTCTTCGGAAGAATGTACCCTGTTCTCTGGAGGGTGGTTTCTGGCTCGTCGGCCTCTTTTTGGTGAGCCTCTTTCTCAGTCTCGGCCTGGCTGCTGTAGCTGGTCGTGTGACCGGAACCGGCAGTCATTTTCCTGGCGGTTGCACTTTTGGTTTCTGAAGGCCTCGGCGAGGTTTGGTGCTGTGTGGGACCCGCAGGCGTTCAAGTCACCTCCCCATTCTGAGTGGCCTTGTTTCTAAAATCCTCCACCCAGGAGCAGAGGACCCGGATCTCTCAAGAATTATAAAGGAAGTGCAGATTATTGCAAAGCACATGGTAGCTAACACTGGATAGACGAGGTGAACACTGGTTTGCTAATTACCCATACTTACGCCCCAGGGAAGGAGAGCCCAGCACACCATGCGGGGTACAGTGCAACAGCACTCAGGAACAAAGTAATCAGGTGGAGGCTATCCCAGGAGGCTTTGTAGTAGCAAGAGTATGGGAGGTAACACCTGGTTCTTGAAGGAGGGTGTGATTGGCCTGTTTGAATAATTCTCCAGGCTGGCTGGAACCTGAGGCCCACTGCTAGGCAGTAAGCAGGTAATGTGCCTGGTCTCTGAGGGGAGTGGTTTGGCTAGGGCAACTTATTCAAAGGAGTACAATGGGGCAGGGAATTTGCAGTTAATCCATTCAGGCCTCCTTGTTTTCCCCCAGTGTCAGGGCACGTGTAATACTGAGCCTTAATCTTAGGCCTTTTACCACACTTGACTTCTTGATGCCTTGACATCTCTTGGCAATACTGAGACTTCTAGAGTGTAGAAGTTTTACTGGATGGAAGGTCTTGACTGCAAGTTGCCCACGTTTCTGGCTCGTTGAAGAAAGAATTAAACAAACTACATGAAGCAACAAAAGAACCAAGCCATGAAAGAAGAAAGAAGCAACGAAACCGCAGATGTATTGAAGCTAAAGTCCACTCTACAGAGCCAGAGCCGACTAGAGCAAGCGACTCAAGAGCCCAGATTACAATGTTCTTTAGGGTTTTTATTAAGCTAAAGAATTTGATAACACCCACAGGTGCCCTTTGGAGGCCTCCAGTTGGTTACACCCTATGAAGGATTGGCCCGTGGCCACTCAGGCTGAATTGAAGACTTCTGTCTTGTTATCACAGGAGTAAGGATGTCACCTGTGTGCTGCTTAACCTGGCCTAGAACTTGCTGCACCTGCTGTTCTTTTGCTTCCACCTTAACCCTTGGTTATGCTCATTTTCTTTCCTTTCTTTCTTTCTTTTTTTTTTTTTTTTTTTGAGATGGAGTCTCTGTTGCCCAGGCTGGAGTGTAGTGGCGCCATCTCGGCTCACTGCAAGCTCCGCCTCCCTGGTTCACGCTATTCTCCTGCCTCAGCCTCCCTAGTAGCTGGGACTACGGGCGCCCACCACCACGCCTGGATAATTTTTTGTATTTTTAGTAGAGACGGGGGTATCACCGTGTTAGCCAGATGGTCTCGATTTCCTGACCTCGTGATGTGCCTGCCTCAGCCTCCCAAAGTGCTGGGGTTAAAGGCATGAGCCACCACACCTGGCCAAAGTTTTTAAGTTTTTTTTTAATAAAATAAAATATGTGAGTATAGGCCAGGTGCAGTGGCTCACGTCTATAATCCCAGCACTTTGGGAGGCTGAGATAGGAGGATCACTTGAGTTCAGGAGTTCAAGACCAGCCTGGACAACACAGCAAGACTCCACCTCTAAAAAAAAAAAAAAAAGTGTGCATGTGTGCGTGTGTGGGTGTGTGTAATATGACATAAACAAGTGTGGGTATATCAGTCATTGTTCACCAGTTACTGATGCTGTATAATACACCACTCCAAACTCAGTATTATAAGACAAACATTTTACCGCGCTCACTGATCCTGTGGGTTGGGAATTCAGACAGGTCACAGAAGAGATAGTTTGCCTCTGCTCCTGATGTCTGTGGCCTCAACCAGGAGGATTCAAAGGCTGGAAATAACCTGATGCCTGAGGGCTGCAAACCTACGAAGCCTGATTTGCACACATGTCTGGCACCTGCGGTGAGAGGACTCAAAGACTGAGACTAGTAGCTTCCCCACGTGACTTGGCTTCCTCATAGCATGGCGGCTCACAGCACTTGGAACTTCTTACATGATGGCTCAAGACTTCAAACAGGAGTTTCAGCTAATGAGGTGACGGCCACAGTGCCTCTTATGATTGAGGCTTGGGAGTCACACAGCATTGGTTACAAACAATAAACAAATCCAGATTCACGGGCAGAGGAGTGAGACTCCACCTCTTAAAGTGGGAATGGCAAGATTCTAGAAGAACATATAGGACACGCCTATTGTTGCAACTATCTTTGGAAAATACAATCTGCTGCAATCACCTTTGGAGACTAGGAAACCAATGCAGTATTCTGAAACTCATAATTCTGAAAACTAATGAATATGAATGGAAAGAATCAAGCATTTATCCTCACTTTCCTACACATACTATCTCTCTGAGTAATCAGATCGTTGATGTGGGGAGATTTTATTTTTATAAAAGGACTCCAGTAATAGAAATTCTAGTAATGGAAATAAAAGGATTCCAGTAATAGCTGAAAGAGAGACACAATAAGAAGGTGATCGTTTTGCAACTCCTAACAACATAATGAATGTAGGCAATGATCATCAATGAATGCATGACATTATGCAAAAGGCAATCACTTTACAATGGATAAATCATATTGATGACACTTAAGCCCACTAACAAATCTGATCACAAAAACAGTGACAGGCCGGGTGCGGTGGCTCACGCCTGTAGTCCCAGCACCTTGGGAGGCCGAGATGGGTGGATCACGAGGTCAGGAGATCGAGACCATCCCGGCTAACAGTGTGAAACCCCGTCTCTACTAAAAATACAAAAATTTGGCCGGGCGTGGTGGTGGGCGCCTGTAGTCCCAGCTACTCAGCAGGCTGAGGCAGGAGAATGGTGTGAACCCAGGAGGCGGAGCTTGCAGTGAGCCAAGATCGTGCCACTGCACTCCAGTCTGGGCGACAGAGCGAGACTCCATCTCAAAAAAAACAGTGACAAGCAGACCTTGCCAAAATAATTGAACTTGAATTTGATCAAGCCCCTAGGGCAGAGTTTCTTAACTCTGACACTATTTACACTTTGGACCAGATAATTGCTTGTTTGGGATGGAAGGAGGCTGTCCTGTACAGTAAAGGATGTTTAGCAGCACCCTGGCCTCTAGCCAATAGGTGCCAGCAATACCATCCTTCCTTCCAGTTGTGACAACCAAAAATATCTCCAAACATTGCCAAACGTCTTCTAGAGAAACAAAAAAACACACAAACAAAACCACAACTGGTTGAGAATCACTGCTCTAGTTAATGACCAGATATTTTAGAGAAAATACAGAGCATCTAATTTGTTAATCAGTACCATGGGGGTGTACTCAAAGGCAGTATGTGGAACCTCTATTATGAGTTAGTGTTTGATTTCTCCAAAAAATAAATAGCAAGAAAAAAGGGAAGTCAACAGATTAAAAGATACGTAAGAGACGGCTGGGCGTGGTGGCTCATGCCTGTAATCCCAGCACTTTGAAGGCCGAGGCAGGCAGATCATCTGAGGTCAGGAGTTTGAGAACAGCCTGGTCAACATGATGAAACCCCGTCTCTTCAAAAATACAAAACTTTGGGAGGCCGAGATGGGCAAATCACCTAAGGTCAGGAGTTCGAGACCAGCCTGGCTAACAAGGTGAAACCCCGACTCTACTAAAAATACAAAAAATAGTTGGGCATGGTAGTGCACGCCTGTAGTCCCAGCTACTCAGGAGGCTGAGACAAGAGAATCGCTTAAACCCAGGAGACAGAGGTTGCAGTGAGCCGATATTGCGTCACTACACTCCAGCCTGGGCGACAGAGCAAGACTCTGTCTCAAAAAAAAAAAAGAAAAAAATTAGCCAGGCCTGGTGGCATATGCCTGTAATCCCAGCTACTCGGGAGGCTGAGGGGGAAGAATTGCTTGAATCCAGGACGTGGAGGTTGTAGTGAGCTGAGATCGTGCCACTGCACTCCAGCCTGGGAGACAGAGTGAGACCCCGTCTCAAAAAAAAAAAGGGAAATATAAGAGCTTTATCCTCTAAGCCCAATGTGTAGATCTTGTTTAAACTCTAATTTGAACAAATCAACTGCAACTGATTATGTGATTTTAAGAAATTGTTCATTTTCTTTTTCTTTTTTTTTTTTTTTTCTGGAGATAGGATCTTGCTCTGTCACCCAGGCTGGAATGCAGTGGTGCAATCATGGCTCACTGCAGCCTCAAATTCCCAGGCTCAGGTGATCCTCTCACCTCAGCCTCTCAAGTAGCTGGGACTAAAGGTGCACACCACCATGTCACACTAATTTTTGTATTTTTTTGTAGAGACGGGGTTTTGCCATGTTGCCCATGCTGGTCTCTAACTCTTGGACTCAAGCGATCCTCCTGCTTTGGCCCCACAAAATGCTGGGATTACAGGCATGAGCCATGGCACCTGGCCAGGAATTGTTCATTTTCTTCAGGTGATAATATGAAAATTGTCTTTTAAGAAAAGTTCTTAAAAGAACTATATTTCATACTGAAATATTTATCGATGAAATGTCTGGAATTTTCTTTAAAATAATCGAGTGGAAATAGAGATGAAACAAAACTGGCCATGTGTTAATTGTTAAAGCTGGGTTCACTGTACTAGGCTCTCTGCATATATGATGTTGGAAGTATCCATAATAAAGAGCTTGAATTAAAAAAAAATTACCTCCTTCCAAGTACTACTCAAATCAGTAAGCACTAATTTGGAAGGATGTCTGTAAGGTCTTCCCTAGAAACACAAGCTTAAAAACAAAAAAAATTACATATAATTCTAGTAAAGGCAAAAGGGAACAAAACTCACTCAATATATTTTGAGCAAGGAGAGAAGTAAAGGAAACTTACTAGACTTTTAAAATGGATAACCTTGGGGAGCTGGGAATATAAAATAACAAGAAATATATGTATATTGGTCTCTGCCCCAAGCTCCTGGTCTATAGCTCCTTAAAACCCTTGGGTACTAGGAGGATCATTTGTTCTAATATCTGGTCTTTGACCCTAGTTCCTAACACAGAGTTCTCAAATCCCTTGGGATTTCCTGGCTGATAGGAGCATGTTATGTTCTAATGAGGTGACTTCTTGGTGGGCTCCTGGATGGCCTCAGGATGTGATATGAGGGTTGGAACTTTCAGCCCCACCCCTTGACCTCCGGGGAGGGAATAGCAGCTGAAGGTTGAGCTGACTGCCAATGGCCAATGATGTATTCAGTCGTGCCTATGTAATGAAACCTCCATGAAAACCCAAAACGACTGGGTTCACAGAGCTTCCAGATTGCTGAACACGTGGGGGTTCCTGGAGGATGATGTGCTGGGATGAGAGCATTGAAGCCCAGTGCCACTTCCCACATATGTTGCCCTAGGTACCTCTTCATGGAAAATCTTTGTAATATCCTTTTTATTTATTTATTTATTTTTATTTTTTGAGATGCAGTCTCTGTTTTTCACCCAGGTTGGAATGCAGTGGCACGATCTCGGCTCACTGCAACCTCTGCCTCCCGAGATCAAGCAAGATTCTCCTGCCTCAGCCTCCTGAGTACCCGGGAATACAGGTGCCCACCACCACACCTGGCTAACTTTTGTATTTTTAGTAGAGACCAGGCTGGTCTCAAACTCCTGACCTCAGGCGATTCACCCGCCTCAGTCTCCCAAAGTGCTGGGATTACAGGCGTGAGCCACTGCGCTCAGCCCTTTTTATTTAAAAAAAAAATTTTTTTTGAGGCAGGGTCTCGCTCTGTTGCCCAGGCTGGAGTGCAGTGGTGAGATCTGGGCTGACCACAACCTCAACCTCCTGGGCTCAAACAATCCTCCCACCTCGGTCTCCCTAGTACTAGGACTACAGGCATGCACCACCACACCAAGCTAAATTTTGTATTTTAATAAAGACAGGGTTTTGCTATGTTGCTGAGGCTGGTCTCAAACTCCTGGGCTCAAGTGATCTGCCCACTTCAGCCTCCGAAAGTGCTGGGATTACAGATGGGCACCACAATGCCCAGCTGTAATATCCTTTATACTAAATGGACTAATGTTAAGTAAATGGTTTCCCTGAGATCTGTGAGCCCTCCTAGAAGATTAATCAGACCTGAGGAGAGGATGTGGAAACCCCAAATTTAGAGCTGGTCAGAAGTACAGGTCACCACCTGGCCCTTGAGATGGTCATCTGAGATGGAAGGATCCTGTGGGACTGTTCCCTTAGCCTGTGGGATCTGACGCCATCTCCAGGTAGGTGATGTCAGAACTGAACTGAACTGTAGGACGCCCAGGTGGTGTCTAATGGGGAACTGCTTGTGTATGGAGAAAAACCCCACACATCTGGTGTCAGAAATGTTCTTTATTGAGTGCTTGAGTGGTGTGAGAGTAGGAGAGACCTCGTCTAGGGAGAGGGAGAATTTTATCTTTGCAGAATGTCACTGTTTGCCCTCATTATTCAAATGAAAAAAAAAAAAAAAAACTTTCAGCATATGCTGCTTTAATATGGCATCTGTCCATCCCATGAAAGTCGTTGACATCGCCCACACCACACTTGCCTGGACAGCCAGGCCCTGTCTCCCAAGACCCTGCACTCTACTGTACCCTCCTTTATCCCTAATCAATCCTGTTCTACCTCTTCCTCCTCAAGATAGACACAAAACACCTTCTCCTATATCCTTACCCCCAGCTTTCAACCAACCATCTTATTACACCCTGGAAATGTCTACATTGCAGAAATTGCTTATGACCATGTTGTTTTCGGTCATAAACTGTAAATTTCTTTTTCCTTTGCTTTACCTGTTTTTTTCAGACAGAGTATCACCCTGTTACCCAGGCTGAAGTGCAGTAGTAAGACCTCAGCTCACTACAACCTCTGCCTCCTAGGTTCAAGAGATTCTCCTGCCTCAGCCTCCCAAGTAGTTGGGATTAAACTAAACTAAACTATGGGGTTTGGAGGGCTCCTGGATTATTGAACACGTAAAGGTTCCTGGAGAGTGGTGCAGCCAGAGAGGGCATGGAAGCTCTGCACCCCTCCCCCATCCCTTGTCCTATGCATCTCTTCCATCTGGCTGTTAATCTGTATCCTTTGCAATATCCTTTATAATAAATGGGTAAACATAAGTAAAGTGTTTCTCGGAGTTCTGTGAACCACTCTAGCAAAATACTCAAGCTTGAGGGGTCGAGGGAACCCCAATTTATAGCCAGTAGGTCAGAAGCACAGGTCACATCCTGGGACCTGCAATTGGCATCTGAAGCAGGGGGCAGTATTATGGGACTAAGCCCTTAACCGATGGGTTCTGCTGCTATCTCCAGGTAGAGTCGGAATTGCACTGAACAGCATACCCAGCTGGTGTCCACTGAAAACTGTTTAGTGTGGGAGAAAAAAAAAAAAACCTCACATTGGTGAGTGGTGTGTAAATGTAGAAAGAAAAACACCCTGGTTTTTTCCTACCTTTAACTAAAACCGCTCATGACACCATCATGCTCTCACAACCTGGGCAACACAGACACTCCCTCTATACCTATTGACATACAGTCAACAACATAAGCAAGAGTCATACACAGTCAAGAAAAACCGTTCACGTGGTTGCAAGTGGCCACACACCTAATGCTGTCACAATCATGCACAACGTCAAACAGCCGGCTAGCGCCACACACGCACGCACACACGGAGATGCGCGCGCACACCCACTTGTGCACAGAGACGCACACACAGACACGTGCGCACACAGAGACGCAAACACAGACACACGTGTGCACACAGGCAAACAGACACGCAGAGACGCACACACAGACACACGTGTGCATACAGGCAAACAAACAAGTGCCAGAGACGCACACACAGACACACGTGTGCACAGAGATGCAAACGCAGACACACGCGTGCACACAGTGACTCGCGCACACACAGACACACGCGCGCGCACAGGTCTACCCCGCGCCAGCTCCAACTCCAGCAGCCTTGGAGTTCCCGCCCAGCCCCGGGCTCCTGGCTCCCTCACCGACTGCATCTCGCGGGGCGATCCCGGTCGGGTTCCGCCTGAGCCAAGGCCCCGCACCCAAACCGCGACAGCGGACCCAGAAGCCCGAAGCCCGCAACCCGGCGAAGGAACCCGGACTCAGAGTAGCCTCCGGCACAGAGCCCTCCAAGAGAAGCAGCCCGGGACCCCGACAACCGTGGACAGAGCCGAGGGGGCCATAAACCCAAACTAGGCAGCTCGAGGCATCGTCAACGGAGGGTCCTTAAGAGACCCTGCACCCAATCACCTAGGCACCAGGGACTCTGCCAAAGCACGAATTCGGGCAGGTGGTAGCCTCGAAGCTGGGAGGCTGCATCACAAGCCTCCTCCTAGATGCGCGGTGGACCCTGGGAAATGTAGTCCAGCGCAAGCCACCACCTAGATGCGCCGTGGACCCTGGGAAAGGTAGTCCAGCGCAAGTCGCCGCCTGGATGCGCGGTGGACCGTGGGAAATGTGATCCGGGTTTTCTGCGCGGGCGTCTTAGGCGCGGAGCTTTCGGGGTTGCAGTGACTGTCCTCCCTTCGAGCCCGCCAGATCGGATCCTAGAATGTCCGGCCGCAGCCCCTTGGCTTAGAACTGGGCCTCTAACGCGGCTGGGGTCATACACGCCCTTTAGGCGCGGGTTGGTGCACGCGTTGGAATCTCAGGGGAGGCAGAAAACCCTGTAGCTCTAAACCCAGGGAGCTGCCAAAGCGATTCAAAGGAGCCCGGGAGACCCCGACTCTGCGCAAATGCAAATCCATGGCTCTGGCAAGGGCAGCGAGGCTCGCCGGGTCTGAGGCCGTCGTTCCCTAAACTCAAAAGAAATAAAACGTCACATGATAAAATAATTAGAGTTTCCAACAGTTTCCAGCCTAGCCACTGAACAGTAGGGATTCAAGAAAACAAAACACAATGAAGATTACCAAATAATGGCCGGGCGCAGTGGCTCACGCCTGTATTCC
The DNA here is from genome assembly GCF_047675955.1 of Chlorocebus sabaeus. Classification (NCBI taxonomy): domain Eukaryota; kingdom Metazoa; phylum Chordata; class Mammalia; order Primates; family Cercopithecidae; genus Chlorocebus; species Chlorocebus sabaeus. Next base: position 22,650,257 of record NC_132909.1, read on the forward strand.
CAGCACTTTGGGAGGCCGAGGTGGGCGGATCACAAGGTCAGGAGATGGAGACCATCCTGGCCAACACGGTGAAACCCCGTCTCTACTAAAAATACAAAAAAATTAGCCGGGTGTAGTGGCGAGTGCCTGTAGTCCCAGCTACTCAGGAGGCTTAGGCAGGAGAATGGCATGAACCCAGGAGGAGGAGGTTGCAGTGAGCCTAGATCGCGCCACTGCTTTCCAGCCTGGGCGACAGAGTGAGACTCCGTCTCAAAAAAAAAAAAAGAAAGAAAAAAGAGAAAAAAAGAAAATTACCAAATAATACGAGAAAAGGTCCCAAAACTGACCGTCAACAAGATGAAAGTCTATCGAGTACCAACCACAGTGGATGAAAAACGACACGTTCTAAGGCGTAGAATTCGACGATTCCTTTTTATTTATTTATTTATTTATTTATTTATTTTTTTTTTTGAGACGGAGTCTTGCTCTGTAGCCCGGGCTGGAGTGCAGTGGCCGGATCTCAGCTCACTGCAAGCTCCGCCTCCCGGGTTCACGCCATTCTCCTGCCTCAGCCTCCGGAGTAGCTGGGACTACAGGCGCCCGCCACCTCGCCCGGCTAGTTTTTTTTTTGTATTTTTAGTAGAGACGGGGTTTCACCGTGTTAGCCAGGATGGTCTCGATCTCCTGACCTCGTGATCCGCCCGTCTCGGCCTCCCTAAGTGCTGGGATTACAGGCTTGAGCCACCGCGCCCGGCCTATTTATTTATTTTTTAAGACGTGCTCTTGGTCTGTCGCCAAGCTGGAACGCAGTGGCATGATCTCGGTTCACTGCAAGCTCCACCTCCCGGGTTCAAGCGATTATCCTGCCTCAGCCTCCTGAGTAGCTAGGATTACAGGCACGCACCACCACACCCGGCTAATTTTTGTATTTTTAGTAGAGACGGGGTTTCACCATGTTGGCCAGGATGGTCTCGATCTCTTGACCTCGTGATCCACCGGCCTAGGCCTCCCAAAGTGCTGAGATTACAGGCCTGAGCCACCGCACCTGGCCTTCTATTGGAGTTTTAGCTACCCTCCCAGCGCCCCCAACACGCATGTCTTCACAGGACCAGACCTAGCTTCACTTTGTGGTGAGGTGGCAAGAATAGAGAGAGAGAAAGAAAGAGAGGATACCCCCTGCCCCCAGCCACTCAGACACACAGACAGGGGATCCATGGGTCTTTTTTCTTGGTTCGGTTGACAGCTATGGCAGTGGCAGAGCAGCCTAATGACTGGGGCTGTTGGTGCAAGGCCAATAGAGAAAAGAAGAAAAACAGAAAAAAGGAAAGGCTGGGTGTGGTGGTTCACGCCTGTAATCCCAGCACTTTGGGAGGCCAAGGAGGTTGGATTCCTGGAGCTCAGGAGCTCGAAATCAGCCTGGGCAACAGAGTGAGAACCCTGTCTCTATAAAATGTTTAAAAATTAACTGGGTATGGTGGCTCATGCTTCTAGGCCCAGCTACTAAGGAGGCTGAGGCGGGAGAATCACTTAAGCCTAAGGGGTCAAGGCTGCACCGAGCCAAGATCGTGCCACTGCACCCCAGCCTGGGTGACATACCAAGACCCTATCTCAAGAAAAAAAAAAGGACCCCTCTCTCACTCTGTCACACCGGGTCCTCTTTTGGACTCCTCTGGCTGGAAAGAAGGCGTTTCTTGTAATTTTTGCTCCCAGAATGCATCACACAGCTCTGAGACTTCCCTCCTTCCAAAGCCAGAAGATAAAGGAGGAAAATACCCCAGCAAACATGTGGTCATAGTGTCCATTCTTCACGTTTTTAACTCCCTTCACATCTGCCTGCTAGTACCTGCATTTCTGAATCTTCAAGTGGTTTCTTTTTGTATTCACTCTGGGGTGACAGAGATGCTGAAATGTGCTTATCCCGTCTTGGTCAGTAATGGAAGTCTGCCTTCCCTGAGGATTTGAAATGATCCAATTTGGGCCTGGCACGGTGGCTGACGCTTGTAATCCCAACACTTTGGAAAGCCGAGGTGGGTGGATCACCTGAAGTCAGGAATTTGAGACCAGCCTGGCCAACATGACAAAACTCCGTCTCTACTAAAAATACAAAAATTAGCCAGGCGTGGTGGAGGATGCCTGTCATCCCAGCTACTCAGGAGGCTGAGGCAGGAGATTCGCTTGAACTTGGGAGGCAGAGGTTTCAGTAAGCCAAGATCATGCCACTATACTCCAGCCTGGGGGACAAGAGCGAAACCCTGTCTCAAAAAAAAAAAAAAAAAAAAAAGACCAAAACCAAAAACCCAACATTTACTCTCAGATAATTTCAACAGAACACAATCTTAGAAAATAACACTTAAAATGCCCTGGGTGCAATCTAAAATTATTTGAAATATAAAGAACTGGGAAAATGTGATGAATTATCAGGGAAAAAGAAAATCAGCGGATGACCACATCAAGAGAAACAGATACTGGACTTACACAATGACTTTATGAACATGGTTTCATGTGCTTGCTGGACACCTCTATTATCTTTTTTGGAGAAAATAATTCTATTTATTTGCCCATTTTTATTTTCATTTATTATTTTTTTCGAGACAGTCTTGCTCTGTCACCCAGGCTGGAGTGCAGCCTTCAGCCTCCAGTGAGGCTCACTGCAACCTCCACCTCCCGGGTTCAAGTGATTCTCCTGCCTCAGCCTCCCGAGTAGCTGGGATGATAGGCACGTGCCACTATGCCTGGTAATTTTTGTAGTCTTAGTAGAGACGCGGTTTCACCATGTTGGCCAGGCTGGTCTCAAACTCTTGACCTCGTGATCCACCCACCTCAGCCCTCCAAAGTGCTGGGATTACAGGCGTGAGCCACCATGCCCAGAAATTTGCCCATTTTTAATAGGTTTTTTTTGAAATGGAGTCTCGCTCTGTCACCCAGGCTGGAGTTCAATAGCTTGATCTTGCCTCACTACAACCTCCACCTCCCGTGTTCAAGTCATTCTCCTGCCGCAGTCTCCCAAGTAGCTGAGACTACAGGCATGCGCCACCACATCCGGCTAATTTTTATATTTTTAGTAGAGACAAGGTTTCACCATGTTGGCCAGGATGGTCTTGAACTCCTGACCTCAGGTGATCCACCCGCCTCGGCCTCCCAAAGTGCTGGGATTACAGGCGTGAGCCACCATGCCTGGCCCAGATGATTTCTAAATATTTTCTCCCATTCTGCATGTTGAATTTGTTTCTTGATAGTGTCTGATGCACAAAGTTTTAAATGTTGACAAAGCCCAATTTATCTACTTTTGTTGTTGCTGCTTATACTTTTGGTATTATATTTACAAAATCATTGCCAAATCTAAGGTCATGAAGATTTACTTCTATGTTTTCTTCCAAGAGTTTTATGGTTTTGTATCTTGTTTAGGTCTTTGGACAATTTTGAGTTAATTTTTGTATATGGTGTGAAGCAAGAGTCCAAATTCATCTTTTTACCTCAATTACCGCAGCCTTTTTTTTTTTTTTTTTTTTTTTTTTTTTTTTTTTTTTGACGCTCTTGTTGCCAGGCTGGAGTGCAGTGGTGCAATCTCGGCTTACTGCAACCTCCACCTTCTGGATTCAAGCGATTCTCCTAGCTCAGCCTGCCAAAGTGCTGTGATTATAGGCGTCCACCACCACACACAGCTAGTTTTTTGTATTTTTAGTAGAGACAGGATTTCACCATGTTGGCCAGGCTGATCTTGAACTCCTGAACTCAGGTGATCCACCCGCCTCAGCTTCACAAAGTGCTGGGATTACAGGCATAAGCCACTGTGCCTGGTCCCAACATTTTTTTTTTATACAGTCTTGCTCTTACCACCCAGGCTGAGTTAAATGGCACGATCTCGGATCACTGCAACCTCTGCCTCCTGGATTCAAGTGATTCTCCTGCCTCAGCCTCCCAAGTAGCTGGGATTACTGAGTAGCTGGGATTACTGGCCCCCACCACCACACCTGGCTAATTTTTGTGTTTTTAGTAGAGACAGGGTTTTGCCATGTTGGCCAGGCTGGTCTCAAATTCCTGACCTTGTGATCTGCTCACCTCGGCCTCCCAAAGTGCTGGGATTACAGATGTGAGCCACTGACCCCACCATCATTTTTTAAGGGAATTATTCCTTCCTCCATTAAATAAGTTTGGCACTCTAGTTGAAAAATCAGTTGCCCATAGTGTATCAATTGATTTGCTATCCTAGTTTGTGTTGGTATAACAGAATACCCGAGTCTGGTTGAATATAAGGAACAGAAACATATTGGTTCACAGTTCTGGAGGCTGGGAAGTCCACAACTGAGAGGGTGACATCTGGTAAGGGCCTTCTTGTTGTGTCATCCCACAGAGGAAGGACAAGAGAGAGCAAGTGGGGACAAAACTTGCCCTTTTATCATGACACCAATCCCACTCATGAAAGTAGAGACTTCATGGACATCTTTTTTTTTTTTTTTTTTTTTTGAGATGGAGTCTCACTCTGTCTCCCAGGCTGGAGTGCAGTGGCACAATCTTGGCTCACTGCAACCTCTGCTTCCTGGGTTGGAGTAATTCTCCTGCCTCAGCCTCCCAAGCAGCTGGGATTACACGTGTGTGCCACTACACCCAGCTAATTTTTGTATTTTTAGTAGAGACGGGGTTTCACCATGTCGGTCGGGCTGGTATTGAACTCCTGACCTCAGGTGATCCATCCATCTTGGCCTCCCAGAGTGCTAAGATTACAGGAGTGAGCCACCACACCCAGTCCCTTCATGGCCATGTTAAAGGGACTCAACGTTTCATGCCATTACCATGGCAATTAAATTTCAACATGAGTTTTGGAAGGGACATTCAACCCATAGCATTTGTGGACTCTCAATTTTCTTCCTACTGATCTATGTCTTCATCCTTTTGTTTTTCCTTTTTTTTTTTTTTTTGCAACAGGGTCTCACTCTGTCACCCAAGCTGCAATACAGTGGTGCAATCATGGCTGACCACAGCCTCAAACTCCTGGGCTCAAGCAACCCTCCCAGCTTACCTTCCCAAGCGGCTGGGACTACAGATGTGTGCCACATGCCCAGCCAGAATCTTCTGTAGATTAGTCATAATACCTAATACAATGTAAATGCTATCCAAATAGTTGTATATTAACATTTGTATTTTTTTAATTGTTCTATATTTTAAATAATTTCCATCCAGGGTTCGTTGATTAATGGATGCAGAACCACTGGATACAGAAGGCCAACTGTATCATAAAGAGAACGCCTTAAAATGTGAAATGTGTGTGCAGAGGGAAAGCAGAGAAAAAGATGGGGTACATCACATTAGAAAGAACAGATTCAGACACTTAAGTATCTAATTTCTCCAAAAAGGCTAAAAGATAGTGATGTAGTACCATTTAATAATTTTTTTTTTTTTTTGAGATGGAGTCTTGCTCTGTCGCCCAGGCTGGAGTGCAGTGGCTGGATCTCAGCTCACTGCAAGCTCCGCCTTTCGGATTCACGCCATTCTCCTGCCTCCGCCTCCCGAGTAGCTGGGACTATAGGCGCCCGCCACCACGCCCAGCTAGTTTTTTGTATTTTTTAGTAGAGACAGGGTTTCACCGGGTTAGCCAGGATGGTCTCGATCTCCTGACCTCGTGATCCACCCGTCTTGGCCTCCCAAAGTGCTGGGATTACAGGCTTGAGCCACTGCGCCCGGCCTCATTTAATAAGTTTTTTCTTTAAGGTTTCAAAATCAAGCTCAAATGCTGTGTATTATTGACATTCACCATTATTCAAGAAAACCTTTAATAACACTCTTCATATTACACTGTGATGAAAATATTTAAAAATTTTCAGGAAGGGCTGGTTTACAAAACAGAACTCTGTCTAGGGTCTGAGCCATTTTTCTCATACCCGTCCCATCCTCTCTCCCTTTAACAGCACTGGGAGCAGTGACATAGCTCTAGGTTAAGACCAACACACAGGTGTTGGCATCTAATGCACTGAACTGTGCAAGTTCTGGGAAGTTGTTTTCTCTTTTTAAAAATAAAATTAGCCGGGCATGGTGACTCATACCTGTAACGGCAGCACTTGAGGAGATCATGGGAGAATCACTTCACCCCAGGAGTTTGAAACTAATCTGGGCAATATACGGAGCCCCCATCGCTACAATTTTTTTTTTTTTATTATTAATTAGCACAGCATGGTGGTGCATGCCTGTAGTCCCAGATACTTGGGAGGCTGAGGTGGGAGGATTGTGAGTCCAGGAGACAGAGCAGACTGCAGTGAGCCAAGATCCTGCCATGGTATTCTGGCCTGGGCAACAGAGCAAGATTAAAAAAAAAAAAAAAAAAAAAAAAAAGATATTATCAAAAATTTAATATTTAATGCACACGTTTCCCATGTATGCAGGAGAGGAAAACTGACATTCCAAAATCAGCATAACTGAAAAAGACCAATTATATGAAGCCTGTGTATGTATAACAAAAAGTTAAAATTTTCTAAACTCATTCTGAAAAATGTTAGAAATAAAAAGACACAGGTCATATAGTGTGGTGCCCAACCTTTTTGGTACCAGGGACCTGTTTCACGGAAGACAGTTTTTTCACGGACGGTTTGTAGGGGGTAGAGGAATGGGGATGGGATGTTTTCAGGATAAAACTGTTCCACCTCAGATCATCAGGCATTACATTCTCATAAGAAGCGCACAATCTAGATTCCTCACATGCATACTTCCCAATAGGGTTCACGCTCCTATGAAAATCTAAAGCCACCACTGATCTGGCAGGAGGTGGAGCTCAGGTGGCAATGCTCACTCACCCGCCGCCCACCGCCTGCCATGCAGTTGGGGGGGGGGAGTTGGGGACCCCGATATACTGTGTATACCATGTTAAAATAATTCAAACATTTGGATTGTGCTGTCCTTTTAAATTTTAATAAAATAGATTAATTTCATATTACATAGAGAGCAAGTCCATCCACTCATTCATGATAAAATTTTAGAAATATTTTCTATAAAATGTTTAGTATTTGATTGGAAATGAATCCAGTATAACATGACTTCCACAGATACAGCATTCCCATCCTCACTCCCATTCTTATTTTGAGAAATTTTAAAAATACAGAAAAGTACAAAAAATAAGACAAGATATCCCTATACCACAATCCAGAATCAATCAGTATCTTCTTATATTTACTTGAAATCGTTTGAAAGAGAAGTGGATGTTTATATAAAAAGCTGAAGTCCCCTTTAACCAATACCCACCCCACCTCCCACACTCATTACTTTCCCTTCGCCACTCTTCACAGGTGACCACTATCAAGAGTTTGGTCTGTTTCCTTCCAATCCATTTCAAAAACATGTACATACATATATGCATCCATTACCAAGAGATAGTACTGAGTTTTGTGAGGGAATTTTTAATTCAAATTTACAAAGAGTCATTGTACTATCTGCATCCTTCTGCAACTTGATCCCCCTCAATAATTTGGGATCTTTCTGTTAATACATGTGGATTTCATTTGTTGCATTTTACAGATATATAGTATTACATAAGAATTTCCCATATTGTTCATGATGAGCTTTCTCCGTTGTTTCTAATTTTTGGCTACTACAAATCAAGCCACAGTAAATATCCTAGTATGTATTTCCTGAGCATTCATACTCACAAGTAGAACTGCTAAGTATTTTTGAAGTTGTTACAAGGAATGTTTCCCTATTCCCAAGGTCATGTGCATTTTAGTATATAGCTTTTTCATATTTCTGTTTTTAATCTCTGGATTCACTTTTGTGTATAGTTCATGGTCTGTTTTTTCCCCCTTGGAGAACAAATTACGTCCACTTAAAAAAAAAAAAGTTCCATTATTTCCTCACTTCCTGATGCCGCTTGTATCATATTCCAAATTCTAATAAATGCATAGGTCTTTTTCTGAAATCTCTTCTGCTCTGTTGAATCAATACCACAGGAGTCTTAATATTAGTTGTAGATGACCATGTCATCTATTTCTGTCTGTTCCTTTCCAATATTTACAACTTATTTTTCTTGTTACCCGCAAAGATCTCCAGATCGATGGTGGTAGCAATAAAAAACAGGCATCCATTTTGTTTCCGTTTTTAGTGAAAATGTGCCTAAACTTTCACCATTATCTCTGCTGCAGGTTTCTTTGTTGGACACAGGCTTTTTATCATACGCATATCTTTCTCTTCAGTACAAATTTTCTGGTGTCCTTTAAGTTTTTAGTACTTGTTAAAGTTAACCTCATTCGTGGTGCTTTGCTTCAGAAGCATTATTTCTGGGGTATGATGAGGTGCAAACTTCTAATGAAAGCTTTCCCACGTTCAAGGCGTTCATGGGGTCTTAGTGAGTGTGAATTTTCTGGTGTCTAATGTGGTGTGACTTCTGGCTGAAAGCTTTCCCACATTCACTGCACTGATAAGGCTTCTTACCTGTGTGGATTCTCAAATGCAGAGCAAGGGTTGAGAACTGAGAGAAGGCTTTCCCACATTCATTGCAACCATAGGGCTTCTCACCTGTGTGGCTTCTCACATGCACAGTGAGAGATGAGCTCTGAGAGAAGGCTTTTCCACACACATTGCATTCGTAAGGTTTATCACCTGAATGAATCCTCACATGTACAATAAGGGATGTTCTCTGAGAGAAAGCTTTTCCACATTCGTTACATTCATAGGGTTTCTCTCCAGTGTGAATGTTCTGATGTTTTATGAGGTACTTCTTCTGGCCAAAGGCTGTTCCACATTCACTACATTTAAAAGGCTTCTCTCCAATATGGATTTTCTCATGCTCAGTAAGGTTGGATTTGCCACTGAAGGTTTTTCCACACTCCTTACATACAAAGGGCTTCTCTCCTGTGTGAGTTCTCTGGTGTCTGATGAGGTTTGACTTCTGAATGAAAGCTTTCCCGCAATCTTTACACTCAAAAGGTTTTTCTCCAGTGTGAATTTTCTGGTGCGTAAGGAGGTTTTCCTTCTGGCTAAAGGATTTTCCACATTCATTACATTCGAAAAGCTTCTCGCCGGTATGGGTGTTCTGATGTTTAATGACATACTGCTTTTGGCTAAAGGCTTTTCCACACTCGTTACATTCAAAAGGTTTCTCTCTCGTGTGAAAATGCTCATGCTCAGTGAGGTTCGACTTGTGGCTGAAGACTTTCCCACATACCTTACAGGCAAAGGGGTTTTCCCCACTGTAGATTCTCTGCTGGCTGAGGTGTGACATCTGAATGGAAGCTTTCCCACATTCACAAGGTTTCTCTCCAGTATAAATTTCTTGATGAGTGAGGATTTACTTTTGGCTTAAGATATTTCCACATCTCTTACATTTATAAGGCTTCTCTGTGTATGACCTCCCAAATGCAGAGTAAGGGATACGGTTTGAGAGGAAATGTTATCATACTCAGTACATTCAATGCTTTCTCTCCAGAAAAATTTTCTAATATTCAATGAAGTATTGCTACCTTCACTGGTTTCTCTCCAGCATGAATTTTCTGCTTCTCAGTGAGACTGTCATCTAGCTACGGGCTTGTCAACACTCCTCAGAAGCACGGGGTTTCTCTTCAGCATGACTTCTACGTTCGATGAAATGTGACATGTGAGTAAAAGTTCCCCCCCATTCAGTAAATTCATAGGGTTTCTCTCCAGTATGAACACTCTGGTATGAGACGAGGCACAAATGTTTTAAACCAGAGGCATTTACACTTAAAGGAGGTGAATACCATAAGGAGTAAGCTGTGGTAGAGAAGTTGCCAACTAATTCCCTTGATGATTCTTTCCTACACAACCTACCTCATGATTTCAGTCCAGGTTGTGTTTCAAACTCAAACTTCAAAAAGCTGTGGCCTTAAAACAAATAGGGTCTGAGAACAGAGGAAGTATTTTTTCTTATATTCAATGCTCTTTCCCTCAGTCTTCACTGGAGATGGATCAACGTGCCTCCGAAGTCCTGGTGCCTCTCTATCTGTGCATCATCTTCTCAGGCTTCCTCTAAAATAGAGTACAAAGAACCACAGCACAAAGGAGTTAATTCATAAAGTGCCCAGAACCATGGCTGGCACATGGTAGGCCCTTCATCTTGCCTTTATAATACCATCACTTTTATTTGTGAATGTTCCCATTGCTAGCAATAAAATTTTTTGAGATTAACTCTGGTAGCCCATCTTCCAATATGAAAATAATCTATATTTTATTTTATTTTATTTTATTTTTGAGACGGTGTCTTGGTCTGTCACCCAGGCTGGAGTGCAGTGGCATGATCTCCCCTCACTGCAAGTTCCACTTCCCGGGTTCATGCCATTCTCCTGCCTCAGCCTCCCGTGTAGCTGGGACTACAGGCGCCCGCCACCGCACCGGGCTAATTTTTTTTGTGTTTTTAGTAGAGACGGGGTTTCATCGTGTTAGCCAGGATGGTCTTGATCTCCTGACCTCGTGATCCGCTGTCTCGGCCTCCCAAAGTGCTGGGATTACAGGCTTGCGCCACCGCGCCCGGCTGAGAATCTATATTATTAATGCTTCCAACTAAATTATGAGAAGGGAACCCTACTTGAGGTGATCTAGGTAGAAAATTAACATTCATGGGTCTACAAAGCTGAGAGTACTCTTGAAAAATAGCCTTTCCATTTCAGAATTAGGAAGTTGCATAACAAATAATGAAAAATTGCCAAATAGAAGAAAAAGATGACTACATAAAAATTAGAAAGTCCACCTGGGATGCTAGGGAAGAAAAATAATGCTCATATTTCTTTCTTTCTTTTTTTTGAGATGGAATTTCGCTCGTTATCCAGGTTGGAGTGTAGTGGTGCGATCTCGGATCTCGGCTCACTGCAACCTCTGCCTCCTGGGTTCAAGCGATTCTCCTGCCTCAGCCTCCCGAGTAACTGGGATTACAGGCACACGCCACCACACCCAGCTAAATAATGCTCATCTTTCTAAGAAAGGGAATAAATCAACCCACAAGTGCTTCCTCCCAAAACCCCATTAAAATGATAAGAAAGGGGAAAATGGTACAAACTCACAAGAAAAAAAAAAATTACAAGAGACACTGGTACACAACAATAGGTATTAACAAACTTTTCAATAATGGAAAGGATACGGAAGAGTTCAATGCACAGCAGAGTCATCAGAGGAAACTCAAATAATGCGAATGTACTGCAGAAGAGAGCGCCAGTGATTTGTACCACAAAATATCGGAAAAACTCAGAAAACGAAGTGAATTAGGTTTTTCAAAAGGAATAAAGGATGGTGGCTGAAAAAAAGTGTAAGGAGCAGTTGAATACGCACTGTCCAGTTATGAGAACAAAGGACTGGCCACATCTTCGTATGAAATGGAAGTTTATCCCCTGCAGAAATTTAATCAGAGCTCAGGGGCATGCAGCAAATGAGATGACAGGAATGAGCTGCTACACGGAAATCAGAGATTAAACCCACATATGTGGTAAGACCTGCAGCACCATTCTGCAGCGGAAGACAAAAGATGTTGGCAACCAGGTATATATACCTACAGGCAGGATACGAGAGGATCCTTCTCTGGATAAACCGAAAGGCCCACAATAAACGTCATTAGCAGCCTGGCCAACATGGCAAAACCCTCTCTCTACTAAAAATACAATAAATCAGCCTAGTGTGGTGGTGCGCACCTATAGTCCCAGCTGCTTGGGAAGCTGAGGCATGAGAATCGCCTGAACCTGGGAGGCAGAGGTTGCAGTTAGCTAAGATCACGTCACTGCACTCAAACTCCAGCCTGGGTGACACAGCAAGATTGTTGCAAAAACAAAACAAACAAACAAAACCTCATTAAGATGCCCCTCCAAGATGATAAGTGTCACTTGTATTCATATTTCATTGGCTAAAACAAAGGACTTAGCCATGGCTGCTCACTGGAGTCAGACAGTATAATCTTCTGCAAGACGGAGACCAATGGTTCAGTAAGCATTTCACTTTTCAGCCACTGAAGGATACAAGCACTCAGGCACAAAAGAGCTCATGATCACCTTTTAGTGAGCTGTTAACTAATATTCCACTAACCCCACTAACATGAAAGACATCAAAATCAAGAGAAAAAAGTTATGAGAAAATAAAGGCAAGGTCCAGCAGACAACACTAAAACCAATCAGGAATAGGTAGAAGATATTTTGTCAGTTAAAGAACAACAAGGTTTTGTAAGCAAGAAATGGAAAGAAAAGTTCCCTTAGAAATTAAGACTGTTGGAGGGAGAGGGGGGAGATAAAGCAGAGCATATCCACATTCATCAATAACAAGTCACCTTGTTCCAGAAGGCACCACTTGCCTCACCCTAGCAAACTCAGGCATGGCTGGGTGCTCACTTGGCCAATAAAATACGATCACAAGTGACAAATGTCATTTCATGGTAGAAATTTCCATGACAAGTTCAGAGGATACACCAAGGAAACATAAAAGCTGAGTAAAAGAAGTTCCAAAAAAGGAAAACTCATTAGAGGAAATATTCAAAGAACAAAAAAACTGCCTCTACTCTAAGTCAAAGGGACAATTTGAGTAAGAATAAGACCCATACCTAGTCACATTACTGTGACATTTCAAAACAGAAAATACAGAGGTTATAAGTGTTTTCAGAAAGAAAGAAAAAGGCTGGACACAGTGGCTCACACCTGTAATCCCAACACTTGGGAGGCCAAGGTGGGAAAACCACTTGAGCCCAGGAATTCAAGACCAGGCTGGACAATATAGTGAGACCCCATCTCTACAGAAAAAAAAAAAAAAAGTAAAGCGTTTCCGAGACCAAAAAGTCTGAGAACAGCTGCTCAAAATATCCATTCAACAAATACTTGTCTCATTACCGTGTGCATGGTACAGTTCTAGGCTCTAGGGATAAATAGTATTGAACAAAATTGATAATATCCCCTGCTCTCATCAAGTTTACATTCTAGCGGACATGCTAACAGAATAGAGATGGTTTGTTAAAAAGCAGTCCGGGCACAGTGGCTCCTGCCTGTAATCCCAACATTTTGGGAGGCTGAAGTGGGCGGATCACCTGAGGTAAGGAGTTCAAGACCAGTCTGGCCAACAAGGCGAAACCATCTCTACTAAAAATACAAAAAAAAAAAAAAAAATTAGCTGGGCATGGTGGCAGGTGCCTGTAATCCCAGCTACCTGGGAGGCTGAGGCAGAATTGCTTGAACACGGAAGATGGAGGTTGCAGTGAGCCGAGATCACACCGATGCACTCCAGCCTAGGTGACAGAGCAAGACTCTATCTCAAAAAAAAAAAAAAAAAAAAAAAGTTTTCAGTGCTATGGAAAAAAAGGGAAGCCATAAATAGATTTAATTTCAGAAAGGATGAAATCTGAAAAGGTAAGAATCATGTTAAGACATGAAGAAAATTAAGACAATGATCCTTACAGCTATATGGAGGAAGATCTTTTTTTTTTTTGAGACAGAGTTTCACTCTTGTTGCCCAAGCTGCAGTGCAATGGCACCATCTCAGCTCATTGCAACCTCTACCACCTGGGTTCAAGCAATTCTCCTGCCTCAGCTACTCTCCCAAGTAGCTGGGACTACAGGCACATGCCACCATGCCCAGCTACTTTTGTATTTTTAGTAGAGATGGGGTTTCACCATGTTGGTCAGGCTAGTCTCAAACTCCTGACCTCAGGTGATCCGCCTGCCTCAGCCTCCCAAAGTGCTGGGATTACAGGTGTGAGCCACCATACCCAGCCTGGAGGAAGAGCTTTCTAAGTAAAAATTAAACAAGTTCACAGGCCCAGAAGATCCTGATGAGCTTCAGTGACAGTGATACTTATCAAACATGATGTCCTTCATGTCCTTCTTTGGCTTAGCCTGACCCCCTCCTACCTTTTATTTTTTTACAGACAGGGTCTCACTGTTGCCCAGGCTGGAGCACAGTGGCACAATCATAGCTCAGTAAAGCCTCAAATTCCTGGGCTCAAAGTGATCCTTCTACCCCAGGTTCCTGAGCAGCTAGGACCATAGGCATAGGCCACCATGCCCTGCTACTTTTAAAAACATTTTGTAGAGATGGGGGTCTCATTCTATGGCCCAGGCTAGTCTCCAACTCTTGGCCTCAAGCAATCCTACCTCCCCGTCTACCTGAATGCTGGGATTCCAGGTGTGAGCTGATATATCTGGTCCCTATCTTGTAATTTTTTTTTTTTTGAGATGGAGTCTTGCTCTGTCACCCAGGCTGGAGTGCAGTGGTACAATCTTGGCTCACTGCAAGCTCTGCCTCCCGGGTTCATGCCATTCTCCTGCCTCAGCCTCCCATGTAGCTGGAACTACAGGCGCCCACCACCGCACCTGGCTAATTTTTTGTATTTTTAGTAGAGACAGGGTTTCACCGTGTTAGCCAGGATGGTCTCGATCTCCTGACCTTGTGATCTGCCCATCTTGGCCTCCCAAAGTGTTGGGATTACAGGCGTGAGCCACTGCGCCTGGCCTTTTAACCTTTTTAGAATCTATACATCTTCCTGGAAGTGGCTCCCAGAATTTTTTTTTTTTTTTTTTGGAGACAAAATGTCTTGCTCTGTACCTTAGGCTGGAATGCATGGCACCATCTTAGCTCACTGCAACCTCCACCTCCCAAGATCAAGCAAGTCTCCTGCCTCAGTTTCCCAAGTAGCTGGGATTACAAGCGTATGCCACCACAGTCAGCTAATTTTTGCATTTTTAGTAGAGATGGGGTTTCGCCATGTTGGCTAGGCTGGTCTTGAACTCCTGACCTTAGATGATCTGGCTGCCTTGTCCTCCCAAAATGCTGGGATTACAAGTGTGAACCCCCATGCCTAGAAAGAAAGAAAAGTTTAGATTTTTAAGAGATAGCAACCAGATGCAAAGCTTGAACCCTGATTACAGCCTAGAATTTAAAAAAACTATGGAAGGCATTCTGGGGACAATTGGAAAAATGTGAACATAGCCTGGGTAGTCTATAATATTAGGACAATATGGTTAATCTTCTAAGGTGTGATAATGGTATTTCGTTATATACAGGGAGCTCTTTTTTGTTTTTTGGTTTGTTTTTTTTTTTTTGAGACGGAGTCTCGCTCTGTCGCCCAGGCTGGTGTGCAGTGGCGCCATCTCAACTCACTGCAACCTTGGCCTCCTGGCTTCAAGTGATTCTCCTGCCTCAACCTCCCAAGTAGCTGGGACTACAGGCGTGTGTCACCATGCCTAATTTTTGTATTTTTAGTAGAGACAGGGTTTCACTATGTTGGTCAGGCTGATCTCAAACTCCTGAAATCTGGTGATCTGCCCACCTCCACCTCCCAAAGTGCTGGCATTACAGGCATGAGCCACCACACCTGGCCGGAACTCCCCTTTTTGGTAGAAAATATATATCTCTAATTTTTTAGAAGTAAAACATCGTGATGCCTCAGCACACAAAATAAACACACGGATACAGACATACAAAAGCGTGGCAAAATATTAATGATTGAATCCACATGGTGGGTACATAAGAGACTGTTTTACTATTCTTTCACCATTCGTTTTATTTTAAAAATGTTCATATGAAAAAATAATTGAATGGCTGGGCATGGTGACTCACACCTGTAATTCCAGGGGCCAAGAGTTTACGACAAGCCTGGCCAACGTGGCAAAACCTCGTCTCTACCAAAAATACAAAAAATTAGCTGGCTGTGGTGGCACACACCTATAATCCCAGCTACTCAAGAGGCTGAGGCAGGAGAATCACTTGAGCCTGGGAGATGGAGGTTGTAGTGAGCCCAGACTGCACCACTGCACTCCAGTGTGGGTGACAGAGCAAGACTATGTCTCAAAAAAGAAAAGAAAAGAAAAAAGAACTGATCAATACTTCCACACAAAAAATTCATAGATTATTTAACAGCAACTCATGCATTCTGAAACTACTGATCAGAAAAATAAAACATGGACCTGCCTTTCAACAGGATTATGATGCAGACTGTAGACAGCAAAATCTAAAAATATGTTTAAGATATCATTTACTGAGGACTTGTAAGTTCCTCTGGAAAACATGAAGTAATGGACAAGCAGAGGGAAGATGAAAAAAGGCAGAACAGAAACATTTAATGAAAATTGAATTCAAGTTTATATGATAAGTAGTACCTACACAAGAATATTTCATAATCAAAGGCCAAGATTCAAAAATTTTATAAACAGAAATATGTTCATATTCGTAGTCACATAATTTGTATGGTTTTTTTTTTTTTTTGAGATGGAGTCTCGCTCTCTTGCCCAGGCTGGAGTGCAGTCTCAGTTCACAGAAACCTCCGCCTCCCGGGTTCAACCGATTCTGCTGCCTCAGCCTCCCAAGTAGCTGGGATGATAGGTGTGCACCACAACGCCCAGCTAATTTTTGTATTTTTAATAGAAACAGGGTTTTACCATGTTGGCCAGGCCAGTCTCAAACTCTGGACCTCAGGTGATCTGCCTGCCTTGGCTCCCAAAGTGCTGGGATTACAGGCGTGAGCCACCGAGCCTGGCCTTTTTAAAAAAAAAAAAAAAAAAAAAAAGATATGGGGTCTCACCACGTTGTCCAGGCTGGTCTAGAACTCCTAGGTTCAAGAGATCTGCCGCCTAGGCTACAGATGTGAGCCACTGTGCCTGGCCCTTTGTTCTCTATTAAAGAGAGCTTAGTGTGTCTTTTTAAGGCTTGACTGATTCTATTACAAAGACCATGAGAAAAGAAATAATCCAGAAATAACATGAACCTGGTCTGAGGTAATCTCTGGATCTCAAAATAATGGGATGAAAATTGTAATGTGGGTAGCATTCTGACACAATGAGAATGAAATTAGACAGCTGTCTGTCCCATAAACAGTAAAACCGTGTAAGGCAAGACGGAAACTCTAGAGATGCCAAAATAAGAATTGAGATTACAGTTACTTCTAACTTAAGAATGAGACCGGGTATAGTGGCTCCTACCCGTAATCCTAGCACTTTGAGAGGCAGAGGTGGGCAGATCCCTTGAGGTCAGGAGTTTGAGACCAGTCTGGCCAACATGGTGAAAACTGGTTTCCAAAAAAATACAAAAATTAGCCGGGTGTGGTGGTGGGCACCTGTAGTCCCAGCTACTCAAGAGGCTGAGGCAGGAGAATCACTTGAACCCGGGAGGCAGAGGTTGCAGTGAGCCACGATGGGCACCACTGTACTCCAGCCTGGACAACAGAGCGAAACCACGTCTCAAAGAGAAGAAGAAATATTTATTCTTCTAAAATTGTAGACAACATCTCTATCAACCTCTTTTTCTTCCCGCTCTCATTGCCCAGGCAGGAGTACAATGATGCAATCTTGGCTCATAGCAACCTCTGCCTCCTGGGTTCAAGTGATTCTCCTGCCTCAGCCTCCTGAGTCGTTGGGATTACAGGCATGTGCCACCACGACCAGCTAATTTTTGTATTTTTAGTGGAGACGGGGTTTCTCCATGTTGGTCAGGATGGTCTCGAACTCTCGACCTCAGGTGATCCACCCACCTCGGCCTCCCAAAGTGCTGGGATTACAGGTGTGAGCCACCGCGCCTGGCTCTCTATCTGCTTTTTATGTCTGTGAAAGAGAAAAAAAATGTTAAGAGTAGGAAGTAGTTATAATTCTCATGTCATATGAGAGAGGATGTGAGTAGGCAGCTGCCATTACTCTTCTAAGACAGAGTCCTTGGCCGGGCGCGGTGGCTCAAGCCTGTAATCCCAGCACTTTGGGAGGCCAAGATGGGCGGATCATGAGGTCAGGAGACCGAGACCATCCTGGCTAACACAGTGAAACCCCGTCTCTACTAAAAAATACAAAAAAAAACTAGCCGGGCGTGGTGGCGGGCGCCTGTAGTCCCAGCTACTCGGGAGGCTGAGGCAGGAGAATGGCGTGAACCCGGGAGGCGGAGCTTGCAGTGAGCCAAGATCGTGCCACTGCACTCCAGCCTGGGCGACAGCGCGAGACTCTGTCTCAAAAAAAAAAAAAAAAAAAAAAAAAAAAAAAAAAAAAAAGAGTCCTTTCTTCTCTATTTATTTTTAAAAACAGAGATAGGTTCTTGCTTTGTCGCCCATGTGGGAATGCAGTGATTCAACCATAGCTCACTGCAGCCTTGCACCACTGGGCTCAAGCGATCCTCCTGCCTCAGCCTTCAGGTAGCTGGGACTACAGGTGTGTGCCACCACACCGGGCTAATTAAAATTTTTTTTGCAGCAACAGGGACTTGCTATGTTGCCCAGCCTTGTCTCATGCAATCCTCCAACTTTGGCCTCCCAAAGTGCTGGGAATACAGGCATGAACCACTAAGTATGGACAAGAAGAGCCCTTATGTATGGTGCTCTCCACAACCATAGGACAGCTTCAAGGGCCTCATCACAGCTCCTTGCATGCAATCACGGAATCCAGGAATGTTACACTGGTTGAAGGAAATTTGATGGACCCACTGACATCCCTGAATGGTAGGGAACGTAGGGCTTAGCAAGGAAAGACACACCACCCTCGAATAAAGCAGTCTGTTAGTATAGCAGGACAGAGGAAGGCACGATTTTCCTTTTTTTTTTTGAGACGGAGTCTCGCTGTGTCACCCAGGCTGGAGTGCAGTGGCGCAATCTCGGCTCACTGCAAGCTCTGCCTCCCGGGTTTACGCCATTCTCCTGCCTCAGCCTCCGAGTAGCTGGGACTACAGGCGTCCGCCACCACGCCCCGCTAGTTTTTTGTATTTTTAGTAGAGACGGGGTTTCACCATGTTAGCCAGGATGGTCTCGATCTCCTGACCTCGTGATCCACCCACCTCGGCCTCCCAAAGTGCTGGGATTACAGGCTTGAGCCACCCGCGCCCGGCCGGCACGATTTTCTTTAAAAAAACAAACAAACAAACAAACAAAAAACACAAATTTTAAAGTTCAAGAGGGCACAATTTTCTATCTCCCTAAATTCCTGACTTCTGTATCCAACTGTCTACTTGAATACTCATTTATATGATCAATAGACATGTCACAAGCAACAAGTCCAAAAGAAAACTCCTGATCTTTCTCAAAAATTTCTACAGACTTCCTATCTCACTAAATGATAATCCATTTTCTTCCAGTTTTTCAAATCAAAACCTCGGACTCTTTTTTCTCATATCCCACATACAATCTGTAAGCTATTCCTTTAAACTATTTTAAAAACCAGACAGATCGGGTGCGGTGGCTCACGCCTGTAATCCGAGCACTTTGGGAGGCCGAGGCAGGTGGATCACAAGGCCAGGAGAGAGAGAGACCATCCTGGCCAACATGGTGAAACCTTATCTCTACTAAAAACACAGAAATTAGCCAGGCATGGTTGCTTGCACCTGTAGTCCCAGCTACTTAGGAGGCTGAGGCAGGAGAATCGCTTGAACCTGGGAGGTGGGGTTGCAGTGAGCTGAGATCATGCCATTGTACTCCAGCTTGGGCAACAGAGGGTGACTCAGTCACAAAAACAAAAACAAAAACAGAAAAAAAATCTGACTACCTGTCACTAAACCACCATCACTTTCTCACTCAGATTTTTGAGATAAGATTTCTTCACCTAGAAATTTTTGAGACAAATCAGGAGTTTTCTTTTGGACTTGTTACTTATGACATGTCTGTTGATCACATAAATGAGTATTCAAGTAGACAGTTGGATACAAAAGTCAGAAATTTAGGGAGATAGAAAATTGTGCCCTCTTGAACTTTAAAATTTGTGTTTTTTCAAAAAAAAGAAAAGAAAAGAAAAAGGCCTCCAATTAACCTTATAGCCTTGGCCCCCTACATAGTTTATTTTCTATATAACAGACCTGATTATTCCTTTCAAAATGTAATTCTGATCTCATCATTCCTCTGCTGAAAGCCCTCTGACACGCTGGGAGCAGTGACTCACGCCTGGAATCCCATTACTTTGGGAGGCCAAGGCAGGTGGATCACTTGAGGCCAGGAGTTTGAGACCAGCCTTGGCCAACACGGTGAAACACTGTCTCTACTAAAAATATAAAAATTAGCCAGGCGTGGTGGCAGGCGCCTGTAATCCCAGCTGCTCATGAGGCTGAGGCGGGAGAATCGCTTGAACCTGGAAGATAGAGGTTACAGTGAGCCAAGATCGCACCACTGTACTCCAGCCTGGGTGATAGAGCAAGACTCAGACTCAAAGAAAGGAAAAGAGAAGGAGAAGGGGAAGGGGAAGGGGAAGGGGAAGGGGAAGGGGAAAGGAGGGAGGGAGGGAGGGAGGGGGGGAGGGAAGGAAGGAAGGAAGGAAGGAAGGAAGGAAGGAAGGAAGGAAGGAAGGCAGGCCGGCCCTCTGTTGAGTCTCCAAAATCACTCAGAATCAATGCCGAAGCATGTGATTTGACCTGTTACCTAACCACTGCTACTCTTATTCCCTTCTGCCCTCTCTCTTCCAGCCCACAGCCCTGATCACTGTTCTCTGAATGGGACAGCAAGCTTCTCCTGCCTTAGGGCTTTTAACATTTTTGTTCTTTCTGGCTACTGATCTTCCACCCAATACTGCACGCCCACTCTCAAACTCTTCAGATCTTTTTTCAAATGGTATTCAGTGACACCTTTCCCCACCAAGCCGATTTAAAATTACAACCCCAACTACCCCTCTCTATGCCAGTCTCCCTTACTTCTTTCCATAGCACTTATCACTATCTGATAGTATATATTTTTAAAGTATTTATTCATGGTTTGTCTCCCCCAATTACAACGCAGTCCCTAGGAGGAAGAAATTTTTGACTGTTTTGATAGCTGACATTTCCCTACCATCTGAAATAGTACCTAGTACATATCATGCAATAAATACTTGTAGGATGTGAATATATCAGGTTGGTAGAAACATAAATGGGTTTACTTCTTTTGAGAGCAATGTGCTTATCTCAGTTAAATTTATAAACATAACTTTGACCCAGCATTCCACTTAAAAGTAAATGCTATGTACTTTTGAATCTTCATATTTCTGCAAAGCAATATAAACAAGTATACATACTTGTGTCTTCAATAGCAGAAGCCTGGAAACAACCTAAATGTCCATTAGTAGGAGGCAGGTTAAGTAAATTACGTGTCAGCCAGGCACGGTGGCTCACGGTGGATCACTTGGGGACAGGAGCTGGAGACCAGCCTGGCCAACATGGCAAAACCCCATCTCTACAAAAAATACAAAAATTAGCCAGGTGTGGAGGCACATGCCTGTAATCCCAGCTACTTGGAAGCCTGAGGCACAAGAATCTCTCGACCCCAGGAGGCGGAGATTGCAGTGAGCCAAGACTGGCCTGCGTGATACAGCAAAACTCTGTCTCCAAAAAAATGAATAAATAAATAAATAACAAATTATGTGTTGACAGAGAATTCTAAGAAAAAAACTTATGTACATAATAGAATATATACCACCATTTACATGAAAAGGAAAAATTAGGGCTTATATGTATACTTATTTGCAGCATAGATATAATATACTGGCTTATTCCTAGGCTACCTCAAGAAGGATATATGTGACACTCTTAAACATGACCACAACTTTACAAAAGAACTGCAGGACTAAGAGTCAGAGCTAAGAGGAGATTTTTTTTTGGGAATCTGAGAGTGGAGGATCACTTCAGCCCAGGAAGCTGAGGCCGCAGTCAGCTGTGATTGTGCCATACATATATGCCCCCACACATAAAAGTAGCATAGGGAAAACTGATTTCTAGGTCAACAACTTATGACAGTGGTACATGGTGGCAGAAGGGAGGCAGAGGAGTCCACGGATCTACGATGGCAGAGGTAAATGAGAAGACAACGGGAAGTGTGAGAACAGGTGTAAAATATAATTCTGAGGCATTCAGTCTCTGAGAGGATGAAAGAAGGTAGTAACAAAAAGGAACTTAAATATCAGACAATATGTAAGGTCTTACAAAGTATAAAGGACAATGAGTGAGGACAGGAAACGGGACAAGGATGAAGGAGAACAGCCACCGCAGTGGCAGCACGGATGAATAAGGAAGGCTGACGTCAGAACAGCAATAGGAGGGGCGCCTGGCCCCTCTAGAATCTGGTGAAGAGGAAGAATGAAACACACAAAAATAATGACTGGAAGCGTCATTCAGGAATCTAGAAAACTCACAACAAGCAATACTCTACGTCTAGAGCCTGTAAGAAAACATCCTTCAAAGCACTTCAGAGGTATTAATGCTGACTGAAACACTGTGGCCTGCCTGTCACTGACTCACCTGCACAGATCCTTCCCACTTCTCCACCACGCAGTTTGTCTTCTGGCTTCAACAGAGGACCATAGAACCTGCTACTGGGGAAATGACAGAGCATTACAACGTTAATGCTGAGGCCAAAGTACCATCCTAGAACTCAGGTTGAGCCCTGGGGTCTCCTGGCCTTCTGAAGAATGAGGGTGCAATTTCCAAAGATGCACAGAACAAAGTAATGACCTTCTGCCTTACTGACTAAAGCACACACAATCATATGAGCAGAAGGACTAGGGCCATTAGAATCCTAAACTTCAAAGCCATGCTCATTAAACCACTTAAAGTCTACACACATCCACAAATGGGAAAAAGGGAGAATTAACTTTCAGAATTTTACTCACACAGAGAGCTATTCACACCTTGTGTGAGTGGTTGCTGTTTTTCTCTAGCACTACACTCCCACGCAGGGTCCTGAGAGGAATTTAACTACAGCCCCTATTCGTGGATGAATTCAACACTCACGTCTGACCTTAACAACATGTTCCCATCAGAACTAAAGCACATGGGCACAATGTGTAGGAAGTTGTTCTGACAGTACTCAAGAATAAAAACTCAAACATGTTTCTGGAGTCCTACTATTTACCCTCTCTGCATTATACTGAGTGAAATTCTTTCTCTCTCTCTCTCTTTCTTTCTTTCCTTCCTTTCTTTCTTTCTTTCTTTCTTTCTTTCTTTCTTTCTTTCTTTCTTTCTTTTCTTTCTCTTTCTTTCTTTCTCTCTCTCTCTCTCTCTCTCTCTTTCTCTCTTTCTTTCTTTCTTTTTTGAGACAAAGTTTCGCTCTTATTGCCCAGGCTGGAATGCAATGGTGGAATCTCAGCTCACTGCAACCTCCGCTTCCTGGGTTCAAGCAATTCTCCTGCCTCAGTCTCCTGAGTAGCTAGGATTACAGGTGTGTACCACCACACCTGGCTAATTTTGTATTTTTAGCAGAGGCAGAGTTTCACCATGTTGGCCAGGCTGGTCTCGAACTCCTGACCTTAGGTGATCCGCCCACCTCAGCCTCCCAAAGTGCTGGCATTACAGGCGTAAGCCACCGTGCCATGCCCTATTTCACATTAGAAATGTCCTGGTCCGGGTGCAGTGGCTCACACCTATAATCCCAGCACTTCAGGAGGCCGGAAGTGGGTGAATCATCTGAGTCCAGGAGTTCAAGACCAGACTAGACAACACAGCGAGACCCCGTCTCTACAAAAATACAAAATTAGCTGGGAGCAATGGTGTGCGCTGCGCCTATAGTCTCAGCAACTTAAGAGGCTGAGGTGGGAGGATGACTTGAGTCCAGGAGTTCAACGTGGCCTGACAAAGTGAGACCTTGTCATAAAAAAGAAAAGAAACATCCTAGAATATAGGTTTATCCATTAGTTCAAAAAACATTTTTAAGCCAGGTGTAGTGGTGTGCACTTGCAGTACCAGCTTCTCAGGAGGCTGAGACAGGAAGATCACTCGAGCCTAGGACTTCCAGGTTGCAAATACATGATCATGCCTATGAATAGTCGCTGCACTCCAACAGAAAAAAAAAATATGTATATATATATACACACACACACGTGCGCGTGCGCACACACACACACACATATATATATTTTTTTGAGACAGATTTTTTTTGAGACAGAGACTCATTCTGTTGCCCAGGCTGGGAATGCAGTGACATGATCTTGGTTCACTGCAACCTCTGCCTCCCGGGTTCAAGCCATTCTCCTGCCTCAGCTTCCCGAGTAGCAGGGATTACAGGCGCACGCCACTACACCCAGCTAATTTTTGTATTTTTAGTAGAGATGGGGTTTCACCATGTTGGCCAGGTTGGCCTTGAACTCCTGACCTCAGGTGATCCGCCCACCTCAGCCTCTCAAAGTGCTGGGATTACAGGCATGAGTCACCGCGCCCAGCCAAAAAAAAAATTTTTTTTCTTTTTTGAGATGGAGTTTCACTCTTGTTGCCCAGACTGGAGCGCAGTGGCGCGATCTCAGCTCACTGCAACCTCCACCTCCCAGGTTCAAGCGATTCTCCTGTCTCAGCCTCCCGAGTAGCTGGGACTACAGGCATGCGCCACTATGCCCCGCTAATTCTGTATTTTCAGTAGAGACGGGGTTTCTCTGTGTCGGTCAGGCTGGTCTTGAACTCCCAACCTCAGGTGATCCACCCACCTCGGCCTCCCAAAGGGCTAGGATTACAGGTATGAGCCACCGCACGTGGCCCTCCAACATTTTTTTTTTTTTGAGACGGAGTCTCACTCTGTCGCCCAGGCTGGAGTGCAGTGGCCGGATCTCAGCTCACTGCAAGCTCCACCTCCTGGGTTTACGCCATTCTCCTGCCTCAGCCTCCCGAGTAGCTGGGACTACAGGCGCCCGCCACCTCGCCCGGCTAGTTTTTGTATTTTTTAGTAGAGACAGGGTTTCACCGTGTTAGCCAGGATGGTCTTGATCTCCTGACCTCGTGATCCGCCCGTCTCGGCCTCCCAAAGTGCTGGGATTACAGGCTTGAGCCACCGCGCCCGGCCTCAAAATTTTTTTAATCAATAGTAGACATTATTGGGATGACTGACCAAATTTGAATATCGACTTTGGATTAAATAATACTAATGTATCAATGTTAAACTTCCCGATTTTGATCACCATACTGTAGTTACAAAAGAGAAGTTTTTGTTCTTGGAAAATGCATGCTGAAGTATTTATAGATAAAGGAAGCATGTCCACAACTAGTTTCAAATGGTTCAGGAAAAAAAAAAAAAATCATACACATTTGGAGAAAGAGAGAAGGAAAAATAAAACCACCAAAATGTAAATGATTGGTGAAACTGGGTAAAGGATATATGGGACTTCTCTGTACTATTCCAACTCTTCTATAAAGTTGTAATCAAATAAAAAAGCATAATCATAAAAAATTTAAGTTTCTATCACATATATACCCCCCCATCCACTATATGTTGAAAAAGCTTGATCACCAATTCCGAATGGAGTGTGTCAGAGACATAAGGCTTAGAGCATGATTTAAACCGAAACATACATGACAGGAACCCGAGGTGAGTTGGCTGGAAGCAACTTGCAGGAGGGAGATCAAGTTTGAGATTGTGTACATTCAGAGTGTAGGTTTCTGAACACATGCAGGCAGACAGATCCATTGAGCAGTTGGATATACAGATCAGGAGCTCAGAATAGGGCTAGAACAGAAACGGGAACTTGCCAGCTGTCAGACTATCACTGCTGGTGAAGACACCGGGAGAATGTTACTGTGGGCTGGATGCAGTGGCTCATGCCAGTAATCCCAGCACTTTGGGAAGCCAAGGTGGGCAGGATCACTTGAGCTCAGAAGTTCAAGACCAGCCTAGGCAACATGGCAAGTTCCCAGCTCTGCAAATATCCAGATCCAAAAATTAGCAGGGTGTGATGTGGTAAATGTCTGTAGTCCCAGCTACTTGGGAGGCTGAAACAGGAGGATTGTTTGAGCCTGGGAGGTGGACGTTGCAGTGAGCCGTGATCACACCACTGCCCTCCAGCCTGGGTGACAAAGCAAGACCCTGCCTCAAAACAAAAAAACAAAACAAAACAAAAGAATCACAAAGCAGGAGGAGGGCTTGGTGACTCATGCCTGTAATTCCAGCACTTTGAGAGGCTGAGGTGGGTAGACTGCTTGAGCCCAGGAGTTCAAGACCATCCTGCACAACAAAGTGAGACCTTATCACTAAACAAAAATACAAAAAATCAGCCAGGTGTGGTGGTATGTACCTGTAGTCCCAGCTACTTGCAAGGCTGAGACAAAAGGACTGCTTAAGCCTGGGAGGTTGAGGTTGCAGTGAGCCGGAAAAAAAAAAAAATTAAGAATCACAAAGCAGATGAAAACTGAAACATAACAAAATGAACTTAAGATGAAAATTTTAAGAAGCAAGCAAAGCTATAGACTGCAAAAGAAAAACAGAGGAAATGAGTAAAGAAACAGTCACCCAAAAGAAGCGAATGGACAGTAAACAGAAGAATAGGAATGGACATCCTATTATTGTTCCATTTGATTTTTAAGGATGTAATAATGAAATTTTGAGGGATTTTTGTTTCCTCAATTAATAGATTTTCCTTGGTTGTTGCACCTGGGCTATTAGCAGTATCCTCAGTCTTTCTGCTCACACCCCCACCGACCCAGGCAGCGTGGGTAATCTATATTTATATAATCATAACCTATATCTGACCCCAAAAGCCAGTATCTTATCTAATGTAAAAACATTGAAAAGCAAATCATCACAATAAAAGTAACAGAAAAACACTGAAGGCATTTCTATTAGATTCTAAACAGACAAGGATGCCCACTGCCTCAATTACGTAATCTAATTACAAATAACTAAGGAAAACAGGGAATAATATTAATATGTAGAAATCAACAGCTTTATATATAGCAACAATAACTCCATTCATAATAGCAACATAAAACAAAATATCCAGAAATAAACTTATTAAGAAGTGTCCAAATCTGTATGAAAAAAAATTTTAAACACCCCAGAGGACCCAAAAAGAAACCAGCATACCTCGTACATAAAAAAGAATATTTAATGTCATAAAAATGTCCCTATTCCCAAGTTATATTACAAATTTAATGCAATCCCAATAAAAATAACAAAATAAGTTCTATCTTTTCCCCTTCTGGAACTAGACAAGCTAATCCTAAAGTTTACAAAGAAAAATAAACAAGCAAGAATAGCCAGGAACCACTGAAAATGACGAGCAATTAGGAGATTAACTATATCACAAAGTAAAACACAATGATAAAGCCTCAATAGTAAAAAGATAAATATTTTCCCTGGTTGTTACACCTGGGCTATAGCAGTGTCCTCAGTCTTTCTGCTCACACCCAGAAACAGACCAAATAAATGTGAAAATTTAGTATATAATCAAAGTGGCATCTTAAAAATAGTGAACATAAAGACCCTTTTTTGCACTCCAGCCTGGGCGACAGAGCGAGACACCATCTCAAAAAAACAAAAACAAAAACAAAAAAAAACATAAATAAAAAGCTCTTTGGTGTGGTGCGGGGATGCCTCTGTGCTCACCAACCACAGGGAGCTCATTCTAAGCATAGCTATGTTTAAAAAAAAAACAAACTATTATTACTAAATTAAAACAAACAAAACCTCCTGATTCTGCAAGATTAAACAAAAAAGAAACAACCACTGTGAACAATGTCAAATGCAAATGAAAAACTTAAAAAAAAAAAAACCCACCACTCATTTCATATAGGGTTAACCTTTCTAATGTATAAACAGCTCCTCTAAGGAAAAGACACCCCATAGAAAAATGATGAAAAGGATATGAATAGACAGTTCCTAGATTAATACATACAGGTCTTTAAACATATAAAAAAAAATTCTCTCTCACTCATAAGAAGGCATGTAAATGAAACCTACACTGAAGTTCTGATTGTCTCTTATGCCCCTAGCTAAATATCAAATATTCAACACTACACATGGTGAGCTTGAGGGGAAGGTGCTCTCGCACATGCTCGTGGGAGTGTAAGTACTTACCCACTGGGCAGTGCCATTTGTATTAATAGCAGTCTAGTTTAGAGATACTCCTGTGTCAGTATAAAATGGCACACATAAAAAAGTTATTCATTACTGCATTGTTAGCAACAGCAGAAGACTGGAAACAATCTAAATACTCAACAACTGGATTAACTGAATCAACTATGGTGCATCCAAACAATGACATCTTATTTATACAGCAGCTAAAAAAAAAATTTATTTCTAAAGATTATGATTCAGAAGGAACATCTTGGCTGGGTGCAGTGGCTCACACCTGTAATCCCAACACTTTGGGAAGCCAAGAGAGGAGGGCTGCTTGAGCTCAGGAGTTCGAGACCAGTATGGGAAACATAGTGAGACCTTGTCTCTTCAGAAAGTAAAAAAGCCAGGTGTGGTGGAGTATACCTGTGGTCCCAGCTACACAGGAGGCTGAGGCAGGAGGATCACTTCAGCCCAGGAGTTGGAGGCTGCAGTATGCCACGTTCACACCACTGCACACCAGCTTAGGTGACAGAGCGAGACTATTTCAAAAAAAAAAAAAAAAAAAAGGAAGGGCTATCTCCAGGACATATTGTTATTAAGGAAAGTGAGATACCGAGAGGTGCATATGGTATGCTATCTTTTATGTAAGGAGGGGGGGAAATAGGAGTGAAGAAAAATATATACTAGTGAGAAAACAAAAAAACAAAAAACCCACTTGAACAAAAAACAAGAAGCAAACAAAAAAAACAAGACATATTTATATAAGACAAAGAAGAATGTGACTGGGTGGGGAAGGGAGCAGAATAAGATATCTCTGTGAGACAGATCTTTGTTGAATCACAGAAATGAATTACTTACTTCAATAGTAATCAAATTCATTTTTTAAAAAGCAGTCCCTTGGCCGGGCAAGGTGGCTTATGCCTGTAATCCCAGGCAGATCATGAGATCAGGATATCGAGACCATCTCGGCTAACACGGTGAAATCCTGTCTCTACTAAAAATACAAAAAATTAGCTGGGTGTGGTGGTGGACGCCTGTAGTCCCAGCTACTCGGGAGGCTGAGGCAGGAGAATGGTGTTAACCCGGGAGGCGGAGCTGGCAGTGAGCCAAGATCACACCACTGCACTCCAGCCTGGGTGACAGAGCAAGCGAGACTCTGTCTCAAAAAGAAAAAAAAACAGTCCCTTAACCTGAAAACAACAAATGAACCCAACTGTATGTTAACTTTGTAACATAATTCCTCAGAAAAACAATTTCAAATGACTTTAGAACAGAGTGCTTTTGACCACACACATCTTCAGTGAGATGCATTTTAAAAGGTGGGCTCGGTGGCTCATGCCTGAAATTCCAGCACTTTGGGAGGCCAAGGCGGGTAGATCACTTGAGGTCAGGAGTTGGAGACCAGCTGGCCAACATGGTGAAACACTGTCTCTACCAAAAACACAAAAATTAACTGGGCATGGTGGCTGGCACCTATAATCCCAGCTACTTGGGAGGCTGAGGCAGGAGAATCCACTGAACCTGGGAGGCAGATGTTGCAAGTAAGCTGAGATCACACCACTACACTCCAGCCTAGGCGAAAAAGTAAGACAACATTTCAAAAAACAAAAAAAAAATTAGCTGAGCGTGGTGGTGGATGCCTGTAATCGCAGCTACTAGGGAGGCTGAGGCATGAGAATCGCTTGAACCCGGGAGGCAGAGGTTGCAGTGAGCTGAGATTGCGCCACTGCACTCTAGCCCAGGCAATACCGCGAGACTCTATCTCAAAAAAAAAAAAAAAAAAAAAGGAAAAAAAAAGGTGCATTTTAAGAACAAAAATAGCTACATATATTAAAGAAAAAATTTTTTAACATGATACAGTATGTTTACAGTTACTACTAATATCAGCATTGTTACTGAAACCATTTTCTTTACATTGCAGGATAAAGCAAAGAAAATAAGTACTTATAACTTGTTTCAAGTTTTTACTATAAAATACAACTAGGAAGCCAGGCACAGTGGCTCATGCCTGTAATCCCAGCACTTTGGGAGGCTGAGGTGGGGGGATCACCCGATGCCAGGAGATCAAGACCATCCTGGCTAACACGGTGAAATCCCATCTCTACTAAAAATATAAAAAATTAGCTGAACGTGGTGGCACGTGCCTGTAGTCCCAGCTACTCGGGAGGCTGAGGCAGGAGAATCACTTGAACCCAGGGGGCGGAGGTTGCAGTGAGCTGAGATCCCGTCACTGCACTCCAGCCTGGGCGACAGAGCAAGACTCTGTCTAGAAAAAAAAATAAAAATAAACAACTAGGCCGGGCGCGGTGGCTCAAGCCTGTAATCCCAGCACTTTGGGAGGCCGAGACGGGCGGATCACGAGGTCAGGAGATCGAGACCATCCTGGCTAATACAGTGAAACCCCGTCTCTACTAAAAAATACAAAAAAAATAGCCGGGTGAGTGGCGGGCGCCTGTAGTCCCAGCTATAGGGAGGCTGAGGCAGGAGAATGGCACAAACCCAGGAGGCGGAGCTTGCAGTGAGCTGCGATCCGGCCACTGCACTCCAGCCTGGGCGACAGCGTGAGACTCCCTCTCAAAAAAAATAAATAAATAAATAAAAAATAAAAAAAAAAATAAACAACTAGGAGCTAAGAAATTAGGTAAAAATACTATACCATTTAAACTGAATTAGAAATACAAATATGGACTCATGATTTTTAAAAATACATTTAAAATGTATTTTTTAAATGTTCTGTCATTTAAAATGGCCTTAAAACAATGCTACCCCTAGGCAATGAGCACACCCTCCATCTTGTCTCTAACACCATTCTCCAATAAAAGGAACCAGAGCTCCTTGGAGAAGTGGCCAATTCCAAGTCTGGGAGGAAGGTTCAAGTAAGCCTGCAGTGCAGGAAAACCTTCCAAGATAAATGATGTCTGTCAAAATGAGACAAGAATGACCTGAAGGGGTGTCCACTGGCATCAAAAAGTGCAGCTGATTCTAGAACACACTAAATATACACAACTTTAGGATGACGTTTAAGAAAGAAAAAGCCAGGGGGAAAAAAAAAAGATATAATTTGACATAACAATCAAATAAATGTAAAAGGAATAAAAAGACAAGAGAAATTAAGACTACACTTCCAGCGATCATTTTTAGATTGTTCCTAGAAGTTTCTCTTAACATATAGAGTACTATATTTTTATACAAAACAAACAACAACAAAAAACCCAGAAAATCATCACTTTACAAGCCCTGTAGAAATTTACTCATCCAGCCAAGAATTATTTATTGGTTTTAAAACCATCCACTAAATGATTGATGGAGAATGAACCAAAGTAAACATAACATTTTGGTTAAAGGGAAGTAACAATCACCAACCATCTGGTATATCTCTCCTAATGGTATGCAATTTGAAGTACGTAAGATCACCTCTGATGTATTCTGGCCAAAAATGAATCACAATTAGAATTAAAAAAAAAAAAAAATCAAAGATTCTGAATTAGAACCATGTGAAAGCAATCATAGAAATCAAAGAACAAATCTCCCAAAGGAGCGGGTGGTGATGACTTTCTAGAGATAAACATAACTCAAACACAGAAATCTAACTTCCTGCCTGGGCAACACAGTAAGACCCTATCACTATAAAAAAAAAGGTTTAACAATTAGCAGGCCGTGGTGGCACACCTGTAGTCCCAACCACTGTGGGGGTGGGGCTGAGGTGGGAAGGTCTCTTGAGCCCAGGAGGTGGATGGTGCAGTGAGCTGTGATCGCACCAGTGCACCCAGCCTGAGCCACAGAGTGAGACCCCATCTCAAAAAACAAAAAACAAATCTAACTTCCTCATTCCAGTTAAAAAAGGAAACACCACAGAAAATGTGAAGTAAAAAAAATAAAATATAGAAATATCAGGCCGGGCACAGTGGCTCACGCCTGTAATCCCAGGACTTTGGGGAGGCCGAGGTGGGTGGATCACGATGTCAGGAGACCCACACCATCCTGGCTAATACTGTGAAACCCCATCTCTACTAAAAATACAAAAACAAAATTAGCCGGATGTGGTGGCAGGCACCTATAGTCCCTGCTACTCAGGAGGCCGAGGCGGGAGAATGGCGTGAACCAGGGAGGTGGAGCTTGCAGTGAGCTGACATCAGGCCACGACACTCCAGCCTGGCCAACAGAGTGAGATTCCATCAAAAAATAAAAAAAATAAAAAAAAAAATAAAAAATAAAAATATATATATATATATATACACACACACACAAGAAAAGTGCATCTACATATCTTATTCTTTCAGAAATTCCTACCAGACACAGTACTAATGGCTGGACTATATTTTCTGAGGACGCATTTTTTTGCAGCTAGTAATAAAAAGTACTAGTATTTAACATTAATCAAGTACTTACTACACACTTGGGACTATTCTTAGAATTTTACATGTATTAACTTCTGGAGCTGCACAACCACCCTTTGAATCAAATATTGCTATTATCTGTATACTATGAAATGAGCAACTGAGGCCCAAGGTTTAAGTACCTACCTGAGGTCCCCAAGGTAAAAAGTGGCAGAGGAAGGAGTTAACACAGGAAGTCTGGCTCCTTGGCCTATGCCTTCCTTTAAAAAAAAAAAAAAAAAAAAAAAAATTAGCTCACGCCTGTAATCCCGGCACTTTGGGAGGGCGAGGCAGGCGGATCACATGAGGTCAGGAGTTCGAGACCAGCCTGGTCAACATGGTGAAACCCCATCTCTACTAAAAATGCAGAAATTAGCCAGGCATGGCAGCACACTGCACTCCAGCCTGGGTGACAGAGCAAGACTCTATCTCAAAAAAATAAAATAAAATAAAACAAATTTTAGTATATATATTACATTCATACAGTTAGAAAACAAACATAAATGCCTATTTGCCTTTGCCCTGTCTATTCCAGTAGCCCCACCCCCAACAGATAGCCAGTTTTATTAGTTTCTTATGTATCTTTTGAATTTTTTTTTTTTTTTTGAGACAGAGTTTCACTCTTGTTGCCCAGGTTGGAGTGCAATGGCGCGATCTCTGTTCGCTGCAACCTCCGCCTCCTGGGTTCAAGCGATTCTCCTGCCTCAGCCTCCCGAGTAGCTGGGATTAACAGGCATGCACCAGGCCAGCTTGCTAATTTTGTATTTTTAGTAGAGTTGGGGTTTCTCCATGTTGGTCAGGCTGGTCTCAAACTCCTGACCTCAGGTGATTGGCCCGCCTTGGCCTCCCAAAGTGCTGGGATTATAAATACATATTCTTATTACCCCTTCTCTTATTCCAAATGCATCGTGCATCATACTCTACATTCTGAACCTTGCTCTCTCTCAGTTAACAATACATTTGGAAGTTATTTCAGTCTCAGTATATAAAGAGCTTCCTCCTCATTCTTTTCTACAGCTATGTATGATTTTGTTGTATCGATGTACACCAAACTCCCAATGATGGGCATGAACTGTTTTTTTTTTCTTTCTTCTCTCTCTCTCCTTTCTTTCTTTCTTAAGACAGGGTTGGCCGGGCGCAGTGACTCGTGTCTGTAATCCTAGCATTTTGGGAGCCCGAGGTGGGCAGATCACTTGAGGTCAAGAGTTAGAGGCCAGCCTGGTGAAACCCCTTCTTTACTAAAAATACAAAAAACTAGCCAGGCGTGGTGGCGGGCACCTGTAATCCTAGCTACTCGGGAGGCTGAGGCAAGAGAATCGCTTAAACCCAGGAGGTGGAAGTTGCCACCAGCACAGATTGTGCCACTGCACTCTAGCCTGGGCAACAGAGAGACTCCATCTCAAAAAAAAAAAAAAAGACAGGGTCTGGCTGTCAACCAAGCTGGAATGCAGTCGCCAGGATCTCTGCTCACTGCAGCCTTTACCTCCTGGGCTCAAGTGATCCTCCCACCTCAGCCTCCCAAGCAGCTAGGACTACAGATCTCACTATGTTGCCCAAGCTGATCTCTAACTCCTGGACTTGAGCCATCTTCCTGCCACGTCTGAGCACCACGCCCGGCCTGAGGCTTTATATTTTAAAATGTGTCGGGCCCCCACCTCCCCACATCTCAACGCCTTTTTTTTTTTTTTTTTTGAGAGGGAGTCTCGCTCTGTCGCCCAGGCTGGAGTGCAGTGGCGCAATCTCGGCTCACTGCAAGCTCCGCCTCCCAGGTTAACGCCATTCTCCTGTCTCAGCCTCCCCCGTAAATGGGATTACATGTGCCCACCACCACGCCCGGCTAATTTTTTAATATTTGTTTTAGTAGAGACAGGGTTTCACCGTGTTAGTCAGGATGGTCTTGATCTCCTGACCTCATGATCCGCCCACCTCGGCCTCCCAAAGTGCTGGGATTACAGGCGTGAGCCACGGCGCCTAGCCAACGCCTTTTATTTTTCAGTTACTGGCTCTTGCAGCTTGTTTATTTTTCCATAGTAAGTCTAGGATCAGTTCCCCTAGTTCCAAAAGAGAAAAGCCTGTCCATACTTTTACTAGGATCACATTATTATTATTATTATTATTATTATTATCATCATCATCATCTGAGACGGAGTCTCGCTCTTGTCCAGGCTGGAGTGCAGTGGCGAGATCTCGGCTCATTGCAACCTCCGCCTCCCGATTCAAGCGATTCTCCTGCCTCAGCCTCCACAGTAGCTGAGATTACAGGCGCCCGCCACCACACCCGGTTAATTTTTTTAGTTTTTTATTTTTATTTTTTAGTAGAGAAGGGATTTCACAATGTTGGCCAGGTTGGTCTCGGACTCCTGACCTCAAGTAATCCATCCACCTCGGCCTCCCAAAGTATTACAGGCACCAGCCACCGCGCCCGACCAAGATCACATTTAATTTCATACATTTACTTAAGTTTGTGCACACTTCTTAATGTCACATGGTATATTTATTTGTTCACATGTCATGCCCCTTAGTAGTATTTTAAAGTTCTTTCCCAATAGTTTTGAACCTTTCCTAAGTTTCTTCCACAATACTTTATCTTTTTACTGCTATTGTAAATATTAGTTTTCTTCAATTATGTATTCTAATTGATATCTGTAAATCAGAAAGCTATTTATTTGTAGATATTAATTTGGTACTCAATTAATTTAACTTTTTATAATTTAAAACTATGTCAATGACGACGGCGGGCGGGGGGTGACTTCCTTAGAAAAAGCATCTTTGGAGACGTCAGTAGTTTTCTTTATCACTTCACAAAATCCATACAACCTGAGAACGCCTCGACTCACTAAGAAATTAAGACACCTAGGATTTAGTCCAGACTCATAGATAAACACAGCAACAATTAAGCTTTCTTCAAAAAATGAGGATAACTGCCTAACCTAAAACCTTTGACTCCTTCATCCTGGGCGCCGTTATATGGCATTGCTTCTTAAAGCGTACAATGTTATTTAACCTAGGGCTCTGCTTAACGGCCTTATTAAAATACCCCAAAGATTTAGGGATTTGAACAGTTTGAAGCAGGCACCCCGAAACAAAAGTTCTGAAACACTCATTTAAAAAAAAAAAAAAAGTGACGGTGATTTGCATTCCACTCCAATTAAAAAGAAATGCTTTTATATAAAAACTCGTTTTTAAATTATTCAACACTTAGCTTTTCCACCCCTTCCATTTTCAAGTAGAAAAGACGCTCCAGGAAGATGGCACCGTTATAATTATCAGCACTTTCCACAAGGGAAGTGCAGCTCAAACCTTATACCTCAATGTTGGTCTCCTACATCTCCCTCTTAGGCACAATCACACACAATCCCACACCCAGTTTCACATTCACTCAACAATCCCAAACATCGGGTCAAACTTTGCGGACAAACTCAGGGTCACACTGGCTCAAACCCGCCTCAGAGGCCCCCACCTCCGCCCTGCACGTAGGCCAGAAGCTCTTAGACCCACTCCCTGCCCTCGCGCCGCGCCCCTAAAGATCAGGAATCCTCCCCTTTAACCTCCCCGGTCCGACCGACCCGAGACGCCCAGATCCCACCTCCTACTTTCGCGCCACGTGGACCCAGGGGCCGTACTGACCCGCGGACAAAGACCAAAATGTCCACTCGGTGCGCTACGCTTGCGCACTCCGAAGGCGAGGAAGCACTCCCAGAAGTCTCCGCGACGCGGCCCGCCTCGGTCACCGCGGCCAGGCCCAGGCTGGTACTGAATTACCTTCTATTACCAGCAACGCCGCTTCTCAGGCCTTGGACTACATTTCCCTTGAGGCTTTACTGGTCGACTCTCTGTCTCCTCCCTTTCCCCCGCGAACCTGGCTGCCTCCTTCTGTGACGATGGAGCTCTTGAGGTAAGTAGTCCTTTAGCGTTAGATGACTTCAAGCTTGCTGGAGGGGCTGGAGTGGCGACGCCCTCTCCGAAGCCTCGCGGACGCAAAAATGTCAAAACGGGCCAGGCCCCGACTCAGAAATAAGAGAACGCCATTTTGTCTCTGGCCGATGTGGCTCTGGACTACAATTCCCAGAGCCCACAGCGGCCTGACGTTACGTCGTTCTTGACGTCGTGGCGAGCTTGTTAGCTCCGCAAGGACCCGGACGCGACCAGGGGAGGCAGAAGGTGAGGGGTCTGGGAGTCCTGGGCGGGGCCGGGGCGTGTCCGGAGACTCGGATCTGTGCGCGCAGGCGGGAGCGGGCTGCGGATGCGCGGTTCTGAATGTGTCTTTGTGACTGTATGGCCGGGTGTGGGTGTCTGCAACTGTGCAGGTGTAACCGCCTGTCTCCAGGGTGTCTGTCTGGTGGTTTTTTTTGTAACCATGTGTGATAGTGAGTAGCGGGGTGCAGGGTCCTTGTGACTGGGGGTGATACTGCGTGTGTCCCCGTTGTAGATGTGGCCTGTTCGCCCTGTTCCTGGGGTGTGAGTACAGTTGTGACTGACCACTGCGGGTGTGCGGTTGTGATTCATGTCTCCAAGGTTTATGCGTGGTTTTGGTTGTCTGTGCCTGTGACTATGCGGTGACGCCGCTTGTGTGTTCCTGTGTCCCTTGGTGTGTGTGGGGGCAGCGGGGTGAGTGGTGCTGTGTATGCAGGAGTGGGGTGCCACTGCTTGTGTGAGTGTGACTGTGTGTATGTCCACAGTGAAAGTTCAGTTGTGACTGGGTACCGTAAAGTGCCAATGATGGCGTGTGTCCCCTAAGTGGGTGTATGATTGTGACTACATGAGGAATTTGTGGGTGTTGGTATGTGGGACTTGTGACTATATGGGAGTGACTGTGTATCACAGTGGAGAGTAGATTGTGTGACTAGGTGTGTCTTAGCGGGTATGTGATTGTGACTGGAAGGGTATTGTGACTGGAAAGGTATGGAGGTGAAAGTGAGTCTGTGATTGTGTACTGTGTCTCAAGAGTGAATGTAGGGCCGGGTGTGGTGGCTCACATCAGCACTTTAGGAGGCCGAGGTGGGAGAATCACTTGAGCCCAGGAGTTCGAGACCAGCCTGGCCTGTACAAAAAAAAAATTAAAGGCCAGGCTCAGTGGCTCACGCCTGTAATCCCAGCACTTTGGGAGACCGAGGTGGGTGAATCACATGCGGTCAGGCGTTCTAGACCAGCCTGGCCAACATGATAAAACCCCATCTCTACTAAAAGTACAAAAATTAGCTGGGTGTGGTGGCAGACGCCTGTAATCCCAGCTGTTCCAGGGGCTGAGGCAGGAGAATCGCTTGAACCCAGGAGACAGAGGTTGCAGTGAGCCGAGATCGCACCATCGCACTCTAGCCTGGGGGACAAGAGCAAGACTTCATCTCAAAAAAATAAAATAAAATAAAAATTATCTGAGTGTGGTGGCCCGCGCCTGTGGTCCCAGCTACCCAGGAAGCTGAAGTGGGAGGATCTCGAACTTGAGAGGTCAAGGCTGCAGTGAGCTGTGTTTGAGCCACTGCACTCCAGCATGGGTGACAGAGCGAGACCCTGTCTCGAAAATATAAAAGGGTGGATTTGTGGTTATGTTTGTGTGACACTAACTATATGTGCAGCACAAAGTGTGCTAGTGACTCTAGTGCTTGACCCATGCAGAACCTTTGAAGTTAGGACAGATTCTGGCCCTGTACAGTAGTGACCTCAGCCTTCCTGAGTGACACTGGATTTAGGCAAATGCATGGTCTTCTCTGATCACACTCCCCTATGTGGTAGGGAAGGGGGATGATGGTTCAAAAATGACCTGGTTGTTCATGATTCCATTCTCTTAACCCTTCTCCAAGAAAGGTGCCAAGTTCAAGTACATCAGGTTTTATTCTGTTTCCCTGAAATCCTTCTTGTTTTTCAGGACATGCTTTTCTTTCCTTCTGTAACTTCAGAACCACGGCACCATCACCCTCACCCCCACCAAAGTAACCTGGTCTCCAGTATTTGCCATAGGAGTAATTTACTGGATGCCTTGGAGATGTACTGAAAGGCCTATATCCTCTCTGCTCCCTGCATACCTAATGTTCTTTTAAATTTTTTTCTTTGCTTTTAATTTTGAATTAATTTAATACTTTAAAATGTTACAAAAATAGAATTCCCATTTACTCTTGTTTTTTTCTTTCTTTTCTTTTCTTTTTTTTTTGAGATGGAGTCTTGCTGTGTCACCCAGGCTGGAGTGCAGTGCTGTGATAGCTCACTGCAACTTCCGCCTCCCCGGCTCAAGCGATTCCGCTTCTGCCTCAGCCTCCTGAGAAGTTGAGATTACAGGCATGTGCCGCCACACCCAGCTGACTTTTTATAATTTTAGTAGAGACGGGGTTTCACCATGTTGGCCAGGCTGGTCCGAACTCCTGGCCTCAAGTGATCCTCCTGCCTCAGCATTCCAAAGTGCTGGGATTAGAGATGTGAAACACCATGTCTGGTCTCCATTTTCCTTTTTGTAACTCCTTTGACACGCACAGCCAATTTTTTGTATTTTTAATACAGACGGGGTTTCACCGTGTTGATCATTTATTTTGTAGAGTCTGTAGTGTAGAATGTTCCTCTCTTTGGGATTATCTGATATTTCCTGTTGATTAAATTCAGATTCTGCCTTTGAGGCAAGAATACTCCAATAGCGATGTACCCTTCTGAGTGCATCATGCCAGGGACCCACGAGGTCAATTTGTTACACTATGAGTGGTATTAATTTTAACCGCTTGGTTAAGATGGTGATTGCCAGATTTCTCTGCTGCAAAGTCACTGTTTTTCCCATTATAATTGATACATGTCTCGTGAAGAAATACTTTAAGCCTATGTGACTATCCCGTTTCTTATCCTACTTTCATTATTAGTCTTATCCATCGATGACGCTTGCCTGAAAAAGTTGTTACCAGCTATTTGTCAAATTGTGGAGTTTTTTGGTTTGTTTCCATCATCCCTTCTATGTTTATCAATTAGAATATATTTTGTGTGTGTGTGTGTGTGTGTGTGAGATGAAGTTTGGCTCTTGTTGTCCAGCCTGGGAACGCAGTGGCACGATCTAGGCTCACTGCAGCCTCTGCCTCCTGGGCTCAAGCGATTCTCCTGCCTCAGCCTCCCAAGTTGCTGGGATTACAGGCATGCGCCACCATGCCCGGCTAATAATTGTATTTTTAGTAGAGATGGATTTTCACCGTGTTGGACAGGCTGGTCCCGAACTCCTGATCTCAGGTGATCTGCCCACCTTGGCCTCCCAAAATGCTGGTATTACAGGCGTGAGCCACCTTACCCAGCCTTATTGATTAGAATCTTACTGTTAGAAAGATATTTTTCTTCTTCCCCATTTATTTATTTACTTTCTTCTGTAGGTTATAATGTCTTTTATTCTATAGGTTATATATTCATTGCTATCATTATTTTTTCACTGAAATTATCACACATTTGGCCACTAGGAGCCTTTCTAATTGATTCCTGTGTCCTTTCAATGTGGCCTCTTTATTTATTATTTTTATTATTTATTTTCTGGCACTGCAAGGTGTTCCACATTGATATGGTACTTTCTCTGCCTCAGTCCTGGAATCTACAAATTTCCCAGGGACCATTGGTTCCTTTTATTAGAAAATGATTTTTTTCAGCCAGGTGTGGTGGCAAGTACCTGTAGTCCCAGCTACTCGGGTGGTTGAGGCGGGAGGATTGGTTGAGCCCGGGAGGCAGAGGTTGCAGCAAGCCAAGATTACACCACTGCATTCCAGCCTGGGTGATGAAACAAGACCCTGTCTCAAAAAAAAAAAAAAAGATTTTTTGAAACCAAGGTTAGATATCTTCATTGCTTCTGAGATTTCATTGCTTCCAGGTCCTCTCAGCTATGAAATATGTTTGTATGTATGTATATACAAATAATTCATGAGTTCATATAGTATCTCCAATTTCAGTGCAACACTACAGGGTTCATTCTAGACTTCTCTCCATTTCCTTTTTTTTTTTTTTTTTGAGACAGAGTTTTACTCTTGTTGCCCAGGCTGGAGTGCAATGGCGCCATCTCGGCTCACTGCAGCCTCCACCTCCTGGGTTCAAGCAATTCTCCTGCCTCAGCCTCCCGAGTAGCTGGGATTACAGGTGCCCACCACCACACCCAGCTAATGTTTTTTTGTATTTTTAGTAGAGACGGGTTTTTGCCATGGTGATCAGGCTAGTCTCAAACTCCTGACCTCAGGTGATCCTCCCACCTCCGCCTCCCAAAGTGCTGTAATTACAGGCATGAGCCACCACGCCCGGCCTCCATTTCATTTTTTTAAAATATAATTTTAAAATTTTTTTGTGGAGACAAGGGTCTCACTATTTGCGCAGGCGGGTCTCGAGCTCCTGACCTCAAGTGATGCTCCTTCCTCGGCATCCCAAAGTTCTGGGATTATAGATGTGAGCCATCATGTCTTGCCTCCGTTTTCCTTTTTGTAACTCCTTTCTTTGACCTTGAAAATTGTGGCTCACATGAACCGTAATATGTTTTATTTATTTGCTCAGTCCTGTGTAAAAAGTAATTTAAGAATTGCTGACCTCCACATACCATGCAGTTCTTTTTGTCTTTAGTCTTACAGTATATAGTGAAAATACAGTTTTCTAAAACTACTTTCTTCCCTAAACCCTTTGTATTCATAATATTTATGTGTAATATAGATTGTTCATGTGTTACTGTTTGTATTTTATTTTGGGTTCCCCACACATCCTGGTTGAGTTTAATGATTTTTCAGAGTGTGTGAAACAATCACATTGTTCTAAAAGTCAGAATCAGACAAAAGGATTTACTGAGTCACTCTTCCATCATTTCTTCTCTCCTAATGCCATTGCCCATTGTTTTTTGTTTGTTTGTTTGTTTTTGGTTTTTGCTTTTTTTTTTTTTTTTTTTTTGAGACAGAGTCCTGCTCTGTCACCCAGGCTGGAGTGCAATGGCCCAATCTCGGTTCACAGCAACCTCCGCCTCTTGGGTTCAAGCAATTTTCCCACCTCAGCCTCCTGAGTACCTGGGATTACAGGCATCCACCATCATGCCCGGCTAATTTTTGTGTTTTTGTGGAAATGGGGTTTCACCCCGTTGCTGCCTGCCTCGGCCTCCCAAAGTGCTGGGATTATAGGCATGAGCCACCATACCCGGGCCCCATTCTTTCTACCCAGTTCCCACTTACCTATTTCAGTAACCAATATTGTTACTTTTTTGGTTTTATGGTTAAATAAACGTAGGAAAGGATTTACCATTTTAGGGTGCAGTGACTCACTCCTGTAATCTTGGCACTATGAGAGGTCGAGGTGGGAGAATTGTTTGAGCCCAGGAGTTTGAGGCCAGCCTGGGCAACATGATGAAACCTCATCTCTACAAAAAATTAAAAACTAGCCCGACGTGGTGATGCATGCCTGTAGTCCCAGCTATTTGGGAGGCTGAGGTAGGAGGATCTCTTGAGTCTGGGAGGTCAAAGTTGCAATGAGCTGTGATCGTGCCACTCTACTCCAGCCTGAGTGACAGAATGAGACCCTATCTCAAACAAATAAAAATAAAAACACTGGGAAAAAGGCTTTTGGTTCGAGTTTTTACTCAGAGTGGTTGCTTTTTCAGGATGAGATTACTAAGGTTAAGATGGAGGTTCCTGTACCTGTCTAGCTCCCATAACTTGGCCAACTTCTCCCAGCCCCCCAGCCCAGGCCCTTGTGATGTGGGATCCTGGGCCCTAAAGAATGTCTGTGAATTGCAGAGACAGGGAACATTTGGGCATACAGCTTCAAATTTTACTAGGTGGTGTAGAGATGGCTCAACTTTTCAGAAAGATTTGTGCAAAGTTTTGATGTTGGAGCTCTAAAACAGCATGGTTTTGCTGGGTCAGAATCAACTTGTAGGCTGGGCACAGGGACTCACACCTGCAATCCCAGCACTTTAGGAGGCTGAGGTGGGAGGATCACTTAAGGCCAGGACTTCAAGACCAGACTAGGCAACATATTGAGATCCTGTCTTTACAAACAATTTAAAAATTAGCCAGGTGTAGTGGTGTGCCCGTGGCCTCAGCTATTTGGGAGGCTGAAGCGGGAGAATCGCCTTAGCCCAGGAGGCTGAAGCTGTGATTGTGCCACTGCCCTCCAGCCTGGGTGAGAATGAGATCCTGTCCCCCTGCAAAAGAAAAAAAAAATTGTCCTGTAACTCGCAATTCACATTTTGTTTCACATTGTGGGTTTGTGAAAAATCCCGTTGAGACATATGGAGCTGGAATTGGACAGCTCTGCTGTTATTTCTGAAGCTTCCTCTTTTTAAAAATTGCTCTTTCTCATATTGACCAAGCGTCTGAGTCTGAATTTTTATCTAGTCAAAGTATAGCCTAATTTGTGTACTGGTTAGGACAGGCTAAGTTATGCTGTGGTGGCAACCAACCCGTGAATCTCAGTGGCTTACAGAATAACAATTATTTCTGCTCATGTACATGTCCAGTGTGGATCAGCAGAGACAGGGTTCCACACCAAAGAAGGTCTGCCACCCTTGGCTGCATCATCTGAAACACAGATGGTCACCACATGCACGAAGAGA
This sequence comes from Chlorocebus sabaeus, assembly GCF_047675955.1. Taxonomy (NCBI): domain Eukaryota; kingdom Metazoa; phylum Chordata; class Mammalia; order Primates; family Cercopithecidae; genus Chlorocebus; species Chlorocebus sabaeus. Next base: position 22,692,765 of record NC_132909.1, read on the forward strand.
AAAACTGTGCAGAATTGTACAGTTTTTGCAGTTCTTTCCGGTGCCTTCAACTGAAGTGACAGTCATCACCTCAGCTGAGATTTAACTGGCTAAAGCAGTGCATGGCCCTACCTAAGTGCAAGGGGCTGGAAAATGTCATTTTCTGTGTGCCCAAAGCTGGATAATGGTGAAACATTAGTAATGTCTACCACACTGGCTAAGACCCATTCCTTTGTTTTGTTTTGTTTGTTTGTTGTTGTTGTCATTTGTTTGTTTTGTTTTGTTTTTTTGAGACAGAGTCTTGCGCCAGGCTGGAGTGCAGTGCCGTGATCTCGGCTCACTGCAACCCCCGCCTCCCGAGTTCAAGTGATTCTCCTGCCTCAGCCTCCCGGGTGACTGGGACTACAGGCATGCACCACTGCATGTGGCTAATTTTTCTATTTTTAGTAGAAACTGGGTTTCACCATGTTGGCCAGGATGGTCTCGATTTCTTGACCTCGTGATTCGCCCACTTTGGCCTCCCATAGTGCTGGGATTACAGGTGTGAGCCACTGCACCTGGCCGACCCATTTCTTTTTCTATACGTAGCAAGTTGCTTCTGTAAATTAGATGTGATTTCTTTTTGGAGCAAGGAGGACATCCCTAGACTGTGGAGAGAGGGTTGACAAGGAGCCTGTGCACAAGTGAGCCAGGGGAATGAGGAAGCTGGAAGCCTTTCAGATGAAAGGTCACCTCCTCTGCGTGAGCCAGGACACGCCCCTGAAAAGCGTTAGCACGGAGAAAATCAAACTCCCCTTCAGTGTGCAGGTTCCCAAAGGCACCTCACTGCCACTCATGAATCACTCCATTCATAGCTCCTTTTATAACCCACCCCGCTGTTGAGGAGGATTAATTGTATTACTTATCGTTATAGAATATATGCTTGCCAGGTACAGTGGCTCACACTTGTAATCCTAACACTTTGGGAGGCAGAGGTGGGTGGATCACTTGAGTCTAGGAGTTCGAGACCAACCTGGCCAACATGGTCAAACCCCATCTCCACTAAAACTACAAAAATTCGTCAGGTGTGGTGGTGCACACCTGTAATCCCAGCTACTTCGGAGACTGAGGCAGGAGAATTGCTTGAACCTGGAAGGTAGAGGTTGCAGTGAACTGAGATCATGCCTCTGCACTCCACCAAAGTGAGACCTGATCTCAAACACACACACGCGCGCGCGCGCACACACACACACACACACACACACACACGTGCACGCATGCGCTTTAGGGAAAAACTTGAAAATACAGAAAAAAACAAAGATCCCCCATTTACTATATAACCTAGAGACAAATATAAAATTTAATTGAAAATCCTTTTAGTCTGTGTTCTATGCTACATATACACAAGCATACATGCATACATATGTCTATTTTTCCTTTAAGAATAGGATTACACTACACTTGCTGTTTGTAACCTACATTTTTCACCTAATGTTATGTATTTTACATCGTTACATCAACAAAGATATGTATCATTTTGTTTATGGTGACAGTGTTCCCACTATATAGATACACTGTAGTTTACTTATTTATTTAATCTTCTTTCCTAGATATTGAAGTTTTCTTTCAATTCACTGTTCCATTGCCAACTGTGTCTCCATCATATACTCCACACACATGTTAATACTTTGGATAGGATTTCAGACTTGGAATTGCTTGATCAAGGGCATGTGTGGTTTAATTTCTGCTAACGTTGCCTTGTTGGAAGTTGACACCAGCAATAGCTTACCACCTGTGTCCATTTCCTCACATCATACTAGTGTGGAATATCATCCATCTTTTAAATCTTTGCCAAATTAATAACTATAAAATAGTATTTCCTTATTGCTTTTAACATTCATTCCCTTCCTTACTAAGGAGGTTTAAGAATGTTTGGTAGGTTGGTGGGTCACTTTATTATTTAGTGAATTTCCCATGTATATACCCTTTGCACATTTATCAAAAATTATTGCTACTTTTCTGAAAATTTATTTATTTTATTTTATTTATTTACTTTTTTTGATTTGAGACAGAGTTTCGCTCTGTCGCCCAGGCTGGCATTAGTGGCACGATCTTGGCTCACTGCAACCTCCACCTCCTGGCTTCAAACAATGCTCATGCCTCAGCCTCCCAAGTAACTAGGATTACAGGTGCTTACCACCATCCCCAGCTAACTTTTGTATTTTTAGTAGAAACAGGGCTTCTATTGGCCAGGCTGGTCTCAAACTCCTGGCCTCAAGTGATCCGCCTGCCTTGACCTTCCAAAGTGCCAGGATTACAGGCATGAGCCACTGTGCCCTGCCCCTTTTAAATATAAACCAAATTATGCCATTTCTTGGCTTTAAAAGTTTAGTACCTTCCTGTTTTCCTAAGAATAAAATCCAAAGTTCTTACAGTGGCTTCCAAGCTCCGTGTGATCTGACTTCTAGCTTTCTCTCTGACCCTCTACCTCTCGCACATTCCATCCCAGATGCCCTTGTCTCCTTCCTCTTGTTGATCAAGGAAAGCCTGCTCCTGCCTTCAGACCCTTGCAATTGCTGCTCCTGGTGCGAGGAATGCACTTCCCCAGATACCTGCATTGCTCACTCATCCATTCAGGCTGTGCTTACCAGTCACCTTCTCAGACTACCCTCTCTTCCTCCAAAACTCCCTCTCCCCTTAATCTTCTTTGTTTTTATCTGTAGGACATTTACCACTTGATATATATATATATAGAGAGAGAGAGAGAGAGAGAGAGAGAGATTTGTTGTTTTGTTGTTGTTGTTTTTGTTGTTGTTTGTGACAAGAGTCTCACTCTGTTGCCCAGGCTGGAGTGCAGTGGCGCAGTATCAGCTCACTACAACCTCTTCCTTCTGGGTTCAAGTGATTCTCTCACCTCAGCCTCCTGAGTAGCTGGGATTACAGGCGGGCGCCACAACAGCCAGCTAATTTTTTGTATTTTTAGTAGAGATGAGATTTCACCACGTTGGCCAGGCTGGCCTAGAACTTCTGACCTCAAGTGATCCGTGTGCCTCACCCTCCCAAAGTGCTGGGATTACAGGCATGAGCCACTGTGCCCAGCCCCGCCTGATGTATAAACAGGAATGTCAATATCTTGTCTATGGCCATACCACCCTGAACACTCACATCTCATCTTTTTTCTTTCTTTTTTTTTCCTTCAAATTTTTTGTGGAGATCGGGGGCCTCACTTTGCTGCCCAGGCTGATCTTGAGCTCCTGGCCTCAAGTTATCCTCCTGCCTTGGCCCCTCAAAGTGCCGAGATCACAGGAGTGAGCTACTGTGCCCAGCCCTCAGTCCCATCTATCTCCGTATATCAGTGTTTGTTGGTTGTCTCTTCCCATAGGATGTGAGATCCAGCCAGACACAGTGGCTCACACCTGTAATCCCAGCAGTTTGGGAGGCTGAAGTGGGCAGATCACTTGAGGTCAGGAGTTGAAGACCAGCCTGGCCAACATGGCAAGACCCTGTCTCTACAAAAGTTACAAAAATTAGCAGAGCATGATGGTGCACGCTTGTAATTCCAGCTACTTGGGAGGCTGAGGCAAAAGAATTGCTTGAACCTGGGAGGTGGGGGTTGCAGTGAGCCAAGAGTTCATCAGTGCACTGCAGCCTGGGTGACACAGCGAGATTCTGTCTCAAAAAAAAAAAAAAAAAAAAAAAAGAACAGAATATGAGATCAACTGGGACTTGAATTATTTTCTTTCCTCGTGCCTAGAATAGTGCCAGTTGAGACAGGAGCCCAGTAAATATGAAAGAATTCTGACTTCCTTGTCTCTGCCTCCATATCTATCAGATGCCAGAGCTTGTTGATTTCATCTAATCTGCATTTTGAATTTATCTCCTCCTCCTTTCCGCTGTCAGTGTCCTGGATCAGGCCCTCTTTGTTTGCCTGAAAAAGTACAAGCACCTCTCAATCTTTCTGACTCCAAGGTTACACCTCTCCAAAATAACCTGGCCATATTGGTCCTGTCACGTCCATCTTTAAATTCTTAGGTTGCCTTCCATTTCATTAATAAGTGAAAACCTACTTTTTCTTTCTTTTTTTTTTTTTTTTAGAGACAGAGTCTCACTCTGTTCCCCAGGTTGGAGTGCAATGGCACGATCTCGGCTCACTGCAACCTCTGCCTCCCGAGTTCAAGCGATTCTCCCTGCCTCAGCCTCCTGAGTAGCTAATTTTTGTATTTTTGGTAGAGAGGGGGTTTCGCCATGTTGGCCAGGCTGGTCTCAAACTCCTGATTTCAGGTGATCCACCAGCCTCGGCCTCCCAAAGTGCTGGGATTACAGGCGTGGGCCACCGTGCCCGGCTGAAAACCTACCTTTTTTGAAAGATAGCAATGAGGGTTCACTATGTTACCCAGGGTGGTTTCAGATTCCTGGGCTTTTAAGCGATCCACACACCTCAGCTTCCCAAAGAACCTAACTTTTATATATTCAGCCTGTATTTATTGGTCACCTGTGTTCTCAAGACACTGTGGCAAGTACTGGTTAGAGTGATGATGAGACCCACTGGTCCTTGCCCTCACAGTTTTTTCATTCATACACCTTCATTTTCTTTTCTTTCTTTTTTTTTTTTTTTTTTTTTTGAAACAGAGTCTCGCTCTGTGGCCCAGGCTGGGGTGGAGTGGCATGATCTTGGCTCACTACAATCTCCGCCTCCCAGGTTCATTCAAGCAATTCTCCTGCCTCAGCCTCCCAAGTAGCTGGATACAGGCACGCACCACTATGCCTGGCTAATTTTTATATTTTTAGTAGAGAGGGGGTTTCACCATGTTGGCCAGCCTGGTCTCGAACTCCTGACCTCAGGTGATTGGCCCACCTCGGCCTCCCAGAGTGCTGGGATGACAGGCGTGAGCGACTGCGCCCAGCCCGTACACCTTCATTTTCTAACCCCTGATGTCATCTCCAGCATTATCTGCCTCTAGATTCTAGAGCTAATTAAATTTAAATTTAGATTAATTAAAATCAAATAAAAACTTTAGTTTCTCAGCCATACTAGCCACATTTCATATGCTCAGTAGCCACCTATGACTACAATATTTACAGCACGGATTTGAAGATTTCCATCCTCACAGAACATCCTGTTGGACAGCACTTATCTAGACCTTTCCGCAAACTACACAACTCATTCCAAATCATTCTCAGTCTCCCAAACACACCATTCGCTTTCAGTCCAGTGTTTTTGCCATTGCATTTCACTGTGCTCGCAATATTCTCTGTCCCTTTTCTGCCTATTAAACCTCCCTGAGATTTCAGAACCCAATTCCTATTCTAGATTTTACAGAAAAGTTTTCTTGATACCATCCCCATCGATTAAGTTAGTCTTCCTTAGCTGGGCTCGGTAGCTCACATCTGTAATCCCAGCACTTTTGGAGGCCGAGGTAGGCAGATCACTTGAGCTCAGGAGTTTAAGACCAGCCTGGCCAACATGGCAAAACCATATCTGTACCAAAAATGCAAAAATTAGCCAGGTGTGGTGGTGCATGCCTGTGATCCTAGCTACTTGGGAGGCTGAGGTGGAAGGATCACTTGAGTCTGGGAGGCAGAGCTTGCAGTGATCCGAGACTGTGCCGCTGCACTCCAGCCTGGGTGACAGAGTGAAACCCCATTTAAAAAAAAAAAAAAAAAAAAAAAAGTATTTCTTTTGACCCACCCCCTATAGGAAGCTTCTTGCACCTCTAATTAGATCAGATTTAATACCCTTGTTAGGCCAGGCACAGTGGCTTATACCCTGCTAATCCCAACACTTTGGGAGGCCAGGGTGGGCGGATCACTTGAGGCAAGGAGTTCAAGACCAGCCTGGCCAACGTGGTGAAACCGTGTCTCTACTAAAAATACAAAAATTCAGCTGGGCGTGGTGGCGTGCACCTGCACTCCCAGCTACTCAGGAGGTCGAGGCGGGAGAATCACTTGAACCTGGGAGGCAGACGTTGCAGTGAGCTGAGATTGCACCTCTGCACTGCAGCCTGGGCAACAGAGTGAAACCCTGTCTCAAAAGGGGGAAAAAAAAAACCCTCCTTAAAACTCTGACTTCTCATTCCTTTCAGACGTAGACCATTCACAGGACTTCAGACTCAGCAACTGCCAGCCTCAGTCAATGGGGATGTGATGTTCTGCAGAAAAGCAGTAGATGGTCGGAAGGTAGTGAGTTATCTCCATTGATTGTTCACAGTCAGTTATGAATTGAACTCCTTGTTCTCTTCCCCTTCTTCTCACTACTGTACTTGTCTTTTGTTTTGTTTCGTTTTTTGTGAGACAGAGTTTTACTTTTGTAGCCCGGGCTGGACTGCAATGGTGTGATCTCAGCTCACCACAACTTCTGCCTCTCAGGTTCGAGCAATTCTCCTGCCTCAGCCTCCTGAGTAGCTGAGATTACAGGCATGCACCACCACGCCCTGCCAATTTTTTGTACTTTTAGTTGAGATGGGGTTTCTCCATGTTGGTTAGGCAGGTCTCGAACTCCCGACCTCAGGTGATCCACCCGCCTTGGCCTCCCAAAGTGCTGGAATTACAGGTGTGAGCCACTGTGCCCGGCTGTCCAGTCTTAAAAAAAAAAAAAAAAAGAATGCAGTAGGGAGGGCTCAGATGAGAAATAAAGAGTGCTGGGCCAAGAGGCTTCTAGAAATTGAGTTCCCAGGGAGGGCAGTACTCTGGATGTGTGGATATGCAAGCAAGAGGCCTGTATTACTAGGGCTTTCTTGCTTCTGTCTGGTGAGTCAAACTGGGGCTGGAGGCATTGGCAGAGCCTATAGTATGCATGGTGTAGTCTCATTTTGGACTTGGAAGGAGGAAGTAGAGCCAGTGAGATACCCAGGAGGTTTTGCCTGTTGAGCCTAGAGAAGCTAGAAGACTTTGTTTAGGGATGTCTTTTACTCAAGATTTGGCCTGCATAGATGGTCTGTGTTCCTAGCCTGATGGTACTGTCCTCATCCTTATGCATCAAGTGAGTGTGAGTTGTAATATCCTTGCTGTAATTTGGAGCAGGTGGGAGCCTTCTAGGCCCCATCTAGGGCCAAGTTTAGCATCAACAAGATGGAGAACTATGTCCGCCATAATCCCTCCCTTGGTAGTGCCTGGGTTCTGTGTCAGTGCTGCAGTACATCTACTTTGAAACCATCTTTCTGCTTTTAGGTTCCTTACTGTTTAGGAAGAGACTGGGTTTTGTTAACTCTGCAGTTTTGTTTTGTTTTGTATTTTGTTTGTTTGTTTTGAGACCAAGTCTCGCTCTTTCGCCCAGGCTGGAGTGCAGTGGCACAGTCTCGGCTCACTGCAACCTCCACCTTTTAGGTTTGAGCAATTCTCGTGCCTCAGCCTCCCAAGGTGCTAGGATTACAGGCCTGAGCCACCATGCCTGGCCAACTCTGTAGTTCTTAATGTTAGTTCTTGTGTGGTAGGACATGGAGAGGCAGGAGAAGCAGATCCGAGACATTGGAAGTACAGTTCTTTTAAGCTCATCTATTTGGGAGTGCTGAGGCAAGCTCGGTTTATCAGAGGTTACCCCATCTCCCCCCATTTTGCTTTTTCAGGACTCTGCACTTGTCCAAGAGAAGAATCCAGAGAAATCAGAGCAGGTCAAATAGTTCTAAAAGCCATGGCCCAGGTATGTTGAAATTCCTTCTATCCTTAGAATAATCTGTCTTCACCACAGATTATATGGACACTGTGTTTTTTATCTTGGAACTTCCCTGTATCCTTTTCACAGTTCGTCCATTCCGGGAGATGAGTGATGGTACCCAAGTCCCTTGGTGGCCCTCTCCTCTCCAGCATTGTCCACGTGTCTGTAGTCCTCTTAGCAGAGCATAGGCTGGGCGTGGTGGCACATGCCTGTCATCTCAGCACTTTGGGAGGCTGAGGCGGGTGGATCGCTTGAGGCCAGGAGTTCGAGACCAGCCTGGACAACATGGTGAAACCCCGTCTCTACTAAAAATATAAAAATTAGCCAGGCGTGGTACTGCATACCTGTAGTCCCAGCTACTCAGGAGGCTGAGGCAGGAGAATCGTTTGAACCCGGGAGATGGAGGTTGTAGGGAGCCAAGATTGCCCCACTGCACTCCACCCTGGGAGACAGAACGAGACTCTGTCTAAATTAATAAATAAATAAATGCTCTTAGCAGAGCACCAGTACAGTAGAAATACCTTCTCTTGAGAGAAATATGAGCGTCTCCCTTATCATAACTGTGGTTGAAGGGGGCCAAAGATGAAATAAAATAGTTTCATCTTTTCCATTGTCTTGGGTGGTTTCTTTTTTTTTTTTTTTTTTTTTTTGAGACGGAGTCTCGCTCTGTCACCCAGGCTGGAGTGCAGTGGCCGGATCTCAGCTCACTGCAAGCTCCGCCTCCCGGGTTCACACCATTCTCCTGCCTCAGCCTCCCGAGTAGCTGGGACTACAGGCGCCCGCCACCTCGCCCGGCTAGTTTTTTGTATTTTTTAGTAGAGACGGGGTTTCACCATGTTAACCAGGATGGTCTCGATCTCCTGACCTTGTGATCCGCCCGTCTCGGCCTCCCAAAGTGCTTTCTTCTGTGTTTTTGCTTTGTTTCGTTTTTTGAGACAGGGTCTCGCTCTGTCACCCAGACTGGAGCACAGTGGTGCAATCAAGGCTCACTGCAGTCTCAGCCTCCTGGGCTCAAGCCATCCTCCCACCTCAGCCTCCCAAGTAGCTAGGACCACAGCCACATGCCACCACTCCCAGCTAACTTTTTAAGTTTTTGTAGAGACCAGGTCTTACTGTGTTGCCCAGACTGGTCTCAAACTCTGGGGCTCACGCAGTCCTTCCACCTCAGCCTCCTAGTACTGGGATTACAGGCATGAGCCACGGCACCTGGATTCTTTATTCTATTTTTAAATGTTACCCCCTCTTGAAAAAATCACAAGACATTTAATACTGTCAAAAAAAAATATATATATATAGAGAGAGAGAGAAAGCTGGGCACAGTGGTGGTGGGTGCCTATAATCCCAGCTACTTGAGAGGCTGAGGTAGGAGAATCACTTGAACCTAGGAGGCCAAGGTTGTCATAAGCAGAGATCACGCCACTGCACTCCAGCTTGGGCGACACAGTGAGACTCTGTCTCACAAAATATATATATAGGCCGGGTGTGGTTGCTCACGCCTGTAATCACAGCACTTTGGGAGGCCGAGGCGGGTGGGTCGCGAGGTCAAGAGATCAAGACCATCCTGGTCAACATGGTGAAACTCCGTTTCTACTAAAAATACAGAAACTAGCTGGGTGCAGTGGCAGGTATCTGTAGTCCCAGCTACTCGGTAGGCTGAGGCAAGAGAATTGCTTGAACCTGGGAGCTGGAGGTTGCAGTGAGCTGAGATTGCACCACTGCACTCCAGCCTGGGCGACAGAGCGAGACCCCGTCTCAAAAAAAAAAAAAAAAAAAAAATTCTAACTTTCTTTTAGTTGGCCAATCATTAAAGATATTTACAAAAATGTAAAACAATGCCACTAAATTTTTTGATTTTGACAATAGAGTTATGTTTCATAAAATATATGTTATTGATATTAACAGGTAACAGGTTTGTTGTTAAAATATTTTTAAAATTTCTCAGCTGGATGCAGTGTCTGATACCTGTAATCCCAGCACTTTGGGAGGTTGAGGCAGATGGATCACCTGAGGTCAGGAGTTCGAGACCAGCCTGACAAACACGATGAAACTGTCTGTACTAAAAATACAAAAATTAGCCGGGCATGGTGGCACATGTCTGTAATTCCAGCTGCTCAGGAGACTGAGGCACGAGAATCACTTGAACCTGGGAGACAGAGGTTACAGTGAGCCAAGATTGTATCACTGCACTCCAGACTGACTGATAGAATGAGACTGTCTCAAAAAAAAAAAAAAAAATTAAATTTCTTTCTTTTAATTTCTAAGGTGGGAAAATGTTGATAGATATAACCAGCATTAAGAAAAGTTCTGGCCGGGCACAGTGGCTCACCCTGTAATTCCAACACTTTGGGAGGCCAAGGTAGGAGGATCGCTTGAGACCAGGAGTTCAAGACCAGCTGGGACAATGTAGTGAGACCTCATCTCTACAAACAAAAATTTTAATTTAAATTTAAAAACACAAAGTTAGGCATGGTGGCTCACGCCTGTAATCCCAGCACTTTGGGAGGCCAAGGCAGGTGAATTACCTGAGCTCAGGAGTACAAGACCAGCCTGCACAACATGGCAAAAGCCTGTCTCTACATAAAATATATATATACGAAATTTAGCTGGGTGCAATGGTGTGCCACCTGTAGTCCCAGCTACTCGGGAGGCTCAGGCAGGAGAATCGCTTGAGCCTGGGAGGCAGAGGTTGCAGTGAACCGAGATCACGCCACTGCACTGCAGCCTGGGCAACAGAGTTAGACACTGTCTCAAAAAAAAGAGAGAGAGAAAGAAGGAAAGAAATTCATTTAAAAGGGTGTTATGTTTTACCCAACATCAGGGTGTTTGCAGTAGAAGCCCACAGCCTTCTCTCTCCACGTAGACATGGTAGCAGTTGTAGGGATTGGTCTTGGTCTCTGTATGTGGTAACATCTGTTTTGTGAGACCTTTAGGAAGGGGCCGTGATTGGGAACTTTAGTGACGGAACACTCTTCAGTCTTGCAAGGATATGTATGAGAAATGAATAACCGTAAAATGGTCCATTTTAACGTTGAACATATGTGTTGGTTGTAGGTCACATTTATGTAACCTACAGCATATATGGAGGTATACCCTCCATCAGCTTTCTGATTTCAGGAACAAGCAGAAGTGGACAGTGAAGGAATATGAATATTAGCAAGCATATAATATATCCTGAAGATTGTACACATCTTGTGTTTTTAATTTTTTTTTAATTTTAAATTTTTGTCAGTACATAGTAGGTGTGTGTATTTATGGAGTACATGAAATGTTGTGATACAGGCATGCAGTGTGAAATAAGCATATCGGCCGGGCGTGGTGGCTCAAGCCTGTAATCCCAGCACTTTGGGAGGCCGAGACGGGCGGATCACGAGGTCAGGAGATCGAGACCATCCTGGCTAACATGGTGAAACCCCGTCTCTACTAAAAAATACAAAAAAACTAGCCGGGCATGGTGGCGGGCGCCTGTAGTCCCAGCTACTCGGGAGGCTGAGGCAGGAGAATGGCGTAAACCCGGGAGGTGGAGCTTGCAGTGAGCTGAGATCCAGCCACTGCACTCCAGCCTGGGTGACACAGCAAGACTCCGTCTCAAAAAAAAAAAAAAAAAAAAAAAAAAGAAATAAGCATATCATGAAGAATGGGATATCCAACCCCTCAAGCATTTATCCTTCGAGTTACAAACATTCCAATGACACTCTTTATTTAAAAATATACAGTTAGGCCAGGCATGGTGGCTCACACCTGTAATCCCAGCACTTTGGGAGGCCAAGGCAGGCAGATCATTTGAGATCAGGAGTTCAAGACCAGCCTGGCCAACATGAGGAAACCCTATCTCTACTGAAAAATACAAAAATTAGCTGGGTGTGGTGGTGGGTGCCTGTAACCCCAGCTACTCTGGAGACTGAGGCAGGAGAATGACTTGAACCCCACAGCAGAGGTTGCAGTGAGCTAAGATCATGCGACTGCACTCCAGCCTGGGTGACAGCAAAACTCCATCTCAAAAAAAAAAAAAAGTACAATTAAGTTCTTATTGACTATAGTCAGCCTGTTGTGCTACCAAATAGTAGGTCTTATTCTTTCTATTTTTTGGACCCATTAACCATCCCCACCTCCCCCTCAGCCTCCCTGTGCCCTTCCCAGCCTTCAGTAATCATCCTTCCACTCTCTATGACCATGAGTTGAATTGTTTTGATTTTTAGATCCACAAATAAGTGAGAACATGCAGTTTGTCTCTCTGTGCCTGGCTTGTTTCATGTAGCATAATGACCTCCAGTTCCATTCATGTTGCAGATGACCAGATCTCATTCTTTTTGTGACTGAATAGTACTCTATTGTGTATATGTACCACATTTTCTTTATCCATTCATCTGTTGACAGACACTTGGGTTGATTCCAAATCTTGGCTATTGTGGACAGTGCTGCCGCAAACATGGAGTGCAGATATCTCTTCCATATACTGATTTTCTTTCTTTTCTTTTCTTTTCTTTTTTTTTTTTTTGAGACGGAATTTCGTTCTTGTTGCCCAAGCCGGCAGTGGCACGATCTTGGCTCACTGCAACCTCCACCTCCTGGGTTCAAGCGATTCTCCTGCCTCAGCCTCCCAAGTAGCTGGGATTACAGGCGTACACCACCATGCCTAGCTAACTTTTTGTATTTTTAGTTGAAATGGGGTTTCACCATGTTGGCCAGGCTGGTCTGGAACTCTTGACCTCAGGTGATCCACCCACCTTGGCCTCCCAAAGTGCTGGGATTACAGGCATGAGCCACCGCGCCTGGATTACTAATTTCCTTTCTTGTATATACCCAGCAGTGGTATTGCTGGACCACAGGGTAGCTCCATTTTTAGTTTTTTGAGGAACCTCCAAACTGTTCTCCATAGTGATTTACATTCACTAATTTTACATTCCCAACAAAGTGTCCAAGGGTTCCCTTCTGTTCACATCCTCACTAGCATTTGTTATTGCCTTTTAGATATAAACCACTTTAACATACACATCTTATTTAAGCTAAGTGCACAAAAATAATGGAATCAACGTATCTTACAAGACATAACCTACAATAGTATGTAACCAATAACAGTCTGTGTCTTTCTGCCTGCCTGCCTGCCCTCGTTTCTAACTTCCTTCTCTCTTCCTTCTTTCATTTTTATTTATTTATTTATATTGTTTTTGAGATGGGGTCTTGCTCTGTCACCCAGGCTGGAGTGCAGTGGCGCAATCTCAACTCACTGCAATCTCCACCTACCAGGTTCAAGTGATTCTCCTGCCTCAACCTCCCTAGTAGCTGGGACTACAGGCGTGCACCATCATGCCCAGCTGATTTCTTTTTTGAGGTTTTTTTTTTTTTTTTTTTTTTTGAGACGGAGTCTTGCTCTGTCGCCCGGGCTGGAGTGCAGTGGCCGGATCTCAGCTCACTGCAAGCTCCGCCTCCCGGGTTTACGCCATTCTCCTGCCTCAGCCTCCTGAGTAGCGGGGACTACAGGCGCCCGCCACCTCGCCCGGCTAGTTTTTTTGTGTGTGTGTGTGTTTTTAGTAGAGACGGGGTTTCACTGTGTTAGCCAGGATGGTCTCGATCTCCTGACCTCGTGATCCGCCCGTCTCGGCCTCCCAAAGTGCTGGGATTACAGGCTTGAGCCACCGCGCCCGGCCTCTTTTTTGAGTTTTATTGTTGTTGTTGTTTGTTTTTTTGAGACAGAGTCTTACTCTGTCACCCAGGCTGGAGTGCAGGGGCACGATCTCAGCTCACTGCAACCTCTGCCTCCCGCGTTCAAGCTATTATCTTGCCTCAGCCTCCTGAGTAGCTGGGATTACAGGTGTGCACCACCACGCCTGGCTAATTTTTTGTATTTTTAGTAGAGACAGGGTTGTTTTGCCCTGTTGGCTGGGCTGGACATTTTTTTTTTTTTTTGAAACGGAGTTTCACCCTTGTTGCCCAGGCTGGAGTGCAGTGTCACAATCTCAGCACCCTGCAAAGTCTGCCTCCTGGGTTCCAGCGATTCTCCTGCCTCAGCCCCCCAAGTAGCTGGGATTACAGGCACCCGCCACCACGCCCAGCTAATTTTTTGTATTTTTAGTAGAGACGGGATTTCACCATGTTGGCCAGGATGTTCTTGAACTCCTGACCTCAGGTGATTCACCTGCCTCAGCCTCCCAAAGTGCTGGAATTACCACCATGCCCAGTTGGCAGTTTGGTCTTGAACTCCTGGCCTCAAGTGATTAACCCGCCTCAGCCTCCCAAAGTGCTGGGATTACAGGCATGAGCCACCACGCCCAGCGTGGACTCGTTGTTGAAAGACATTATTATTTGCCAGGCCCACATTTGCTGTGTGTTTTGTGTGTTTTGCTATTTTGCTTCTTTACTTTGTTTCTTACTTACTTACTTATTTATTTATTTATTGGATGGAACGAAGTTTTGCTCTTGTTGCCTGCCCAGGCTGGAGTGCAATGGCGCGATCTCAGCTCACTGCAACCTCTGCCTCCCGGGTTCAAGCGATTCTCCTGCCTCAGCCTCCTGAGTAGCTGGAATTACAGGTGCCCGCCACCACGCCGGGCTAGTTTTTGTATATTTAGTAGAGACTGAGTTTCACCATGTTGACCAGGCTGGTCTTGAACTTCTGACCTCAGGTGATCCACCCGCCTTGGCCTCCCAAAGTGCTGGGATTACAGGCGTGAGCCACCACGCCCAGCCTATTTCGCTTATTTATGGGACCCCACTTAGCTCTTTTCTGCTCATTCCCAGGCCATGGAAGATAGAAGTGTCCTGCTGTCTGCAGACAGTTTTATCTGTAGCCACAGGAGTGCTCAAGAGCATATAAACCTTTAGTCATATAACTGTGCTTATTATGCTTCCTTCATGGCACAGGCCTGCAGCTCTAGATTCTGTCATGCTTCATTACCTCCTTCCTCCAGTGCCCTTCTTCATCTCCTCGTAAATGTCCTTGGCCGGGTGCAGTGGCTCAGGCCTGTAATCCCAGTGCTTTGGGAGGCTGAGGCAGGAGGATCACTTGAGACCAGGAGTTTGAGACCAGCCTGGGTAACATAGTGAGATTCTGTCTCTACAAAAAAATATATTAAAAATCAAAATTAAGCTGGGTGCAGTGGCTCACGCCTGTCATCCCAGCACTTTGGGAGGCCAAGGTGGGCGCATCACGAGGTCAGGACCAGTCTAACCAACATGGTGAAACCCCGTCTCTACTAAAAATACAAAAATTAGCCGAGCATGGTGGCACACACCTGTAATCCCAACTACTCAAGAGGCTGAAGCAGGAGAATCGCTTGAACCTAGGAAGCGGAGGTTGCAGTGAGCCGAGATCGCGCCACTGCACTCCAACCTGGGCTACAGAGTGAGACTCTGTCTCAAAAAAAAAAAAAAAAAAAAAAAATCAAAATTAGCCAGGCGTGCACACCTGTAGCTCCAGCTACTCTGGAGGCTGAGGTAGGAGGATTGCTTGAGCCCAGGAAGTAGAGGCTGCAATGAGCCATGATCACACCACTGCACTCCAACTTGGGCAACAGAGTGAGACTCTGTCTAAAAAAAAAAATTCTGGCCGGGCGCAGTGGCTCACGCCTGTAATCCCAGCACTTTGGGAGGCTGAGGCGGGCAGATCACGAGGACAGGAGACCGAGACCAGCCTGGCTAACACGGTGAAACCCCGTCTCTACTAAAAATACAAAAAAATTAGCCGGGTGCAGTGGCGGGCACCTGTAGTCCCAGCTACTCGGGAGTCTGAGGCAGGAGAATGGCGTGAACCCGGGAGGCGGAGCTTGCAGTGAACTGAGATCGCGCCACTGCACTCCAGCCTGGGCAAACAGGGTAAGACTCCATCTCAAAAAAAAAATAAAATAAAATTCTTCTTCATCTCCTCATTAATATATTTACTGGATGAGTCAGCTTGTCAAAACCTGACCCTACTAATCAATTTTAACCTCATTTAAAATGGGACAGGTGGGCTGGGCATGGTGGCTCACGCCTGTAATCCCAGCACTTTGGGAGACCAAGGTGGGCAGATCATGAGGTCAGGAGGTTGAGACCACCCTGGCCAACATGACAAAGCTCCATCTCTACTAAAAATACAAAAAATTAGCTGTGCATGGTGGCATGCGCCTGTAGTCCCAGCTATTGGGGAGACTGAGGCAGGAGAATTGCTTGAACCTGGGAGGCGGGGGTTGCAGTAAGCCAAGATTGCACCACTACACTCCAGCCCGGGCAACAGAGCGAGACTCTGTCTCAAGAAAAAAAAAAAAAAAAAAAAAAAGGGACAGGAGGCCGAGCACAGCGGCTCATACCTGTAGTCCCAACACTGTAGGAGAACGAGAAGGTTAGATCACTTGAGGTCAGGAGTTCATAACCAGCCTGGCCAACATGGTGAAACCCCATCTCTATTAAAACTACAAAAATTAGGGACCAGGCATGGTGGCTCATGCCTGCAATCCCAACACCTTGGGAGGCCGAGGCAGGTAGATCACCTGAGGTCAGGTGTTCAAAACCAGCCTGGCCAACATGGTGAAACCCCATCTCTACTAAAGATACAAAAATTAGCCAGGAGTGGTGGCATGCGCCTGTAATCCCAGTTACTCTGGAGGCTGAGGCAGGAGAATCACTTTAACCCGGGAGGTGGAGGTTGCAGTGAGCCAAGATTGTGCCACTGCACTCCAGCCTGGGCGACAGAGTGAGACTCTGTCTCGAAAAATAAGAAATAAAAAAATTAGCCAGGCGTGGTGGTATACACCTGTAATCCCAGCTACTTGGGAGGCTGAGGCAGGAGAATCACTTGAACCTGGGAGGCGGAGGTTGTAGTGAGCCGAAATCACGCCACTGCGCTCTGGCCTGGGCAACAGGGAGAGACTCCATCTCAAAAACCAAACAAAAAAACAAAACAAAGCATAACAAAAACAACAACAACAAAAAAAAATGGTAAAAGACAGGCACTGTGACTCGACTTTTAATCCCAGCACTTTGGAAGGCCAAGGTGGGAGGATTGCTTGAGCCCATAAGTTTGAGACCAGCCTGGGCAATATAGCAAGACCCCACCTCTACAAAAAATAGTTTTTAACAAAAATAGCTTAGTATGGTGACATGTGCCTGTAGTCCCAGTCACTTGGGAGGCTGAGGTGGGAGGATTGCTTGAGCTCAGGAATTTGAGGCAACAGTGAGCCATGATTGCACCACTGCACTCCAGCCTGGGTGACAGAGCAAGACTCTGTGTCTTAAAAAAATTGGGCCAGGCACAGTGGCCCACACCTATAATCCCAGCACTTTGGTAGGTCGAGGTGGGTGGATCACTTGAGTCCAGGAATTCAAGACCAGCCTGGACAACATAGTGAGACCCCATCTCTACAAAAAATAAAAAATTAGCTGGGTATGGTGGTGCACACCTTAGTGCCAGCTACTTGGGAGGCTGAGGCAGGGGGATAGCTTGAGTTGGGAGGTCAAGGCTCCCGTGAGCCACGATTGCGCCACCACACTCCAGCCTGGGTGACAGAGTGAGACCCTGTCTCAAATAATAAATAAACGCACGTCCAGTCATTATGTGCCTCCTAGTGGGATGCTACAGGAAGTACACACCACCATCCCTGACATATTAATGCCCTTCCCTCGAAAATGGAAGTCAGACCCCCAGATCTAACTGCTGTTTCACAGGGAATATGGAAATTAAGCACCTGTGAAACTACACCACGAAGATGCAATCCATCAAATCCAGGAGGTGGGAACTCTACTAATTCAAATGTTTCTTTTTTTTTTTTTTTTTTTGAGATGGAGTTTCACTCTTGTTGCCCAGGCTGGAGTGCAATGTCGTGATCTCGGCCTCTGCCTCCCAGGTTCAAGCGATTCTCCTGCCTCAGCCTCCTGAGTAGCTGGGATTACAGGCATACACCACCACACCCAGCTAATTTTGTATTTTTAGTAGAGACGGGGTTTCTCCATGTTGGTGAGGCTGGTCTCAAACTCCCAACCTCAGGTGATCCGCCCACCTCGGAGAAACCCTGTCTCTACTAAAAATACACAAAAATTAGCTGAATGTAGTGGTGGGTGCCTGTAATCCCAGCTACTTGGGAGGCTGAGGCAGGAGAATCACTTGAACCTGGGAGGTGGAGGTTGCGGTGACCCGAGATCGTGCCTTTGCACTCCAGCCTGGGCGACAAGAGTGAAACTCTGTCTCAAAAAAAAAAAAATCACTTTTGGTAAGCACTGAATTTGTTAATTTAGAAAAATCACTGCTGGGCACAGTGGCTCACGCCTGTAATCCCAGCACTTTGGGAGGCCCAGGTGAAAGGATTACTTGAGCCCAGGAACTGAAGACCAGCCTGGGCAACATAGTGAGACCCTCCTCTCTACAAATAATATAAAGATTAGCTGGGCATGGTTGTGTACGCACACTGTGGTCCCAGCTATTTGGGAGGCTGAGATGGGAGGATTGCTTGAGCTGAGGTCAAGGCTGCAGTGAACCATGAACACACCACTGTACTCCAGCCTGGGTGACTGAGCAAGACCATGTCTCAAAAAAAAAAAAAAGAATCAAGGCCAGGTGCACTGGCTCATGCTTATAATCCCAACACTTTGGGAGGCCAGGATCACTTGAGGGCAGATCACTTGAGGCCAGGAGTTTGAGACCAGCCTGGCCAACATGGAAGAACCTCGTCTCTACTAAAAATACAAAAAACATTTGCTGGGCACGGTAGCGGGTGCCTATAACCCCAGCTACTTGGGAGGCTAAGGCAGGAGAATTACTTGAACCTGGGAGGCAGAGGTTGCAGTGAGCCACTGTACTCCATTCCACTACACTGCACTCCACGTACCACTGCACTCCAGCCTGAGCAACAGAGTGAGACTCGGTCTCAAAAAAAAAAAAAGAGGCCGGGTGCGGTGCCTCACGCCTGTAATCCCAGCACTTTGGGACGCCGAGGCGGGTGGATCACCTGAGGTCAGGAGTTCGAGACCAGCCTGACCAACATGGAGAAACCCTGTCTCTACTAAAAATACAAAATTAGCCAGATGTGGTGGTGCATGCCTGTAATCCCAGCTACTTGGGAGGCTGAGGCAGGAGAATCGCTTGAACCCAGGACGCAGAGGTTGTGGTGAGCTGAGATCGCGCCATTGTACTCTAGCCTGGGCAACAAGAGTGAAACTCCGTCTCAAAAAAAAAAAAAAAAAAATTGAGAACATTGGGGCAATTAGAACTTAATCTGTTGATTGGGAAATTATTGATACATTAATTAAGTATGATAATGATATTCTGAGTATTATGTGTTTTTCCTTTTTTTTTTTGAGATGGAGTCTTGCTCTGTTGCCCAAGCTGGAGTGCAGTGGCACCATCTCAGCTCATTGTAAACTCCACCTCCCGAGTTCATGCCATTCTCCTGCCTCAGCCTCCCGAGTAGCTGGGACTACAGGTGCCCGCCACCATGCCCGGCTAGTTTTTTGTATTTTTTGTAGAGATGAGGTCTCACCGTGTTAGCCAGGATGGTCTCGATCTCCTGACCTCGTGATCCGCCCGCCTCAGCCTCCCAAAGTGCTGGGATTACAGGCATGAGCCACCGCGCCCGGCTATTATATGTTTTTCTAAGAGAAGTCAATAATCTGTTGGATACTAAAGTATCTGTGGGTGAAGTATTATGATGTTTGGCATGTGAGATTTGCCTCACAGTACATGGGGAGTAAAAGATAGAAGGGAAGAGATAAAACAGGGTGCACCTTGTTAGCTGTTGAAGCAGACTGATGCATATAGGGGGTCATTACTGTATACTTTTGTACTTTTGTGCATTCTGAAAATTTTCATAATAAAAAGTGAAAAAAGTTTCTTAATATACCCAAATGTGTGGGTTTATTGTTTCAGGGACTGGTGACATTCAGGGACGTGGCCATAGAGTTCTCTCTGGAAGAATGGAAGTGCCTGGAACCTGCTCAGAGAGACTTGTACAGGGAGGTGACTCTGGAGAACTTTGGTCACTTGGCCTCACTAGGTAAGGAGATGGTATCGCCCAGGCCAGACGGAAAGCAAGGCACTGGGGACTACAACCATGGGGTGCTGTTTCCATCTCTGCCTAAATGGGTGAGGAGAGGAAACTGTCACGGGAGACGCTACAAACTACAGCCATAGAGAGGGGACCAGCCAGCAATTGCTGTAGCTACTTCCGGAGCTCCTGGGTTAAAGGAGGGAGAGAGAGGGGTAAGAAATGTCCAGTGCTCTCTCTCCTCCTGTCCGCTGATCTCCAGCTGATGCTTTTTGTCTGCCAAAGCTAATGAGAACCCAGAGGGCATGGGTAATGCAGTTCTTACAGTGAGCTGTTGGGATCCCAGAGCCGGGCACAGAACAAGGCCAGGAGCATCAAGGAAGATTGGAGGGGAAGGAGGAGTTCATGGAGAGTGATCACCACACATCTACTCCACATAATTCAGGACTACCCTTCTGGAATTTCTGGTTTCTTCATTGTGAATTTCTAGGGTAACTTACAAGTTTCTGACTGAATTTCTGGTGACTGAAAAATTGTTTTGTGCTTCGTGGAATTGGAAACAAGTCATTCCACTGGGCACCTGGGTCTTCCCATCCTTCAGACAACCTTCCGCCTGCCTTGTGATTGCGTCTTTTCCATGGTGACCAGGGAACTGGGTTTGGATTTTGGAGCCGTCTCATCACACCCCGTTTCTTTTCCTGTAAACAGGACTCTCCATTTCTAAGCCTGATGTCGTCTCCTTATTGGAGCAAGGGAAAGAGCCCTGGATGATTGCAAATGATGTGACAGGACCATGGTGCCCAGGTGAGCAAGGGCTGGTTTCGACAGGGGGAGGTCCCTGGGTGCGTCGACTGACAGGAGCAACTTGAGTTACTGTGGGAAGTTCCCTCAAAGCCCTACTGTGGAAGAAAGGCCTGAAACGTGAAGATGTGGCGAGTAAAGACCTTATTAGCCTCAGCTCCCAAGAGAACCTTGGCCTACTCCCATTAATTCGTTTCTCTTCTCTGTTCTCTCACATTTTCCTTCCTTTTTAAAAAGAGATGTACCTATTTCTTCCCCAGTGGTCACCTTTTTACCTGTACTTCGTATCCTTTTTTTTAGAGGCAGAATCTCACTCTGTCATCCATGCTGGAGTGCAGTGGCATGATCACAGCTCACTGCAGCCTCCATCTCCTGGGCTTAAGCGATCCTCCCACTTTGGGAGGCCAAAGTGAGATTACAGGTGTGAGCCACAGTACCCAGCCAGATCCTTTTTTCTACAAGTATCTTCATCCCTTAGAAAACTTATTTTCTTGACCAGGCATGGTGGCTCATGCGTGTAATCCCAGCACTTTGGGAGGCTGAGGTGGGTGTATCACCTGAGGTCAGGAGTTCAAGACCACCCTGGCCAACATGGTAAAATCCCGTCTCTACTAAAAGTACAAAAATTAGCTGGGCATGGTGGCGGGTGCCTGTAATTCCAGCTACTTGGGAGGCTGACGCAGGAGAATCTCTTGAACCCGGGAGGCAGAGGTTGCAGTGAGCTGAGATTACGCCATTGCATTCCAACCCGAGTGACAAAAGTGAAACTCTATCTCAAAAAACAAACCAAAAAAACATTTTCTTGGCTGGACACGGTGGCCCACACCTGTAATCTCAGCACTTTGGGAGGCCGAGGTGGACAGATCACTTGAAGCCAGGAGTTCAAGGCCAGCCTGGCCAACATGGTGAAACCCCATCTCTCCTAAAAATACAGAAATTAGCTGGGCATGGTGGCCGGTGCCTGTAACCCCAGCTACTCAGGAGGCTAAGGCAGGAGAATTGCTTGAACCCAGGAGACAGAGGTTGCAGTGAGCCGAGATTGTGCCACTGCACTCCAGCCTCTGCAACAGTAATTCAGCCATTCATTTATTCTCTTAACTTTTGAGCGGTACGGTTGTGTAGTGGTTGAGGGCACAGACACTGGAGTCAGACTACCTGAGTTCAAATCCTGGCTCTGCCACTTAGTAGCTCTGTGAGTTTGCATAAATTACTTAAATTCTCTGTGCTTCAGTTTCCTCCTTGGCAAATGGTATAAAAATATTGCTGTTAGGCTGGACGTGGTGCCTCACCCCTGTAATCCCAGCACTTTGGGAGGCCAAGGTGGGCAGATCACTGGAGGTCGGGAGTTCGAGACCAGTTTGGCCAACATGGTAAAACCCCTTTTGTATTTTGTAAAAATACAAAAATAAGCTGTGCATGGTGGCACACATCTGTAATCCCAGCTACTCTGGAGGCTAAGGCATGAGAATCGCTTTGAACCTGGGAGGCGGAGGTTGCAGTGAGCTGAGATCACACCATTACACTCCAGCCTGTACAACAGAGGGAGACTCTGTCTCAAAAAAAAAAAGAAAACAGAGTTGCTGTTATATGAAATATAGTGTGAAAGTGCCCAGAAAGGCAATTGTGATGACTACATAAATGTTAGTAAGTATTCTCGATTGGCACTTGGTGGACAGTATTGGAATCTGTGAATCCTGAATCACCAGTGACCCTTTCCTAACCTCTCCGCTATTGTTGTCTTTTTAATTTATTTATTTATTTATTTGTTTATTTATTTATTTATTTATTTTTGAGATGGAGTCTCGCTCTGTCGCCCAGGCTGGAGTGCAGTGGCGTGATCTCGGCTCGCAAGCTCCGCCTCCCGGGTTCACGCCATTCTCCTGCCTCAGCCTCCTGAGTAGCTGGGGCTACAGGCGCCCGCCACCTCGCCCGGCTAGTTTTTTGTATTTTTTAGTAGAGACGGGGTTTCACCGTGTTAGCCAGGATGGTCTCAATCTCCTGACCTCGTGATCTGCCTATCTCGGCCTCCCAAAGTGCTGGGATTACAGGCTTGAGCCACCGCATCTGGCCTTTTTAATTTATTTTTATTTATTTATTTGTTTATTTTTGACATGAAGTCTCGCTTTGTCACCCAGGCTGGAATGCAGTGGCATGATATCAGTTCACTGCAAGCTCCACCTCCCAATTCACGCCATTCTCCTGCCTCAGCCTCCCGAGTAGCTGGGACTACAGGCGCCCACAACCACACCCGGCAAATTTTTTTTGTATTTTTTTAGTAAAGATGGGGTTTCACTGTGTTAGCCAGGATGGTCTCGATCTCCTGACCTCGTGATCTACCCGCCTCAGCCTCCCAAAGTGCTGGGATTACAGGTGTGAGCCCCACGCCCAGCCTATTGTCATTTTTACTTTTCATCTGGGATCATTTTCTCTCTATCTGAAGAAGACCCTTAAAGTTTCCCTCAGTTTTTGGCCACACGAAAATACTGTTTTGTTTTGTTTTCTTTACAAATGACATTTATCAGCCTGAACAACCTAGCAAGACCCCTTCTCTACAAAAAATACAAAAATTAGCCAGGCAAGGCGGCATGCACCTGTAGTCCCAGCTAATCAAGAGGCTGAGGCAGGAGAATCACTAGAGCCTGGGAGATCAAGGCTGTAGTGAGCTATGATCATGCCACTGCGCTCCAGCCTGGGTGACAGAGCAAGACTCCATTTCAAAATAAATAAATAAATAAAAATTTTTTGTTTTTTTTTTCTGAGACGGTATCTCACTCTGTCACCCACGCTGGAGTGCAGTGGTGCGATCTCAGCTTACTGCAACCTCTGCCTCCTGGGTTCAAGTAATTCTCCTGTCTCAGCCTCCTGAGTAGCTAGGATAACAGGTGCACACTACCACACCCAGCTAATTTTTGTATATTCAGTAGATATGGGGTTTCACTATGTTGGCCAGGCTGGTCTCAAACTCCTGAGCTCGAGTGACCTGCCCACCTCAGCCTCCTAAAGTGCTGGGATTACAGGCATGAGCCACCACACCCAGCCAGCTGATCCTCTTAATGAGTAGTTTTTTGTAGATTGTCTCTCACTTCGTGTTTGTCTAATGTTTTCTCACGGTGAGATTCTGCATTTTAGCAAGAATATTGCAGAAGTGATGTTGTATTCTTCTCTGTGTATCACATATCAGATATCAACATGCCATATTACTGGTGCTGTTCATTTTGATCACCTGGTAAGATAGGTGCTGTTCGCACTTTGGGAGGCCAAGGCGGGCGGATCACAAGGTCAGGAGTTCGAGACCAGCCTGGCCAATATGGTGAAAGCCCATCTCTACTAAAAATACAAAAATTAGCCGGGAGTGGTGGCGCATGCCTGTAATCCCAGCTACTCAGGAGGCTGAGGCAGGAGAATCACTTGAACCCAAGAGGCGGAGGTTGCAGTAAGCCAAGATTGTACCAATGCACTCCAGCCTGGGAGACAGAGCAAGACTCTGTCTCAAAACAGAAAACAAATTGAGAACCCCTGGCCTAATCTGTCTTCTTGCTCCCTTCTGGCACCGTATGAGCTCTTCACATAGTGTGCTTTCATGTACTTTTTTGAAATTGTATAATATTTGAGATGTATATAAGCCATTCACTTTTTTTCTTTTTTTTTTTTCTTTTTTTTTTTTTTTTTTGAGACGGAGTCTCGCTCTGTCGCCCAGGCTGGAGTGCAGTGGCCGGATCTCAGCTCACTGCAAGCTCCGCCTCCCGGGTTTACACCATTCTCCTGCCTCAGCCTCCCGAGTAGCTGGGACTACAGGCGCCTGCCACCTCGCCCGGCTAGTTTTTTGTATTTTTTAGTAGAGACAGGGTTTCACCGTGTTAGCCAAGATGGTCTCGATCTCCTGACCTCGTGATCCGCCCGTCTCGGCCTCCCAAAGTGCTGGGATTACAGGGTTGAGCCACCGCGCCCGGCCTAAGCCATTCACTTTCTATGGTTATTATTATTATTATTTTTTTTCTAAGACGGAGTCTTGCTCTGTCACCCAGGTTGGAGTGCAGTGGCGTGATCTTGGCTCACTGCAACCTCTGCCTCCCGGGTTCAAGCAATTCTCCTGCCTTAGCCTCCCCAGTAGCTGGGATTACAGGCGCCCACCACCATGTCTGGCTAATTTTTGTATTTTTAATAGAGATGGGGTTTCACCTTCTTGGCCAGGTGAACTCCCGACCTTGTGATCCACCTGCCTTAGCCTCCCAAAGTGCTGGGATTACAGATGTGAGCCACTGCGCCCGGCCTCTATAGAATTTTTTATTTCTCATAGAAAAGGAGCACAGCTTGTATTTATCTTTTTCTTATTTTTCAGACTTGGAGTCCAGGTGTGAGAAATTTCTACAAAAAGATATTTTTGAAATCGGGGCATTCAACTGGGAGATAATGGAAAGCCTTAGGTGCTGTGACCTGGAGGGCTCCGATTTTAGAGCTGACTGGGAATGCGAAGGCCAGTTTGAGAGACAAGTCAATGAAGAGTGCTATTTTAAGCAAGTGAACGTCGCCTATGGACATATGCCCGCGTTCCAGCATCACAGGTCTCACACTGGGAGCAGGGAGACTGGTGAGAAACTCATGGAATGTCGGGAATGCGGGAAAGCATTTAGCCGTGGCTCACACCTTATTCAACATCAGAAAACTCACACTGGTGAAAAACCCTTCGGGTGTAAGGAATGTGGGAAGGCCTTCAGCCGTGCCTCACACCTTGTTCAGCATCAGAGAATTCACACAGGTGAGAAACCTTATGACTGTAAGGACTGTGGGAAGGCCTTCGGTCGTACGTCAGAACTTATTCTGCATCAGAGACTTCATACTGGTGTCAAACCTTATGAATGTAAAGAATGTGGGAAGAGCTTTAGGCAGCATTCCCAGCTGATTCTGCATCAAAGAACTCACACAGGCGAGAAACCCTACGTATGTAGAGACTGTGGCAAGGCTTTCATTCGTGGCTCCCAACTCACTGTGCATCGGAGAATCCACACGGGCGCCAGACCCTATGAGTGTAAAGAATGCGGGAAAGCCTTTAGACAGCATTCCCAGCTGACCGTCCACCAGCGCATCCACACTGGTGAGAAACCCTACGAATGTAAGGAATGCGGAAAGGGCTTTATTCACAGCTCAGAAGTTACTCGACATCAAAGAATTCATTCTGGGGAGAAACCCTATGAGTGTAAGGAATGTGGGAAGGCCTTTAGACAGCACGCACAGCTCACACGACATCAGAGAGTCCATACTGGCGACAGACCCTATGAATGTAAGGACTGCGGGAAGGCATTCAGTCGTAGCTCATACCTCGTTCAACATCAAAGAATTCATACAGGCGACAAACCCTACGAATGTAAGGAATGTGGGAAGGCCTTTATTCGTGTTTCACAACTGACTCATCATCAGCGAATCCACACTTGCGAGAAACCCTATGAATGCAGGGAGTGTGGAATGGCCTTTATTCGTAGTTCACAACTTACCGAACATCAGAGAATTCATCCTGGTATCAAACCTTACGAATGTAGAGAGTGTGGGCAGGCATTTATTCTTGGTTCACAACTCATCGAACACTACAGAATTCATACTGGTTAGAAAGCCTCGAGTGTGAGTGATACAGAGAAGCCTTTATGTGGAGTTCACATCTGGCTCAGTACTAGGTAATTTTTAATGTAGTGTAATTAATGTCAGAAAACACCTGTCACTTCCATGATAGAACATCAGAAAACTCACACCCAAAGAAAATTCAATAAATGTGGGAATTCTTTTTGCCTCACTCACTGTTTCCTAAGCATCAGATAATCTATGCTAAAAAAAAAAAAAAAAAAAAGAATATAGAAAAGCTGCTTCTTGTCATTCAAAATATGTTAAGTTTCTGAGAATTTCTAACACAAAATGACCCTATTAAAAGATTCTGTGGCCAGGCGTGGTGGCTCACACCTGTAATCCCAGCGCTTTGGGAGGTCGAGGCCGGCAGATCATTTGAGGTCAGGAGTTTGAGACCAGCCTGGCCAATGTGGTGAAACCCTGTCTCTACTAAAAATACAAAAATTAGCCAGGCATGGTGGCAGGTGCCTGTAATCCCAGATACTCAGGAGACTGAGGCAGGAAAATCGTTTGAACCCAGGAGGCGGAGGTTGCAACAAGCAGAGATCACACTATTGCATTCCAGCCTGGGTGACAAGGGCAAAACTCTGTCTCAAAAAAAAAAAAAAAAAAAAAGATTATGTGACTGTGCCTTTCATCATGGCATATACCTTACTTAGCAGTGCTCACTTCCCCGAGTATGGACTACATAGCATAATTGGGCAAGTTATGCAATCTCTTTGTCCCTCAGTTTACTTTTTTTTTTTTTGAGACAAAGTCTAGCTCTGTCACCAGGTTGGAGTGCAGTGTTGCAATCTCAGCTCACCGCAACCTCTGCCTCCTGGGTTCAAGTGATTCTCCTGCCTCAGCCTCCTGAGTAGCTGGGATTACAGGCATGCGCTGCCACGCCCAGCTAATTTTTGTATTTTTAGTAGAGACGGAGTTTCACCATGTTGGCCAGGATGGTCTTGATCTCCTGACCTCATGATCTGCCCACCTCGGCCTCCCAAAGTGCTGGGATTACAGGCGTGAGCCACCGCGCCTGGCCCAGTTTACTTATTTTTAAGTGGTGATTATTATGCCTAACTAATAGAATTTTTATGAGGACTAAATTATTTTATGTAAAGCCTTAGAAGTAATACCTGGCACACACACGTGCTCAGTAAATATTAGCTGTTGTCATTAATTTTATTATCAGTATCACTGATAAGGAGTTTATATGAGGGGAGAGCCTTATGAATGTATCACATACCCAAAAGTCTTCATGACCAGTTGTTATGATCATTTATTCTGAAAAATAGTGGGAAAGCATAATTATTATGAGGCCTTCAATCAGAAGGTTAGAAATTCAGAAGATTAGAAATTAACAGAAGAGTGGCCTGGTAAGGTGGCTCACACCTGTAATCCCAGCACTTTGGGAGGCCAAGGCAGGCGGATCACTTGAGGTCAGGAGTTTGAGACCAGCCTGGCCAACATGGTGAAACCCCGTCTCTACTAAAAATACACAAATTAGCCAGGTGCAGTGGTGCATGCCTGTAAGCCCAGCTACTCAAGAGGCTGAGACAGGAGAACTGCTTGAGCCTGGGAGGCGGAGGTTGCAGTGAGCTGAGATCATGCTACTGCACTCCAGCCTGGGTCACAGAGAGACCCTGTCTCAAAAAACAAAACAAAACAAAACAAAAAACTAGTTTAGCGTAGCCAAAGCTGTACTCCCATCAGAACCTAAGAATTGAAGCTAGTGGCTTTGTTCTCCATGTGTAGATCTCCAACACCTTATCACTGCCAGTCACATACTAAACATGTTGAATGAATGAGTAGTCAACTCTCAAAGTTAGGAAAAAATTACAATATAAGCCAAAGTCAGCAGTAAGATTAATCATTAAAAATGAAAACAGAATGGAAAACAAAACAGATTTCATCTGAAGGTTGTTTGTTTAACAATACAATAAGACTACTTACAAGAGTGATCTAGGGAAAAAACATGAATAAGAAAGGGGGTAAAGATGTTTTTAAAATAGCTAACTATGCATGACTTTATTTTAAAATCTAGAGAGAATGGATTTTTATACAAATACCAAATTGATTCCTGGGATTCCTATAATCCTAGCACTTTGGGAGGCTGAGGCAGGCAGATCACCTGAGGTTAGAAGTTTGAGACCAGCCTGGCCAACATGGTGAAACCCCGTCTCTACTAAGAATATAAAAATTAGCTAGGCATGGTGGTGCGTGTCTGTAATCCCAGCTACCCGGGAGACTCAGACAGGAGAATCACTGGAACCTGGGAGGCGGAGGCTGCAGTGAGCCGAGATCGTGCCACTGCACTCCAGCCTGAGTGACGGAGCCAGACTCCATCTAAAAAAATACAGGTCGGGCGCAGTGGCCCATGCCTGTAATCCCAGCACTTTGGGAGGCCGAGGCGGGTGGATCATTTGAGGTCAGGAGTTCGAACCAGCTTGGCCAACATGGTGAAACCCCTTCTACTAAAAATATAAAAATTAGGCGTGGTGGCGCACGCCTGTAATCCCAGCTACTCGGGAGGCTGAGGCAGGAGAATTGCTTGCGCCTGGGAAGCGGAGGTTGCAGTGAACCAAGATCATGCCACTGTACTCCAATCTCGGTGACAGAGTGATACCCTGTCTCAAAAAAAAAAAAAAAAAAAAAAATTGTCACTCTAAATAGTTAAAGCACAGTCATAGGATAAAATTGTTAAAGTTACAATTCGTTGTTGTTGGGTTTTTTGGCTTTGTTTGTTTTTTGAGACCGAGTCTCACCCATGCTAGAGTACAGTGGTTCGATCTCAGCTCACTGCAACCTCTGCCTCCTGGATTCAACCAATTCTTCTGCCTCAGCCTGCCAAGTAGCTGGGATCACAGGCGCCCACCATCACGCCCAGCTAATTTTTGTATTTTTAGTAGAGCCAGGGTTTCACCATGTCACCCACACTGGTCTCAAACTCCTTGACCTCAAGTGATCTGCCCACCTCGGCCTCCCAAAGGGCTGGGTTTAAGGCATGAGCCACTTCCTGGCCTAAAGTTACAATATGGTATGCAGACATAAGTGAATCTTCACACAATAGCGCTATGCCTTTCCCACCCCATTACCTTTTATGGAACAATCACTAACACAGAGTTCTTGTATATAGTTTCTGATTTTTAATTTGCATAAACATGTAATCCCAGCACTTTGGGAGGCTGAGGAAAACAGATCACTTGAGGTCAGGAGTTCGAGACCAGCCTGGCCAACATGGTGAAGCCTTGTCTTAACTAAAAAATACAAAAATTAGCCAGGTGTGGTGGCTCATGTCTGTAGTTCTAGCTACTTGGTAGGCTGAGGCATGAGAATCACTTGAACCCAAAAGGCAGAGGCTGCAGTGAACCGATATCCTGCCACTGCACTCCAGCCTGGGTGACGGAGTGGAGACTCCATCTGAATAATAATTATTATTAATATTTGCAAAAGCATAACGTACTCTTTATACAAATATTTTATACAAGTGATAGCAAATTTCAACACATTGCTATTTTTGCTTATGCATACGTCTTGAAGATTAGACCATATTGGTACATATATAGCTGCCTCATTTTTTTTAACAACTCCTTAGGATTCCATCATCTGTGTGTTTCATAATTTATTTAACATTATGAATTTTTTTTTTTGAGACGGAGTCTCACTCTGTGACCCAGGTTGGAGTGCAGTGGCGTGATCTCAGCTTACTGCAACCTCCACCTCCCAGGTTCAAGCGATTGTCCTGCCTCAGCCTCCCAAGTAGCTGAGACTGCAGGTGCGAGCCACCACGCCCAGCTAATTTTTGTGTTTTTAGTAGAGACGGGGTTTCACCATGTTGGCCAGGCTGATCTCCAACTCCTGACCTCAGGTAATCTGCCAGCCTTGGCCTCCCAAAGTGCTAGGATTACAGGCGTGAGCCACCTCATACGGCCATTTTTTTTTTTTTTTTGAGACAGAGTTTCGCTCTGTTGCCCATGCTGGAGTGCAGTGGCATGACCTTGGCTCACTGCAACCTCTGCCTCCTGGGTTCAAGAAATTCTGCTGCCTCAGCCTCCTGAGTAGCTGGAATTACAGGCACCTGCTACCACGCCTGGCTCATTTTTGTATTTTTAGTAGTGACGGGGTTTCACTGTGTTGGCCAGGCTGGTCTCAAACTCCTGACCTCAAGTGATCCACCCACCTTGGCCTCTCAAAAGTGCTGGGATTACAGGCATGAGCCACTGTGCCCAGACTTTCCATTATTTTTTGTTCTTTCAAACAATCCCATAATATTTCCCTTGCACATATTTTGTACATGTGTAATACATCTTTAAGGTAAACTCCTAGAAGTGGAAATGCTAGATAAAAATGTAAATTTTTGGCCAGGCGCAGTGGGTCAACCTGTAATCCCAGCACTTTGGGAGGCTGAGGCGGGGCGGGGGGGGGTGGGGGGGCGGGGGGGGGGGTGGGGGGGCGGGGATCACAAGGTCAAGAGATAAAGACTGTCCTGGCCAACATGGTGAAACCTCATCTCTTCCAAAAATACAAAAAATTAGCTAGCGACAGAGCGAGATTCCGTCTCAAAGAAAAAAAAAAAAAAAGTAACTTTTTAAAACTTTCTGTCATAAAAAAATTTGAACATGTACAAAAATACACAGAATCTTATAATGAACCCCAGCAGCCTCATCACCAGCTTCAAGAATTATCAGCTCATGGCCAGGCTTGCTTTGTCTGTATATCCACTTCTCTCATCTTTGTGTTATTTTTGAAGTTAATACCAGATATATGATTTCATCCATAAACATTTCATACATTTCTCTAAAACACATGACAACATTAGAAAATATTTTCACTCCTTAAAAAAAAAAAAATAGGCCTGGCGCAGTAGCTCATGCCTGTAATCCCAGCACTTTGGGAAGCCGAGGTGGGCACATCACCTAAGGTCAGGAGCTCGAGACCAGCCCGACCAATGTGAAACCCCAACTCTACTAAAATACAAAAATTAGCCAGCCGTGGTGGTGGGCGCCTGTAATCCGAGCTACCCGGGAGGCCAAGACAGGAGAATCCCTTGAACACAGGAGGCGGAGGTTGCAGTGAGCTGAGATTGCACCATTGCACTCCAGCCTGGGCAACAAGAGCGAAACTGCATCTCAAAAGAAAAAAAAAATGATGTTACCACCTTAATGCCATTATATGTATGATAGTGTTCAAATTTTTGTTTCATAAATGTCAGTTTTAGAAAAAATTACCAGGATCCAAATGATGTTCTCAAATTGCAGTTGATATGTCTCTTATTTCTCAATCTATTATACTCAATCTATTCTCCCTTACTGGGTTTTTTTGCAACTTGTTTTTTGAAGAAACTAGGTAATTTGCCTCGTAGAGCTTCTCCAAGTCTGGTTTTTGCTGACTGCATCTGCATGGGGTAGTTTAACATGCTCTTCTATTCCTAGTATTTCCTGTAAATTGGTAGTTGAGATTTAGAGGACTGGTCAGATTGAGGTTCTTTTTTTGTTAAGATTATTTATAAGTGGTTAATATTAGGAGCCATAATATTTAGGTGTTGCTGTTTTTGTGAAGTTGGCAACCATTGATGTTTAATTGATAAATCTGTTCATTAGAGGTTGCAAAATGGTGATATCTTATTATTCATTCTTTCCTTATTAGCTAGAATATTCTTATGAAGAAAAAATTTCTGGCCTGGTGCAGTGGCTCACACCTGTGATTCCAGCACTTTGGGAGGCCGAGGCAGGTGGATCACTTGAGGTCAGGAGTTTGAGACCAACCTGACCAACATGGTGAAACCCCATCTCTACTAAAAATACAAAATTAGCTGGGTATGGTGGCGCACGCCTGTAATCCCAGCTACTTGGGAGGCTGAGGCAGGAGAATCACTTGAACCTGGGAGGCAGAGGTTGCAGTGAGCTGAGATCGTGCCATTGCACTCTAGCCTGGGCAACAAGAGTGAAACTCCGTCTCAAAAAAAAAAAAAAAAAAAAGAAAGAAAAAAAGAAACACTTTCCTTCAGCTACTATTTAGTACCCAATGATACAGTAAAGAAACACAGCAGGCCGGGCGTTTTGGCTCACGCCTGTAATCCTAGCACTTTGGGAGGCCAAGGTGGGCGGATTGCCTGAGCTCAGGAGTTCCAGACCAGCCTAGGCAACACGGCTATCTCAATTAAAATACAAAAACTTAGCCAGGCTTGGTGGTGTGCGCCTGTAGTCCCAGCTACTCAGGAGGCTGAGTCAGGAGAATTGCTTGAACCTGGGAGGCAGAGGTTGCAGTGAGCCAAGATCGCACCACTGCACTCCAGCCTGGGTGACAGAGCAAGACTCCTCCAAAAAAAAAAAAAAAAAAAAAAAAAAGGGAAAAGAAAAGAAACGCAGGATAAATGCTTCTTTCTCTTTTTTGGTTTTCATAATAATGAATTGAGGCCAGGGAGGGTGGTTCATGCCTGTAATCTCAGCACTTTGAGAGGCTGAGGCAGGCAGATCACTTGAGGTCACTAAAAATGCAAAAATTAGCTGGGCAGGGTGGCGCATGCCTGAAATCCTAGCTACTCGGGAGGTTGAAGCAGGAGAATTGCCTGAACCCAAGAGGCGGAGGTTGCAGTGAGCCGAGATTGCGCCACTGCACTCCAGCCCAGGTGACAAGAGAGAAACTCTGTCTCAGAAATAATAATAATAATGAATTGGTTTCCCCAGCATTCTGCCATGGTAGCTGATGAATTTAGATGCAGGGGTGTGTGTGTGTGTGTGTGATGTTTAATGCGTTTCAGTTCATTTAAGTTGCACCCTCAGTGATGCTCAAATGCCTCCATGTTGGGTGTGGAAGAGCCTCTTCCAGCTGGCTCCTGTGTCCTTTTGCTATGACCCAGTCATCTTTGATCATTTGCCTGTTGTCTGCCACCACGAGATGTTCCAAGCTCATCTTATTCATTTCCTGTCTGTCACCTTTAAGTCGCCATTTTCCAAGGAGCCCTCTTCTTTCCTTTTGGAATTTTGGTACTTTCCCAAATGGTATTTGGAAACCACAATCAGGTTGTTAGGAGTGCTTCCTGCTCCTGGTTGGCCATGTTTAAGATGTGTATACATTTTAAGCCATTCTATAGACATTGCTCAAGTGCCTTCAGGAAGATTATGCACCTGTGTATCTACCTACTGTAGAAGAGATCCCAAAGCCATGCTCATCCCATCCTGGAGAATCATTTATTTTGAACATAGACCATTGAACAGGTGAAAAATGGAAAAGTCACTTTTGTTTACATTTGCATTCCTTCAATAATGATAAAGTTACCATTTGTTCGCATATTTGTTGACCATCGGAATTGATTTTAGCACAGTGCCTGAAACATAGTAGGTGCTCAATAAATATTTGTTAATTGAATAAATTACTTGTATGTTCATATCATTTGTTCATTTAATATGGGGAGGGGTCATATTTTTCTTACTTAAAAGAGCTATTTTTTTTTTTTTTTTTTTTTTGAGGCGGAGTTTCGCTCTCTCCCCCAGGCTGGAGTGCAGTGGCCGGATCTCAGCTCACTGCAAGCTCCGCCTCCCGGGTTCACGCCATTCTCCTGCCTCGAGACTCCCGAGTAGCTGGGACTACAGGCGCCCGCCACCTCGCCCGGCTAGATTTTTGTATTTTTTAGTAGAGATGGGGTTTCACCGGGTTAGCCAGGATGGTCTTGATCTCCTGACCTTGTGATCCGCCCGTCTCGGCCTCCCAAAGTGCTGGGATTACAGGCTTGAGCCACCGCGCCCGGCCAAAAGAGCTATTTTTTGAAAGGATTACATGTGTATAAAGTTCCTAGCACCATGCCTGATGTATGTATTGCCATTTATGTCTCTGGTGACTGGCTTTTTTTTTTCTACTTTAAGAGAGAAGGGACCGGGTGCGGTGACTCACACCTGTAATCCCAGCACTTTGGGAGGCCAAGGTGGGCAGATTACCCAAGGTCAGGAGTTCAAGACCAGCCTGGCCAACATGGTAAAACCCTGTCTCTACTAAAAATTCAGAATTAGCCAGGGGTGGTGGCGTGCGCCTGTAATCCCACCTTCTCGGGAGGCTGAGGCAAGAGAATCGCTTGAACCTGGGAAGCGGAAGTTGCAGTGAGCCGAGATAACAGCACTGCACTCCAGCCTGGGTGACAGAGCAAGACTCTATCTTAAAAAAAAAAAAAAAAAAAAAAAAGGAAAAAGAATAATAAGGAGGCCAGGTGTGGTGTCTCATTCTTATAATCCCAGCATTTTGGGAGGGGCCAGTGGAAGGATCACTTGAGGCCAGAAGTTGAGACCAATCTGGGCAACATAGCAAGACACTATCTCCAAATTGGCCAGGTGTAGTGGCACACCTGTAGTCCCAGTAGTACTCAGGAGGCTGAGGAGGGAGGATCACTTGAGCCCAGGAGTTTGAAGCTGCTATAAGCTATGATCCTGTCTCTTGCACTCCAACCTGGGCAACAGAGTGAGACCCTGTCTCAAAAAAAAAAAAAAGAGAGAGAAAGAGATAAGGAATTTGGCCAGGCATGATGGCTTACATCTGTAATCCCAGCACTTTAGGAGGCTGAGGTAGGCAAATAACTTGAGCCCGGGAGTTCAAGACCAGCATGGGCAACACAGTAAAACCTCATCTCTACAAAAAATACAAAAATTAGCCAGACGTGCTGGTATGCACCTGTAGTCCCAGCAACTCAGGAGGCTGAGGCGGGAGGACTGCTTGAAACCAGAAGGCTGAGATTGCACCACTGCATTTCAGCCTGGGCAATAGACCTAGACCGTCTCAAAAAAAAAAAAAAAAAAAAAAAAAAAAAAAAGATGTGTATGTTCAGCTCTCCTTCTGCAAGAAGGACCTAGACTCACCACGTCTTGAGAAGAGAATGGCCACTTCATGGGGCGTAACTTTTTCATGCTGGTGGTAACCTGTGTTTGCAGCAGGCTGGGTTTATCTTCCTGTCTTCCATGCACTCCATCCAGGTCAGAGTCAGGGCCTTGTGTGGAATTCTGTTGGAAGCAGAAAGGACTGGAACTTGAATCTATGTTTACACTTTTGTGCAGAAAACACCAGAACAGCTTCCAATTCTGGAAGGGACATTTTTGGTTCAGTGAAGCCAAGACTTTCTGCTTTGATCATTCAACCTAAGCAGCGGGCTGAGACTGTTCAAGGACTCTTAGAGGTGGCCAAAGACGCCGGGCGCAGTGGCTCACGCCTGTAATCCCAGCACTTTGGGAGGCCGAGGTGGGCGGATCACGAGGTCAGGAGATCAAGACCATCCTGGCTAACACGGTGAAACCCCGTCTCTACTAAAAATACAAAAAAATTAGCCAGGCGTGGTGGCGGGCACCTGTAGTCCCAGCTACTCCAAGGCTGAGGCAGGACAATGGCGTGAACTGGGGGGGCGGAGCTTGCAGTGAGACGAGATCGCGTCACTGCACTCCAGCCTGGGCGGCAGAGCGAGACTCCGTCTCAAAAAAAAAAAAAAAAAAAAAGGTGGCCAAAGACTCAATCCCCTAAAGTGACTGGAACAGGACCCCAGTGGTCCTGAAGGCAACTGAAGGCAACGATAGACCTGTGCTTACTCCCAGAATGGAAGAGCCAGGCTCTGTTCTTTGAGGTAAGGGAGAGCTTCAAGAAGTCGCATTTGGGCCACATGTGGTGGCTCACACCAGTAATCCCAGCACTTTGGGAGGCTGAGCCAGGAAGATCACCTGAGGTCAAGAGTTCGAGACCAGCCAGCCGACATGGCGAAACCCCGTCTCTACTAAAAATACAAAAATTAGCCAAGAATGGTGACACACACCTGTAAAATTCCAGCTACTCTGGATGCTGAAGCACAAGAATTGTTTGGCCCAGGAGGCAGAGGTTGCAGTGAGCCAAGATTAAAACACTGTACTCCAGCCTGGGTAATGGAGTGAGACTGTCTAAAAAAAAAAAAAGTAGAAGAAGAAGTCATATTTGACCAGGCACAGTGGCTCACACCTGTAATCTCAGCACTTTAGGAGACCGAGACAGGAGGATCACTTGAGCCTGGGAGTTTAAGACCAGCCTGGGCAACATAGTGAGATCCCCATATCTACAAAAGTAAAAATAACAAAATTAGCTAGGCATGGTGATGAGCACCTGCAGTCCAAGTTACTAGGGAGGCTGAGCTGGGAAGATCGCTCGAGCCTGGACATCAAGGCTGCAGTGAGCTATGATTGCACCACTGAACTCCAGCCTGGGGAACAGAGCAAAACCCTGTCTCAAAAAAAAAAAAAGAAATTCCTCCTGCCTCAGCCTCCTGAGTGGCTGGGACTATAGTCATGTGCCACTATGCCTGGAACAGTATTTATTGATTCTGATTTGAACAAATAATATATTTATGTTTTGAACAAACAAAAAATATATATGACCCAATGGAAAAAATTGGGTATTGAATCCTGACTGGATATTTAGTTGTATTAAGGAATTCTTGTTAACTGCTTAGGTGTGATATGGAGTTGTCTCTTAGAGATACAATGTGAAGTATTCATGGGTGAAAGGATATGACAATGCCTTGGCTTTGATTTAAAAATCCATTGAGGGGAAAAGGTGGGTGGGGTACAGATGAGGCAAGTTTGCTGAGGCTTGGTAATAGGTACGGGGAGTTCATTATTCTACTTGCTGTGTTTTTGTGTGTTTGACATTTCCCATGATTACGAACTGAAATATATTTCCTGAGCACCTACTGTGTGCCAGGCACTGTTCCAGACACTGGAGATCACCAGGGAACAATACTGAAAAACTCCATGCATTCATGTAGCTTAGATGCTGGTGGGATCATAACCTTTTTTTTTTATTTTTTATTTTTGAGACAGGGTCTCACTCTACTATGCAGGGTGGAGTGCAGTGGTGCAATCCTGGCTCACTGCAACCTCCGCCTCTCAGGCTTAAGTGATTCTCCCACCTCAGCCTTTCCCAGTAGCTGGGACCACAGGCATGGGCCACCACGCTCAGCTAATTTTTTTATTTTTATTTTTTTTGAAAAGGGATCTCACTATATTCCCTAGGCTGGTCTCTAATTCCTGGCCTTCAGTGGTCCTCCTGCCTCAGCCTCCCAAAGTGCTGGGATTACAGTGTGAGCCACCATACCTGGCCAGGAACAAATTATCCTTTTATTACTGGGAAAGGCTGGGCATGTTTTGGGGGGTGTTCTTGTTGTTGTTGGTCGTATATGTGTGTGTTGTTTGCTTTTGTATATACATGAACTTTTCCCAGACGGATATACAAGAAACAAATAAGTGGCCGTGCGCGACGGCCCACGCCTGTAGTCCCAGCACTTTAGGAGGCCAAGGCAGGCAGAAAACCTGAGGTCAGGGGTTCAAGACCAGCCTGACCAACATGGTAAAACTTACTTCTCTACTAAAAATACAAAAATAAAACAAAAAAAAAACCAAAAAAAACAACATTAGCCGGGCATTGTGGTGCACGCCTGTAATCCCAGCTGCTCAGGAGGCTGAGGCAGGAGAATCGCTTGAACCCGGGAGGCAGAGGTTGCAGTGAGTCGAGATCGCGCCACTGCACTCCAGCCTGGGCAACAGAGTGGGACTCTTGTCTCACAAAAAAAAAAAAGAAAGAAAAAGAAACAACATAGAATAGTTCCCCTGGAAAGAAACCTAGAGTCCCCAGGGAGAGGAATACCGTTTATCCTCATGAATTTTAAACCATGTGACTTTATCATCTATTCAGCAACTGGGAGAATAAAAGCTAAAAATTTTGAAAAGCAAGTTCTAAAACATCAAGAATGGTTGAGTATGGGAAGGTCCAGGTGGAAACGGCAGTTGTTTCTGTGTCCGCCACAAGATGGCAGCAGAGCGGCACCGAAGCCAAGTTCTGGACCCAGAAGGCCGCCCAAGGGCAGGCCAGGTTCCCAACCACAACCCGCAACTCCTGTGGGCTTCCCACCCGCTATGTAAACCCTCCACCCATTCTCCACGCACAGAAACTGAGATAATAAATACGTATTGTTTTGAACTGTGTAGCCGGGCACTGTGGCTCACGCCTGTAATCCCAGCACTTTGGGAGGCTGAGGCTGGCGGATCACCTGAATTCAGGAATTCGAGACCAGCCTGGTCACCGTGGCAAAACCCCATCTCTACTAAAAATATAAAAATTAGCCGGGCGTGGTTGCAGGCGCCTGTAATCTCAGCTACCTGGGAGGCTGAGGCAGGAGAATCTCTTGAACCCGGGAGGCAGAGGTTGCAGTGAGCCGAGATCGTGCCACTGCACTCCAGCCTTGATGACAGAGCAAGACTCCGTCTCAAAAAAATAATAAACATTATATGTTATAGCATTCCAACAACAAAAAAATTAATATGTATTTATGTGTTTCTAAAATATAAGGTCTCTTTTTTTTTTTCTCTCTTGAGACACAGTTTCACTCTGTTACCCAGGCTGGAGTGAAACCTTGTCTTGAAAAAAAAAAAAAAAAAAAAAGGCATACATTTAAAAATATTTGTTTAGATCAAGATCAAAATAAGATCTCTGTATTGAGATCTGTTGGTATGTAAATTCTGTGTATTTATTTATTTATTTATTTGGCTCGATCTCAGCTCACTGCAATCACCGCCTCCCAGGTTCAAGCGATTCTCCTGCCTCAGCCTCCTGAGTAGTTAGGATTATAGGCAGCCACCACCACACCGGGCTAATATTTTTGTATTTTTAGTAGAGATGGGATTTCACCATGTTGGCCAGGCTGGTTTTGAACTCCTGACCTCAAGTGATCCGTCTGCCTCAGCTTCCCAAAGTGCTGGGATTACAGGCGTGAGTCACCACGCCCGGCGGTTCTGTGTTCTTTAAACCATGTATGTCGGTGCTTTTTTGTTCTAGAAGCTAAGTCTTCATGTAAACCGATACAGAGGAGCAGAGATGACATCCCCCAGCTGGCCCTTTATACTGAGTTTGAGCTCATTTGTCCCGCAAATTGACAAAACCATTCCTAAATGAGACCCGTGCTATGGCAGCAGCAGTTTTTTTTGTTTTGTTTAGAGACAGGGACTCGCTCTGTTGCTCAGGCTGGGATTACAGGCGTGAGCCGCTGTGCCAGCTGCTTCACTGCTTTTGACATGGAGATATTATTCCAGACTTCCTGGCACCTTGGAGTTTAATCCAGGAACTTTGTCCAGGCTGTAACCAAAGACTTTGTGTTGAGATAAGAGACATTTTATTACTCTCTTGAGTTGGAGCAATTAACTAGATAATGATTACAGCTGTATACACGGAGACTAGAGAAGAGGCAGGTGCAGTGAGCCAGAAGCGAGAAGATGATGGTGGGCAGGACCCGGGGAAGGTGCTGGGGAGGAGGAGAAGTGGGTGGAATGAGACCTGGGATTCCTTCCCAGGAACTGGGATTGGAGGGATGGTAGGGAGCAGTGCTAAAGTTCCAGGCAGTTGCCATGCCAGACCCTATCCACAAGTGGCAAACTCAAATGCCTACAGACCAGGCAAGAAATAGGAATAAGTGAAATAGATAGAAGACAGTAGGGGTTGGTGGGGACTTTGGTGAAGTAGAAATGCATGACCCTCTGTCAAGTAGCTTTTGTTGTATTAAAAAACGGCCATGTGCGGTGTCCTCACCCCTGTAATTCCCAGCACTTTGGAAGGCCGAGGTGGGTGGATCACTGGAGGCCAGGAGTTTGAGACCAGCCTGACCAACATAGTGAAACCCCATCTCTATTAATAATACAAAAATTAGCCAGGCATGATGGCACATGCCTGTAATCCCAGCTGCTCGGGAGGCCGAGGCAGGAGAATTGCTTGAACCTGGGAGGTGGAGGTTGCAGTGAGCCAAGGCCGCACCACTGCACTCCAGCCTGGGAAACAGAGTGAAACTTTCAAAAACAAACAAAAAAACAAAAAACAGGCCGGGCACGGTGGCTCACGCCTGTAATCCCTGCACTATGGGAGGCTGAGGCGGGTAGATCACCTGAGGTCAGGAGTT
Source organism: Chlorocebus sabaeus (assembly GCF_047675955.1). Taxonomy (NCBI): domain Eukaryota; kingdom Metazoa; phylum Chordata; class Mammalia; order Primates; family Cercopithecidae; genus Chlorocebus; species Chlorocebus sabaeus. The sequence continues at coordinate 22,732,660 of NC_132909.1, forward strand.
CGAGACCAATCTGGCCAACATGATGAAACCCTGTCTCTACTAAAAATACAAAAAAAAATAGCCAGGCGTGGTGGCAGGCGCCTGTAATCCCAGTTACTCAAGAGGCCTGAGGCAGGAGAATCACTTGAATCCGGGAGGCAGAGGTTGCAGTGAGCTGAGATTGTACCACTGCACTCCAGCCTGGGCAACAAGAGCGAAACTCCATCTCAACAACAATAACAACAAAAACACCCAAAACAGTGCCTTAAAATAATAAGCATCATGGCCAGGCAAGGTGACGCTCTCCTGTAATCCCAGCACTTTCGGAGGCTGAGGTAGGCAGATCACTTGAGCTCAAGAGTTCGAGATCAGCCTGGGCAACATGGCGAAATCCCATCTCTATAAAAAAACACAAAAGTTAGCCAGGTGTGGTGGCCCAAGCCTGTGATCCCAGCTACTTGGAAGGCTGAGGTGGAAGGGTCACTTGAGCCCGGGAGGTGGAGGTTACAGTGAGCTAAGATTGCACCACTGCACTCCAGCCTGGACGGCAGGGCGAGACCTTGTCTCGAAAAAATGAATAAATGAATAAAAATAAAGTGTTGGGATTACAGGCGTGAGCCACTGCGCCCGGCCCCCGTGGTATTAACTTTGTGTTAGAGAATCTGTGGATACTTGGTATTTTAAGAATCTGTAATATTTAAGGCAAACTGGCCTATTCAAATGACAGGTCAATCTTATAATTCCATTGTAAAATGTGGAATTCAGTTGGTGACTAAGTCTTACTTAAAATCTGTTTATGTACAGTTTATGAATTTTTGATTCATAAGTTATTTAAGAATTGAAGAGTCATCTGTTCATCTGGTAAGTTGGCCTACTTGGAGCTTTTTAATTTTTTCTGAGACAGACTCTCACTCTGTCACCCAAGCTAGAATGTAGTGGTGCAATCTTGGATCACTGCAGCCTCTGCCTCTTGTTTTCAAACGATTTTTGTGCCTCAGCCTCTCAAGTAGCTGGGATTACAGGCGCCCATGACTACACCTGGCTAATTTTAGTATTTTTAGTAGAGACAGGGTTTTCTCATGTTGACCAGGCTGGTCTTGAACTCCCAGCCTCAAGTGATCCACCTGCCTTGGCCTCCCAAAGTGCTAGGATTACAGGCGTGAGCCACCACGCCCGGCCCTACTTGTGGCTCTTAAATGGAAAAACCTAACATTAAATTTACAAGCATAGTTTGAAAGTGTTAAAGGAATTTAATAGTTATAAAACCCCTCTTTAAAAGAGACTGTGGCTGGAAGTGGTGGTTTGGGCCTGTAATCCCAGCACTTTCGAAGGCCAAGGCAGGCGGATCACCTGCGGTTGGGAGTTTGAGACCAGCCTGGCCAACATGGTGTAAACCTGTCTCTACTAAAAAATACATAAATTAGCCGGGTGTGGTAGCAGGTGCCTGTAATCCCAGCTACTTTGGAGGCTGAGGTACAAAAATTGCCTAAACCTGGGAGGCAGAAGGTTTCAGTGAGCCAAGGTCTCACCACTGCACTCCAAAGTGTGCAACAGAGCAAGACTCTGTCTAAAATAAATAAATAAATAAGACAGATTGTTAAAAACCTTTTAGAAGCTGGGTGTAGTGGCTCACACTTCTAATTCCACCACTTTGGGAGATAGAGGTGGGAACATTACTTGGAGGAACTGGAGACCACCCTGGGCAACACTGCAAGATGCTGCCTCAAAAACAAACAAACATTGTCTATTGGCTGGGTGCGGTGGCTCACGCATGTAATCTCAGCACTTTGAGAGGTCGAGGCTAGCGGATTTCTCATGCTCAGGAGTTCGAGACCAGCCTGGACAACATGGTGAAACCCAGCCTCTACAAAAAACACAAAAATTAGTTGGGCATGGTGGTGTGCACCTGTAAGTCCCAACCACTCAGGAGGCTGAGGCAGGAGGATTGCTGAACCCAGGAGGTCGAGGCTGCAGTGAGCTATGATCACACCACTGCACTCCAGCCTGTGCAACAGAGCAAAACCCTGTCTGGAAAAAAAAAAAAAAGAAGAAAAAAGAAAACCTTTTAGACTAGGCCAGGATCTTTCCTGGTTGCTAAAACCATTAGGACAACTGTGCCGCACCCCGCTGCCTGCCAGAATTAGAGAGCTATAAATAGATACGATGTGTTTCTTAGGGTAACATAGAATACCGTTTCACCCCCAAAGATTTCAGCTTATGTTTCCTAAAAACAAGGTCATTTAACGTCTCAACAAATCTCTGAGAAAGATCCTGCCTTAGCCCTCACATGACAGATACGGAAACAGGCTCGGAGGTGCAATCTCTGGCTGTATAGACAGAACAGGGAGTTGGAACTCGGCCTTATGCCTTTCCTTCCTCACTCTCACATACCAGCGGGCAGGGAGAGATCCGGGGAGGAGTTGCACTTGCCGCCCCCCCCCCCGGAAATCTCCAAAAATCTGCAAAAACGGATTCCCCGGTACCGCTTTCCGCTCCTGTCCCAACAGAAATTCCGAGACCGAAAGGGATGTGCGTTGCGGCCCGGGGTGAGGGTCTGGACCGCTTTCTCCTCGGTGGACAAATCGAGGAGCAGGACTCCCCCCACCCCAGCCCCAGCCCCGCCGCGTCCCCAGCTGTCACGCTGCGCGCAGCGGGCGGGGTCTGGGGTTCCTGGACAGGAGAGGGCCATGCGTGTCCTTGGGCGGAGAGGGGAGGTGACTCCGGCGGAAGAGGACGAGGCAGAATGCAGGCCCTGCGGGTGAGGCCCCCACGGGTTGGGCCGGGGCCCCCCACCCAGAAAACCCCGCCCTAATACGCGACTCTCCAAGTACCCCCGCATCTGGGGCCTTGGAACGTGAGCCCCCTTCAGGGCCTGGGACTCCCCGCTAAACAACCTGGGTCCCCTCCCCCAAAATCCACTCTTCGGAGACAACTGGGGACCCCCACTCCGGCCCAAAGCCCCGGGTTTGAACTTAACATCTCGGGAACCCTCAACACCGGAAACATCCTGGCCTCACCCAGGGCTTCTCAGGCAGCCTGGACGCTCCCGGGACCTCCATTCCGGTCCCCACGTTCCCGGGACCTGGTTTCCTCCCTTAATCCAGGAAACCCTCCCCCGACAAAAATCTCAGGACTTAGACCCCCCAGAACAAAGTCCTTCTGGGTCCTCTCCCTTCCAGGACCCTCTAGCCAGCCCGGTCACCTCCAGGTCAGACTCTAGGGCGAGTCCCCTCCCCACCCAGGCTGGCAGTTCGCGGGTAATAGAATCCAAGTTATTACCCTCCTCACCTTTGGGACGGTCGCTAGGGATGGGGCTGTCCCCACGTCCAGGCCTCAGAGAGCAGGGTCCCCCTTCAGGACACCCCTCCAGGTGCCTCCAATACCCGCCCACCTCCCACCCCGCAGGTCTCCCGGGTACTGATCCGCTCCTTCAGCTCCACCGCCCGGAACCGCTTCCGGAACCGAGTGCCTGAGAAACAGAAGCTCTTCCAGGTGGGCGGGGCGGGGCTGGGGGTAGGGGCTTCCGACGCGCGGAGCAGGGCTCAGGCGGGGCGCCCTCAAAGGAGCTGCCGGCACCCTTCTCATCAGACACCCCCACATCCAGGAGGACAATGACATCCCGTTGTACCTGAAGGGCGGCTTCGTTGACAACATCCTATACCGAGTGACAATGGCGCTGTGTCTGGGAGGTGAGCGCAGGGCACAACCTGGCCGGAGCTGCTGGGGAGGCGAGGCTGAACCCCAGGGTAGGAGGCGGCTGGTTTCTGGCCAGGACTGACCAGGATCTGGGTTGGGGGTTGGCGTTTAGGAAGGGGGTGGAGTACTGAGCTGGAGGGAGGGGAGTAATAGGGCCTGGGCTCGTGTCCCAGGATGGGGGCTGGGCTAGTAGTGGGGCTGAGGCCCAGGGAGGAGTTGGGGAGGAAGCTCCCAGCCTGATCTAGATCAACGCCAGGGGCCTTTACAATAGGAGTCCAATCTGGGAAGGGAGCTGGAGCCCAAACTAGAGCTGGGGTCCAGGCTGGGAACTCAGGAGTCTGAAGAAGGCCTTAAAAGCCCGGGATGTCCAGGGAGGGGATTAGGTCTCATTCTGTCTCCCGCGCTTCTCCTTTCTAGGCTCTGCCTACAGCGTGTACTGCCTTGGCTGGGCCTCCTTCCCCAGGAATTAAGACCAGGAAGCCTGGGGGGCCTGAGGGACTTGAACAAGTGTCAATAAACGCTGGCCTCTGTGTGTGTGTGTATGTGTGTGTCCACCCCTTCCCACCAAGCCCATACTCCCGCCAGCCAGCAATCTCTGCCTCGTGGACTGCCCACTACTCCCAGCCCTCAGTGCCTCACGCTGGACCACGGCTACTCCTAGGATGTCGCTACCTCTGGGCCCTCTGCTGAGTACCCCAAACAGCACCCATAGGCTGCCCCTCGGGACCCAGGGACATGGGGTGGTGTCCTCAAGTGGGAAGGAAGACACTGACCATGGTCCATGACACAACAGAGGCAGAGGCCAAGTGTGGATGGAGAAGCTGCAAGAGGGGCAAACATGGCCTTGGGAGACAGGGCCAGGAGTGGTATTAAGGCCTCCCTCCAGCCTGGACTCTGGAAGCAGAAGCAGAGATCACGGGGCCTTCTGGGTCCTGTCTCAGCCTCCACAGCTCAGGATGAGAAAAAAAATGCAGATGAGACAAAGACAAGGAGATCCACAGATCCAACCCTGGGGATGAATCTGCGACCTCCCCAGTTCCCCAGGACCCAGAGCCCAAGCTCCTCCCTCCTCTCTCAGATCAGATCAGGAGGCAGATCGCATAGAGATCAGCAACTGGGGTGCGTTTATTTCCTCCTGGGCCTGGCAGTCTGGGAGCAGAATATAGACAAAGGCACTAGGGCGCCTGGGTCTGGCACGGTCTAGAGCTTGGCCGCCTGGGTGACAACTATGAAGGGTGTGCCAGGGCGTGCAGGGACTGGAGTCATCCTCCCAGAACTGAGAGAGGGCCCTCTGGGCATGGAAGCATCACAAATGCTAGGCTTGGCACAGATACAGGGGAGAGGTTACGGAGCGGGTGTGTGCAGGGCCTGGTGGGAGTGGGGAGACCCTTGGACAGAGCTTGTTAGAGTGTTCTAGAGCCAAGGGAAACTCCAGGCAGGCATATTGGGCCCTGGATGTTGAGAAGCTGGGTAACAAGTGCTGGGAGAACAAAAGCTGTGGGTCAGCAGGCCCCACAAAGATGTGACTGCAGACAGGATGGGCCCTGGGAGAGAACGAGGCTCCAGGTGACTCCTATAGCGAGGCGGTGAGGGGGTGGGTCTGGGGCTCCAGTTCAGGAATACATAGTCAGCTGCAGCCACTGGGGAGAGGAGGGTGAAGAGTGAGGACAGGGAACCCCAGAGCACCAGCCCCTCTGCCCTCACCCAGGGACTGCTGGCAAAATAGGAGGGAGGGGACTGCAGCTCAGAGCTGGTATGAAGGGCCAAGGGGTAGGGTCCCCCCAGGCACCTGTACCCCAAGATGGGGGTTCTTACCTCCTGGATGTTCACCTGGATTTGTCCAGTGCCATCTTTGTCAAGAGATTTGAAGGCACCTGGAGGAGATGGGGAGGTTTAGGGGTAGGGAAGGAAGGAGACTGGTTTTTAGCATAATAACATTACACAAATATATGGGATGACAATAATAGCAGCTGGTACTTCACTGAGTATTTACTGTGTGCCCAGCTGTGGGGAAAAGGGAGATCAGCCTGTTACTGTGTGTATATAGAAAGAAGTAGACATAAGAGACTCCATTTTGTTCTGTATTTGAGATGCTGTTAATCTGTGACCCTACCCCCAACCCTGTCCTTGCAAGAGACATGTGCTGTGGTGACTCAAGGTTTAACGGATTTTGGGCTGTGCAGGGTGTGCTTTGTTAAACGAGTGCCTAAAGGCAGCTTGCTGGTTAAAAGTCATCACTATTCTCTTAATCTCAAGTACCCAGGGACACGTACACTGCGGAAGGTCGCAGGGACCTCTGCCTAGGAAAGCCAGGTATTGTCCAAGGTTTCTCCCCAAGTGATAGTCTGAAATATGGCCTTGTGGGAAGGGAAAGACCTGATCGTCCCCCAGCCGGACACCCGTGAAGGGACTGTGCTGAGGAGGACTAGTGTAAAAGGAAAGAAGGTCTCTTGGCAGTTGAGATAGAGAAAAGCATCTGTCTCCTGCCCGTCCCTGGGCAATGGAACATCTCGGTGTAAAACCCGATTGTATGTTCTATTTACTGAGAATGGAGAAAACCTCCTTAGGGCTGAAGGTGGGAAGTGCTAGCGGCAATGCTGCTCTTATGCACTAAAAAGGTTTATGGAGATGTTTGCATATGCATATCAAGGCACAGCACTTTTCCTTAAACTTACACGTCACAGAAATCTTTATTCATATGTCTCACTGCTGACCTCCCTATATGATCCTATTATCCTGCCACTTCCCCTTTTCTCAGATGGTAAAGATAATGATCAATAAATACGAGGGAACTCAGAGACGCCCCGGCGCAGGTCCTCTGGATGCTGAGCGCCAGTCCCCTGGGCCCACTTTTTCCTTCTCTATACTTTGTCTCTGTGTCTTATTTCTTTTCTCAAGTCTCTCGTTCCACCTAACGAGAAACGCCCACAGGTGTGGAGGGGCAGGCTACCCCTTCAGCCAGCTCAGTGTAAAGTGCTTTCCAGGTATTAGCTCATTTAATCCAACTCTGTGAGATAAGTGTCATTTTAAAATGAAGCACAGGCTGGGCATGGTGGTTCACACCTGTAATCCCAACACTTTGGAAGGCTGAGATGGGAGGATCACTTGAGCCCAGGAGTTCGAGACCAATCTGGGCAACAGACACCTCATCTGTTTTTTTAAAAAACTAAAAATTGGCTAGGCGCGGTGGCTCAAGCCTGTAATCCCAGCACTTTGGGAGGCCGAGATGGGCGGATCACGAGGTCAGGAGATAAGACCATCCTGGCTAACACGGTGAAACCCCGTCTCTACTAAAAAATACAAAATATTAGCCGGGCGTGGTGGCGGGCGCCTGTAGTCCCAGCTACTCGGGAGGCTGAGGGAGGAGAATGGCGTGAACCCGGGAGTCGGAGCTTGCAGTGAGCTGAGAGCTGGTCACTGCACTCCAGCCTGGGCCACAGAGCGAGACTCCGTCTCAAAAAAAAAAAAAAAAAAAAAAACAAACTAAAAATTAAGAAAAGGAAAAGAAAAAATAAATGAGGCAGAGAAGGGAGGGGCCATGCCCCAGGTCACACAGCAAGAAAGTGAAGAAATGAGGATTGGAATCCAAGCTGTTACCCTCCTCAATAATGGCCTCTGTGTACTGATATCACCTCTGCCCAGCCCCAGCCTCCTACTGACATCTATGCTCCATCCTCTCCAGTTCCAAGCCTAACAGGCTACTAGAGGGAGGCTCTGCACTCTCTACTTCCTGCCCCTAGAGTCTACAGGTAGGTCCCCACATCTGTCCTGAAACTTGACTCCATGTTCCCCACCCACAGGGAATCTAGACACAATGACTACACTATCATCGCTCAGTTACCACCACCCTCAGGTGTCCACACCCACAGCGTCCTGCACTCCCTGGCTGCCTTTTGTTGTTTTTTTTTTTGAGACAGAGTCCCACTGTGTTGCCCAGGCTGGAGTGCAGTGGCACAATCTTGGCTCACTGCAACCTCTACCTCCCAGGTTCAAGTGATTCTCCTGCCTCAGCCTCCTGAGTAGCTGGGACTACAGGCGTGCACCACCACACCCAGCTAATTTTTTTGTATTTTTAGTAGAGACGGGGTTTCACTATCTTGGCCAGGCTGGCCTCAAACTCCTGACATCAGGTGATCTGCCCGCCTTGGCCTCCCAAAGTGCTGGGATTACAGGAGTGAGCCACGATGTCCGGCCTTTTTTTTTTTTTTTGAAACAATGTCTCTGTGGCCCAGGCTGGAGTCCAGTGGCAAGATCATAGCTCACTGCAGCCTCACCCTCCCGGGCTCAGGTGATCCTCCCACCTCAGCCTCCCAAGCAACTGAGACCACAGGCATGTGCCACCACGCCCGGCTATTTTTATTTTATTTTATTTTTTTTGTAGAGATGGGGTCCTACTATGTTGCCTGGGCTGGTCTCAAACAATCCTCCCGACTATCAGCCTTCTTGCTGGTAGATCTAGTGTCTATTTTTTTTTTTTTTTTTTTTGTAGAGATGAGGTCCTACTATGTTGCCTGGGCTGGTCTCAAACGATCCTCCTGACTATCAGCCTTCTTGCTGGTAGATCCAGTGGCTATTTCCTGGCCCCTCTTATGTGACTTTTGGCCTCATCTCCCCTTTCTGTCCACTTTCTCCACCTCCCTGCTATCTCACATACCTGCTTCTTTTCCTCTGTCACTCTTCATGCATTGTCCTGGCCATGGGATCTTTTTCTTTTTTTTCTTTTTTGAGATGGAGTCTCGCTCTTGTCACCCAGGCTGGAGGCTGGAGTGCAATGGCATGATCTCTGCTCACTGCAACCTCTGCTTCCTGGGTTCCAAGCAATTCTCCCTCCCTAAGCTTCCTGAGTAGCTGGGATTACAGGCATGCCCCCACGCCCGGCTAATTTTGGTGTTCTTAGTAGATATGGGGTTTCACCATGTTGGCCAGGCTGGTCTTGAACTCCTGACCTCAGGTGATACTCCTGCCTCGGCCTCCCAAAGTGCTGGGATTATAGGCATGAGCCACTGCGCCCGGCCTGGAGGCCGAGGGATCTTTTTTTTTTTTTTTGAGACGGAGTCTCGCTCTGTCGCCCAGGCTGGAGTGCAGTGGTGCAATCTCAGCTCACTGCAAACTCCACCTCCCAAGTTCACGCCATTCTCCTGCCTCAGCCTCCCCAGTAGCTAGGACTACAGTTGCCCACCACCACACCCGGCTAATTTTTTTGTATTTTTAGTAGAGACGGGGTTTCACTGTGTTAGCCAGGATGGTCTTGAACTCCTGACCTCATGATCCGCCCACCTCGGCCTCCCAAAGTGCTGGGATTATAGGCATGAGCCACCGTGCCCGGTAAGGCCAAGGGATCTTTCTAAAGCCAAATCTGACCCTGTCCTTCCCTCTGCCTAGAACCTGCCATGGCTCCCCAATGTCCCTGGTAGAGTCCGAGCACCTCCAAATTTTGCACCCACAATCCTGCATGACCTAATCATGCCCACTGCTCCTAACTTCTCTTACTTAGCTCAGATCTCAGACAGATCCAAGTTCAAATTCCGGCTTTGCAACTTCCTAGCTGGGTGACTATGAGCAAGAAATTTTGCCTCCTTGAACCCTAAGTTCTTCCTCCGTAAAATAAGGACAGTAATTCCTACTTCTCAGCCATGTCTTCAGCATTCAGTACACTAACACTCAGAAGGCCACATGCAATGGCTCATGCCTATAATACCAAGGCTTTGGGAGGCTGAGGTGGGAGGACTGCTGGAGCTCAGGAGTTCAAGACAAGCCTGGGCAACATAGCAAGACCCTGTCTCTACAAAAAATTAGCCAGGCATGGCGGTGTGTGCCTGTACTCCCAGGTATTCGGTAAGCTGAGGCAGGAGGCCTGCTGGAGCCTAGGAGTTGAGGCTGCAGTGAGCTGTGATGGTGCCACTGCACTCCAGCCTGGGCAACAAGAGCAAGACTTTGTCAAAAAGGAAAAAAAAAAGAAAGAAGAGAGAAAGGAAAGGAAAGGAGAGGAGAGGAGAGAAAGGAAGAGAAAAGAAGAGGAAGGCAGGAAGGCAGGCAGGCAGAAAGAAAAGAAAACACAAGAGAAAAGAAAAGAGAAAAGAAAGAAAAGAAAGCAAACTAAAAGTACCAGAAGCCCCATCTTCTTTCCCCTTTTGGCCTTTGCACAGGCTGTTCCCTCCGCCTGCAACAGTATTCCCTACCTTCTTACTAATCATCCCTCAGGTCCCAATGTTCCCTCTCCAGTGAGCCCTCCCTGACCCCTTGGGCTGCATCAGGTGCCTCCTGGATTGGATTTGCCCTCTAGGCTTCCCCAAGCACAATCTGAGCACACTCTGCTCACTCTTTCCCTCACCAGAGCCCTAGACCCTCAGCCTGTGCTGCCCCCATCACAACTCATCACTCTGCCCTGAGCTTCCCCTCTCAGCCATCACCAGTCTGAACTGTCACCGTCTTGGGGACTCGTCTCTCCTCCACTAGACTGTGCGCTCCATGAGGGCAGAAACTGGGGCTGATTCAGTCACCCCTGTGCCCCTTGCATCGCCCACCTCGAAGTCAGGATTAGAGGAGACTTTGACCCATAGAGGTCATAGGAATCCCCACCCAGGAAGACAGCTGGGGCGTCACTCACGGAACATGGCGTCCAGCCTGACCAAGCAGCTGATGAAGTTGTCAAAATCCATGTTCCCACTTTCATCTGAGTAGCGTCGGATGATCATGTTATAGAGATGCTCATTCAGGTGGAACCCTGAGATGGATTTAGTCCTTCAGGTGTGGGGGCCACATGGCCCAACCCACTCCCATGCCCAGGAGTCAGGCCCAAACCAGCTGAGTAAAGGTTTTCTCACCCATCCCACTCCCAGCCCCACCATGTCCCTGCCAGCCATACCTGCCGCCTCAAAGGCCCCTGGGAGTTCGCTACTGCAAATTGTCCCTGATCGGTCAGTGTCAAACTGTTTGTATATGGCCTGTGGGGACAGAGAGATCGGGTCCAAGTGAGCATTGTGGAGCATGGTATCTCCGTGGCTTGGGGGTCTGGGTGCCAAGGATTTCAGAGATTGCTACACACCTGCCACCTTTTGATGTTGTTCCACAAGTACTTGAATTCCTCAAAGCCCAGCTTGCCTGTGGTATCGCTCTGGTGGGAGGGTGTTAAGAAGAGTGACAGCTACACCCAGATGCACGCATCACATGCACTGTGGACACGATGGTGATACAGCAAGCAGGGGAGCCAGAGCTGAAACTCCAGCTCCCGCTTGGTCCTAGTCGTATCACCTGGTGTGCAGTTTTATTTTTCATTTTATCCATACATATCGTCACTTATATTTCTAAATAAGGATTCTCTTTAAACATAACTAGGCCGGGCTCATATGTGGTGGCTCATGCCTGTAATCCCAGCACTTTGGGAAGCCAAGGTGGGTGGATCACAAGGTCAGGAGATTGAGACCATCCTGGCTAACACAGTGAAACCCCGTCTCTACTAAAAATACAAAAAATTAGCCGGGTGAGGTGGCGGGCGCCTGTAGTCCCAGCTACTCGGGAGGCTGAGGCAGGAGAATGGCATGAGCTCAGGAGGCAGAGCTTGCAGTGAGCTGAGATCACGCCACTGCACTCCAACCTGGGTGACAGAAGGAACATAACCATGAGGAATTATATTCAACTACTCTAAAGTACACATTCCTTGCCTGAAGAGTTGTTAATTGCTCATTCAGAAAATTCTTGATAGGCCAGGCGTGGTGGCTCCTGCCTGTAATCCCAGCACTTTGGGAGGCCGAAGCAGGTGGTTCACTTGAGGTCAGGAGTTCAAGACCAGCCTGGCCAACATGATGAAATCCTGTCTCTACTAAAAATACAAAAATTGGCCAGGTGTAGTGGCACACACCTGTAATCCCAGCTATTTGGGAGGCCGAGGGAGGAGAATTGCTCAAACGTAGGAGGCGGAGCTTGCAGTGAGCTGAGATGGTACCACTGCACTTCAGCCTGGGAAACAGAGCAAGACTCTGTCTCAAAAAAAAAAAAAAAGAAAGAAAAGAAAATTATGGGCCGGGCGCAGTGGCTCAAGCCTGTAATCCCAGCACTTTGGGAGGCCGAGACGGGCGGATCACGAGGTCAGGAGATCGAGACCATCCTGGCTAACACGGTGAAACCCCGTCTCTACTGAAAAAATACAAAAAACTAGCCAGGCGAGGTGGCGGGCGCCTGTAGTCCCAGCTACTCGGGAGCCTGAGGCAGGAGAATGGCGTAAACCCGGGAGGCAGAGCTTGCAGTGAGCTGAGATCCGGCCACTGCACTCCAGCCTGGGCGACAGAGCCAGACTCCGTCTCAAAAAAAAAAAAAAAAAAAAAAAATTATGGACAGTAACTCAATTTCATAAATGTTAGGACATGTGAAAAACAAGTGTGTGGCCAGGCATGGTGGCTCATGCCTATAATCCCAGCACTTTGGGAAGCCAAGGCAGGTGGATTGTTGAGCTCAGGAACATCACTTTCTCACTAAATCTTCGGGACACCAGTTCTACCAGGACTATTTCTAGAGAAAGAAACATATTCAAAGCTGAAAACTCTACCCAATATCATAGTTAAGAGCTAATGTGTACAGACCACATACTATGCGTTATGCACAATGCTAAACCTTTTGTATGTAGCTCCAATTCAGTATCACCATTATCACTCACCCATTTTACAGACAGAGAAACTGAGGCACAGAGAGGTTCAATAACCTGGTTAAGAGGTAAAGTTGGGATTGCTTCGCTCTATGCAATATGTCTGTGATTACATGACATGTATATATGTGTGTGTCTGTACTGCCCTATGTGTTAAATGTGCATAAGGGCAGGCGCAGTGTCTCAAGCCTGTAATCCCAACACTTTGGGAGGCCAAGGCGGGAGGATTGCTTGAGGTCAGGAGTTTGAGACTTGCCAGGTCAATATAGTGAAAGTTTGTCTCCTTATAAACTATTTTTTAAAACAAAAATAAATAAAAATATGCATGCATCAAAGGTCAGCTGATGGCTGGCCCATATACAGATATATGTGTGTTCCTGAGCACACTGCCTCATACACTTTCACGCATGTGGGTGTGCTCTTAGGTGTTTGTGTGTGTACATGTGCATGTGGCTGTTATAAATTTAGGTTCCCAAGCCCAAAAGACCTGAGTCCACAGACTGGAGTGATGAAACCTCTGCTCGCTGCAACCTCCACCTCCCGGGTTTAAGCTATTCTCCTGCCTCAGCCTCCCAAGTAGCTGAGACTATAGCTGCACACCACCACGCCTGGCTAATTTTTGTATTTTTTAATAGAGTTGGGGTTTCACCATGTTGGCCAGGCTGGTCTCGAACTCCTGACCTCAGGTGATCTGCCCACCTCGGCCTCCCAAAGTGTTGGGATTACAGGCATGAGCCACCACGCCTGACCTTTATCTATAACTTGAGACAAATGACTGCTTCTTTCAGGAAACTGAGCCTCAGTTTCCTCATCTGTAAAATGGAGTATAATAATTGTGCCTGTCCAACAGGGTGGTTGTGAAGGTTCGGTCACTTTATATAATTAAAGTGCCAGCTGTAACAGCTGGCATTGTTATGATTTACTACCACATGTCTGTAGGTGAGTGTGCTCTGATGAATGCATTTCCACATCTGTGGATATGAAGGCTACACACTGGCTTTCCAAACATACTCTCAAAAAACTCCCTGTGCACCCAGGGCCTCTCCCACACTGCTCCCAAGGATACATCCATCACGGCCACCATGCTGCGACACGTGTCAATGCCAAAACCATCAGTCTTCAGATCAGGGTCTGTGGGCAACAGGTTGAAAGTCAGAGGCCAGAGGTCAAAGCCACTCAGGCCCCTCTGCCTCTAAACCTACCCTATTCCTTGAGCCCGGTCACTTACGTCGTGTCACAACCTTATTGAGAATGTTCATGAGTTCTGTGGCGCTGACCTCCATGTCCTGCAGGCGGAAGTTAGGGGCAGGTCAGGCGTGACTGAAGGGTCTGAGAATGTCATGGAGAATGGGAACACTGGGATTGTCACGGTCAAGGGTGTGTGTGCAAGGGCAGCCACAAGGGAAGGGATGGAAGGGTTAGGACGGGGTCAGGGAACCCCAGGTTACTTACATCTCCAGCCAGCTGGGCAAAGAGTCTCCGGAACTGCCGGACCTCCTCACTCTCGTTGGCCTCAATGTTGGAGTAATGTGTGCGTGGGGGCTGCAGAGGTAGGAGAGCTCAGAGCAGGGGGAGGGGAACCCGGCCAGGACGGCTCCCCACACCAAGGCACCCTGGGTGGGAAAGTCAGAGTGGGCTGGGCAGCTTGATAAGAAAAAGAATGAGAGGTGGTAGTGAATGGGTGCGCGTATGTGGGGCATGGCTAAGACCCATGGCGAAGCTGCGTACATGGCACGGGAGGAACTGGCAGAGGAATTTCACAAGAAGGGGAGGAAGGTGGGACTTCTCTACAGGAACAGGAATGGGACCTCGAAAAGGCCTTGGCAGGAGAAGGGGGTCTGGTTGCAGAGTGGGCTTACCGGGGGCTCCGGGTTGTATTGCGCAGCCGCCTCGCTGCGAAGAGATAAGGGGGAGGGGTTAGTGTCGGGGGCGGAGCCTCCAACGGGCAGCACTACAGAACCATCAGCCCCAACGCTCCAGACGTCAGCCGCTATCTTCCTTACTTGGTTGCTGTGCCCTTTATCTGTTCTTGTCCTCATCTGTCCCAATCCACACGGCCCTGGTCGTGCCCCTCTTCTCCTTTCCTCAGGCCAACCCCACCCTTCAGGAAACCCAGAGATCCGTCCCCTGGGAGGCTCCCCTCCTGCCAGGCACACCTACCCAGTGGCAGATTCCAGTCATCTCGGCCACCCTCAACCTAAAAGTCCCACACAGAATCAAAAACCCCCGCCCCTTGGAGGGCTCACTTCATAGAGGCTCTGCCCCAGCTTCCCAAGGTCTTATCCTCCTTAGGTGCCATCTGCCCAAGACTCTACTCCATGGCCCCCTTCCTAAACACCTGTCTTCCCAACATCCTACCCCAGCCATTGGTCCCCGTCCCTTCAAGGGATCACTGCTCAGTGGCCATGACTAATTAGGCCAACCTGCCCTACCCCTACCAGGGCATTTTTCTCCATTAATCCAGCCAGTTCCCAGCAAGCCCAGCCCATTCTGGGCCATTTCCTCTATCCCATTAGGTCTTGCTTTCTCCTGGGCTCACCTCCTCATTAACCCACCTAAAGCCTCTGACCACACTCATAAGTCAAGCCCCGACCGTAAAATGTCACTCAGACGCATTGGCTCCGCCCCTTTAACGTTCATCTCCAGGTTAGCCAATGCAGGCCGGGCCCAGACCCATAAGCCCCACCCTCCAAAATTCCACATCGGTCTCAGGACCACATTGTCCTGGTCCCACACAATCAGACTACTCCCATATCAAGCCCCCCTCCCAAGGACTGATATCCGCCTCATTGGGGTCCACCCCCTTATAACAGGACTCTCAAACTAGGCCACCCCGGCCTAATTCAGGTACCCAGGTTAGCCTCCAGGTTAATTCTATTATTGTTAGACCACGCCCCTCCAGGACCACGCCCCCCTGAGGCACCTCCCATTCATATTTCCAGGCCCCGCCCCTCCGATAGTAGCCGCCTTACCTGATGGCGCTGATGACTCCGCCTAGGATGCGCATGGCAGTTCCACCGCCACCGCCGCCTCCGCCACCGCCTCCACCACCGCCGCCGCCGCCCCCGGCCCCGCTGATCAGTCCTCCAAGCACATTCCCCAGGCCCCCACCCAGGCCCCCGCCTCCCCCGCCGCCGCCGCCGCCGCCCTTCAAGAACGAGTTAACCAGGAACATGGCTGCGACTCACTGCTGGGGGGAAAAAAGGGGACCAGTGGGTGCTTCGCCCCTGAGCCCACACCCTCCCCTCAAACACGCATTTCCGGCAGCTGGACATGGGAGGAAGGATCTGAGGCCTCCGGATGGGGGTCTGAGTTTGCGAGGGCGGGTTGTCCTCGCAAGGTTTGCAACCTCCTCGGGTCTAAAAGGCACCCGTGGGCTTGAGGGAGCCTGGACTGGGTGCACGCGTTAACGGGAGGGTGTAGGTCTGGCGGGGGTTCTCTTGGTGGGGACCCCAAGTTGGCGTAAGGCGTGCCCGACGCGTCTGGGCGCTAGAATGTGAGATCCAGAGCCCAGACTGAATGTAAACGTCCTTGGCGGGTCATGGGCGCGGAGCAAACATCCACCGCCTAAAGGGCCCCAGGGCGGGGTTTAGGAAATCCTAAATGTGGGCTTGAGAATTCAGGTATTCCCAGCGGCAGGATTCCAGTGTCACCTCTGTCTTTGTGGGCTCGGGTCTAAGATCGTGGCTGTGAGCCCTGGGTTCCCGGATAATGGGGTCCCTCGCTGGAACTTGGGGCACAGATCTACAATCGCGGTTCAAGACACCCCAAGGAAGAATTCACAGGGTATCTCTGAAACCTATGGGCCTGTATTTTGGATCATGAGACAGAGGGTGGAGAAGTACGGGACGTCCCCGGGACGTCATGAAAGGGGGTCGAACAGGTCTGAGGGTTCATTCGACCATGGATCTGGGGGGCTCCTGAGGCCGAGACTTCACGGTTCGCCAGGTCTGGGGGCCGCCAAAGCCGGAATTGCGGGGTGCGGAGGGGGTACGGGCTGGGCGCTTACCACCTCACGCGTCCGGAGGTCTGGGAGTCCGTTCCGCTGCCGCTCCCGGGCCTCCCGCAGCGTCCGGCTCCGGCGGGCGGGGCCGGTGACTCAGGCCGCAACTCTCGGGTCTGACACTGCACCGCGGCCCGGCTGTCTCCCGCGCGGTCCTAGAGCCGAAGCGGACATTGCGCATGCGCACCCCACACCGCCCTGCTAGCGGGACCCGGATTTGGGCCCCGCCCTACACGTTTCCAGCGCCGGACGTCTTAACCCTGCCCTGACTCGGTATTCTGGGGTCTTCCCGACACCCCTCAGGTCTGGGTGCAGGCGCCGGGTGATGAGAACTCGGAGGACACCCACAACCCCCCCCAGTGTCGTAGTGTGACAGCCCCTAGGGCCTGCCAATATCCTTCCAGGGTGGCAGTTTTCAGTCCGCTCACTAAGGGACTCCGCACGGGCCCTTTCCAGGTGTTGTCGCGACAAACACCTCCTGGAGGCCTGTAGTATGCTTTGGCTCACACGCAGGAAGACAATCGCCCGTGTCTGTGGCGAGGACTGAGGCTGGAGTGCCTTTCCCAGTGCCTGCAGCAGCCCGGATGGCAGTCAAACCGCAGGCAGCGCAGGCGCCGCCTCCCAGGCGAACCTTACCACGTCCCGCCCCAGTCAGGGGCCACCCGAATCATTCCTTCCTGGACTGGCCCAAAGGGTGTCCTCAGTATGCTAGTGTCTAAAGAAGGCCCCAGACACAGGAAGATTCCTTTGGCGGGGGCTGGGTTTCTTTATTTACTTAAAAAATATTGTTGTTTTTACGTAATAGAGACGGAGGTCTAGCTATGTTGCCCAGGCTGCTCTTGAACTCCGGGCCTCAAGCCATCTCTGTCCTCAAGCCATCCTCCTGCCTCAGCTTCCCAAAGTACTGGGAGGTACTGGGAATACAGGTATGGGCTACCGGCCTTTTTTTGATTTAATTTAATTTTTAACAATACTGTTTTTACATAGCCTGGTTTCTTTCTTTCTTTCTGTCTTTTTTTTTTTTTGAGACAGCATCTTGCTCTGTTGCCCAGGCTGGAATGCAATGGCGCCATCTTGGCTCACTGCAGTCTCCGCCTCCCAGGTTCAAGCGATTCTCCTGCCTCAGCCTCCCGAGTAGCTGGGATTACAGGCGTGCACCACCACGCCCAGCTAATTTTTGTGTTTTTGGTAGAGACGGGGTTTCGCCATGTTGACCAGGCTAGTCTCAAACTCCTGATCTTAGGTGATCCACCCACCTCGGCCTGCCAAAGTGCTGGGATTACAGGCGTGAGCCACAGGTGTCCAGTACTTTTTCAGGACTCCTCAGGGGCAGCTAAATCTGGCCCCCAGGCAGTCTGGTTGGCTCTTAGTCCCTACCCTGGAGGCTGGCTAGGCTTGAGTTGAATCCTGGCTATGCCCTATAATAACTGCACAACCCCAAAACAGTGACTTGATATTCCTGAGCAGCAATTTTCTCATCTGTAAAATGGGATCATGGGTTGCTCCATACCACTAGGCCCCCTATCAAAATTAAATGATATCGGCAGAGCGCGGTGGCTCAAGCCTGTAATCCCAGCACTTTGGGAGGCCGAGACTGGTGGATCACGAGATCAGGAGATTGAGATCATCCTGGCTAACCCAGTGAAACCCCGTCTGTACTAAAAAATACAAAAAACTAGCCGGGCGAGGTGGCGGGCGCCTGTAGTCCCAGCTACTCGGGAGGCTGAGGCAGGAGAATGGCGTGAACCCGGGAGGCGGAGCTTGCAGTGAGCTGAGATCCGGGCACTGCACTCCAGCCTGGGCGACAGAGCGAGACTCCGTCTCAAAAAAAAAAAAAAAAAAAAATTAAATGATATCTGCAGGAATACTGATTATCAAAAAAAAAAAACTTAAAGCAGTGGCTGGGTGTGATAGTTCATGCCTGTATTCCCTGCACTTTGGGAGGCTGAGGCAGAAGGATCTCTTGAGCTCAGGAGTTCAACTCCAGCCTGGGCAATATAGTGAGAACTTGTCTCTACAAATAATAATAATATAGAAATTAGCTGAGTGTGGTGGCATGCGCCTAGTCCCAGCTACTCTGGAGACAGGTGGGAGGATCACCAGAGCCCAGGAGGCAAAGGTTACAGTGAGCCGAGATCATGCCACTGCACTACAATCTGGGTGACAGAGCGAGACGCTGTCTCAAATAAATAAATAGCCGGGCACAGTGGCTCACGCCTGAAATCCCAGAATTTTGGGATGCCGAGTTGGGCAGATCACCTGAGGTCAGGAGTTCAAGACCAATCTGACTAACATGGAGAAACCCTGTCTCTACTAAAAAATACAAAATTAGCCGGACATTGGTGGCACATGCCCGTAATCCCAGTTACTCAGGAGGCTGAGGCAGGAGAATTGCTTGAACCCAGTAGGCAGAGGTTTCAGTGAACAAAGATTGCACCATTGCACTCCAGTCTGGGCAACAAGAGTGAAACTCCATCTCAAATAAATAAATAAATAAATAAATAAATAGGTGATAAATGCTTTGTAAATGCCAGCTATTAGCTCTATGTCTGTGCCCATGCTGCTCCCTCAGCCTGGAGGCCACCTGTATTCCTCAGCTGGTGGACTCTTAGTCATCCTTAAATAATACAAAAACAGGCCAGGTGTGGTGGCTCACGCCTGTAATCCTAGCACTTTGGGAGGCCGAGGCGGGCAGATCACCTGAGGTCAGGAGTTTGAGATCACCCTGGCTAACATGGTGAAATCCCCTGTTTCTACTAAAAATATAAAAAAATAGCTGGGCGTGGTGGCATGTGCCTGTTATCCCAGCTACTGGGGAGGCTGAGGCAGGAGAACCGCTTGAATCCAGGAGGCAGAGGTTGTAGTGAGTCGAGATCGCGCCATTGCACTCTAGCTTGGGCAATAAGAGCAAAACTGTCTCAAAAAAATAAAAAATAAAAAAACAGATAACTGTCAAGCACTCCTCCAAGTGCTTGACCTCCATCAGCTCCCTCATTCTCCTAACAGCCCTGTGACATAGATGCTATTTATTATCCCCATTTTACAGAGAAGTAAACCCACTCTGAGGTTAAACCCAGGCAGCCATGCTCCCTAGCCTGTATCCTTAACCACTACCCTTATGCGTTAATAATATAATTAATATAATAGCTCAAATAACAAGATCACAACAGACAAAACTAGTTGCAGCTGATGTTTCCTGAGGCTTTGCTGGGGCCAGGCCAAGGTAACTGCTACACAAGCCTTGTCTGCAAGGCAGGAGAGAGAACGGAGATTCTGAAAGGCAGGGTCACGGAGGGTGGCAGAACCAGATCTGATTCCGGGCTTGGGTGATGACAAATCTTTTGGTGGTGACTAATCCAGATTCCCTTCTCACCACACCCCTCCCTGCCAGACTGCTGCAGCTCTCTGCCCTCTCCCGAGGCTCACTTGCTGCCAGCCCTCATGCCCTTGGCCAGGAAGTCTCCTGCCACCTTTTTTTTTTCTGGCCTGGTTGTGTAGCTACTCAGGCTGCAGGTGTCACCTCAGGAGTCATCTCTTCCAGAAAGCCCTCCCTGTCTCCACCCAGCCTGAGACTAGGTGGAGCTTCCAGTTATATGCTTTCAAAATGACTTGTACTTTCTCATGGCACTCACTGCCAGTCGTAACCATATTGTCATCTAGTTCTGGCCCCCAACCCCTTATTCCTGGCCAGCCCCAGGTGTTAGGTCTCCATCCTCCTCTCTGTACCACTCATGCCATGGGGTGCCTCCCCTCTATGCACAGCTTAAATCCCATCTCTAGGCTATCAACGCCCAGTTTTTTGTTTTGTTTTGTTTTGTTTTGTTTTGTTTTTGAGATGGAATCTTGCTCTGTCGCCCAGGCTGGAGTGCAATGGCGTGATCTCGGCTCACTGCAAGCTCTGCCTCCTGGGTTCACGCCATTCTCCTGCCTCAGCCTCCTGAGTAGCTGGGACTACAGGCACGCATCACCATGCTGGCTAATTTTTTGTATTTTTAGCAGAGATAGGGTTTCACTGTGTTAGCCAGGATGGTCTCAATCTCCTGACCTTGTGATCCGCCCACCTCGGCCTCCCAAAGTTCTGGGATTATAGGTGTGAGCTACCACGCCTGGCCAATGCCCAGTTTTTTGTGTTGTTCTTAGAGACAGGGGCTCTGTCACCCTGACTGGAATGCAGTGATGCGATGTAGCTCACTGCAGCCTGTAACTCCTGGCTTCAAAGAATCCTCCTCCTGCCTCAACCTCCTGAATAGCTACTGCTACAGGCACAAGCTACCATGCCCGGCAAACATCCAAATTTCCTTTATCTTTTTTCTTTTTTAATTATTTGTAGAGATGATGTCTTGCTGTGTTGCCCAGGCTGGTCTTGAACTCTGAGCTCAAGTGATCCTCCCACCTCGGCCTCCCAAAGTGCTAGGATTACAGGCTTGAGCCACTGCACCTGACCCTAATCCTAACCCCCAAATTTGTATCTCCAGCCCAGACACCTCCTGCGAACTCCAGGCTCCTACATCCTGCATCATATTCACCATCTCCACGGGAGAGGATGGAAGATCTCAGAGGCTTTTTTTTTTCTTTTTGAGACGGAGTCTTGCTCTGTCATCAGGCTGGAGTGCAGTGGTGCGATCTCGGCTCACTGCATCCTCCATCCTCCACCTCCCAGGTTCAAGCAGTTCTGCCTCAGCCTCCTGAGTAGTTGGGACTACAGGCATGCGCAACCACGCCCAGCTAATTTTTGTATTTTTTAGTAGAGACGGGATTTCACCATGTTGGCCAGGATGGTCTCAATCGCTTGACCTCGTGATCCACCCGCCTCGGCCTCCCAAAGTGCTGAGATTTCAGACATGAGTCAATGCGTCCAGCCCTTAGAGTCATTTTAAGCTTTACATATCCTAAACTGAGCTTCTGACCTTCCTCTGGAACCTACTCCCTCACCACCTTCCCCACCTAGGTCAGTGGCAGCTCTGTCCTTCCAGTGACTTGAGGCCAAACACTCCGGGGTGGTCCTTCACCTCTCTCCACACCCACTCCAGCCTGTCAGCAGATATTATTGGCTCCACCTACAGAAACTAAACTCTTCCCCTCCACGGTCCCCACCCTGGCTCAGCCTCCATCCTTTCCCACCTGGACACCTCACATCCTTCTCCCTGGTCTCCCTGCTCCCCGCTGCCTGCTCTCCACTGTCTGCTCCCCGCTGTCTGCTCCCCGCTGTCTGCTCCTCTTGTGGAGCCAGAGGAAGCCTAAGACCACTTGAGTCAGGTCAGGGCCCTGCTGCTCAGAGACCTGCCCTGGCTGCCCCCCACTCCAGGAAACAGTCAGAAGTTCTCACAACAAGGCCAGGTGCGGTGGCTCATGCCTGGAATCCCAGCACTTTGGGAGACTGAGGCAGGAGGATCGCTTGAAACCAGGAGTTTGAGACCAGCCTGGGCAACACGGAAGACCCCATCTCTACAAAAAAAATACCAAAAACTAACCAGGCGTGGTGGCATGTGCCTGTAGTCCCAGCTACTCAGGAGTCTGAGGTGGGAGGATCACTTGAGCCCAGGCCCAGGAGGTAGAGGCTGCAGTGAGCCTTGATTGTACCACTGCACGACTGCACTCCATCCAGCCTGGGCAGCAGATCGAGACTCTGTCTCAAAAAAAAAAAAAAAAGCGTTCTTATGACAGCCACCAAGTCCCTAGTGATCTTTCCCATCACCTCCCTGCCCTCATCTTCACCCCCCGGAGAAAGTGAGAAGATGCCTGCCTGGCAGGGTCACCTGCATGTTCCCAGCTGAACACAGACAAAACTCAGCATAGAGGCCCTGCAAGCACAGCAACATCCAAACATTCTATCTCAGGGCAGACATGAAGACATGAGGCCACCACTCCATTACTAAGACCTTCTCCAGCCCCAGGTCTGGGGAGCAGATCTTTCACGTCTACACATCTAGTAATCTCTGGAAGGTCCTGTCTTTTATCACCTGCTCACATACTGTGTACTTTATTTTTTATTTTATTATTATTGAGATGGAGTTTCATTTTTGTTGCCCAGGCTAGAGTGCAATGGCATGGTCTTGGCTCACTGCAACCTCCACCTCCTGGGTTCAAGCGATTCTCCTGCCTCAGCCTCCCAAGTAGCTGGGATTACAGGAGTCCGCCACCACACCTGGCTAATTTGTTTGTATTTTTAGTAGAGACAAGGTTTCACCATGTTGGCCAGGCTGGTCTCGAAGTCCTGACCTCAGGTGATCCACCCACCTCAGCCTCCCAAAATGCTTAGATTATAGGCATGAGCCACCACGCCCACCCCTGTGTACTTTACATATTTATCCAGATTTCTGTCTCCTCCACTAGAATGTGAGCTTGCCATGGACCGGGATTTCTCTCTTTTTTTTTTTTTTGGAGACGGAGTCTCACTCTGTTGCCCAGGCTGGAGTGCAGTGGCGCAATCTCGGCTTACTGCAACCTCCACCTCCTGGGTTCAAGCAATTCTCTGCCTCAGCCTCCCGAGCAGCTGGGATTACAGGCGCCTGCCACCACACCCAGTTAATTTTTGTATTTTTTTTTTTTTTTTTGAGACGGAGTCTTGCTCTGTCGCCCAGGCTGGAGTGCAGTGGCCAGATCTCGGCTCACTGCAAGCTCTGCCTCCCGGGTTCACGCCATTCTCCTGCCTCAGCCTCCCGAGTAGCTGGGACTACAGGCACCCGCCACCTCGCCCGGCTAGTTTTTTGTAATATTTAGTAGAGACGGGGTTTCACCGTGTTAGCCAGGATGGTCTCGATCTCCTGACCTCGTGATCCACCCGTCTCCGCCTCCCAAAGTGCTGGGATTACAGGCTTGAGCCACCGCGCCCGGCCAATTTTTGTATTTTTAGTAGAGATGGGGTTTCACCATCTTGGCCAGGCTTGTCTTGAACTCCTGACCTCAGGTGATCCACCCGCTTGGCCTCCCAAAGTGCTGGGATTACAGGTGTGAGCCACCGTGCCCGGCCGGGCCGGGATTTCTATATGTCTTGTTCACTGCTATGTACTCACTCATAGGTATGTATCCAGTTCCTAGAACAGTGGTTGGCACATCATAGGTGCCCAGTAAACGTTTGTCGAATGAATGAATGAACGAATGAATGAACGAACGAATGAATGAATATGTTTTGTGTGTATTTTCTCACTGGATTTTCAGCACCAGCAGTGAGACAGTAGGGCAAGCATTACTAATGCCCTCCGCCATCTCCTAGGCTCTGCTGAACTCAGGCATAAGTATGTGACTTACTTTGGCCAATAAAATGTAAGTAGAAGTGTTGGATGTAGAACACTTTAAATGCTCCTTGTAGAAGTATTTCAAAACCAGTGCAACCACTGCACCCCAGCCCAGTGGATACAGCAAGACCTTGTGTTTGTGGCCGGCGCAGGGGAAGGCAGTGCAGAATGCTCCATGCTCTGTTTTCTCCTGCCTCAGCCACACTAGGAGCTGAGCAAACCTGGAGGTGCCACATGAAGGAAGAGGGCTGAGGCCTGGCATCGAGGACTTCTGCCCTCGATAGTCACCTAGACCCACAGCTAACTTTGTATGAGCAAGAAACTTTTTTCTTGGCCTGGTGCGGTGGCTCACACCTGTAATTCCAGCACTTTGGGAGGCCAAGGCGGGCAGATCACTAGGTCAGGAAATGGAGACCAGCCTGGCCAATATGGTGAAACCCCATCTCTACTAAAATTACAAAAATGAGCTGGGTGTGGTGGTACATGCCTGTAAGCCCAGCTACTCGGGAGGCTGTGGCACGAGAATCACTTGAACCCAGGAGGCGGAGGTTGCAGTGAGCCAAGATTGCACCACTGGACTCCAGCCTGGTGACAGCAAGACTCCATGTCAAAAAAAGTGAAACAGGGTCTCACTTCATTACCCAGGCTGGAGTGCAGTGGCACAATTTTAGCTCACTGCAACCTCAAACTCCTGGGCTCGAGGGATCCTCCTGCCTCAGCCTCCAGAGTAGCTGGGATTACAGGTACACCACCACACCTGAATAATTTTTTTATTTTTTGTGAGGACCGGATCTCACTATGTTGCCCAGGCTGGTCTTGAACTCCTGGCCTCAAGTGATCCTCCCACCCCAGTGCCCCAAAAGTGCTGGGATTACAGGCATGAGTGACCACGCCCAGCCCGTGATTGCTTTATGGCCATGGCTTGCCAAGGCCTCTCACAACCCTCTGAGAAAGAAATTAACATGAGAGGAAGTGGATGTTCAGAGAGAGTCACTTGCCGGAGGCCACACCGTAGATGGCAGAGCATGGCTGATGCCAAGTTGTTATGCGATGACTAATCCGGGTACCTGTCCGACCTCTGCCTTCCCTTCAGCAGGTCAGCACCGCTCTGTTTCCTCTCCTGTCACCAGGCTTCCTTGCGGCCAGGCTCTTGTACCGGCTGTGACGCTGCAGGATCTCCTCTCCTACTGTTTTTCTTTGGAGTCAATCCCCTGATAAAAATGATTTGCTTGGGCCAGGCGCGGTGGGTGTAATCCCAGCACTTTGGGAGGCCAAGGTGGGTGGATCACTTGAGGTCAGGAGTTCGAGACCAGCCTGGCCAACATGGCAAAAACCCATCTCTACTGAAAATACAGAAATAAATAACCAGGTGTGCTGGCAGGCACCTGTAATTCCAGCTACTCTGCAGGCTGAGGGAAGAGAATCGCTTGAACCCAGGAGGTGGAGGTTGCAGTGAGCCGAAAAAAAACAAACAGAAAAAAACAAAACAAAAAAATTATTTGCATGGCCAAACTAGTCAAGCCTCTGAATCTCCTGCTAGGCTCATCTGTGTACTTCCTTGTCAAATCCAGTTTTAGCAAAGAACCCTGCTAAGTCAGTTTAGCAAGAACCCTCTCCCATCTTTGACATCTGATCAGGTTCCTCATCCTCCACCAGCCCCCAAGTGATGTCTGATAACCTGGGCGTGTCTTCAGCAAGAATCCTGTTAGGTTGGTTGAGCCAGAATCCCCCCTTACCCCTGACGTTTCATCTTAGTAACTTTCCATCCACTGCACCCCACCCTGATCCTGGGCTGTGAATTCCCACTTCCCCATGCAGTATTTGGAGTTGAGTCCAACCTGTCTTCCTCACTGCAAGCCCCTGCCACTGTGGCTCCTCTCTCTATCGTAATGGCTCTGAATAAAGCCTTCCCTTCCTGTGCCTTATTTTATTTATTTGATTTGATTTAATTTAAATTTTTGAGACGGAGTCTCGTTCTGTTGCCTAGGCTAGAGTGCAGTGGCATGATCTCGGCTCACTGCAAACTCTGCCTCTCGGGTTCAAAAGATTCTCATGCCTCAGCCTCCCCAGTGGCTAGGATTACAGGCGTGGGCTACCACGCCCAGCTAATTTTTGTGTTTTTAGTAGAGATGGGGTTTCACTGTTTTGGCCAGGCTGGACTCAAACTCCTGACCTCAAGTGATCTGCCTGCCTCAACCACCCAAAGTGCTGGGATTACAGGTGGGAGCCACCGTGCCCAGCTCTTCCTGTGCTTTAACAACTGTTGTTGAATAATTTTTTTTCCCTTTTTTTTTTTTTGAGACAGGGTCATGCTCTGTCACCCAGCCAGACTGGATTGCAGTGGCACAATCTCGGTTCACTGCAACCTAAGCCTCCTGGGTTCAAGTGATTCTCCTGCCTCAGCCTCCCGAGTAGCTGGGATTACAGGTGCCTGCCACCACGCCTGGCTAATTTTTGTATTTTTAGTAGAGATGGGGTTTCGCTGTGTTGGCCAGGCTGGTCTGGAACTCCTGACCTTGTGATCTGCCTGCCTCAGCCACCGGGGTTCACGCCATTCTTCTGCCTCAGCCTCCCAAGTAGCTGGGACTACAGGTGCCCACCACCATGCCTGGCTAATTTTTTTGTGTTTTTAGTAGAGACGGGGTTTCACCATGTTAGCCCGACTGGTCTTGATCTCCTGACCTTGTGATCCACCCACCTTGGTCTCCCAAAGTGCTGGAATTACAGGCGTGAGCCACCGCTCCTGGCCTAGGAATTTTCATTAATATGCTAGTCCATGATAACCTGTATAAAAGGAACCTCTTGGGCACTACCTTCTGGGTTTTTGGTTGGTTTGTTTTCAGAAATCTGGGTTTTTGGTTTGTTTTCAGAAACAGGGTCTTGCTCTGTCATCCAGGCTGGAGTGTCGGGGTGTGATCATATATCATGTCTCACCGCAGCCTCGAATTTCTGGGCTCAAGCTATTATCTTCCAGCCTCAACCTCCTGAGTAGCTAGGACTGCAGGTGTGTGCCACCATGCCCAGCTAATTAAAAAACTTTTTTTTGTACAGATAAGGTCTCATTATGTTACCTAGACTGGTCTCCTATTTCTGGGCTCAAGAAATCCTCCCCTCTTAGCCTCCCAAAGCAGTGAGATAACATGTGTACCACTGTGCTTGGCCTGAATTTTTAATTTTAAAATATATTTTGTGAGCTGTGCTTAGTAATGCACACCTGTAGTCCTAGCTGCTTAAGAGGCTGAGGCAGGAGGATCACTTGAACCTAGGAGTTTGAGACCAGCCTGGGCAACACAGAAAAACTCCATCTTTACACATAATCAAAAAGTTAGCCAGTACTCAGGAGGCTGAGGCATGAGAATCACTTGAGCCTGAGAAGTTGAGTCTGCAGTGAGCTGTGATTGCGCCACTGCACTCCAGTCTGGCTGGGTGACACAGCATGACCCTGTCTTTTTTTTTTTTTTTTTTTGAAACGGAGTCTTGCTCTGTAGCCCGGGCTGGAGTGCAGTGGCTGGATCTCAGCTCACTGCAAGCTCCGCCTCCCGGGTTCACGCCATTCTCCTGTCTCAGCCTCCGGAGTAGCTGGGACTACAGGCGCCCGCCGCCCGCCACCGCGCCCGGCTAGTTTTTTTTTGTATTTTTAGTAGAGACGGGGTTTCACCGTGTTAGCCAGGATGGTCTCAATCTCCTGACCTCGTGATCCGCCCGTCTCGGCCTCCCTAAGTGCTGGGATTACAGGCTTGAGCCACCGCGCCCGGCCGACCCTGTCTTAAAAAAAAAAAAAAAAAAAAGGGAAAAAAATTATTCAACAAGAGTTGAATAATTTTTGTCAATTGCTGTCACCTGCAGCCCAGGTGACAGTGCGAGACTCCATATCAAAAAAAAAAAAAAAAAAGAAAAAGAAAGAAAGGCTGGGTGCAGTGGCTCACACCTGTAATTCCAGCACTTTGGGAGGCCGAGGCGGGTGGATCACGAGGTCAGGAGATCGAGATCATTCTGGCTAACATAGTGAAACCCCGTCTCTACTAAAAATACAAAAAAATTAGCCGGGTGTGGCGGCGGGTGCATGTAGTCCCAGCTATTTGGGAGGATGAGGCAGAAGAATCACGTGAACCCAGGAGGCAGAGCTTGCAGTGAGCTGAGATTGCGCCACTGCACTCCAGACTGGGTGACAAAGCGAGACTCCATCTCCAAAAGATAATAAAAAATAAATAAATAAATAAATAAATAAAGATGCTGAGGTTTATTTTTATTTTTATTTATTTATTTATTTATTTTTTGAGACAGAGTCTTGCTCTGTCACCCAGGCTGGAATGCAATGGCGTGATCTCGGCTCACTGCAACCTCTGCCTCTCTGGTACAAGCGATTCTCCTGCCTTAGCCTCCTGAGGATTTAGATAATACTTAATGCAGCAGTAGGTAATTGGAATACAGGTGCATTAGGTGTCTATTACTGCTAGTACATTAACACCAAAATTTAACAGTTTAGGCCAGGTGCAGTGGCTCACACCTGTAATCCCAGCATGTTGGGAAGCTGAGGTGGGAAGATTGCTTAAGGCTGCTCTGACGGCACCTGTGAATGATCACTGCACTACAGGCTGGGCAACAGAACAGACCATTTCTAAAACAAAAAAATCCCCAAACAAGGAGAGACACAGAAACCAATTAGAAAGGGTCCAGTCAACCTAAGCAGGCATGATAGGGATGTCTTTTCTGCTTGAACAAGGAAAGTAATCTGATATGAACCAATCTGCTTTTTTTATTTTTCTGTTTCCTTGTTCCTGACGAAGCTACTTTACAAAAACCAACCATTCTGCCATGCCCAGTGCAGCTAGGTGGCATGATGCCCAGTTCATGTATCAATAATAAATGCCAATCATATCTCTAAACTAAATTTGTTGAAAAAAAATTTTTTTTGGAGACAGAGTCTCACTCTGTCACCCAGGCTGGAGTGCAATGGCAGGATCTGGGCTTACTGCAAACTCTGCCTCCCAGGTTCAAGCAATTCTCCTGCCTCAGCCTCCCAAGTAGCTGGGATTACAGGCGCGCACCACCACACTCACGTTATTTTTGTATTTTTAGTAGAGACGGGGTTTCGCCATGTTAGCCAGCTGGTCTCCAACTCCTGACCTCAGGTAATCTGCCTGCCTTGGCCTCCCAAAGCGCTGGCTGAAAAAAAAATTTTAATACATGCAATGTTTTTTTAAAATGAATAAACATTTAAAATCCAAAATTTCTTTTTTTTTTCTTCGACATGGAATCTCCCTGTCACCCAGGCTGGAGTGCAGTGACACTACCTCAGCTTACTGCAACCTCCACCTCCAAGGTTCAAGTGATTCTTCTGCCTCAGCCTCCTGAGTAGCTGGGACTACAGGCATGCGCCACTATGCCGGGCTAATTTTTGTATTTTTAGTAGAGACGGGGTTTCACTATGTTGGCCAGGCTGGTCTTGAACTCCTGACCCCATGATCTGCCCGCCTCGACCTCCCGAAGTGCTGGGATTACAGGCGTGAGCCATGGCACCCAGCCTAAAATTCTAAATTTCTAATATGGCTAATTTCTACAGATATAACACTCATGAACAAAAGCTCTTTGAGGTCCTCAATAACTTTCAAGAGTGTAAAGAGGTCCTGAGACACAAAAGTTTAAGAGCTGCTTGTCCAGGCTGGGTGTGGTGGCTCACACCTGTAATCCCAGCACTTTGGGAGGCTGAGGCAGGAGGATCATTTGAGGTCAGGAGTTTGAGACCATCCTGACCAACATGGTGACACTCTGTCTGTACTAAAAATACAACTTAACTAGGTGTGGTGGCAAACACCTGTAATCTCAGCTATTTGACAGGCTGAAGCAGGAGAATCACTTGAATCAGAGGTTACAGTGTGAATCAGAGGTTACAGTGGGCCAAGATGACGCCACTGCACTCCAGCCTGGGCAACAGATAGAGGCTGTCTCAAAAAAAAAAACAAAAAAAAAAAAAACCAGAACTGCTCGTCTAAACATCAGCTGTTACTGCAGGACCAGAACACTGAGGTGGAGAATTGCCTTTTGAGTTTAGTAACGAGGAAGGGCTTTTGCAATTATGAAAAAAAAAAAAAAAAAAAAAGTTGTTTTTGTGGAGCAGAGAGAGGGAGAAGGAGGAAGTAACATATAACACCAGACCTCTTTTCTGAAGTTTGACTATGGTTTTATAATAGATGCATCAGGCTGACAATGCAATTGACAAAAATTCTCTGCTTTGCTAAACTTTAGTAATGCTTCCAAACCTTCTCCTGGGCCCATGTATTTACTTCCTTGTTTATTTATTTGAGACAGAGTTTCCCTCTTGTTGCCCAGGCTGGATGGAGTGCAGTGGCACGATCTCAATCTCGGCTTACTGCAACTTCTCCCTCCTGGGTTCACGCAATTCTCATGCCTCAGCCTCCTAAATAGCTGGGACAACGCGCCACCACGCCCGGCTAATTTTTGTATTTCTAGTAGGGATGGTGTTTCACTATGTTGGCTAGGCTGGTCTCAGACTCCTGACCTCAGGTGATCCACCTGCCTCGGCCTCCCAAAGTGCTGGGATTAGAGGCGTGAGCCACCCTGCCTGGCCTGCAGTATTATTTCTTTCCTTTTTTAAAAAAATTTTTTGAGACTGAGTCTTGCTCTGTCACCCAAGCTGGAATGCAGTGTCATGATGTCAGCTCCCTGCAACCTCCTCCTCCAGGGTTCAAGCAATTCTCCTGCCTCAGCCTCCCAAGCAGCTGGGACTACAGGCACATGCTGCCATGCCCAGGTAATTTTTTGTATTTTCGTAGAGATGTGGTTTCACCGGATTACTCAGGCTGGTCTCCAACTCCTGAGCTCAGGCAATCGGCCCGCCTCAGCCTCCCAAAGTGCTGGGATTACAGGCGTGAGCCACTGTGCCCTGCAGCATTCTTTCTAATAAAACTTTTCTTTTTCAAGCCTATGCTGTCCTCAGTAAATTCTTCTTACTGTTAGAAATAAGTTCTCGGTGCCACAGAGAGAGACCAGCACTCAGGAAAAAAGTTTCTCAGCAAGGCAAAGTTTACTTCTGCAGAAGGGTGCTGCCCGGACCTGTACCAAAAGCACACCTAACAAAGGAGAGCAGGGGTTTTTAACCCCATTGGCTAGGCTTGGACCTCACAATCTAAGCTGATTCCCATTGGCTATTTCAAATAGAGGCGGGTATGGGTTGCCGCTGCGAGGAGGGGCAGTTTCCCCGGGAAGGGTAGTTTCCGCAGGAAGGGCAGTTCACAGAACAAAGGACAAGGAAGTTAGATATTTGAAGAGGAACTCATTCTGTCTAACATTACCAACACTTTCGCTCCCGGGGCTCTGATATCTCGCCCAGCGAAAGAGATTTCTTTTTTTAGATGGAAACGCCTTGTGCTTGAACAGGCTTGGGAGCGGACCAGGAGCCCGAGAAAGGGACCAGTAGAGATGCAGGAGGACAGGAAGGAGGCCCAGTCGGCTCCAGCCACTAAGGGAGCTCGATCGCTTCACTTCCACTGTGGCCAGAAAGTTAGTTTCGGCGACTCCCCCGGGACGCTGGTTCCCCGCCTCGGATTAAGCTCGGTTGTCTATACCAGATGCCTGGCGCCTGCGCTGCACGGCCCTTAGCGGAGGGCGGAGCCAAATGCCTACATCCCACAATCCCCCGTAACGCCGGGAAGAGCGAGACCTCAGCTTCCAGCTTTGGGCAAGACCAGGCTGTTTTCTGGGAAATGCCGTTTGCGTTTCAGGCTGCTTCTGCTGTCTTTGAGACTACGCGTCCCATAATGCACCAGGCGCGCAACGTCTGAACGGTGCGCTGCTGCCCCCTTATGGCAGCTGGGCGGTCATTGCCGAGGCTTGGCACGCTAAGGTTGCGGGATCTGGGAGCCTGGCCCAAGTCCTGGGAACTCCTGGGAATTCCCTCCCGACCCCAGACTTTGGGCAGGAAAGGTGGGGTGTTGACGGGAAACGGTGAAGGACTTGCAGACAGGGCCCCTGTGAGGATTAAAGGAAACCAGCCCAGTAACTGCTGGCTGTATATAATCCTTAAAAATGTGACACGCCATGCGCTGGTGTCGTGGTGTCGGCCCCCTTTTTTTTTTTTGAGATGGAATCTCGCTCTGGCACCCAGGCTGGAGTCCAGTGGTGTGAACACAGCTCACTGCAGCTTCTGCCTCCCCAGGCTCAGGTGATCCTACCACCTCGCCTTCCAAGTAGCTGGGACTACAGGTGTGTGCCACCACACCCAGCTAATTTTGTTGTTGTATTTTTTGTAGAGACAGGGTTTCTTGCCATGTTGTCCAGGCTGGTCTTAAACTCCTGAACTCAAGTGGTCTGCCCTCCTCGGCCTCCCAAAGTGCTGGGATTATGGGCAGAGCCAACATGCCTGGCTTTTTTTTTTTTTTCTTTTCTTTTTGAGATGGAGTCTCACTGTCGCCAGGCTGGAGTGCAGTGGTGTGATCTCAGCTCACTGCAATCTCCACCTCCCGGGTTCAAGCCATTCTCCTGCTTCAGCCTCCTGAGTAGCTGGGATTACAGGCACATGCCACCACACCCAGCTAACTTTTGTATTTTTAGTAGAGACAGGGTTTCCCCATGTTGGCCAGGATGATCTCGATCTCCTGCC
This sequence comes from Chlorocebus sabaeus, assembly GCF_047675955.1. Classification (NCBI taxonomy): domain Eukaryota; kingdom Metazoa; phylum Chordata; class Mammalia; order Primates; family Cercopithecidae; genus Chlorocebus; species Chlorocebus sabaeus. The sequence continues at coordinate 22,764,831 of NC_132909.1, forward strand.
TTGGCTTCCCAAAATGGTGGGATTACAGGCGTGAGCCACTGTGCTCGGCCTCTTTTCTTTTTTTTTGGTTTTGAGACAGGGTCTTGCTCTGTCATCCAGGCTGGAATGCAGTGGTGCCATAACTCACTGTAGCCTCGACCTTCTGGGCTCAGGTCATTCTCCCACCTCAGCCTCCCAAGTAGCTGGGACTACAGGCATGCGCCACCATACCTGACTCATTTTTTGTATTTTTGGTAGAGATGAAGTTTTGCCATGTTGCCCAGGCTGGTCTCAAACTCCTGGGCTTAAGCGACCTGCTAGCTCGGTCTCCCAAAGTGCTGGGATTACAGGTAAGAACCACTGTGCCTGGCTGAGTTATACATCTTTTTTTTTTTTTTTTTTTTTTAGACGGAGTCTCACTGTGTCGCCCAGGCTGGAGTGCAGTGGCGCGATCTCGGCTCACTGCAAGCTCCGCCTCCCGGGTTCACGCCATTCTCCTGCCTCAGCCTCCGAGTAGCTGGGACTACAGGCGCCTGCCACCACGCCCGGCTAGTTTTTTGTATTTTTAGTAGAGACGGGGTTTCACCATGTTAGCCAGGATGGTCTCGATCTCCTGACCTCGTGATCCACCCGCCTCGGCCTCCCAAAGTGCTGGGATTACAGGCTTGAGCCACCGCGCCCGGCCTATACATCATTTTTAAAGGCAAAGAATATCCCCTCCTTTCCCTTCCCCTTCTTCCTGGTAGCTACAGCAGATGAGGTGGGAATGAGAAGATGGGGGAGCAGCAAGATATAAGGACATGGAGGCTGGCCCCTGATACAGAAGGGTCACTATTTACCCAGTGGGTCCCCAAATCATCAAGTCCTCCAAATCCTTTCTGGGTTTCTAGTGAATTTAATGCACGAGTGTCAAAAGTCAATGGCAGAGGAAAAAATGAATAAAATTAAAATGGGGTCAGGAGAAAAGGGCCATGGGCACACACAGGAGGGGCAGTCAGTGGCCGAGTTAGGAGCTGCAGCAGTGGAATTCCTTGGGTGTCATATCTCGTCCAACCCGTAGTCCTCCTCTGGGAAGTCCCCCACCGTCACGACTGCTGGCTTGACAAAGGCGCCATACTTGGCCTGGCATTCGAAGTAGCGTTTCCCATTCACACTGCAGGACAGGATGGGGGTGGGTGTAGTCAGAGGATCCTCACATGGCTCCACTCCAGGTGCTGGCATGGGCAGCTCAGCCAGCAGCATGCATGGACTTACACACAAACGCACGTACAGACACCTGAGTGGGAATTCTTGTTACCTGCCATCATTTTTCCCCAGTGGCTCATCATAGCGGACACCAATCCAGTAGCCAGGCTTGAAATCTGTGAGACCTGCCCACAGAAGAGAAATCCCCATTAAACTTCTGGACATAGAAGAAATCCCATGAAACTTCAGGATCACCCTGGATCCGTGTCGGCCCATGTCTTGGTGAAAACCAATTCTTGCTACCTCCACTGCTACCACTAGGACCATCTCCATCTCCTGTCCAGACTAATATGGTAGCCACTTCGCTGGTGTCCCTGCTCCCACCCCTGTCCCCCATTCACTGGGTGAAGACACCAGCCAGTGAGGGCTTCATAAAAACCTAAAGTGGATGGCACTGCTGCCTTGCCAGAGGGAGAGGCTTCAGAATAAATCCAACCTGCTGACAGCTTGATCTTGAACTTCTACCCTCCATTACTGTGAGAAATAACTCTTTTAAGTCACCTAGTGAGTGGTACTTTGTTAGCAAACTAATACACAATACTCAGCGACAAAAGACAGCATCCCAATGAAAAAGCAAGCAGAGGAATATACAAGGAACTCAAAGAACTCAACACCCATCCCGCAAAAAAATAAAATCCCATTAAAAAGTGGGCAACACGAAGCTGAGGCAGCACTGAGCCATGATCATGGCCAAAGGATATGAACACACATTCCTCAAAAGATGACACACTGGCCAGGCACGGTGGCTCACGCCTGTAATCCCAGCACTTTAGGAGGCCAAGGAGGGTGGATCACGAGGTCAGGAGATCGAGACCATCCTGGCTAACACGGTGAAACCCCATCTCTACTAAAAATACAAAAAATTAGCCGGGTGTGGTGGCAGGCGCCTGTAGTCCCAGCTACTCGGGAGGCTGACGCAGGAAAACCATTTGAATCCGGGAGGCGGAGGTTGCAACGAGCTGAGATTGCACCACTGTACTCCAGCCTGGGCACAAAAGAAAAGAAAAAAAAAGAAAAAAAAGAAAAGAAAAAAAAAAAAGAAAAGAAAAAAGTCTCAAAAGAAAAGAAAAAAAAAAAAAAAAACCCCGACATACTGCTGGGCGCGGTGGCTCATGTTTGTAATCCTAGCCCTTTAGGAGATCCACGAGCCTCAGGTGGATCACTTGAGTCCAGGAGTTTGAGACCAGTCTGGCCAACATGGCAAAACCCTGTCTCTACTAAAAATACAGAAATTAGCCAGGTGTGGTGGCGCTCGCCTGTAATCCCAGCTACTCGGGAGGCTGAGGCATGAAAATTGCTTGAACCCAGGAGGCAGAGGTTGCAGTGAGCTGAGAGCACCACTGAACTCCAGCCTGGGTGACGGAGTGGGACTCTGTGTCAAAAAACAAGAAACAAAAGGCAAAGGATCTGAATAGACATTTCTCCAAAGAAGATACACAAATGGCCATGAAAAGATGCTCAACATCATTAGCCCCCAAAAAAGTGCAAATCAAAACCATAATGATGTTCCCCTTCACACCCAGTGGATGACTATAAGCAAAAGACAGACTAAAGTGCTGGTGAGGATGAGGCCAAGATGGGACTCTTGTGCGCTGCTGGCGGGAATGAAAAATGCTGCAGTGGCTGTGGAAAGCAGTGTGGCAGGTCCTCAAAAAGTCAAGCACAGAGTTACCATGTGGCCCAGGGATTCCATTCCTAGTCACAGATAAATTAAAACAAATGTCCACACAAAAATTTATTTACTTTTTTTGAGATGGAGTCTTGCATAGTCACCCAGGCTGGAGTGGAGTGGCGTGCTCTTGGCTCACTGCAACTTCCACCTCCCAGGCTCAAGCGATTCTCCTGCCTCAGCCTTCCGAGTAGCTGGGATCACAGGCACGTGCCACCATGCCCAGTTAATTTTTGTATTTTTAATAGAGATGGGGTTTCACCATGTTGGCCAGGCTAGTCTCAAACTCCTGACCTCAGGTGATCTGCCAACCTTGACCTCCCAAAGTGCTAGGATTACAGGCATGAGCCACCGCGTCCAGCCAGAAATTTATACAAGAATGTTCAGGCCGAGCATGGTGGCTCACGCCTGTAATCCTAGCACTTTGGGAGGCTGAGGCAGGATGATCACTTGAGCAGGAGGAGTTTGGAGACTAGCCTGGGCCACATAGCGAAACTCCATCTCTACAAAAAAACTGCAAACCTTTAGCCGGGGGTGGTGATGAGTGCCTGTAGTCCCAGCTACTCAGGAGGCCGAGGTGGGAGGACAGCTTGAGCCCAAGAGGTTAAGGCTGAAGTGGCTGAGATTGCGCCACCGCATTCCAGCCTGGGCAACAGCCACATCCTGTCTCCAATTAGAAAAAAAAAAAAAAAAAGAAGAAGAAGGTTCATAGCAGCATTATTCATAATAGCCAAAAAGTGGAAATGACCCTAATGTCCACTAACTGGTGACTGGATAAAATGTGGTCTATGCGTTCAATGCAGGACTACTTGGTAACAGTGTGGCAGTGACACAGACATGCCATGGATGCAACCTGAAAGCATTCTGCTCAGTGGAAGCAGTCAGTCACAGATTGCACGATCCTATTCCTATGAAACATCCGGAATCGGCAAATTAGAGACAGAACGTAAATTAGTGGCTGCAGATGACTGGGGGATGGGTACACACAGACATAAAGACGGAAATAACAGATAGTGGGGATGCCAGAAGCGGGAGGGTGGTGAGGGTTGAAAAATTACCTATTGGGTACGATGTTCACAATTTGGGTCATGGGTACACTAGAAGCCCAGTCCCCACCCACTAGCAGGCAACACACCCATGTAACACCACATGTACCCCCTGAATCTTTTTTTTTGAGACAGGGTCTCGCTTTGTCACCCAGGCGGCAGTGCAGTGGTGCGATCACTGCTCACTGCAGCCTCACCTCCTCCCACCTCAGCCTCCCAAGTAGCTGGGGTACCTATAGGTGCTCATCACCACACCTGACTAAAGTCTTGTGGGATTTATTTACTTATTTTTTTGTAGAGACAGAGTCTCATTATGTTGCCTAGGCTGGTCTTAAATTCTTGGGTTCAAGTGATCCTCCTGTCTCAGCCTCCCGAAGTGCTGGAATTACAGGTGTGAGCCACTGCACCCAGCCTTTGTTTTGAGACTGGGTCTTTCTCTGCTGCCCAGGCTGGGGTGCAATGACACAATCATAGCTCACTGTAACCTCCAACTCCCGGGCTCAAGCAAGCCTCCCAACTTGTTCTCCCAAAGTGCTGAGATTACAGGCGTGAGCCATCATGGCTGGCCTGTTCTTTTTTAAAAAATCCACATTGCTCTCCACTGTGACACCATCCTGCCCATGCCCCTGACTTCACTTCTCCCCTCTCCTCCCGCTCCCCTTCCCTGGGTGAACCTCCTGCGCTCTGCTCACCTGCACCGGCTACTCCTTCTGGTAGGAACTCTTCCTTCCTTTTCACCTGGCTGCTGCCCCCTTTCCTTCAGATGCTCCCAGGTGCTTCCTCTGGGCTCACACAGCCCCCTGTGTTAGTTCCCCTCACTCCTGCCCTGGTCACGCCGCCCGTTTCCCCACTGCGACTGGCACTGTGCTCCACGCTTCCAAGCGCACAGTCTGCGTGGCTCTGGCCTCTGCTGCCTCCCTCGCTGGACAGATCACTCCACCTGTGCCTCCCACTTCCCTCCACAAACACTGGGCGGTCAGTGTCGGCCGATGGTTCCACCACCTCCAGGGACTGAGATCGTTTCGAACCCCCACCACCCCGCACCCCAAGGCAGAGTGTGAGGTCTCCGAAGCTCCACTGTGTGCACAACGTCTCCTCCCGGCCTTGCAGCCCGGGACCCCGGGGCCCGCGGACCACGCACCTACATACATGACGGTGCCCCGGCGGGGGGAGTGCCCCGCCGCCCGCACCTCACAGCGGCTGCCCACGGGGATGGAGCTGGCCTGGGCCTTCTCCTCGGCGAGGCGCTGGGCGGCCTCGGCCTCCTGCTGAGCCCGCTCCTCCTCGTTGTAGCGGCCGAGCTTGCTGCGCTTCAGGAAGGAGCGGACCGTGTCTGCGGGCGGAGGGGGCTGGAGTCAGTTAAGGTATCGGCTGGGCCTAACATGATGGCGCTCCACCCACGAAGGGCCCATGTTCATGGAGGAACTCTCTCTTCCAGGTGACAAAGGGCTGTCACCCAAGTCCCAGGTCTCCCACCACAGCCTTAGCCTCTCCCAGGACTCCTAGGGCCTCGCCATAATCAGAAACGGCAGGGGTGCCGCGTGCACCCCTCACCACAGGACCCATGGTCTCTCACCCCTTCAGCACACATCTGCCTTCATCATCCGCCTTCCTTCGGCTCTGAGGCCCCGTCTCCCCCACACTCTGATCCGTCCCAGGTGCCCTCACTGACCGCCACCCTGGCCACTCACATTCCACCTGTGCTGCCCTTCACACCCCATCCGACCTCTCCATGTCCCCTTCTGACCCTGACTGCTGCCCCCAACACCCCGCCCCCACACTTACCCCTCAACTCCCTCCACTTTCCCAGCCCTCCCCCCACCACGTCTGACTGCCCACAGCCCCCGACACCTCCCGGCCCCCATTCCCACCCCAGACCCCCGCCTGTCCCCACTCCCAGCCTCACCCCTATATCCTCCCAAGCTCTCGGTCCCCACTGCCCACACCACTGGCTTCCCTGCAGTGGCCCTGTCTACCCTGCCCGCCCCCACGCCTGCACAGACTCCCTCTGGCCCCCACGCACCTCTCGGCGCCCACCTGCCCGTACCTTGCCTCTGGTCGTAGGCTTCTTGTGAGATCGTGTACTTCTCCACCCGGGACACGTCCTCATACTCACCAAGGCGGGCGCCGCTGTGGTCAATGACCTGTGTGAGAGGAGGGGCTCCGTGGGGATCAGGGTCTGGCCAGGGAAGCCTGGGTGCTGGGTGCAGGGACTTCAGTGTCTCCCATCTGGGAAAAACGCATCTCCCTTCCTCGCCTGTATGGCAGCCTTCTCTCCTCTCCTGAGCCCCGCGGAAGGGAGAAGTAGCTACCTACACTGGCCGCCTCCCCTTCCTCACCCCCATCCAAGCTCCCGGAGACTGCCTCTGTACCCAGAAGTCCCCCACTTGCTGGCATCAACATCACCAAGGGCCCCAAATTCACGGAGTCCAATCAGCAGAGCTCAGGCCCTGCCCACAGCCCTGTGCATGGCGCATCTCCTGCTGGGCCTCTGGGACTCTCCTATGCTGGCCCCAATCACAGGCCCCAGAGCATCTCTTCCTGTTCTGCCCCTGGTATTCATTCACTCATTGGGTTCTGAGCTCCCAGGGGCCCAGCTGGGCCTCATGCTGGGGACTCAGTGCAAACACAGACACACTCTGCCCTCAGGCTGTGCTCATTGTGCAGCCAGAAGGCCAACCACAAAGGAACAGGTACCTATGAAACACCAGAGGATGGCTATGGAGAAAAATACAACAGAGAAGAGGCTTAAGGAGCATGGGAGAGCAGGCTTCCCAAAAGAGGGGATGTTTGAGCCAAGGCCAGAAGGATGAGCAAGAATGGCAGGTGCCATTCTTGAGCCAAGGCCACAGGTAGAAATGTCCTTCACGCTCTGGAGTGGGGGGCGTGGGTGGGGTGGAGGAAACCAGAGCGAGAGTGGAAGACACAAGCGGCTGCTGTAGACTTTGGGTTTTGTTTTTTTGATGGAGTCTCGCTCTGTCGCCCAGGCTGGAGTGTGGTGGTGCGTTCTCAGCTCACTGCAACCTCTGCCTCCCCCTAAGTTCAAGTGATTCTCCTGCCTCAGCTTCCTGGGCAGCTGGGACTACAGGCATGCACCACCACGCCTGGCTAATTTTTGTATTTTTAAGTAGAGACAAAGTTTTGCCATGTTGGCCAGGCTGGTCTTAAACTCCTGACCTCAAGTAATCTTCCTGCCTCTGCTTCCCAATGTGCTGGGGGGGATTACAGGCATGAGTCACCGACCTGGCCTAGACTTTGGTTTTTATCTGGAGCAAGCTGCCGCCAGGGCACGGCTCTGAGCTAAGAGGGCCCTGGCCTGACTCAGGTGGTCCCAGGCTCCCTCTGGCTGAGATGGGGAGCGGGGAGGCCAGGGAAGAAGTTGCCAGGATGGCGAGGTTGGGGGAAGGATGGAGGCTGGACCAAGGTCAGGGAAGTTTTTGTAGATGGAGCCGACAGGATTTGATGAGAATGGATGTGGGGGTGAGGGAGAGAGCGGGCCCAAGGAACACCCTGAGGCATGTGGCCTAAGACACTGGGCTAACATGGCAAAATAGGAACGGGCTTTATTTCCAGATCAAACATCACTGAGAATTTCTGCTATGTTGAGAATTTTCACAAATTTGAAGTTCTGTTATTTTTAAACAATGAATATGGGTGATATTTATAAAGAGAAAAAGAATTTTAGAAAACGTGGCCGGGTGCGGTGGCTCAAGCCTGTAATCCCAGCACTCTGGGAGGCCGAGACGAGCGGATCACAAGGTCAGGAGATCAAGACCATCCTGGCTAATACGGTGAAAACCCCGTCTCTACTAAAAATACAAAAATCTAGCTGGGCAAGGTGGCGGGCGCCTGTAGTCCCAGCTACTCGGGAGGCTGAGGCAGGAGAAAGGCCTTGCAGTGAGCTGAGATCCGGCCACTGCACTCCAGCCCAGACTGGCCAACAGAGCGAGACTCTGTCTCAAAAAAAAAAAAAAAAAAAAGAGAACGTAAAAATTCCCCGGTGGCTCCGCCTCTGGAACACCTTCCTTGAGTGGCCTGGGAGGTCTGTGTGTACCTGAACCACCTGGTATGAAACCTGCTCAAAGAAACCACTGCCTATGAGATACCTATGAACACCCGCACCCCTCAGCTTCAGCTGCCCAGGGTGGTCCAAAGGCTCAGTCCTGTGCACCGAGCAGAGGCCTGACCCACAGCTCCAGGCCTCGCCCCCTCATCTGGACTCTCACAGCAGCCCCCTCCTGGTCTCCCTACTCTTCCTGTCCTCCACCGTCTGTTCCCCACACACAGCCAGAGGGGCACCTGAGCCACGTCAGGGTCCTCCCCAGCTTCCATGCTATTTAGCCACAGAAGTGGCCTGTCTTAATCCCCACTGTGCTCCCTCCCACCTTGGAGTGTTTGCTGGGCCCCATTCCTAGGGCACCCCTTCCCCATCTTCAGGTAACTCTTTTTTTTTTTTTTTTTTTTAAGATAGGATCTCGCTCTATCATGCAAACTGGAGTGCAGTGGCATGATCTCGGCTCACTGCAACTTCCAGCTCCTGGGTTCAAGTGATCCTCCTGCCTCAGCCTCCTGAGTAGCTAGGATTACAGGCATCTGCCACCACACCCAGCTAATTTTTGTATTTTTTGTAGAGATGGGGTTTCACCCTCTGTGGGGAAAAGAAAGAGCGATCAGACTGTTACTGTATAGAAAGAAGTAGACATAAGAGACTCCATTTTGTTCTGTATTTGAGATGCTGTTATCTGTGACCCTACCCCCAACCCTGTCCTTGCTGTGACTCAAGGTTTAACAGATTTTGGGCTGTGCAGGGTGTGCTTTGTTAAACAAGTGCCTGAAGGCAGCTTGCTGGTTAAAAGTCATCACCATTCTCTTAATCTCAAGTACCCAGGGACAGGGACCTCTGCCTAGGAAAGCCAGGTATTGTCCAAGGTTTCTCCCCATGTGATGGTCTGAAATATGGCCTCGTGGGAAGGGAAAGACCTGATCGTCCCCCAGCCCGACACCTGTGAAGGGTCTGTGCGGAGGAGGATTAGTATAAGAGGAAAGAAGGCCTCTTGGCAGTTGAGATAGAGAAAAGCATCTGTCTCCTGCCTGTCCCTGGGCAATGGAACATCTCGGTGTAAAACCTGATTGTATGTTCTATTTACTGAGAAAGGAGAAAACCGCCTTAGGGCTGAAGGTGGGACTTGCTAGGGGCAATGCTGCTCTTTATGCACTAAAAATGTTTATGGAGATATTTGCATATGCATATCAAGGCATAGCACTTTTCCTTAAACTTATGTCACAGAAATCTTTATTCATATGTCTTACTGCTAACCTTCTCCCTATGATGATCCTCTTATCCTGCCTTTTCTAAGATGGTAAAGATAATGATCAATAAATACGGAGGGAACTCCGAGACTAGTGCTGGCATGGGTTCTCTGTCTGCTGAGCGCCAGTCCCCTGGGCCCACTTTTTCCTTCTCTATACTTTGTCTCTGTGTCTCATTTCTTTTCTCAAGTCTCTCGTTCCACCTAATGAGAAATGCCCACAGGTGTGGAGGGGCAGGCCACCCCTTCAACCTTCTCTACTAAAGAGACGCGGTGGCTCACGCCTGTAATCCCAGCATTTCGGGAGGCCGAGGCGGGTGGATCACCTGAGGTCAGGAGTTCGAGACCAGCCTGACTAACATGGTGAAACACCATCTCTAATAAAAATACAAAAATTAGCCGGTCATAGTGGCGGGCACCTGTAATCCCAGCTACTCGGGAGGCTGAGGCAGGAGAATCGCTTGAACCAGGGAGGCGGCAGTCGCAGTGAGCCAAGATCACACCACTGCACTCCAGCCTGGGAGACAAAGCAAGACTCTGTCTCAAAAATAAATAAATAGGCCGGGCGCGGTGGCTCAAGCCTGTAATCCCAGCACTTTGGGAGGCCGAGACGGGCGGATCACGAGGTCAGGAGTTCGAGACCATCCTGGCTAACACGGTGAAACCCCGTCTCTACTAAAAAATACAAAAAACTAGCCGGGCGAGGTGGCGGGTGCCTGTAGTCCCAGCTACTCGGGAGGCTGAGGCAGGAGAATGGCGTAAAAAACCGGGAGGCGGAGCTTGCAGTGAGCTGAGATCCGGCCACTGCACTCCAGCCTGGGCGATACAGCGAGACTCCGTCTCAAAAAAAAAACAAAAACAAACAAACAAACAAACAAAAAAATAAATAAATAAATAAATAAATTCTACCCTGAAGCTAAGTTTTCTCTTCTGCAAAATGGGGATAATTACATTATCCTTGCGGTCTTACTTTATGGATTCAATTCATCATTCAACAATGATTCACAGGGCTGGGCTAGGTGGCTCACGCCTGTAATCCCAGCACTTTGGAGGCCGAGGTGGGCGGATCACTTGAGGTCAGGAGTTCAAGACCAGCCTGGCTAATATGGTAAAACTACTTAAAATACAAAATTACAAAATTAGCCGGGTGTGGTGGTGCATGCCTATAATCCCAGCTACCAGGGCAGCTGAGGCAGGAAAATAGCTTGAACCCAGGAGGCAGAGGTTGCAGTGAGCTGAGATCGCACCACTGGATTCCAGCCTGGGGAACAAGGGCCTGAAACTCTGTCTCAAAACAAAACAAAAAACGATTCACGGACTATCCTCCCTGTCCCAGGCACTGTTCCAAGTACTGGGGACACAGCAGTGAATTATAGTGATCAAAATTTCTGCCCTCAGGGCAATCGAATCCAGGGAGGCAGAGAGTAAATAAACCAGATGAGAGAAGTCCAGAGTGTGTCAGAGGGGAATCATTGGTAAACACAAAAATCTAAAATAAAGCAAAGAAAGGAAAAAGAATGAGGTGAACATTAACACTGAGGCCAGTGAAGGCTTCGCTAGAATGGTGACACTTTTTAAGACAGGAAGGAAGGGTGAGGCACGCAGGCATATGACAAAAGAATCATTCAAGTAGAGGATCCAGAGGCAGTGCTCACCTGGGATGTGCAAAGAGCAATGTGGCTGCTACAGACTGAGTGAGGTGGGGAGGGAATAAGGACAGAAAGGGGCTGGGCTTGGTAGTTCACGCCTGTAATCCCAGCACTTTGGTAGGCCAAGGTGAGCTGATCACTCGAGGTCAGGAGTTCCAGACCAGCTTGGCCAACATGGCGAAAACCCGTCTCTACTAAAAATACAAAAATTAGCTGGGTGGGTGCCTGTAATCCCAGCTACTTGGGAGGCTGGGGCATGAGGATCGCTTGAACCCAGGAGGTGAAGGTTGCAGTGAGCCTAGATCGTGCCACTGCACTCCACTCCAGACTGGGCGACAGAGTGAGACACTGTCTCAAAAAAAAAAAAAAAAAAGGACAGAAAGGACGTGGTGAGCGGATGCACAAAGAAGTCCTCTGTGTTCTGGCTTCTCCCAAGCTGTCCAGCCTGGTCGCTCACTGTGACCTACCTGACATTCTAGGCCTCTGTACCCCCTGCTCCCTCCTTTCCACCTCTTTCTCTTAAGTCACCCTTTCCTCATCCCTCAGCTCAGACATCCCTTCCTCCAGGAAGCCCTCTCTGATTGTCCCAGGTGGTCAGGCACCTCTCCTGGGTGGCCCCAGCCCCCTGGGATTTCCTGATCCCAGCCCAAACCACTCTAGGCTATCCCTGTCTAATGATGGGTCTGTCTCTCCTCAGGCTGCACTGGAGGCTCCACGGGGACAGGACCTATCTTGCGTATGACTGAGGGCAAAGTCCAGCAAGTGCCTGTTGAATAGTCAAATGAATGGTGGGGCGGGGAAGTGTCCCAGGTAGAGTCCTCACGTGGATGCGGCAGCCATCATCTACAGGGTAGGAGCCCAGCAGCGCATCCTCTTGATCCAGCTTGCTGTAGAACTTGTCATCAACACCATACAGCTCCAGTTCCATGCAGGAAGCAGGGCTGCCCACCAGCAACTCCAGTTTACACTGCGAGGAGGAGGCAGGGTGAGAAGGAGGCCAGGGGCCCCGCCCCTTGCATCAATGACCATCGCCACGTCCCTGTTCCTCCAAAAGACCCCCCAGTCAGGACGCACGGGGCCGCACTCTGGCCCCTCGCCTCTTGCCCCCGCCCTCTGGACCGTCGGATTTGTCGCTGGACCCGCCCCTCGTCTTTTCACTCTCGGGTTCTCTCCGGACCCGCTCCGCCGCAACCGACTTCCCAGACTCCGCAGCCTGGGATCACCTCCAGGGCCGCCCAGTCGTTCCCCGGTCCCTCCCCGCCTCCCCATTTGGGGAACCCCCCCATTTCTTCTTCGCCCCGCCCCTCCGGACCCCGCCCCTATGGCCACACCTTGAACTCAGCGATGGTGAGGCTGCGGCTGTACCGCTTCTCTGAGCGGAAGGTGTTGAGGGAGCTGCTGATGAAAACGGTCACCGTGGGTGCCGACACCCCCGTCACCTCCATCTTGCCGCGCCCTGCCGGGGCCTGCAGCGCGGTCGCTCCGCAGCCGCCACCGCCGCCGCTGCTGGGCTATCAGCCCCGCCTCCTGTTCCGGGCCTGACCAATCCGCGCTCTCCTGCCAGGAGCGTCCGCCAATCGCCCCCGTCCCTTCCCCACCGCCAGAAAGAGAGTTCTCCTTATTCCTAGGCTAGCCCAGCCAATCCAGAGAGGCCTTCCATAGTTCACGGTTCTTCCAATAGCGACCGGGAAAGGACCAGAGCAAGCGGCGAAGACTGAAGCCGGGAGGTAGAACTGGCAAGAGCTCTCTCAGTGCTCGAAGGGCAACTCGCGCATGCGCGCTGGCCTTCAGCCAAGTCAAGCGCCATGGCTTCTTTCCTGGGTGCTCAGCGTTTTGCGGCTTACAGTGCGCATCGTTTTCCTGGCTCTGGCACCCAGATCCATACTATTCTGTAAACTAAGGCGGCGATGCCCAAAAATTGGAAGCAATTACTCTAGGATATCAAAAGATTGACGCAAGCCATGAAACCTCCGCGCGGAGAGAGCCGCGCCCAAGGCCGCGGGGAGCCAGCACGTGTGCGCAGCTCCGCCCTCTTTTGGCGAAGCACCTAGGCCTGGCCCCTCCCGCGACCTGTAGCGCAGCGGAGCAAGCGCAGAAGGCTGGGCGGGCTGCGCGTCGCCATGGAGCCCGACGGGACCTACGAACCAGGCTTCGTGGGTATTCGCTTCTGCCAGGAATGGTGAGGCGGAGGGAGCGGGTGATGTTAGAAAGGGGGCGAGGAATGGCTCCAGGACTAACCCCTGGCACGTCCCCCTCCCCACAGTAACAACATGCTGTACCCCAAGGAAGACAAGGAGAACCGCATTCTGCTATACGCGGTGAGCGCTCGGGTCTTCCCCGTCCGGTCCACACAAGTGGCCCCGCCCTGCCCCCTGCCTCTGTGACCGGACTCCCTATTCGTCCCCCGCTGCACCCCAAGTGATCCTGACTCTCCTGCCCATCCCCAAAGACAGTCCTGTCGTCATACCCTCCGGGATCACCCTGCCCTCTCCTCCAAGTCTTATCTGGAATCCCGCCATGACCCCCTTACCCCCACACTCGCCCTCTGGCAGTGCCGGAACTGTGATTACCAGCAGGAGGCCGACAACAGCTGCATCTATGTCAACAAGATCACGCACGAAGTGGAGTGAGTGGCGGGCCCTGAGCTGGGGGCGGGGGTGTTGGCTCTGGAGGCTGGGTCGGAGAGTCATTTTGCACCCCCGCGTGCCTGCAGCGAACTGACCCAGATTATCGCCGACGTGTCCCAGGACCCCACGTTGCCGCGGACCGAGGACCACCCGTGCCAAAAGTGAGCGCTCAGCTGGTACTGGGGAGGTAAAGTGAGGCTCGTTCTCACTGGGCGAAGGGAGGAGGGAAGGTTGCCAAGCTTCCAGTGACCGAGCTCCCACCCCCTCAGGTGTGGCCATAAGGAGGCTGTGTTCTTCCAGTCACACAGTGCCCGGGCCGAGGTAAGTGGCACGAGGGCTTCTTAAGTATCTGGGGCTTGTTTGGTCCTTCCCGGGGGCGGGGATATCTATATGGGTGACCCAGCGCTTCTTGGAATTCTGGGCCGGACCCTTACGTATTGGTGAAGTTCTTTTGCCTGTTCTTTTGGGGTGAGGCGCTGCTGGGTCCAAACCCTTCCTAACCATGCATCATTTATGCCAGGACGCCATGCGCCTGTACTACGTGTGCACAGCCCCACACTGTGGCCACCGCTGGACCGAGTGACCTTCCCTCTCCCCCGAGTGTAATAAACACCAGATTCCATGCGTGAGTTTCCTGTGTTTATTTGCCTCGTGGGGAGGACGCTGGCACACCGTATCAGGCTGCGCGGTGCAGGGCGCGGTGCTGTGCATAGGTGTCTGGCCGGGAGCTGGTGAAGCCGCAGTCCTCGCACACATGCAGCTTCTCACGACGCTCGCGGTAAGCGTAGCTGGCCGGCTGCCCGTGCACCTTAGCAAGGTGAGCTTCCAGGGAGCAGCGCTGCGTAAACGCCTTCCCGCAAGCACTACAGCGGAAGGGCCGGATCCCTGCACAGATGGGCGCAGAGGGGAGGGCTGGACAGAGAGGGCAATGGGCTCTGGACTAAAGCGCCCCTACCCTGCTTTCCAGCCTTGAGCATTTGCGGTCCCTATTCCAAACTCTTCAGACTCTTCCACCCATGACGCACCATCTGCTACCCTCACCCCGTGCAGACATGGGCCAGACACCTTTGTCCCCACCCTCCCTCACCAGGATGCTCTGTCCCCTGGGGGATGGAGAGGGAGGCCTTCCCTTGCCCTTCGATCTGGAGCCTGAATCGTATAACCGGCATCCGTCTGCACTCTGCATCCCTTAACAGGCCCCTATTTTCCTGCCACCTTACACCCACCCACTGGGGTCCGAAAGACATCATGTCTCGATTCCCCATACCCCACATACACAAACCCCGGACTCTCCACAGCCCAGCACCTCTCTCCATTTCCTTCCATCCCCACCTGGGGCCCAGCAACTTTTCCCTGTCCCTGCCACTGCTCACCAGTGTGAGTCCTCATGTGGCGCTTGAGATCGAAAGCGTCATGAAAGCCCTTGCCACAACAGCGGCACAGGTGGCGGCGCACGGGGCTGTGGCACTTGAGGTGCCTTGTCAGCATGCGCTGCAGAGGGAAGGCCTTAGGGCAGAGCGGGCAGCCCAGTGTCCCTGGGCCCCTGGGAGCAGAGGTCAGGTTGTCCTGTGTGGGCTGCTGGAGGGATGCAAGAGTTATTAGCCCCTCTGGCTGGACCCCACCCACCCTTTGTTACTCTGCAAATGAGTATTTACAGAGTGCCCGGAGCCACCACGGAAGATTAGGAAGGCAGGTGGGAGACAGTGATTAGTGTGTGTACCTGTCACTCTCCAGGGCCTTCCCTCACTATCCCATGGCCCTTACTTTCTCTATGCCAATCCCATCTTCTGATGTGACATACCCTTTTTTTTTTCTTTCTTTTTTTAAAGACAGAGTCTTGCTGTGTCTCCCAGGCTGGAGTGCAGTGGTACGATCTCAGCTCACTGCAACCTCTGCCTTCCGGGTTCAAGCGATTCTGGTGCTTCAGTCTCCCCATGATTACACGATTACACGATTATAGTTATGCACCACCATGCCCAGTTAATTTTTGTATTTTTTGTGGAGTTGGGGTTTCACCATGTTGACCGGGCTGGTCTCGAATTCCTGACCTCAAGCAATCCACCTGCCTTGGCCTCGCAAAGTGCTGGGATTACAGGCGTGAGCCACTATGCCCGGTCTACTTTTCTAATTTTACTGGGGTTTTTTTTGTTTGTTTTTGAGATGGAGTCTCGGTCTGTTTCCCAGGCTGGAGTGCAGTGGTGCAATCTCAGCTCACTGCAACCTCTGCCTCCTAGGTTCAATTGATTCTCCTGCCTCAGCCTTCTGAGAAGCTGGGATTACAGGCGTGTGCCACCATGCCTGGCTTTTTTTTTTTTTTTTCTTTAGACAGAATCTCACTCTGTTACCCAGGCTGGAGTGCAGTGGTGTAATCTCAGTTCACTACAACCGCTGCCTCCCAGGTTCAAGCGATTCTCCTGCCTCAATCTCCCAAGTAGCTGGGATTACAGGGACGTGCCACCATGTCTGGCTAATTTTTGTAATTTTAGTAGAGATGAGGTTTCAACCTGTTGGCCAGGCTGGTCTCGAACTCATGACCTCAGGTGATCCACCCGCTTTGGCCTCCCAAAGTGCTGGAATTACAGGCTGGCTAATTTTATTGTCTATACTTGCAGCCCCCAACCAGAATATAAGCTCCTTAAAATTGTGGATTTTTGTCTTATTCCCGCTGAATATAACGGCCCATCCCTAGAACAGTGCCTGGCTTTCATGAACATACTACATTCCAACTGGCGCTTTTCTTCTTCCAGTGCATGCACAGCTGAAATAGCCCTTATCTCCCATCGCACTCCTGTTGTCCCATGTTCTGACATAAAGCGGTTCATCCACATGTGGGGCTGAATCTTGTTCTGCCCCGCTGGACAGAGAGATCCCTGTGGCTGCCGGCCCTGATGCCTGGGGTGGGACCTAACGGTAGAGAGCTCACTACTAGGAAAGGAGAGGCATTCCCAACAGAGAGAAGTAGGGGCAGACAGGTCCGGAGGCTGGAGGGCGTGTGCAGATGGGCCTGGGGAGCAAGGGACTGTCAGCTTCATTAAGGCTGAGAGCAGGCAGGAGCGAAACAGCTGATTTTGCTGGCCAGCTACACACTCACCGCTGTCCATGGATCCCTGACACTGGACGACTGTTGTGCTGGTGGCCTTCTCAGGCTGCTGCAGTCTGAGGAGAGAAGCCAGATGGTGACGCTTTGCGTCTCTCCTGCCCCTTACCTCCAGGCATGGTGAGGGGCCCACCTGGGATATAGGCATCTCCCCGGAGCTGGTCAGGCAGGTGGCTCCAGTTGGGAGGCTGTGGACGCCGACTCCTGACCAGGAAGGCGCGGGGCATGCCCTCCGGAAGGCTCTCCACACACAGGGGCTGCCTCCACCTGCTGTCAGACCTCAGCCCCAGGATGACTATCCCTGGTGGGAAAGGAGGGGAAGCCTCTGAGGAACCTCATTCTCTTCATGCAAATTTCCTGACTGTCCCTGGGAGTGGACTAAGCTGGCTCGGGTTACCCCTGCCCAGGGACCTGCCCATCTTCTCCCAGGTTTTGGAGGTAACTGTCCAGCTTCCAGGGGTGGACAAGCACTAGGACCACCAAGCAGGGCCAGGCAAGGGGAGATGGGCCTGGGGAGCTTTTGGGCATAGGAAGAGGGAACAAGGCTCCAGGGGGGTTGGGTGTCTCCCAGGGGTTGAGGGTCTGTTTGCCAGGCAAATCAGTCACCAGGGGACATCCAGCAGCCTGCCTGGTTATTCAAATCACAGCAGCTGTCTGAGGACACTGAAGGGCCCCTCTGCTGTGATTGCCCTGCTCTGTAGGGTGCAGGGAGGACAGCAGATCTGGATAAATCAGGGCAAAATGAGGATCCAGGCTGTGCATCCTCAGGCAGGATGCCCCACCTCTCTGATCTTCAGATTCCCAGGGCTAACATTCAGCCAGAAGCACTGTTCAGGTGTAGCAGGCACTAAAATACTAATTTGTTAATAATCTAGACCCTAGTGACTGCCTGGGACAACACTCTCCCTCCCTCCCACAGTCTGGAAAGTAAAAGGGGGTCTCTCTTTTTTTGTTTTTGAGATGGAGTTTCACTCTTGTCACCCAGGCTGGAGTGCAGTGTGGCACCATCTTGGCTCACTGGAACCTCCACCTCCCGGGTTCAAACGATTCTCCTGCCTCAGCCTCCCAAGTAACTGGGACTACAGGCATGCACCACCACGCCTGGCTAATTTTTGTATTTTTGGTAGAGACAGAGTTTCACCATGTTGGCCAGGCTGGTCCTGAACTCCTGACCTCAAGTGATCCTCCTGCCTCAGCCTCCCAAAGTGCTGGGATTACAGGCATGAGTCACTGCACCTGGCCCAAAGGGGGTCTCTTGACACAGCCAGGGGCTCCCAGGACCCTACCCCGGCACACTGGCCAAGCTCTGTTCTACATTTGATTCTTAGCCAAAAGGCCAAGAAGCAATCTAAGCTCTGTCTTTTAAATTTTTTTTTTTTTTTTTTTTTTTTTTGAGACGGAGTCTTGCTCTGTCACCCAGGCTGGAGTGCAGTGGCCGGATCTCAGCTCACTGCAAGCTCCGCCTCCCGGGTTCACACCATTCTCCTGCCTCAGCCTCCCGAGTAGCTGGGACGACAGGCGCCCGCCACCTCGCCTGGCTAGTTTTTTTTTTTGTATTTTTTAGTAGAGACGGGGTTTCACCGTGTTAGCCAGGATGGTCTCGATCTCCTGACCTCGTGATCCGCCCGTCTCGGCCTCCCAAAGTGCTGGGATTACAGGCTTGAGCCACCGCGCCCGGCCCTGTCTTTTAAATTTTAATTTTTGTTTTCGAGGCGGAGTCTCGCTCTGTTGCCCAGGCTGGAGTGCAGTGGTGTGATCTCCACTCACTGCAGCCTCTGCCTCCTGGGTTCAAGTGATTTCTGCTGCCTCAGCCTCCCAAGTAGTTGGGACTACAGGTGTGCACCACCTGCCCAGCTAATTTTTTTATTTTTAGTAGAGACGGGGTTTAACCATGTTGGCCAGGCTGGTCTCAAACTCCTGACCTCGAGTGATCCACCTGCCTCAGCCTCCCAAAGTGCTGGGATTACAGGCATGAGCCGCCACACCTGGCCAACTCAACAATTTTCTAAGCTCCAGACCTAGCTTATTGAAAATGATCACATAAGTCCATGAAGGAGGCACGCCAGTGTCAGCCCAGAATGACCAAGACAGTGAGAGGCAAGTGAGGCAGGGACCCAGCCATGACGGGGTAAAGAGGGGTACCGGGGGACCCGGACAGGCTCCTGATCCAGCCTACCGGAGCAGGGATGGCTTCCTGGATAAGCCCTGAAAGGTTTCAGGTGAAAGGGAGGGTGTTCTAGTCAGAAGGGGACATCTGTACAAGACTTGCTGGTGAGAGTGTTTCTTCATTTCTTCCCATTGCCCGAGAGTCGGTTGTGCCAATTCATTTGGGGAAGCCAGGGTGGCAGTGCTGAGGGTCTGCTGGCCACTCATTGCCACTTGCTCTCTGGAGAACCCAGAGCAAGTGACTTCTTATTGGGCCTTGGTTTCTTCATCTGGAAAATGAGACTAAGGAGTCCCCTCTTCCTGGTTTGTATTGAAGATCCAGGTAGCTCACATGGAGACAATGCTTAGCATGGGGCCTGCCATGTGGCAGACATATAAGCAGTGCTTGGTTAGGAAGGCTTTTTTTTTTTTTTTTTTTTTTTTGAGACAGGGCCTTGCTTTGTCACCCAGGCTGGAGTGCAGTGGAGTGAACACAGCTCACTGCAGCCTCGAGCTCCTGGGCTCAAGTGATCCTGCCACATCAACCTCCCAAGTAGCTGGGACTACAGGCATGCATCACCACACCTAGCTAATTTTAAAATTTTTTGTAGAGGCAGAGTCTTGCTGTGTTGCCTAGCACTGGTCTCAAAATCCTGAGCTCAAACTGTCTGCCTGCCTTGGCCTCCCAAAGTGTTGGGATTACAGGAGTGAGCCACCGCATCCCGCTGAGGAACCCCTCCTATGGGCAAGCATCCAGGCCTCAGTTGGGTCATCTGCAAAATGGGGTTTCAGGTGGTGTCTCCATTTTGCAATTGTTGGCTTTCCTGCAGCCCTGACTGGGATGCCTGGCACAGGCCTGAGAGCTCAGGACCCAGGAACTGTCCTGATGGTATTGCTATGGGGAGGCCAAGGGTAGATGTGGGGGTACAAGCAGGGGGAGAGTTGCAGTGAAAGATGAACTGTTTTCCTTCCAGGGACCCAGTTCTCCAGGAACCCTCTCAGTCCTGTTCTGCCCTGCTCCGTGGCCTAGGAGGTGGACTGGGAGGCGGGGTCACCTGGGCTTCTATGCAGTCTGGCTTCCAGTAGGATTTGGACAATGGGGTGCCCTGCAGGGGGTGAGTAAGGTCAGGGTGTTGATTCTCACTCCCTCCTGTGTGGGAGTCAGGGCCACAGTTCCCTCAGCACTACCCTCTCCCTGGGATTTGCCCTTTTGGGTTCTTGTTCCTTCTGTTTGTACCTTGTGGTCTGGGGGTGGTAACAGTTCCCGTGGTGCCAGTCCTGGGGTTCTGCACCAGTCCCGGTGGTTTCCCAGTCCCTGCTGCTCCTTTGCAAACGATCCCTTGGTTAAACTCTTTGGAATATCCCATCTAAGCATGCTGTCATCTTCCTGCTGGGACCCTGTCAACTCCCAAACCGCAGGCACACACACTCCACCACCGGCAATGGCTTCTTAACCAGGTGGTTTGTCCGAGGAGAAAGTATGGTCCTTCCAGGACAGAGGCTGGCATTTGGAAGAGGGAAGTGGCAGACATGCTGGATCCTCTCTGATTACCAGCCCACTTGCCTTTCTTGCTGAGAGAACCTCTTTGTTTGAGCCGCAACATGCCCAGGACAGGAGAGATGGTCCAAGCACATCAAAGCAATCTCCATTCCTGTTGCCTGGGACGCATCTGACCCCAGATGAAGACTCCCAGGAGACCCCTGGGAGAGATCTGCATTTCTTTTCTGCTGCCCTAGAGGGCGCCCTGCTCTGTGCCTTTGCTCCTGGTTGGACCAGGCCACCCAGCAGCTGGGACCAATAACTTGGGCCTCTGACCCTCATGGAATTACCCTTCCTTCCAATCTGTATCATAGTAGAGCCTTCCGCTCCAAGGAGTAAACGTCTGGAGCCCAAGCTGGAGGGACGTTGGTTACTCTTGATGTCATTGTGCACCTGGCCTCTTCCTCTCCTGCTGTCACCCTCTGTGAGCCCCCTGCACTCCACCTCTAACCTCAGTCTCCCCATAGCAGTACTATCGGGACAGCTCCTAGGTCCTGCGCTTCCAGGCCTGTGCCAGGCCCCCGAGTCAGGGCTGCAGGAAAGCCAACAATTGCAAAATGGAGACACCACCTGAGGGTGTGCTGCTTGGTGCCACAGCAGCCGTGTTGCAACCATGAGGCCATAAGCTGGAGACTGAAGCTTGCTCACAGAGGATGATAGAGCAGGAGAGGAAGAGGCCAGGTGCATGATGACATCAAGGGTAACCAACATCCCTCCATCTTGGGCCCTGAAAGCCAGGCGTTTACTCCTTGGAGCGGAAGGCTTTACTATGATACAGGTTGGAAGGAAGGGTGATTCCATGAGCGACAGAGGCCCGAGGTGGTCTCCTGGGTGTCTGGGGTGTAGGGGGCTGGACACCAAGCTTTGCCCAGGGATGTTGGGCAAGGTTTTGGGCAATGGTGGCCGAACTAGGCAGGTGGGCCTGGGCCTAGGCAGGTGGTCCAAGTTCTGGACCACCTGGACTCCCTGAGGCAAGGAGTCGTGAGAAATAAACAACACTGGACATTCCCCCAAACATTAAGAGCAGAGATTTAGAAACAAACCCCAAAAAACAAAACACTGTTCTGGATGTTTCTTGGACTTAAATGTCATGAAGCAACAAGGCCCTGCCTGGTGGGGCCCTGCTCCTCCTCACACCTCATCTCCTGCCCTCCCATTGCTCACTCCATTCGAGCTGTCCTGGCTTTGCCCCTCTTCCTTCCACACAGATCACGTGTGGCTGTCCCTGGGCCCGTGCACTGGCTGTGCTGTCAGCCTGGACATGTTCCTGATATGTCCTCTATCAAGCTTCAGCCCAAATGTCACCTCGGAAAGGCCTTCCCTGACCCTTCACCAGCAATGGATCTCCCCAGCCTACCTAGAATTACGCAGAGCTCTAATTCCTGCATCTGTTTCCCTGTATAGAAGGTAGGTGGCCATGAAGGCAGGTGAAACGCCTGATGTTCCTTCCATTACAGTGCCCGGCACCTGGGTGCGAACTGGCAGGATTTTTTTTTGAGACTTGCTCTGTCACCCAGGCTGGAGTATAATGATGGCGTGATCTCAGCTCACTGCAACCTCTGCCTCCTGGGTTCGAGCGATTCTCCTGCCTCAACCTCCTGAGTAGCTGGGACTACACGTGTGCACCACCACACCCCAGCTAATTTTTGTATTTTTGGGGTTTCGCCACATTGGCCAGACTGATCTCGAACTCCTGACCTCAGATCCGCCCATGTTGGCCTCCCAAAGTGTTCGGATTACAGGCATAAGCGACTGCGCCCGGCAGAATGTTTTGAACTGCAAGATTGGTCCTGATGTGTGTCATGTCATGGAAACAGAGAACCATGTCCTCGTGTTGAAGGGTCCAGCTCTGCCACCAGGCAAATTTAGGTGAGTCTCAGCTGTGTGAGCCTGGCCGAGCAGGGAAGTGCTCAGAGCATGGTGGGGGAGTGGGGTTTAGGCAAGCCCCTGCTGGCTTCCTTCCTATAGTGACTTGGGACATTGGGAATGTCTGTGTTTATAAGAGTGGCTTTGTTTTTTTTTTTTTGAGATGTAGTTTTGCTCGTCACCCAGGCTGCAGTACAATGGTGCAATTCTGGCTCACTGCAACCCCCGCCTCCCAGGTTTAAGCAATTCTCCTTGACTCAGCCACCCAAGTAGCCAGGATTACAGGCGCCCGCCACCACACCTGACTAATTTTTGTATTTTTAGTAGAGACGGGGTTTCACCATGTTGGCCAGGCTGGTCTAGAACTCATGACCTCGGGTGATCCACCCACCTCGGCTTCCCAAAGTGCTGGGATTACAGGCGTGAGCCACCACACACAGCCAAGAGTGGCTTTTTTAGCAGACACTCCATGTGGTCAGATGCCTGCTGCCTGGGGTAGCTGGTAACAGTGCCAGGAGCTCATGGAATGTAGAACTCCTGAAGGGGAAGCAGTTATCGGTCCCAGCTGCTGGTGGCCTGGGCCTGCTGCCAGATCATACAGTGGGCAAGCCTGCCTGGGTTTCTTGTTTTACTCTGTTTTGTTTAGAGACGGGGTTTTGGCCAGGTGCAGTGGCTCACACCTGTAATCCCAGCACTTTGGGAGGCCGAGGTGGGTATATCGCCCAAGGTCAGGAGTTCGAGACCAGTCTGGCCAACATGGCAAAACCCCATCTCTACTAAAAATACAAAAATCAGCTGGGTATGGTGGTGGGCGCCTGTAATCCCAGCTACTTGGGAGGCTGAGGCAGGAGAATCGCTTGAACCTGGGAGGCAGAGTTTGCAGTGAGCCGAGATCACACCACTGCACTCAAGCCTGGGTGACAGAGCAAGATTCCATCTCAAAAACAAAAATAAATAAAGAAATGGGGTTTCACCAAGTTTCCCAGGCTGGTCTCAAACTCCTGGCCTCAAGCGATCCTCCCACCTCAGCCTCCTGAGTAGCCAGGATTGTAAGTGCAGGCCACCATACCCAGCTTGGGCAAGCCTGTTCATGGGTCCTCAGTTTCCCCTGTTGCAGATGGGGACACCACCACCCTGGACCTTGTGGGATCTACTGTGGCCTTGGCCCAGAGGCCCCGAGCTGTGATGTGGTAAAGCATGGGCTGCTGGGCAAGGTAGGCATATGGTGATCACAGCAGCCCCAGTGAGTTCTCAGGCACTGGCAGGGGGCAGGTAAGAGGGAGGGGCTGGCTCCTCCCTGGGGCACAACTGGGCCCCACTGGGTAAGCACCCCACACTGGTCTGCGGCAGCTCTGTGGGCAGTGTGGGAGGACTGGCCCTGATCATGGCTGCAGTTCCTGAACTTCTTAGGAATGCTGGTCCCATGCTCTCCACTGACAGACACAAGTCCTCTGGGCATCACCCTCTACCCTCTCTCCCTGCTTCCACCTGAAGAGGGCTTTGTGGATAGGCCCAAATAGACACCAGGAACCATTCCTCCAAGCTGTCAGTTTATTCGCTTAAAATACCTAAGTCCTTAGAAGCAGCAGGGCTGCGGTGGAGGGGCTGCACCCTCAGTGTCCCCGTGCCTTCCTCCGCACAGCCTGCACCAGCAGCTCCGAGTAGTGTTCCAGCAGGGCCTGCAGGTCTGGGCTGGCCAGAGGGCACAGCGTCGGTGGGGAGGGGGGTCCTGGGCTGGGCAGGGTCTGGGCTGGGGCCACACTGGTCCCCACCAAGCATTCGGCCTCCAGCTGACTGTGGATCCACAGGAAAGTGGAGACCAGCTCAGTCCGTGCCTGCTGCTGCCTGGTGTCCACCTGGCCACTGGAGATCACCTGCAAGGGATGCCAGCCTTGTCAGCGGCCAACAAGGCCAGGCGGTCCCAAGAGACCCCTCAACCGTTTCCCGACTCTGGGGTTTGGCTCACCACACGGTAAAGGTCGAGGGCTTCTTGGAAAGTGGTCTGCAGCCTGTGCAAGATGTTCCCCACCCTGTTCAGCTCAAGGGGGGACGGGGGCAGAGCTTCAGCCGGCACCCAGGGCTCACTCCAGCAGGCAGGGCTGCCCTGGAATAGACCGAGTGCACCTGAGGTAGAGAGGAGGCAATGAGCAAGACGAGCTGCATTCCATTGGTGTGAGCTGCCAGGATGGCTGGGTGGACTCCATGCTGTCCTTCTGTCTGGAACTCTTCTCTGGGTCCCCAAGGCTCCCTCCCCTTCCCTCCCACAGGTCTCTGCTCCAATGCAGCCTCCTCCCTGAAGCCTCTTCTCATCCTCTGGTTTGTAATCCAACCCGTCCCCACCCTGCACTCCCTCGCCCTCCTCTGTCCCTCCTGAGCATGTGTCACTTCGTGATACATATGACGGGTTCCGTAAAGGTTCAGTCTGGGCATTGCCCTCAATGAAGATGTCAATTCTGTGTTTTGTCTACCACCATGTCCCATGTCCCAGGGTCTAGCACAAAGCCCAACATGTAATGCTTATTAAATATTTAAGTTAGTGAATGAATGAATGAATGGCACAGTTCCTGTGGGCAGGTCAAGTGTCCATTTTTGAAGCTGAGCCAACTAGCACACAGGATGAACTTAGGGGACAGTCCTTGCTCCAGGGCTGTACTCACCAGAGGTGGGCTCCAGGAGGGAGGCAGTGCCGCCAGGGACGCCAGTCCCGGCCTCTGGAAGCTGGGGGCTACTGGGGTGGGCAGGAAGGCCAGGGGACTCAGGAGCTGGGAGACTTGGGCGAAAGGCAGAGCCATGGAGCCTCAGGGTGCTCTCGTCCACGGGGCTAGGGGCTGGGAAGCTCACTGCTGGGATGGTGACGCCAGGCTGGGCATCCACGGGGGGCAGCAGGAGCCCGTTACAGACACTTGACAGGGTCAGTCTCAGGTTGGCCCGGGCCTCGTGGTTGCCCCAGGAATGCAGGGCAGGCTCTTGGCCCTCGCTGCCCAAATTGGGTGTTGCTGCAGCGGTGATGGCCTGAAGCTCCTGGCCCAGAGAGGCCAGCTCCCCAACAGACGATGGCCTACGGAGGGGCTGGGCCAGCGTGGCCACGATAGGGCCCTCGCTGTCACCAACGGAGATGCTGCGTGATATCCTGGCATGGGAGCTGGCAGTGGCCTCCATGTAGGAACAGGTGGAGGGGGTGTGGACACCCTGAGCCAGGCCTGGGGTGGACGCAGATGTGGGCGTTGGGAGCTTCCTGTCCGTGGGCAGCACGGAGGAGGCAGGGACACAGGATGCCAGGCTTGTAAGGCAGGGGGCTGTAACGCAAGCAGATGGCACTGACTCCCCCACACAGAGCTGACGGCTAGGGCCCCCCTGGCCCCACAGCTCGGCTGGACATCCAGCCACTTGCAGAGAAACCCAGGGTTGTCCGTCTGGGAGTGGGGCACTCACGTGGTGGGTGCCAGGCCTCCAGGGTCTCTTCAGCCTTCCCTGCAGTGAGGACCTGCAGGCACAGCTCTGAGGTGAGGACAAGACCTCGGGGTTCCCAGCCCCGTGCCCTGAGGGAGGTGGCTCTAACACTCACGTGGATCCTGTCTGGGGAGGCATAGCCAGTATCTGCTCTGGGCTGGCTTCCAACTTGGTCCATGGGCTTGACCTCTGGAGACTTCATGAGGTGCTGGGTTGCCCGGGGAGGGAGGGTGTGGGTGAACCTGTAGGAAGGAGAGCAGGGGGAATGATTCTCATTCAGCCTGCTCCAGGGCAGTCAAGGAGCCAGAGGGTGGGCTGTGCTTGGCCAACTTCTACCTGGATGCCTTCTGGAGGCTTGAGAGGAACTGCGTGGAGATGCTCAGGCGTGGGTTGAAGAAGTACTCCTCAGCTTCAGAGGCCTCCACGTCTCCCAGAGCTGCGGGGAAGAGCTCTAGGGGAACATCCCAAGGTGACCCTCATAACCCTTCCCACCAAGCAGCCCCAGCCCCAGGCCGGCCAACAGCCCAGCGGGGCAATCCCCAGAAACCCTTACGTGCAGACACAGGGTACAAGCAGGGGCAGTGGGCGAGGAGGCATCGTGAGGCTTAGGTCAAGAGTGAAGCAGCAGGCCGGGCACAGTGGCTCACAACTATAATCCCAGCACTTTGGGAGGCCAAGGCGGGTGGGTCACCTGAGGCCAGGAGTTCGAGACCAGTCTGGCCAACATGGTGAAACCTCGTCTCTACTAAAAATACAAAAAATCAGCAAGGCTTGGTGGTGTGCACCTGTAATCCCAGCTACTCGGGAGGCTGAGGCAGGAGAATCGCTTGAACTGGGGAGTTGGAGGTTGCAGTGAGCCGAGATTGCGCCACTGCACTCCAGCCTGGGCAACAGAGTGAGACTCCGTCTCAAAAAAAAAAAAAAAGGAGCAGGTGTTCTCCACTCACCCTCCTGGCCCTGCTGGGGAGCCGACTCCAGGGACACCAATGCTGTGCCCAGGCTGCACAGACGGCCTTGGCAGGTGCGGGTGAGGCAGGGTCCTACCTCTGCAGGGGGACTCAGTCAGTGTCTCGAAATGGTGGCGGAGGAACTTCTCCTGCTCTGGAGTCTGGGGTAGGGAGCTGCTGGGGACGCTGGGTCCCTCGGGCAGGGACAGCTCATCTTCTGTGGGACCTGCGCATCCTGACAGGGAAGGAGGGGAGGGACAAGAGGAGCCAACACCATGAGTCACAGCAGACGCCACCTGAAATGGAGAAAGCAGGCCCCACCCATCCCTGCCCTGTTGCCTGCAGGCTGAGCAGCAGGGATCCCCATCTTCCAGGTTCAGTGGGCTCCAAGTGCAGGGCCTGTGCTTAAACACTGTGACTGGCCCTAAGCCAGGCCCGAGCAGCGAGTCCCCTGTGTGTCTGGCCTCTGCTTACCTGGGAAATGGGGCAGCAACGTGGCAAACCGAGGGGCGGGGTCAGGAGGCGGAGCTGGGGAGTGGACCGCCGCAAAGCTGCACTCCAAGTCGGCCTCTGATTCCCCTGAGTCTGAAGGAGAGAGTTGGGGTCAGGAGCCCACAGCCTGACCATTCAGGTGAGCCAGGGCCAGGGCTATGCTTTCCTGGGCTCAGTTTCCCCATCTGGAGGAGGGATGATAAGAGCACCCACCCACCATTTTATGAATGAGGGAAGTTCCACATCAAGGAGGTGGCAGAGCTGGGCTCTCAGCTGTAGGCAGCTGGGCCCAGAATCCTCAGGCAGCAGCAGGGACCACATGTGTCTTCCTCGACAGACTCTGAGCTTCAGTACTGGGTCAAAGTCACCATCGGTGCCCAGAAAGGGGCCTGGCTGAACGCACAGACTGTCACAGGGTCCCTGCCTTTCCTGCACTCACCCTCAGGCGGGCTCTGGTCCTTTGGGCTGTTGGAGGACACCCTGAGGTAGGAGTCGCCCTGCTGGTCTCCAGGCCTGGCCTCCGCCTCCTTCCCACAATACTGGCTGCAGTGCCAGTGGGGGCAGAGAGGGAACAAGGACTTCAGCTGGAGACTCAATAGCCAGCCCCACCTGGAGCCCCTAGGCACCCGTACCCGCTGCTCCTGCAGGAGCACTGCCTCAGCCTCCCTGCCTCCTCCAAATGTCCCCTCCTTCCCCCAGGTCAGGCCCTCCTGTACCCCACCTGAAACCAAGGAACTAAGGCTGGGCTCCTGCCCCATCCAGGCCACAACTGTCCCCACTCCCACAAGCCCACTGGGAAGGCAAAGAACAGTTCCTCCAGGGTGCAGCTATCAGCTGGGGCTTCCTCCAACTAAAGCTCCCTTGGTAGAAAGGACACCCACCTGTCTGTCCCTGTGACTGTCACTTCTGCCTCCAGAGAGTAGAGGATGAGCTCACTGGCCTCAGATGATTCCCTCTGTTGGGGGAGGAAGGAGGGGTGCCCACAGCCAGCTTCCTGAGGACTCTCTGACTATGGGGAAGACAGCACAGCCATTCTGAAGCAGCCATGGCTGGGGCCACTGTTACGCCAGGAACCATGGCTGGCTGCTGGAGGCTGTGACCCAGGGCCTGTGCCACGCACTCTGCTCACACCCAGCTTGTCCTGGGCTGCCCCTGCATTATCAGTCCCTTTATAGATGAGGAAGAGGTGTGGCACCAAAAATAGGAGGTCCAATCCTCTACATGTCTATTTATATGAAGTTCAATAATAGGAAACCCAGTCCCTGGTTAGAGGTCAGAATACTGGTTATCCTGGTGCAGGGACCTGACTGGGAGGGGCAGAAACCTTCTAGGAGGTAGAATACACTCCAGATTTTACCCAGGGTACTGGACACATATGAATTACACAGATAGTTCATCAACCTGTATACCTAAAATCTGTGCATGTTACTGGATGTATATTATACCCCAATAAAGATGACAAATTATAGGATAGGATAAAAAGGAATTTTGTTTGGAAAATAGTAGAGTAAGAGCTAAAGTTGCACAGGTACCTCTAAGAGCCTAGGCCCTATGCTTAAGCATGGATTCCTGTAAAAGCCCTCTGGGGCAGAAGAGATTGTTATTACCATTTAAAAGTGTTTTTTTTTTTTTTTTTAAAGAAAAGAAAAAAAAATTTTTTTAAAATATTTTTGTAGAGGTGGGATTTTGCTATGTTGCCCAGGCTGGCCTTGAACTCAAGTGATCGTTAAGTAATCCTCCTGCCTTGGCCTCCCCAAATGCTGGGATTAGAGGTGTTAGTCACTGCCCCTGGCCCCATTATGACTACTTTTTAGATGACTGAAGCCCAGAGAGATAAGCCTCTTACTCAAGGTCACACAACAGGAATGTGTAGGGTCAGGGCTCCATCTACCCAAATGTCCCCAACTTGGGTACAAGCCTGCTCTAGCATCCAAGCTCTTAACCCCCAAGTGACTCACTTTCCAACAACTCCCTGTCTGCCCTGGGAAGTCTTGCTGTGCAACACTCCTGGGGCTCACCCTCCTACCCTTCACCACCTCATGTAATCCTCCCTGCCCCCAAGGAGTGGGAGTCAGCCTGAGGCGCCAGGCCCTGGGGCCGTCACAGTGCCAGGGCTATAGATCAGGCTGGGGTAGAAGTGCGTACCTCACTCAGCAGGCTGGCCAGGCTCTGTGGCTCCAGTGAATCCAGAATGGAGTTCTCCAGACTCTCAGGCTTCATGGGGGTAAAGTAGCAATCCAGGTCCTGGGCATCCAGGATGGTCTTGAGGGGCTCTTGGCCAGCCCGCTCTGCCCAACGGCCGTGGGGCTGGTAGCTGCGCTTAGCATGGAAGGCCGAGCCATCTGCCACATCATCGTCCCCTAGCTTGAAGGATATGGGACACTCAGGAACCTGGCTGAGTGCTCACTCACTGCAGGGAGCGCCACAGACATTTCACACAGCCCATCCGGGCTCCTGGCTTTCAATATCATTCAGAAACAACTTCCAGGTACGTATCTCCAGCATGAACCTCTCTCTCTCTCTCTCTTTTTTTTTTTTTTTTTTGTTGTTGTTGTTTTTGAGATGAAGTCTTGCTCTGTCTCCTAGGCTGGAGTGCAGTGGTGTGACCTTGGCTCACTGCAACCTCCACCTCCCAGTTTCAAGCAATTCTCCTGTCTCAGCCTCCAGAGCAGCTGGGATTACAGGTGCCCACCACCACACCTGGCTAATTTTTGTATTTTTAGTAGAGATGGGGTTTTGCCATTTTGGCCAGGCTGGTCTCAAACTGCTGACCTTAAGTGATCCGCCCTCCTTGGCCCAAAGTGCAGGGATTACAGGCATGAGCCACTGTGCCCAGCCCATTTTGTTGGTTTTTGGTAGAGGTGGACTCTCACTATGTTGCCCAGGCTGGTCTCAAACCCCTGGGCTCAAGCAATCCTGCTTCGGCCTCCCAAAGTGCTGGGAATGCCCAGCTGGGATTCATGAACTTTTCTCTGAAACTTCAGAATTGCACATGCGATTGCTCTACATCTCTGTATGGATGTCTGGTAGGTATTTCAAAGTTAACATGCTGACAACTCAGCTCCTCATTTCCTCCACACAAACCTGCTCCTCCTAAAGTTTCCCTGTTTCAGTTGTTTTTTCCAGTTGTTCAGGCCCCAACCTTGGGATCATCCTTCATTCACCTCTCTTATTCTGTCTCTTATAATCCACATTGTCTTTCTCTTTTCTTTTTCTTTCTTTTCTTTTTTTTTGATACGGAGTCTCACTCTGTCGCTAGGTTGGAGGGCAGTGGCACGACGTCGGTTCACTGCAACCTCTGCCTCCTGGGTTCAAGTGATTCTCCTGCCTCAGCCTCCTGAGAAGTTGGGACTACAGGCACGCACCACCATTACCAGCTAATTTTTGTATTTTTAGTAGAGACCGGGTTTTACCATGTCGGCCAGGATGGTCTCAATCTCTTGACCTCGGATTACACCTGCCTCGGCCTCCCAAAGTGCCGAGATTACAGGCATGAGCGACAGCACTGGCCTCTTTTTTTTTTTTTTTTTTTTTTAAGAGACAAGGTTGGCCGGGCGCGGTGGCTCAAGCCTGTAATCCCAGCACTTTGGGAGGCCGAGACGGGCGGATCACGAGGTCAGGAGATCGAGACCATCTTGGCTAACACGGTGAAACCCCGTCTCTACTAAAAAATACAAAAATCTAGCTGGGCGAGGTGGCGGGCGCCTGTAGTCCCAGCTACTCGGGAGGCTGAGGCAGGAGAATGGCATAAACCCGGGAGGCGGAGCTTGCAGTGAGCTGAGATTCGGCCACTGCACTCCAGCCTGGGCGACAGAGCGAGACTCCATCTCAAAAAAAAAAAAAGAGACAAGGTCTTGCTCTGCTGTCCAAGCTGGAGTGCAGTAGCACAATTGCTGCAGCCTCCAACTCCTGGGCTGAAGCGATCCTCCTGCCTCAGGCCCCTGAGTAGCTGGGACTATGGATGTGCACCACCATGCCTGGCTATTTTTTTTTTTTTTTTGAGATAGAGTCTTGCTCTGTTGCCCAGGCTGGAGTGCAGTGGCACGATCTTGGCTCACTGCAAGCTCCGCCTCCTGGGTTCATGCCATTCTCCTGCCTCAGCCTCCCGAGTAGCTGGGACTATAGGCGCCCACTGCCATGCCCGGCTAATTTTTTGTATTTTTAGTAGAGACAGGGTTTCACCGTATTAGCCAGGATGGTCTCGACCTCCTGACCTCATGATCCGCCCGCCTCAGCCTCCCAAAGTGCTAGGATTACAGGTGTGAGCCACCGTGCCCAGCCATGCCTGGCTATTTTTAATTTTTTTTGTAGAGATGGGGGTCTCATTATGTTGCCTAAGCTGGTCTTGAGCTCCTGGCGTCGTGGCCTTTACACGTATAGGCTGTTATGACTAGAACATTCGTCCCAGTATCTGCCTGTCTCACTTGTTTCAACTCTGATCAAATATCATTTTCCCAATGAGGCCTTTCCTGTTTACTTAAAACTGCCACCCCCCAACACTCCTTATTTTCTCTATTTTTATTTTTTTTATGAGACAAGGTCTTGGCTCTGTTGTCCAGGCTGGAGTGCTGTGGTGCCATCTCAGTTCCCTGCAGCCTCGACTTCCCTGACCCAAGCAATCTTCCCACTTCAGCCTCCTGAGTAGCTGGGACTACAGGTATGCACCACCACGCCTGGCTAATTTTTAAATTTTTTGTAGAGATAGGGTCTCACTATGTTGCTCAGGCTGGTCTTAAACTCCTGGGCTCAAGCGATCTACCTGCTTTGGCCTCCCAAAGTGCTGGGATCACAGGTGTGAACCACCGTGCTGGGCCCCTGTTCTTATTCTCTTTTTTGAGACAGGATCTCACTCTGTTGCCTACGCTGGAGTCCAGTGGTGCCATCTCGGTTCCCTACAGCCTCAACCTCCTGGGCTCAAATGATACTCCCACCTCAGTCTCCTGAGTAGCTGGGACCACAGAGACGCATCATTGCACCTGGCTGACGTATTTTCCTTCTTCTTTTTTTTTTTTTTTGAGACAGAGTCTGGCTCTGTTGCCCAGGCTGGAGTGCAGTGGCCGGATCTCAGCTCACTGCAAGCTCTGCCTCCCGGGTTTACGCCATTCTCCTGCCTCAGCCTCCCGAGTAGCTGGGACTACAGGTGCCCGCCACCTTGCCTGGCTAGTTTTTTGTATGTTTTAGTAGAGACGGGGTTTCACCGGGTTAGCCAGGATGGTCTCGATCTCCTGACCTCGTGATCCGCCCGTCTCGGTCTCCCAAAGTGCTGGGATTACAGGCTTGAGCCACTGCGCCCAGCCTCCTTCTTGATTCTTTTCCCTCCACAGCACTTATCAGCACCCAACATACTACGTCACTTGCTTATTTAATGGGGACACTATTCCTCACCCCCACAGGCAAGTGAGCCTGTGAAGGGAGAGGCTTTTGTTTCCCTTGTTCACTGTTGTGTCCCTGACATCCAGAACAATGCCTGGCACAGGGCACTGATCATGAACAAAGAGCTGTCTCACTGAGCCTGGAAGGATGACAGGGCTTCTCCAGAGAAAAGAGGGACATGGAAAGGAAAAAGGGCTTCCAGAAGGCAGAGCCGGGGAGGCGTTTCCTCTGCCAGCCCCTGAGCAACCCTCTCCCTGAAGACTTACCAGCCGCTTTGCCCACAGTGGCAGCTTGCCGTTGGTTAGCAGGCATCGAGGATCTGGAGAGAGACACACAGAATCCATGAAAAGAGGACAAACATCCTAACAAACAGGCCACATACATAACCGGGCAGTCCCCAAAGAGGCAACACCACAACCCAGAGGTCAGAAGGCTCAACAGCACCGGCTGTCAGGGAAATGCAAACTTAAACCGTGGGACACGATATTTGACTCACAAGACTGACCGAGGTGACAAAGCTTAATACTACCAAAGGACGGCAGGAAAAGTGTGGGGACAATGGAGAGCCTAATGCAATGCAGCGTGGAGCAGTAACCGGGTTTGGAGAACTCTGGGGTTCTCTTTTTTTTTTTCTTGAGACAGAGTCTTGCTCTGTCACCCAGGCTGGAGTGCGGTGGCGCAATCTTGGCTCACTGGAAGCTCCGCCTCCTGGGTTCATGCCATTCTCCTGCCTCAGCCTCCCAAGTAGCTGGGACTACAGGCGCCCACCACCATGCCCGGCTATTTTTTTTTTTTTTTTTTTTTGAGACGGAGTCTTGCTCTGTCGCCCAAGCTGGAGTACAGCGGCATGCTCTCGGCTCACTGCAAGCTCCGCCTCCTGTTCATGCCATTCTCCTGCCTCAGTCTCCCGAGTAGCTAGGACTACAGGCATCTGCCACCACATCTGGCTAATTTTTTGTATTTTCAGTAGAGACGGGGTTTCACCGTGTTAGCCAGGATGGTCTCGATCTCCTGACCTCATGATCCGCCCGCCTTGGCCTCCCAAAGTGCTGGGATTATAGGCGTGAGCCACCACGCCCGGCTGCCCAGCTAATTTTTTTTTTTTTTTTTTTTTTTTTGTATTTTTAGTAGAGATGGGTTTTCACTATGTTAGCCAAGATGGTCTCAATCTCCTGACCTTGTGATCCGCCCACCTCAGCCTCCCAAAGTGCTAGGATTACAGGCATGTGCCATTGCACCTGGCTGGGGTTCTCTTTTAAAATAAAGGCCAGGCATACTGACTCAAGCCTGTAATCCCAGCACTTTGAGAGGTTAAGGTGGGAGGATACTTGAGGCCAGGAGTTCAAGACCAGCCTGGGCAACACAGTGAGACCTTTTCTCTACACACACAATCCCCTGACACACACATATTTAGTTGGGTGTGGTAGCTTGAGCCTGTGGTCCCAGCGACTCCACAGGCTGAGCAGGGAAAATTGCTTGAGCCCAGGAGGTCAAGGCTACAGTGAGCTATGATCGTGCTATTGCACTCCAACCTGGGCAACTAAAAAAGTGAAATAAAATAATAAAACAACTTTATAAAAGTAAAAATAACCCCTGGATCCAGCGGTGCTACTGCTCAGACTCTGTCCTGGAGAAATCCTCACATTTCGAGGAGGCCTAGGAGTAGTCTCCATCTCCATAGCCTCATTAACAGTGATGTGAAATCAAGAAACCTAAATGGCCACCTGCAGGGGAATAACTTAAAATTTCGGAGGCCTCTGCTTTGTATTCACCAATATTCAGGTAGATGAGAGACTTTGCAGAGGAGAAAGATTTCGGACAATATCCGCAACAAAATTCAATTTATTTTTACTTATTCATTTATTTTTTGAGACGGAGTCTTGCTTTGTCACCCAGGCTGGAGTGCAGTGGCACAATCTCAGCTCACTGCAACCTCCACTTCCCAGGTTCAATAATTCTCCTGTCTCAGTTTCCCAAGTAGCTGGGATTACTGGCGCACGCCATCACGCCCAGCTAATTTTTGTATTTTTAGCGGAGACGGGGTTTCACCATATTGGCCAGGCTGGTCTCGAACTCCTGACCTCAGGTGATCCACCTGCCTTGGCCTCCCAGGGTGCTGGGATTACAGGCGTGAGTCACCGCACCCAGCCTCAAATACATCTTTGATGCCTGATCAGGTGGTGTGAGTGGATGAAGCTGACTACAGTCTGCCCTCAGAAGTGATCACATGCTCAGATGTGGACAGCTACAGCAATTGGCTCAGAAGTGGGTACACCAGTCATACCAGGAACATAAGTCACACAACCCTAAGACTCTGCTTGAGCTACTATAGGAAAGAGGTGTTCTATTCTCTATGGAGTTTTATAAGCCTGTAGTCGCTGCGGGTATCTTTTCCCCTAGTAAAGGAAAAGTCTGTCCGTCAGCAAAGCCAACATGAAGAAAAGCAGAGCCAAAAGATACAAAAAAAAATCTTCCTTTTATCATCTGTCTATCTGGATCCAGCCATGTTGAAAGCTAATCCTCTCCAATTTTCAGGCACCAAAAAATTCTCTTCCTGACTTAAGCCTGGTTGCTTTTATACTGAAAAGAGTCTTGACTGATATGGTTATTGAGTTTCTTTCTTTTTCTACAGACAGGGTCTCACTCTATTGTTCAGGCTGGAGTGCAGTGGTGTGATCATAGCTCACTATAACCTAGAATTCCTGGGCTCAAGCAATCTCCTCAGCCTTCCAGGTAGCTGGCAATATAGGTGTGCACCACCAGGCCCAGCTAATTTTTTTCTTTTTGTAGGTACGGGGTCTTGGTATATGCCAGGCTGGTCTCAAACTCCTGGCCTCAAGTGATCCTCCTGCCTCAGCCTCCCATGTAGTTGGGACTACAGATGTGTGCCACTATGCCCGGCTAATTTCTTTTTTTAAATTTTTTTTTGCATAGATGGGCTCTCACTGTGTTACCTAGGCTGGTCTCGATCTCCTGGCCTCAAGTGACCCTCCCATTTCAGCCTCCCAAAGTGCTAAAATTCCAGGCGTGAGCCACCACGCTAAGCCTTGTTACTGAGTGTTATTTATTTTATTTATATTATTATTATTTTTGAGACAGAGTCTTGCTCTGTCACCCAGGCTGGAGTGCAGTGGCACAGTGCCACTGCACAGTGGCTCACTGCAACCTCTGCCTCCCAGGTTCAAGCAGTTTTCCTGTCTCAGCCTCCCTAGTAGCTGTACTACAGTTGCACACGCCACCACGCCTGGCTAATTTTTGTATTTTTAGTTGAGACAGGGTTTCACCATATTGGTCAAGCTGGTCTGGAACTCCTGACCTCAGGTGATCCACCCACCTCGGCCTCCCAAAGTGCTGGGATTACAGGTGTGAGCCACTGCACCTGGTTGACTCCTGCATTTTAATATGTATCAGGCCCTGTAAACAAAGTCATGGGCAAAACCCAGCAATGATTCCCTACACTGACATAGTTCAAAATAGGGCCCCTTTTCCAACCTGGATCCAAGCTGTCTTTGGATGGTGTCTTCAGCATCTCTTCTGGCTCACACTCTTCCTCCAGATCATCCTCTGTCTGCTCTCCAGGGCTCAGGGAGCGAATCTCACTAGGTGTGGACAGATACGTATCCTGCCTAAAGCCAGGAATGAGGACGGTAAGGAGAGAATACAGGCAAACGGGCTGCTGGTGAGGACTTGCCTAGGGCCGGGCCCTGTGCTAAGCTCCATGTTAACATATTCTTGGCTGCTGGTCAAGATGGTGCTGGCAAGTCTCTCACTTGACACCGTCTCCCCACTAGAAACACATCACCACAATAGATGAGATTAACAAAGGCCAGACTACAAACGAACACAAACTCTCTCAGGGCCACAGCAATGGGACGGAAAGCCAAGCAGACAGTGGGACTGCAGTCCTGTGCTGGGCTCCCTGTAGGTGGCAGCAATGATGGTGGCTCCTCCCGAGTACAGGAAACTAAAACTCCCTTGGCATGAGGCAGGCACTGAAGCCAGGGCCCTGGTTCATAGCTTAGGGGTGGAGTGGGAGCCTCAAAACCAAGATGATACCTCTAATACCACCGCAGCACCTCAGGACCAGCGGCCCCTGTTAAGGCCTGGTCTCCACAGTGCCCTGGGAGCCACATGGAGCCAATGGCAAAAACAGACACACCCAGCAGCAGGAGAGAAGAAAAACCAAAAAACCTCCCACTCAGAATGAGCAACACCCAAACCAAAACCTCAAATCAAAAACTAGAACATGAGTTATCTGCAAATAAAACTGACTTTGCTACATAAACACTTGAAAGAAGTATATTCAGAAGATTCAAAGAAGTAAGTGAAACTACAGCTTTCAGGTGGGAGTAAGAGGATACTGCGGTCCCACTGCAGCCCTCCCCTCAGACCCCCTCCCTACCCACCCTTCCCCTTGGCTGGCCAGTCTGGGACTGCTCTGTTCCCACAGCCACTTGGGGCATCCCCCATCACAGTGCTCAGAGGCTCGCCAAACACTTTGCTTTTCCACTTCAATACCCTTCTCATGGCCGGGTGCAGTGGCTCATACCTGTGATCCCAGCACTTTGTGAGGCCAAGGTGGGAGGATCACTTGGGCCCAGGAGTTCAAGACAAGCCTGGGCAACACAGCAAGACTATGTCTCTATTATTTATGAAAATTAAAAAACCCCACAAAACCTTTTTGTATGTATTACTATAACTGCATATTCAAAGTCTGTCTCCCCGAGCCAGCTGTGAGTGTGCTAAGGGCAGGGCCCAGGGCTGTCTTGGCCACTGCTGTGTCCCCAGCATCACTCCATGGGGCCCCAGCAGGGACTCATCCCTCTGGTGGAAAGACAGGGGCTGCCAGGACCTGGGGTGGCCGTTCTGCTTCCTGTCCTTTGTGTGCTGCTGCTGCTCCTGGTGGTCGATCTCCAGCAAGTGCTGCTTCATGCAGTTGGTGATCTCTGGGCCCAGGTGCCAGATGAACACACAGCTGTGGAGGCCAAAGAGACACAAGCAAGGCAGAGGAAGAGTGAGCATGGGAGCTGCTGCCGTGGCTGACCCTGAAGCCACCCTCACCACAGCCTGGACCCTATTCTCCAGATGCTCCTGGAAAACACACCCCTATCCACTTAGTGCAGGGATGCTGGACTTGCCACATCCGCACCCTGGGCCCAGGTCTGGGGCATCTCAGCAAACCAGGGCCTGCTCTGGAGGCCTCAAGACATGAGGAAGGGGGCTGTGGGGAAGAACAGGGTTAAATCAAAGGGAGTTGACAAAAGGGACTTCCTTGAGCACCACCCATGTGCTAAATAATGTATGGGTATCATCTCATTCGTCACCATACAATTTTCTTTTCTTTTTTTTTTTTTTTTTTGAGAGTCTTGCCCTGTTACCCAGGCTAGGGTGCAGTGCCACGATCTCCGCTCACTGCAACTTCTGCTTCCCAGGTTCAAGTCATTCTCATGCCTCAGCCTCCTGAGTAGCTGGGACTACAGGCGCCTGCCACCACGCACAGCTAATTTTTGTAGTTTTAGTAGAGACACAATTTCTCTATGTTGACCAGGCTGGTCTTGAACTCCTGACCTCAGGTGATCTACCCGCCTAGGTCTCCCAAAGTGCTGGGATTACAGGCATGAGTTACCACGCCCGGCCTCATCACACCATTTTTAAGGTAAACGGTGTTGTCTTTTACAGGGGAGCAAACTGAGGCTCAGGGTAAATAAGCTGCTCAAGGTGACACGAAAATAAGTGACAGGGCTGGGATTTGTTTCTTCTTTTTAGGTTTTTTTTTTTTTTTTTTTTTTGAGACAGGGTCTTGCTCTGTCACCCAGGCTGGAGTACACTGGCATGATCTTTGCTCCCTGCAACCTCTACCTACCAGGTTCAAGCCATCTTCCCCCTCCTGAGTAGCTGGGACTACAGTTGTACACGACCACACCCAGCTAATTTTTTGTAGAGATGGGGTTTTGCTATGTTGCCCAGGCTGGTCTCAAACTCCTGAGCTCAAGTGATCCACCCGCCTCAGCCTCCCAAAGTGCTGGTGTTACAGGTGTGAGCCATCATGCCCAGCTTAGAGCTGGGATTTGAACTCAAGGCTGGGTGTGACACCAAGACTCCCACAATCCAAACTGGGCAGCTCAGAAATGCTTTCTACACAGGCAGGCTGAGAACAGTGCTCACGGTATCTGAGCCACAACTCTCCCAACGGTCCATGTCCCACCTGTCTCCAGATACTGTGATCAAGTGATGACAGTCATAGGTGAACTTCATGCTGGTAATAATTTCTGCAAACAAAGCAGAGAGGCTGTACTTGCCTTCGGAGTCAGAGGCTGGGGGTGGGGGTGGTGGGGCGGTGAGGAGGCCTCCCAAGCAGAGAGGTAGACCCACCTGAATGGCCAAACATCTTGGCAATGCACTCGCCCGAGTAAAAGTCAATCACTGAGATGCTTTTGTCAGAGCAGCTGGTGGCCAGGAAGGTGCCTGAGGGGTCCACATGGACCTGCCAGGAAAGGGACCCACATGTCACTCCAGCTGCCTGCTTCTTCCTTATGAGGAAGCCTGGGCCCCTCCCTCCCCCATGGTGGATGTTCAGCACATGGGACCCTGGCAGGGTAGGAGCTCCCGCTCCCATTCGACAGGTGAAGAAATTAACAACCACCTCAGCAGTAACAACAGTAGCCAGGCCCTGAGCTAAGCACTGAATGTGTGTAAACTAAACTCCTCCAGAGAACAAGTCTATGAGGCAAGCTGTCTATGTGCATTTTACAGGGGATGATGAAACAGGCTCAAGAGATGATGCTTGCCCAAGGTCACACAGTCAGCCTGAGGCAGAGCCTGAATCCATAACTGTCCCAGACCAGAGGCTCTGAGAAGGTCTCCCTTGTCCTGACTGACCCATGGCTGGTGTGGGCAAGCCAAGAGGGGAGTCCATGCCTCTTGATTCTTCCCGTTATACCCTGCTGCCACTCAAAATGGAACCCACTTAGATGCCCCACTTGGGGAAGGGCTCTGTAAATAAAGGAA
The DNA here is from genome assembly GCF_047675955.1 of Chlorocebus sabaeus. Classification (NCBI taxonomy): domain Eukaryota; kingdom Metazoa; phylum Chordata; class Mammalia; order Primates; family Cercopithecidae; genus Chlorocebus; species Chlorocebus sabaeus. Next base: position 22,804,273 of record NC_132909.1, read on the forward strand.
ACGCAGCTGGGGTCACCCTCCCCACCCTCTTGCAAGCATCCTTGTTTAACTAGGCCTGAGAAGGTGCTGGCCAGCGTGGTGCACTGAGGAAGGACCAAGGCCACAGGTCTCAGGTGTGGGCCATCACAATAGGTGGCCCATCAGGGCAGCAGACAGACGGGGGTCTCCAACTCCTTACCTTCAGCAAGGACCCTTCGTCACCCTGGGAACCCTTGTAGCACTTCTTCTGCTTCCCGTTCACAGTGTTGTAGACTCTGGGGAAGTGGGGGTGTGTTGTGACCAACAGGGCCCTGCCTACCCCACCACCTCATCCTCTGGGTCCTGCTGTCCTCCCCTCCCCTGGAAGCCCCCTGCTACCTCTTGTCCCCATCTGATGCCTAGACTGAAACTGAAATCCCATCTCAAGCTGAGATTGTGTCCTGGGGTACCCACTGAGTTAATGCCCATCTCCCCCCCATACTGCAAGCTCAGTGCTTGGCACTGAATGAGAAGGAACTGGAAAGGGGGTGCAGAGCCTCTCTGCACTGCTTTGCCCCCTGCACACTCCCTCTCTGCCTCCCCCTGGCTCATTCCTCCACATCCTCCCCAGGGTCAGGTGTCTCTTCCTCCAGGAAGTCCTGCTTGATCCCCAGGTGGGGTCAGGTGTCTCCGCAGGGCCCCTGGGCTCCCCCATCTCTGACCACTCTGTCACTGTCTGTGGCTGTGAGGTGGCCATGTCCCCTCTACTGGACTGTGAGCTCCATGAAGGAGGGCCTGGGGCTATCCTGGCCACTGCCATGATCCCAGCACCATCCAGCCCAGTTAGGTGCTCAGGGAATACGGGTGAATGAGGGAGTTTATGTGCCACATCAGCACCTTAGTCATCCCACATGGGCTCTAGGGAGAGCCAGAAGGAAGCCCTCTGCTGACCTAGAGGCCAGGCCTGGGAGAGCCCAGCTTCTAAGAAATACTTGCTGGTGGCCAGGCGTGGTAGCTCACGCCTGTAATCCCAGCACTTTGGGAGGCTGAGGTGGGCGAATACCTGAGGTCAGGAGTTCGAGACCAGCCTGGCCAACATGGCGAAACCTCATCTCTACTAAAAATACAAAAATTAGCTAGGCGTGGTGGCGGAAGCCTGTAATTCCAGCTACTTGGGAGGCTGAGGCAGGAGAATCACTTGAACCCAAGAGGCAGAGGTTGCAGTGAGCAAAGATGGCACCACTGCACTCCAGCCTGGGCGACAGAGCGAGACTCTGCCTCAAAAAACGAACAAACAAACAAAAAACCCAAGAAGGAACACCTGCTGGGTCCCTCGATCCCCTCCCAGCTTCTTGGGAACCAGAGGAACAGAGGGAGAAAAGCAGACAACCTAGGACAAGGCAGACCAGGCCAGCTAAGGGTCCAGGGCCACCCCTTACCTCACATTGCGGTCCTGGCAGGCCACGGCCACGTACTTCTGGGTGATGTCAATGTCCATGTCATACAAGGTGGTTTTCTCTGCTACGTGGTGGGTACGGACAAAGTGTAGTCCATCTGAACCCTGGCAGGGCCGGCAGGACCTTCAGAGAATGCCCCGATAACCCCCCACCCCAGCCCCCAAGGAGGCCATGCCACCCTACCCGCTGGGCACTGCGAAAGTAGATGCTCTTGTCGGCCCCACAGCTGATCATCTGGATGTCTCTGTTGCCTGGGGGAGGAGAATGCTATGTGTTAGATAGAGCTGGGCCACATGGGCAGGGGACCCTAGCTGGGGAACTCCACTGCAAGAGCCATCAACCAACTGTGCTGGCATCAAGGAAGGCTTCCTGGAAGTGGTGAGGTGGGTGCTGGGTCTGGGTGGGACTCTAAGATATGAGCTGTGTGTGTGAGGGGGCACAGGTGGAGCTGTGGGCAAGGCAGGCTCTGCAGAGCAAGGGCATATAGAGAAACAAAGGCTGGGGACAAAGAAGGGACACCCTCCCCAGTCTGGGATTGAGATAGGTGACTTCAGCAGCAGAGTAGAGGCAGAACTGTAGCAGGGACCAGTGGAGACAGGCTGGGAGGCTCGTGCCATCAAGATCAATTGCAAGATCCACACAAGCCTTGGGCCAGGCCCCATGCATGTGGCTGGTCTTCCTGAATGCTCACCACCCATCCCACTGGACAAGTGTGAACACAGAGGTTCACAGAGTCCTTGTCCCAAGGCACACAGAGGACGGGGCAGGACTGAACCCAGGCATTCTCTGGTGCCAGGGTCAAAGCTGTTAAACACCGCTCTGAACCTGGGCCTCCCCTTTGAGCCTCAGCTTCCTGTCCGTACAATGGGTATGGTGACAGTCCCTTCCCTGGAGAGTGGTGTGAAACCCTTGGAACAGGGACTGCCACATGGTAAGCACTAGACACAGTCTTGCTTTTATTATTCTCATTTCTTTTTTTTTTGAGGTAGAGTCTTGTTCTGTCGCCCAGGCTGGAGTACAATGCCGTGATCTTGGCTCACTGCAACCTCCACCTCCTAGGTTCAAGCAATTCCCCTGCCTCAGCCTCCCAAGTAGCTGGGATTACAGGCACGTGCCACCACACCTGGTTAATTTTTGCATTTTTAGTAGAGACAGGGTTTCACCATGTTTGTCAGGCTGGTCTTGAACTCCTGATCTTGTGATCTGCCCACCTCAGCCTCCCAAAGATTATAGGCGTGAGTCACCGCCCCCCACTGTCTCATTTCTTTACAGAATAACAGTTTGGTGAGGATGAAACAACAGAACAAATATAAAACTCTTAGAGTCTCGGCACATCAGACATCCTTCTTCATGACAGGACATTTGAGAGGGTCCAAGCCTGACATACAAGTATTAGATGTTGCTCAAGGAGGAGTCGTTGGCTTACAGAAGGGAGTGAGCCCCATATAGGCGAGGAAGTGTAACCTAGGAGGGACCCAGAGAAGGCCTGCAAGCCTCTGGTAATGTTCTGCTTTTTAACCTCCATGTGGTGAATCTAAGTACCGTATTTAACAATATTACGACCACGAGCAATTAGAACAATCTCTGCTATCAACAATGTCCCAGTTCAAACCTCGCTCCTAAGAACTGTGAAGTGGATACTTGCTGGCTTTTTTTTTTGAGACAGAGTCTTGCTCTGTCACCCAGGCTGGAGTGCAGTGGCACAATTTTGGCTCACTCCAACCTTGGCCTCCCGGGTTCAGGCTATTCTCCTGCCTCAGCCTCCCAAGTAGCTGGGATTACAGGCGTGCGCCACCATGCCCAGTTACTTTTTTTTGAATTTTTAGTAGAGATGGGGTTTCACTATGTTGGCCAGGCTGGTCTCAAACTCCTGGCCTCAGGTGATCTGCCCACCTCAGCCTTCGAAAGTGCTGGGATCACAAGTGTGAGCCACCACGCCTGGCCTATATTCTTCTTCCTCTTTTTTTTTTTTTTTTTTTTGAGACAAAGTCTCGCATTGTCACCCAAGCTGGAGTGCAATCACTGGCGCAATCTCAGCTCGCTGCAAGCTCTGCCTCCCAGATTCACGTAATTCTCCTGCCTCAGCCTCCCGAGTAGCTGGGATTACAGGCGCACACCACCACGCCTGGCTAATTTTTTTGTATTTTTAGTAGAGACAGGGTTTCACTATGTTGGCCAGACTAGTCTCAAACTCCTGACCTCATGATCTACCTGCCTTGGCCTCCCAAGGTGCTGAGATTACAGGCGTGAGCCATGGCACCTGGTCATTATTCCTTTTTTTTTTTTTTTTTTTTTGAGACGGGGTCTCACTCTGTTGCCTAGGCTGGAGTGCAGTTGTATGAACTGAGCTCACTGCAGCCTCCACCTCCCAGGTTCAAGCAATTCTCCCACCTCAGCCACCTGAGTAGCTGGGATTACAGAAACACCACCACATCCAGCAAATTTTTGTATTTTTAGTAGAGACGGGGTTTCACCATGTTGTCTAGGCTGGTCCCGAACTCCTCACCTCAGGTGATCCACCTTCCTTGGCCTCCCAAAGTGTTGGAATTATAGGCGTGAGCCACTGCACCCAGTCCCAGCCATTATTCTTTATACTATGCACAGATACTGTATTCACTTGTTTGGATATATATTTTACAGGAGAGTTGAAAGAATGAATCCTTTTTTAGCAGGGTAGCTAGCAAGGCACAGGGAGCGGGAAGGAAGGGGCTCACCAGCGAACTTGATGGCAGTGATGGAGGAGGAGTGGTCATCCAGCGTCTGCTCCAGGTTGTAGTTCTTCTCCACGTTCAGCACATGGATCAGCCGGTCCCGACTGGCTGAGGCCAGCAAGGTCAGCCCTGTGAGAGGAGAGAATAAGACTGGTTCCTGAAGGCTGCGTGGGTGCCCTGGCCTCCCAGAAGGGCAGTGTGACCAAGCTGCCCAGTCCTCGGAGAAGGGGTCTTTGGTTCTTCAACTGTAGCCAATTTGGACCAAGCCTGGCAAGGGCCACTCCCTCAGTTCTGTGTGGTCTTTCCCAGAGCCCCCACACCCTGGCATTTCACCTCCTCACCACCGGCTCAGGAGGATGTCGCGATGGGCGCATGGACGCTCCTCCAGGGACATCCACAGCAGACACTCCAGCAGAGCCCAGTGCTCTTGCCTGCTGGGTCCGACTCCTTGGCGTGGTGGGTAAAGCCCTGGCAACCTCTCAGCCTCTTCCAAAACCAATGTCCTCTCACCCGCTGAGGTCTGGCTACCTGGGCCTAGTTCAGGTCCTACTGACTGCCTGTGGCCAGACTCCCATCTGCCACCAGCCTTCCCTACTCTGGTCACTTGCTATGTCTGAGGCCTAACAACATGACCTGAGGCAGAGGGGAGATCAGGAGAGGCGAACTGAGTGAAGAGATCTTTAAAGACAAGTTAGTAGGGCACACGGCATGGGGGATGGGAGAACGAAAGAAGAGCATGGGCAAAATCACATCAAGATATAACTCCACCATCTCCATAACTCCCAAAGTGCTGGGATTACAGGCATGAGCCACCGTGCCCAGCCTAGAAAAAATCTTGAGGAGCCGCGCGCGGTGGTTTACACTTGTAATCCCAGCATTTTGGGAGGCCAAAGCGGGTGGATCACCTGAGGTTAGGAGTTCGAGACCAGCCTGGCTAATATGGTGAAACCCCGTCTCTACTAAAAATACAAAAATTAGCCGGGTGTGGAGGGGGCGTGCCTGTAATCCCAGCTACTCTCAAGAGGCTGAGGCAGGAGAATCACTTGAACCTGGGAGGCAGAAGTTGCAGTGAGCCAAGATTGTGCCATTGCTCTCCAGCCTGGGTGACAGAGTGAGACTCTTGTCTCAAACAAACAAACAAAAAAAAGCCGGGTGTGGTTGCTCATGCCTATAATCCCAGCACTTTGGGAGGCCAAGGCTGGCGGATCACCTGAGGTCAGGAGTTTGAGACCAGCCTGGCCAACATGGTGCTGAAACCCCATCTCCACTAAAAATACAAAAATTGGCCAGGCATGGTGGCAGGTGCCTGTAATCCCAGCTACTTGGGAGACTGAGGCATGAGAATCACTTGAACCGGGAGGTGGAGGTTGCAGTCAGCAGAGATGGTGCCACTCCCCTCTAGCCTGGGTGACAGAGTTCATCTCAAAAAAAAAAAAAAAAACATGAGGAATTTGGGTGAAGCCTATAGGGTGTTCATTATAATATTCTCCCAATATTTCTATAGGCTTCAAACTTTTTGAAAATAATGCCTAACAATCAATCTATCTTCTTCAGTAGAAGATGAGCTCATTCACAATTCACTCATTCACACATCCACTCCCTTTGGCTTGGGTGCTGGCACCAGCAGTGGGCAAGTCAAGCTGAGTCCTGCCTGCGAATGTCTTGCGTTCTGGAGTCCCAGCCACTCTGGTCTCAGGGTCCAGCTACAGGGGCCCTTACCGAACACTCCCAGCTGTCATCCACAGACACTAACTACCCCTTTCTGTGGCCTTGCCAGGGGGGTTGCCTCCCTGCCAGACCCCCATTCCGAATACTCCTGCTGCGGGCTCACCTGTCTCTGGCTTGGAGTACTCCAGGCACAGCACCTCAGCATCATGGGCCTCCACCTTGACCAGCTCGTCCATGAAGTGCAGCTCGTGGATCCTGGGAGACACACACCGCCTGCTGAAGCCCCAGACCCCAGCCCCATGCACTCTGCCACTTCTAGAACAGGTCAGAATGGCCAGGCCGGCAACATGAGAACCCCTTATCGTGGCCAAATACTCTAGAGATGTGCAATCACTTTTCTCATTTAGAAACCTGCCATTGTAAAGCGAGCTGTGTTGAGCCAGGGAGCACCTCAGCAGGCAGCAGTCCCTTGTGGTGCATGCGCCAGAACATAGCCCCAGGGATCTAGGACAGTCCTCTAGGGTGATAGGCGTTTACACAGGGCTGCATCAGAGGTGGTTCCTGGGGTGGGGCAGGGGCCAGGGATTAGGGACCAGAGGTCATAGTCCAGGATAGGAGCTATGGATGAGAACATCTAATTCCAGTCTCTCATTGTTAAGAGTCTCAAATCTAGACCTTCCTCATTCTCCTCAAATGAAATCAGTCATCAAGTCATCCCAGCTTCTCCATTCTACCTACGTGATCTTAGTCCAGACACCTTGTGCCAATAACATCACTTACATCAGAGGGTCAGTGAAAGGATTAAATCAGTTAACACAGTGCTCAGGCCCGCGTCCAGCAAGGGGGAAGAGCACTATCCCCATGTTAGCTCTTGGTACCGCTGTGCCCCTCTGGACAGTGCCATGTCAACGTGAGCAGCTCACTGACACACTGAGCTGGCCTCATACAGTGACTGATATCAAAACAGGTGCCAATATTTAAATATTATAGAATTTCACAGAAAAAAAATCAGCACTTTCTGCTCTTCTTGACAACAGGAAGATGTGATAACTTGTAGCCTACTCTCTTGGGGCTGCCTGGTGGCTGCTGCCCCTTTATGTCCCCTCTAGTTCCCCCCAACTCTCTTCCATTCCCTAGTGGCTCCAACACCCAAGTGGTCACAGCAGTCATTTGTCATCTTAAACCTGGTCCCAGAGACAGAGCCTATGTCCCACTAGCACCTACTGGGTCGGTAACATCTTGCCAAACTTCAACAGGGCACATAAGCAGCCTGAACTCTCAGCTACCCCACCCTCCTAGCCCCTCTCCCAGGGCCACCAGGACCCTCCTTCAGCTGGCACCTTTGCTGACAGTTCAGCATTGGTACCATGTGGCTGGTGAAAGTGTCACTCTGCCCTAGAGTCATGTGAGCTTGCCTGTGCACTCTGTAGGCAAAGTCTGCACACCCCAGCTGCTGAAGTCCTGATAGTTACCCTGCTCTCAGCCCTTCTGGAAGCCTCTTCCGAGCTTAAGTTCCCAATGGGGGCTGTTTATGGGATTACTATTCACAGCCCCTCATTCCCAATGGGCAGCAGGAGGTGCCAAGGCCAGGGCTCCTGCCCACTGCCCTGAGAACCCGAGCGGGAGCTGGGAGGTGTACACTGGACACTGCCAGGGCCCACTTGCCTCAAATTTCCACTTCGGTCGCCTGAAGCCAAATGCTGGCCGTCAGGACTGACCTGCATGACCCGCACCCCGGCTTTCACGTCCACGGGCGTCCCATTCTCACTCCCCCGGTCTGGGAAGTGTGACATGTCCTGCAGGTGCTGGATGTCATTCTCCACATACACGACCTTCAGCAGGGTCTGCAGGAAAGACAGGGCTGAGGTCAGCACCACAAGCAGCTCAGAAGCACCTCTGAAATCGTGTCCCTCCATAGCCAGTCTCTTCTTCGTTAGTAATACAACCTTAATTTTGAGCTGGGAGTTTCACCAATCAGAATAATTATTTCCTTGCCTCCCCTGCAGCTAGATAAGAATATGTGAATAAATTCTGAACAATTAAATATAAAGCAAGCACGTATTCTTCTGCTGTCTTTTCTCCATCCTGCAGCCTGGAACACGGATATGATAGCAGGAGCCCCCACAGCCACACTGGGTCATGAGGACATAGCCTACTCCCTCAAATGACAGAGTAGAGAGCTGGAAGGCCCTTGGATCCCTAAGGGCTTCCTGCAGAACGGTCTAAACTGGTTACCTCCAAACTACTTTTATGAATCAGAAGCCTAACTTTTACCTGTTGAGTTTTTCTATTACGTGCAGTCAAAAACAGCATGTATATCACAGGCACAGAGGAGATGATAGTAGCACTGGGTGGGGAATGAGGGGAGTAATAAAGGTGTACCTATGGGGCACCTGCTACAGCCTCCTGCATCAAGGGTCTTTTTAGTTCCAATCGCACTGGCCTCTTTCAGGTTTTCCAACTCACCCAGCTATTTCCCACCCCAGGGCCTTCATACAGGCTATTCCCTAAGTATAGACTCTCTCCCCTTCCCTCTTTACTCTTCCCAATCTCAACTTAGCTGTCCCTTCCGCGGGAAACTGCTCTGGATGTCCCAGATAAGTTCACATGCTGCTGCTCTATGTCCTACTAGCACCCTGAACATTTTCCTTCATGGTGCTTGTTGCATTTGTGATTGTGCATAACATGGATGGCTTTCAGTTCACTGCCTGCCCTCACTAGATTGTGTGTGCCACAGGGCAGAAGAGTCTTAGTCGCTGTTGTGTCCCTAGCATGTAGCAAAGCACCTGGCATGGACCTTAATAAGTGTCTGCAGAATAAATGAATGCATGACTCAGGTCTCAGCTCCCCAGAGACGCCCTCTCACTGGCCTCGCAATACTAACCAAAATTTCTTCAGCAAACTCTTCTTCCCAGCCTCCCATCATGGCTCTTGCCAGCATTCTGCCTGCACCCCGCTGAGGCCTCACTGTGTGGCAGCCAATGGACAGGGGGAGCCCCAGCATGGCCTGGCTCATCAGGTGCTCTCCCAGGGAATTCCATCTGAAGACTTAGGAAGCAATTTCACCTCTGCTGGGTGTGTTGGGCTGCCAGGAGTGGCCATGTCCACACATCTGCAGAGCAGGAGCCAACTGGCAAAGAATCAGAGAGGATAGACTGTGCCACCTCAGAGAAGGAGCAGGAGAAAGAGAAACAAGAGGAAGCGATGCAGAGAGGGACTCACCTTGGTTGCCGGCTCTTGCCCTAGTGGAACCTAACATTTCAGGTCCATCAGACTCCTTCCTGCCCCTACATTCAAGCTTACAGTATTGTTCCTCCTGAAAGATGGTTCACAAAGGAAGCCACTCACATTGCTGAAGATGTTTTTCTGCCAGTGAGAATCAGGGCTGCTGTCCAAGTTCCAGAAGCGAATGGTGTTGTCTGAAGAACAAGTCAGAAAGGATCCTGACGGCAAACAAGCTCTCTGGTCTTCAAACTCAGGATACACCTACAGTTCCCAGAGGACAAGGCAAAGGATGACTCAATGACAGCACTATGACTTACTGTTGCATTTTCATGGGGGAAAAAAAAAGTAAGTTAAAGATAAACAGGTATGTGCAATACCTTCTTTGCTAAAAATAAACAAGGAAAAAAAAAGGATACAAAATGTTACCATATATCGTCTATGTCCCACCTTCAGCCTAGGCCTTAACACATACCCTCAAATAAACTTTCAAGGGAAATGTGGAACTCAAACATCACTAAACACAAAAGAAAACAATGTACCATGAGCAAGAAGTAGCAGAAGCAACAGAGTCTAGCAAGACTTCAAATACTGAAATTATTTATTTTTTATTTTTTTATTTTTTTTGAGGCAGAGTCTGGCTCTGTTGCCCAGGCTGGAGTGCAGTAGCCGGATCTCAGCTCACTGCAAGCTCTGCCTCCCGGGTTTACGCCATTCTCCTGCCTCAGCCTCCCAAGTAGCTGGGACTACAGGCGCCCGCCACCATGCCTGGCTAGTTTTTTGTATTTTTTAGTAGAGATGGGGTTTCACCGTGTTAGCCAGGATGGTTTCAATCTCCTGACCTAGTGATCCGCCCGTCTCGGCCTCCCAAAGTGCTGGGATTACAGGCTTGAGCCACAGCGCCCGGCCAAATACTGGAATTATTAAATCAAGGGTGGTGGCGCATGCCTGTAGTCCCAACTACTTGGGAGGCTGAGGCAGGAGGATTACTTGAGACCAGCAGTTCAAGTCCAGTCTGGCCAACATATGAGACTGTGTCTCCAAACAAACAAACAGACAGACAAACCAAAAACAAAATAAAAAACCCAAATTGGAATTATCAGACAGAATACAAAATAACTATGATCAATATGTTTGATGAACTAAAAGATAATTTCCACAAGATTAAAAGTATGCAGCCAACCAGAAATTATAAAGATTAACCAAGCAGGGCTGAAAAAGAACCAAACAGAACTGCTTCTAGAAATGAATAATAAAAACATACTGGCCAGGCGCAGTGACTCATGCCTGTAATCCCAGCACTTTGGGAGGCCGAGGCGGGCAGATCCCCTGAGGTCAGGAGTTCAAGACCAGCTCCCCAGACGCTGGTTTCCCCAGCGTCTCTACTAAACCCTGTCTCTACTAAAAATACAAAATTAGCCGGGTATGGTGGTGCATGCCTGTCATCCCGGCTACTCGGGAGGCTAAGGCAGGAGAATTGCTTGAAACTGGGAGGTGGAGGTTGCAGTGAACCGAGATTGTGCCATTGCACTCCAGCCTGGGCAACAAGAGTGAAGCTCTGTCTCAAAAAAATAAAAATAAAAAAATAAAAAATAGGCCAGGCACAGTGGCTCATGCCTGTAATCCCAGCACTTTGGGAGGCCAAGGTGGGCAGATCACGAAGTCAGGAGATCAAGACCATCCTGACTTAACACGGTGAAACTCCGTCTCTACTAAAAAAAAAAAATACAAAAAATTAGCTGGGCGTGGTGGCAGGCGCCTATAGTCCCAGCTACTCAGGAGGCTGAGGCAGGAGAATGTTGTGAACCCAGGAGGCGAAGCTTGCAGTGAGTCAAGATCACGCCACTGCACTCCAGCCTGGGCAGCAGAGCGAGACTCCGTCTCAAAAATAAACAAATAAATAAATAAAAATAAAAACATATTAAAAACCAAAGATTAGATATAATTGAAGAGAAAATTAAGTGAACTGAAAGACAGAACTAAAGATGTTTAGAATGAAGCTGAGAAGGACAAACAGCCACCATATAAAGAGATTTCAAAATATGGAAGATTGAGAACTGGGAAGACAATAGTAGCGGCATTCATTCTTTTAATTTCCCAAAATCTCGACATAAGAAAAACATCAACCAGATGGCAAAACCCAAACCTACAGACGACATTTATAGCAAAACTCAGTGACAAAATACTCCCATAACCCCCAAAATACAAGTGAGTGGGACAAACCACCACTAGTCACAAGACCTACATATCAGCATGCATGTGGGAGACAGAGAAGCAATGAGGCATCTGACAGACCCAGCAATAGGATAATTCCAAAGTAGCCAACAGGTGTTCACTGGAAAGCACACTGGGCCAAACTGGACAGCAGCTGAAATTGGGAGGGTTTCATCCGCCCCAGCAGCAGTTGAATGCAAGGGGTAAGGCCTAAAGGGACTGGAGAAGATCCTGTGAACTCTCAAAACTGAGCAGCCAGGGCTCCCTTCCAGGACAAAACCCCACACTGAAGAGAAACTGCTGAGAGTAGAAACAAAACTGATCAATCACAACAGGAACAGGAGAAATAAAGTAAAGAGGAGATTCAGATTAAAGGAGAGACATAACAGATAAAGAGGACCACAAAAAGGAACTATCAGAAAGCAGGTTGCCATATTTTAACACGGAAAAATAACAGAAGCCTATAATCCCAGCACTTTGGGAGGCTGAGGCAGGAGGACTGCTTGAGCCCAAGTTTGAGACCAACTGGGCAGCATAGTGAGACCCCATCTCTACCAAAACTAAAAAATTAGCCGGGCATGGTAGTGCATACCTGTGGTCCCAGCTACTTGGGAGGCTGAGGCAGGAGGATTGCTTGTGCCTACGAGGTTGAGGCTTCAGTGAGCTATGATCATGCCACTGCACTCCAGCCTAGGCAAGAGTGAGACTCTTTCTCGAAAACAAACAAAACAAAACAAAACAAAACATGCCACTCCACCCCCATTAAAAAACAGAAGACAGAGTTCTCTCTTGTGAAGTTGGAAAATCTGTCCTGAAGCACACCAAATTCTAATATTTCAGAAAAACTGGTATCACGTAAAAATGAACAACAGGAAAGGACCAAGGTCAAATCCTATAGTCACTCTTAAAAAAGAAGAAGAAGAAGAAGAAGAAAAAAAGCACATCAGAAACATATTTTCACAAAAAAGATAAAAACTATAACTTACATTTTTTTTTTTTTAAAACAGAGTCTTGCCCTGTCGCCCACGCTGGAGTGCAATGGCGCGATCTCGGCTCACTGCAACCTCCACCTCCTGGGTTCAAGCAATTCTCCTGCCTCAGCCCCCCAAGTAGCTGGGATTACAGGCCCCGCCACCACACCCAGCTAATTTTTTGTATTTTTAGTAGAGACTGGGTTTTGTCATGTTGGCCAGGCTGGTCTCAAACTCCTGACCTCAGGTGATCCATCTGCCTCAGCCTCCCAAAGTGTTGGGATTACCAGCATGAGCCACCATGCCTGGCCTACTACTTCAAAAGAAGGTAAAAGATATTTAAAAAATGATCCAAGATATAAAAAACAACCTACAAAAACTCAGAAACAAAGTGATGTAACTTAAAGAAAGAACTAGGTCAGGCACAGTGGCTCATGCATGTAATCCCTGCACTTTGGGAGGCCGAGGTGGGCAGATCACTTGAGGTGAGGAGTTCAAGACCAACCTGGCCAACATGGCGAAATCCTGTCTCCATTAAAAAAACAAAAATTAGCCAGGCGTGGTGGTGCATCTGGAATCCCAGCTACTCAGGAATCTGAGGCAGGAGAATCACTTGAACCTGGAAGCCTGAGGTTGCAGTGAGCGGAGATGACGCCACTGCATTCCAGCCTGGGCGACAGAGTAAGATACCATTTCAAAAAAAAACCTTGTACTTATACGTTCATAGCAGTGGTATTTACAATAGCTATAAGGTAGAAACAACCCAAGTGGCCGTCAACTGATAACAGAGAACAAAATGTGTTCTATCCATACAATGAAATACTATTCCGCCATAAAAAGGAATGAAGTACTGACACATGCTACAACATGGATAAATCTTGAAAACATTATGCTAAGTGAAAGCCAGGCACAAAAGCCCACATATTCTATGATTTCACTTATAAAAAATATTCAGGTCAGGCATGGTGGCTCACACCTGTAATCCTAGCACTTTGGGAGGCCGAGGTAGGTGGATCACCTGAGCTCAGGAGTTCAAAACCAGCCTAGGCAACATGGTGAAACCCTGTCTCTACTAAAATACAAAAAATTCACCAGGCATGGTGGCATGTGCCGTAATCCCAACTACTCTAGAGACTGAGGCATGGGAATTGCTTAACTCGGGAGGTGGAGGTTGCAGTGAGCCGAGATTGTGCCTCTGCATTCTAGTCTGGGTGACAGAGCGAGACTCCATCAAAAAAAAAAAAAAAAAAAAAAAAAGAAAGAAAGAGGAAAAGAAAGGAAAGAGGCTCACGCCTGTAATCTCTGCACTTTGGGAGGCCGAGGTGGGCGGATCACGAGGTCAAGAGATCGAGACCTGGCTAACATGGTGAAACCTCATCTCTACTAAAAATACAAAAAATTAGCTGCGCGTGGTGGCGGGCACCTGTAGTCCCAGCTACTCAGGAGTCTGAGGCCAGAGAATGGTGTCAACCTGGGAGGCGGAGCGTGCAGTAAGCTGAGACTGCGCCACTGCACCACTCCGGCCTGGGTGACAGAGCGAGCGAGACTCAGTCTCAAAAAAAAGGAAGGAAGGAAAGGAGAGAAAAGAAAAGAGAAAAGATCCAGAACAGGCAAATCCATAAAGACAGAAGCAGATTAGTCATCTCCATCGATGGGGGGAGTGGGGAATGGGGAGGACTGCTTAACAGATACAGGATTTTTTTGGGTGGGTGGGTGATGAAAATGTTCTGAAACTAGAGAGTAACGATGGCTGCATGACACTGTAAGTGTACTAAGTGCCACCAAATGGTAACTTTAAAATTGCTGAAATGGTAAATTTCATGTCATGTATATTTTACCACTATATATATATATAATTCCCCATTCCAAAATAAACAGGGGTCAAAAGGGAGAGACTATAGTATACAATGGCTACATATTCAGATCCTGTAAATATAGTATAACTATTTTAAAAATTGGAGAGAGTAGAGAAAACATATGCAATACAATTGTTTTAACTGTCTTCAGAACTGAAGAGCTGTCCGTTCTCAGACTGTTGCATGTAAATGTGGGAAAAAGCAAATGAGTTAATGGAGATATTCTAATTCCATCATCCCCTGTGTCTTTAAGAACTACGCTTCTGGAAGCATCAACCCAATAGCTATGAGCATCCCTAACACCCAACTTGTGATTCTGAAATCCCAATTTGTACTAAAAAAATACACCTGGCCTTTTCTTTCTCTTTTTTCTTTTCTTTTTTTTTTTGTGATAGGGTTTCACTCTGTCACCCAGATTGGAGTACAGTGGCTTGATCTTGGCTTAATGCAACCTCTGCCTCCCGGGTTCAAGTGATTCTCATGCCTCAGCCTCCCGAGTAGCTGGGACTACAGGCGCCCGCCACCATGCCTGGCTAATTTTTTGTATTTAATGGAGACAAGGTTTCACCATGTTGACCAGGTTGGTCTCAAACTCCTGGGGTCAGGTAATTCCCCTGCCTCAGCCTTCCAAAGTGCTGGGATTACAGGCATGAGTCACTGCACCCAGCCCAAAAAACTAAACATGGTCTTTTCAAGAAATGGTTGATTCCTGATATGGGACAGGAAAGGTACAAGATGAGACTGGAACATATTGGCATCCCAGGCAGCAAGGTGGCTATCAAGAAATACTAGGGTCATGTCCAAAGGACTCAGGAGCCAACGTTAAGAGGCTCTCACTGGCCAAAGATGGGATGATATGAGCGCCAATAAAGTTAATAATTATAATAGATTAAAACATATCTGATATATTTAAATATATATGAGTTTATAATGATATTAAATAAAACTAGTTACCTTTAGAGGATAGGGAACCAATTCATTATCTTGAAAACTGGTAAATAAAGGGAAAGAATCAAGTATTTTTCCTGCCTTTCCTATATGAAGTATAGCACTGGGTGACCAAATGGCAGATGAGAGCAAATATCTCTTCACGTAAGCAGTCCAACTAATAAAAATAAATTATAGAATTAGAATATCACCATATTGCAACCTTCAATAAATGGGTCCAGGCATTGAGCATCAATAGCTGCTAACAGGCCAGGCACAGTGGCTCACACCTATAATCCCAGCACTTTGGGAGGCTGAGGCGGGCAGATCACTTGAGGTCAGAAGTTTGAAACCAGCCTGGCCAACATGGTGAAACCCCATCTCTACTAAAAATACAAAAATTAGCCAGGCGTGGTGGCGGCTGCCTGTAATCCCAGCTACTTGGGAGGCTGAGGCAGAAGAATTGCTTGAAACCAGGAGGTGGAGGTTGCAGTGAGCTGAGATAGTGCCACTGCACTCCAGACTGGGGCAACAGAGCAAGATTCTGTCTTGGGGGGTGGGGGGGAAAGCTGCTAACAATAATTGATAAACTCTACATATCGTTTGTGTGATTTTTATGATGTTTATTTTCAGAAACATAAAGAATACAGGTAGAACCTTAGAGTTATAGAAGAGAGAATAGGCCGGGCATGGTGGCTCATGCCTGTAATCCCAGCACTTTGGGAGGCTGAGGTGGGCGGATCACCTAAGGTGGGGAGTCCAAGACCCGTCTGGCCAACATGGAGAAACCCCGTCTCTACTAAAAATACAAAATTAGCCAGGCGTGGTGGTGCCTGCCTGTAATCCCAGCTACTCATGAGGCTGAGGCAGGAGAATCGCTTGAACCTGGGAGGTGGAGGATGCTGTGAGCCGAGATTACATCATTGCACTCTAGCCTGGGCGACAAGAGTGAAACTCCATCTCAAAAAAAAAAAAAAAAAAAAGGCAGAGAGAGAATAGAGTAGAAGCAGTATTGGCTGACAATTTTCTAGAACTGATGAAAAGATCTATCCACAGATACTGCTGCTGAACAGCTATATACATAAACAATAAGGAGATGCAAAGAAAATAAACTGAAGACACATAATAAAATTGATAACAATGAGGGTGAGAGGGAGCAGAACTGGGGGCAGGGAAGTCATCAATGTAGACTATAGCCTTATCTATAATATTTCACCTATTTTCCCAAATTTTAAAAAATTTCATATATAAATTTTAAGTTATTAAAAAACATTCTTTGAATGGAAAAAAAGTGCTGTCAACAAAAACGTCAGCCCCATGAAGGCAGACAGACTCAACCAGAGTCATACGGCTGAATGCTGCCTATTCAAAAGGACAAAGTTCTTTGTCATGGTCCTGAATCTGGCCATGAAAACATAATTCCTCTAGGACAAACATTTCCAGTTAAGAAATTTTCAGCCCCCTTGCCATAGCCGCTGCCGAGTAGCTGCAACTATAGGCACGCCTGGCTAATTTTCAATTCTGTTTTGTAAAGCCGGGGTTTCCTCATGTTGCCCAGGCTGATCTCGAACCCCTGGACTCAAGTGATCTGCCCACTTCGATTTCCCAAAGTGCTGGGACTACAGGCATGAGTCACCGTGCCTGGCTAACTTTAGAGAATTTTTTAAAATCCACAAACTCACTCTCAGAAAATAAAAACTTCAAAACCTTTTTTTTTTTCTAGACAGGGTCTCACTCTGTTACTCAGGCTGGAGTGTGGTGGCACAATCACAGCTCACCGTAGCCTTGACATCCTAGACTCAAGTGATCTTCCTGCCTCCGCCTCTCGAGTAGCTGAGACCACACGTGTGTGCCACCATGCCTAGCTAATTTTTAAAAATTATTTGTAGAGACAGGGTCTTGCGTTGCCCAGGCTCGTCTCAAACTCCTGGGCTCAAGTGATCCTCCCGCCTCAGACTCCCAAAGTGTTGGGATTACAGGCGTGAGCCACTATGCCCCATCTTCAACTCTTTTTTAAAAAAAACAGTGAAATACAGAAACAATCTCCACAGCAAAGCTTTCTGCAGAGTGCACGTTCCTGCTGCAGGGCCTCTGTGCTTGTGGTTCTCCCCAGTAGTTGCAGGTCTCACTCCCCAATTTCCTGCAGGTCTCTGCTTAAATGTCCTCAGGAAGGTCTTCCCTGACCCCTCTCCTCTCTAGAATACCACCTGGATTCCCCTTCCCCTTCCCTGCCTCATTTTTCTTCAGAGGGTTACTGCTGCTTGGCGTGTTATTCACTGATGATGTTTCCAGGTTTCCTTTCCCATCCAAATGTGAGCTCTTAAGGGCAGGGTTTTTGTGTCTGTGTCCTCAGCACCTAGGACAGGGCCTGAGGCATAGGAGGGAGTCAATGAGTATCTTCTGAAGGAACTACTGAATGGGTTCCCAAACTGTGGGGAACTGTGCAGAGGCTAAGCAGGGGCAGAGGGAGGGAGGAGGGACTCACCTCCACGTTCCAAACGTAGGAGCTGTGGAAGAGCTCTGACCACACCTTGCCCACTCTGTTGATGTCCTTGACATCCCAGATGTAGATGCTGTGGTCCTTATACACGCAGGACAGCCACTGGTGGATGGGGTCGAAGGTCAGTGCCACTGTATCTGGGTAGACTGCTTCTGCCTTCCTGTGGAAGAGGAAGCTAACAAGGCCACATGGGTAATCAATCACCATCAATGTCACTGAGTAGTGACAGCCACCTCTAGTGACAGTGGAGCTGCCTCCCCGGCAATGCCATGCCTCAGGGTATTTGTGGCCATCCATCTCTCCTGCTCCAATTCCACTTCTCCCTCTTTCCTCTTCCTCTGCTTGGCTTCTCATGTAGAGGATACAAACTGGAAACTTTTGCCTGGCCCTGAGAGCAAATGAGTTTTTGATTCCTATGAACATTTCTCTCCCATCATTTCACCCAACTCAAGCTCCTGCTCTCTCTGAGCATACAAAGATAATAGGCATGTATCTCAGGTCCACCTCTTCTTGGCCTCACCAACACATGATCAAAAAGTCTCTTTGCCCTAAGGAGGCTGGGGAGCTGTCTCATGGCCCGAGGTCTCCCTATGAAGGCTACAGTTTACTGAGCATTTATACTGTGCCAGGCCGAGAATTTTACCTGCAATAAATTCTCACAACCACGATAAGAGGTAGGCACTGTATTTTACATATGAGAAAACGGAAGCACAGGGAGGTATAGTCACCTTCCCAAGGTCACACAGCACAACAGAAGGCAGCAGAGTGAGAGCCCAGCTACTATAACACAACACTGCCTGTGGGTTGCTCACCCCCTCCTTTCCTTCATGACACCTGTTCAGGTCCTGTCATGGAAAAGGCACCCAGGAGCTAGTATCCAGAAATCCACAAAGAGGCAGCCCTAGGCACCCGGCATCCCCTGGTTAGGTACCCCCGATTCCCTACAACAGACTTGCAACAAAGGAGAAGACAAGCCACAGCCTAGCACTTCCATCCACTCTCGACACAGCAGCAGAGGGACCTAACATGTAAGGCCTGGTCATTTACCCCAACGCCCGAAACCCCCAGCAACTGCCCACTGACCTAAGGATAGACCTCAGGCACCCCACACTGGCCTCATCTCCCACCATCCTCCCTGGGCACACTGGGCTCTGGCCACACAATCCCTCACTATTCCTGCAACATGACAAGCCCAGTGTACTGTCACCTCAGTTGCTGGGACCCAGCTCTCCACACAGCGGCTCCTTCTCACCAGACACCCAGTCAGTACAGCCCACCCCGGGCACTCTCCTTCCTGAGTCCTTGCTGTGTTCCCCAAAGCACTGATGCCTATCTGAAATTACCTTCTTTGTGTACTTGCTTATCATCGAGCCCCCCTGCTATACTGCACAGAGGCAGAGATTTTGCTGCTTCACTATAGGTGTATCCTGCTTCCAGCCCAGGGCTGGCACTTAGCAGCTGCTTAGTAGGGGTCAGCCATGTGGATGCAAACACTCCACCACATTCACAGCTGCTCTGCACTGTTCTTCACCATGCTGACCGCTATCTGAGATGATACTGTTTATTCCTTTGTTTTCTCACTGACTGTTTCTTCCCCTACCCAGCCTCACTTCTCACTGTGAAGCTTGCCTTGGAAGGCAAGGACTTTTCCGCTTTGTAATGCCCAGGGCTGAGAGTCATGATGAGTATTTGTGGGATGGACAATATATGGATCTGGAAGCATGGATGAATGTCAGTGGAGAGACTCTGGGTGGGCCCCTCCCATTCCGTTCCCTCTCCCTGCAGGGCAGTACCTGGGCTCCAGGCCCTGTGCCACATCTACCCCAAGGTAGTGTGGCTTGGGCAGGTTGGTGAGGTAGTGCAGGCTGTGGGCCTGGAAGATGCGGACTATCCCATCTGTGCAGCCACAGAAGATGAGCTCCTGGCTGACACAGAGGCAGGAAGACAGGGAGACCTGTAGGGGCAAAAGGGACCCCAGTGGATTTGGTGCTTCACGTGGCCTGGCCCAGGGACATGGGGACTGACAGAGCAGCCTTAGGCCTCCAGAGAAGACTTATAGTTCCTTGGGTCTAAGACACCCATTTTAGCACATTTTAAGATTTCTGAAATCAAGATATAGTATACTGCTGCTATTGAAAGACATGTGTCCCCAGGTAGACAGAGACATGAACGGAGACAGAGATGTCACTGCCGTCTACAGAGAAACGTAGCTAGGTATGAAAAATACCTGTTCAGGCCGGGCGCGGTGGCTCAAGCCTGTAATCCCAGCACTTTGGGAGGCCGAGACGGGTGGATCACGAGGTCAGAAGATCGAGACCATCCTGGCTAACACGGTGAAACCCCGTCTCTACTAAAACTACAAAAAAAAAAAACTAGCCGGGTGAGGTGGCGGGCGCCTGTAGTCCCAGCTACTCGGGAGGCTGAGGCAGGAGAATGGCATGAACTCGGGAGGCGGAGCTTGCAGTGAGCTGAGATCTGGCCACTGCACTCCAGCCTGGGTGACAGAGCCAGACTCCGTCTCAAAAAAAAAAAAAAAAAAAAAAAAAAAAGAAAAATACCTGTTCAGCAGACTGCAATTTCAGGTAAGTCACTTGTAGTAACAGGGTTGAATGTTAAGCTTAAAATTGTTTTTTTTTTGAGACGGAGTTTTTTTTCTTGGTCGTCGCCCAGGCTGGAGTACAATGGTGCGATCTTGGCTCACTGCAACTTCCACCTCCCGGGTTCAAGCGATTCTCTTGCCTCAGCCTCCAGAGTAGCTGGGATTACAGGCGCCTGCCACCACACCCGGCTAATTTTTTTGTATTTTGAGATGGGATTTCACCATGTCTGTCAGGCTGGTCTTGAACTCCTGACCTCAGGTGATCCACCCACCTCAGTCTCCCAAAGTGTTGGGATTACAGACGTGAGCCACTGCGCCTGGCCTTTAGGCTTAAATTTTATTCCCTTTTGCTTACAAACAACTTCATAATGACTATACTCCAAAGCAGTACAGAAAAAAGTTATAGTATCTAGAAAGGACTGTCTATCCTACTAGGAAGTGCTAGACCTCTAGACGCAGTTTAAGGAGTTTTTCCAAATCTAGAGCGACTTATATATGAGTCATTTAGAGCTTAGGAACTAAACATCTATCTATTGAAAGCTTTTCACTTGCTTGAAAAAGAGAAAATGATGTCTAACCAACTAGAACAAATATAAAACTTGGAACTCTTCCACATGCCATTAACCTCAAAGGTGATCTCTGGAGTGAGTTACAAAGGCAAGGAAGGAACAGGAGAGAAAACCACAATGCTCTGGCTGATAGCCAAATGGGCAACTGATTCCAGATGGGAAAATAGCTTGGACATAAACTTTCAGATACTAAAGGAAAGCAGCTGTGCAATGTATTGATAGATCATGCTCTAGTTTAAAAGTTTATGGCCGGGCACAGTGGGAGGCCAATACCAGTGGATCACTAAAGGTCAGGAGTTCGAGACCAGCCTGGTCAACATGGTAAAACCCTGTCTCTACTAAAAATACAAAAATTAGCTGTGCGTTGTGGCAGGCGCCTGTAATCCCAGCTACTTGGGAGGCTGAGGCAGGAGAATCGCTTGAACCTGGGAGGCAGAACTTGCAGTGAGCCGAGATTGCGCCACTGCACTCCAGCCTGGGCAATAGAGTAAGATTCCATCTCAAAAAAAAAAAATTAAAAATAAATAAATGTTCATGCATTTTGTGTAGTCTTTTTTGACTGAAAAGTTATTAAATCAATGGTACCTCTGAGTTTTAAAAAATGCAATCCTCTACCAGCCAGAGTGCTCAAAGGAGAAGAGAAATGTGAAGTAGATCAAATAGTAATGGGAAAACAACTGTCACCCTGAGCCCATTTCAGGTTACCAAGCACTGTGCTCACTGCCTATATTATCTCACGTGACTTCTTTATCAGCTCTGTGGGGAGGGCAGCAGTACTCCCATTTTACAGATGTGGAACCTGAAGCTCAGAGAGGGGGTGTCATTCACCATTAGTCACATAAGCAGAACCTGTGTGGTCAATGCTGATGAACACTCCTGCAGACACATATCATGAGAAAGAGCCTGTCCAACTGATGGCAGAGAGGGAGGTGGTACCTTCAGGTTGATCCACTTCTCCAGCACCCTCTTCTCATTGAACTGGCAGAGGAGGCCCGAGTAGGACACACAGAAGGTACTGCCTGCCATCCGGCCCCGACCGCAGGCCACACCACAGAAGATATTGTTGTGCAGCTCGCCCAGGATGCCTGAGCGCCCTACAAGGGGCACTGTGCTCGTCACCTGGAGACACAGAGGGCATAGTGAGATACTGTCCACACAGCTGAGCCCCCAACAGGGTCACGATGGGTCCTACATGACCAGATGATAGGACACAACAAAACAGGAGAACTCTAAGCTCTTCCAAATGGAGGAGAAGGAAAGAAAACACTAGAACCCTGCCACTCTGGACAGGAGGGCTGGAAGCAGTAGTGCAAGAATGAGAGCTGGTCCCAGGGTCAGGGGGTTCCTGGCAGGGCCTGTGCATCAGCCCCCTGAGAGTAGGCCCAGAAGCAGCAGCTGGGCCCGAGAGGTCAAATGGCCCGAGACCGCTGCCCTCAAATCCCAGGGAGAAACGGGAGGTCATGCTGCCACAGATGGTGACTCCCTCAGGGCCTGGTTAAAGGGGCAGGGACAGAAACTCACCTTTGTCTCAGTGGAGACTTCCAAGAACCAGAACCTCACATGTCGGTTCCCAACAGTGACAAAATAGCTGCTGTCCTCTGAGAAGGAGAGGGCGATGACTCTACAAGATACCTTGTTGGAGGCCACTACGATGTCTTTCTGGAAGAATAAGTGCAAAGCTCATGCCAGCACTCATTCCACTGGACTGCCTGGGCCTCCCTGCTTGTCCCCATTCCAAATCTGTCTTCCTAGGACCCTCCAGGGAGCTGCTGTATGGGGAAACCTATGTGGTGCAACCTGCTCATTCCTCACCAGAGGGGACAGAGGCTTGGAATGGTCCCCCTAGGAGAGTATGTTCCAGAGCTCTCCCAAGGGTCTAAGCTCTGCAGCCCACGCATGGTATTGGGGACAGTCATGGCTGGGATGTAAGGACAACGCAACCTATGGCTGTCACGGATGGGGCTCCTGCTCTGGGCCCTGCTTTGAGCCCTTCACAGGATAACCCATGAAATTCCCTCAATAGCCCCATGAGGGAATTGAGCCCTGGTAGCCTTTCCCCAACCCTACCAGGCTCAGAGGGGAAGATGTCATGTGCTCAAGGTCACATAGTGGGTTATGGGCAGAGCCAGGATTTGGTACCCACTTCTGCCAGCTCCACAGCTGTTCCAAAGCCCAGCCTTCCAGTGCTTATCAACTCATTAAAGTCTTACAACTCAACAAGGTAAGTAGTACTATATCCATCTAACAGAGAAGGAAACAGACTCACAGAGATGTTAAGTCACTTGGCTAAGGTCACAGCTGGTCAATATAAAAATATTTATAATTCTTCTAGCTGGGTGCCTGTCTCGTGCCTTACAATAAGGGATCAGCATGTCACAGGTGCTCAATAGCTGTCATGTGTTGGGTGAGTGAGCACTTTACTGCGTCCTCTCATGTAGCCCTCCCAGTGCCCAAGACACAGGATGCTCTGGCAGCTGGCTGCCTGTCACAGGCCCGCTGGTCTTACCTTCCAGTCCCAGACGTTGAGCACCATGTCATGTTGGTAGCCCATGGACACGATGTGCTTCATATTGGGTGAGAAGGCCACACAGGCCACACCATACTTGTGGCCTAGCATCTCCGCCACCTGATTCTTCTCCTCCACATCCCAGATGCGCACAGCAGGCCTATGTCCATTCTAGGGAAGGTGGGGTCATTACTGCTGCTGGGCTCTGTACCAGGCAGGGCTAGAGGGGTTGTCAAGGCCGAAGATTGCATTGCCATAGGGTGTGCCCAAAAGCCATCTCCCCCATCTGCTACGGGGCTGTCCTGGCCCAGGAAGGAGCTATTCCAGGGACTCCCAGGCCTGCTGGGAGCATAAGGAATAGCTCCCGAGACCCCCAACCCCCACTCCCACTCAATGGTGATCATGACTCACCTCCCCTGTCACTATGTACTTCCCATCAGGGGAGAAGGCCAGAGCACTCAGAGACTTCCTGGGGATAAAGAAAAGAGCTGATCACTGGTTCCACTAAGGGTGGCCAGTCAGACCCCACCCTGGCGGCTCTGATAGGACTCTGCCCTCTCCTGCCTCCCAAGCCTCGGAAGAGGCCAGGGGAGGTGAGCTCAAGCAGCTCCCACAGAGCCAGTACTGCTGGCGTGCCCAGCACAGCACACAGAGAAATGGGGGTAAATGCAAAGGCCCCTTCCACCCTGAGATACCAAACCCAAATGGGGTAGACATTGTATGGGGACCCTGCTTTCTTCCCTCTCTGCCGCAGTGGGTACCCTAAGACCCCACTCACCCTATAACACTGAGAAATATGCAGGAAATGGTACAGGCCTGGCCTAACTAAAGGGGTGGTGCTGATGGGAGGATCCTGGCAGACATCACATCAAGGTAGCCTGCAGCGTGTGCTCCACTGATAAATACTCAAGATATTCTGGAAAATCCATAAACAGCCAAAATGTTTCTGAGACTCCTAGCTAGCCTGCACAAGGACTTGAATGAACAGGCTAGCTGGCAGGTTTCTGGCAGTGCGATTCACCATTCTGAGACTGTACGGTTTCCTTCTTCTCCCCTCTCTCTTTTCATCTTGTTTTCACCTTTGTTCCTTAACAATAATTGTCTCCCTACGTGAGATGGTAAATTGGCGTGCAGATAACTAAGTAAATGTCACTAAGTGAGACTTTGGCAACTTCATGGAATATTCATCATCAAGTCAACCTGCTTCCCAGGCTTCCCGTGGTTCCTTACAGCAGCAAACAGGGCAAGTTGCCTCCCGGATACCCACTTGTCTCTCTTTCCTCACTGACATAATCCCAGTTTCATGCTTGCAGCTATGCAGGTACAGCTACATGACTCAGTCTGGCCAAGGAGAAGTAAACTGACATGCTGTGTGCCCCGCTTCCCACCAATTCCCCTCCTGAAATAAGCACAGAACAGCCAGAACTCCATCTTGGGCCATGAAGTGACTTCAAGACCAGAAGCCTCACAATAAATGGGGTGGAACAGAAGGAGAGAGGAATGGAGGCTGGGTGCAGTGCCTCATGCCTGTAATCCCAGCACTTTCGGAGACAGAGGTGGGAGGTTCACTTGAGGTCAGGAGTTCATGATCAGCCTGGCCAACATGATGAAACCCTATCTCTACTAAAAATACAAAAAAATAGGCCGGGCATGGTGGCTCAGGCCTGTAATCCCAGCACTTTGGGAGGCCAAGGCGGGCAGATCACAAGTTCAGGAGATCGAGACCATCCTGGCTAACACGGTGAAACCCCGTCTCTACTAAAAAGTTCAAAAAAATTAGCTGGGCGTGGTGGTGGGTGCCTATAGTCCCAGCTACTTGGGAGGCTGAGGCAGGAGAATGGCTGAACCCTGGAGGTGGAGCTTGCAGTGAGCCGAGATCACGCCACTGCACTCCACACTGGGAGAGACAGCGAGACTCCATCTCAAAAAACAAACAAACACACAAACAAACCAAAAATAGCCAGGTGTGGTTGCGGGAGCCTGTAATCCCAGCTACTCGGGAGGCTGAGGCAGAAGAATCTCTTGAACCCGGGAGGCGGAGGTTGCAGTAGGCCAAGATCGTGCTGCTGCACTCCAGTCTGGGCAACAAAGCAAGACTCCGTCTTGGGAAAAAAAAGAAGTGGGGCAGGGTGCGGTGGCTCATGCCTGTAATCCCAATACTTTGGGAGGGCGAGGTGGGTGGATGACGAGGTCAGGAGATTAAGAACACCCTGGCTAACATGGTGAAACCCTGTCTCTACTAAAAATACAAAAACAAAATTAGCCGGGAGTGGTAGCAGGCACCTGTATGTAGTCCCAGCTACCGGGGAGGCAGAGCTTGCAGTGAGCTGAGATGGCGCCACTGCACCCCAGCCTGGGTGACAGAACGAGACTCCATCTCAAAAAGAGAGAGAGAAAAAAAAAGTGGGGTCCCCGGTGTTCAGAGACACAGCCCCTGGGCTGCCCACCTCCGGACTTACGATGTGCAGGAAGAGCATGCCCTTGGGTTTTAAGCTACGCTGTGGAGGGGTTTCCGTTATCTGTAGCCACCTCTAACCTGTCGCATGCCCCGACCTTGTGCCTGGCCCTCTAGCAAATGCTGTGTGGCCATCACTGCACTGATTCCACAGGCATGCTTCATGGAGTCAGGGCTCTCATGAACCAACTTTGCAGATGAGGTGACTGCAACACAGGGAAGTCCCCTGCTACGGTTAACTAACCAGACAGGACAGAGCCCTGACCTCTAAGCCAGTAGTTCTCAGTCTTGGCTGTATATTATAATTCCCTGGGGAGCATCTGAAAAGTGTCAAAGTCTAAGATTAGTTGAGTGAAAGTTTGGTGAGGAACAGGATAATATTTGCACAGTCTCAGAAAAGATTTCCCCAGGATACTTGCTAATCATAAAGGTGAAAAGAGAGGCTTTGAAGTGGAGGAATCTGGAAGGCAACACCTTGGCCAAATGCTCCCAGTGAACATCACCAGTCACGGGAGACTTCCTGAGAGGAGGCACTGGGAAGAACACAGCACCCCTTCTGGTCTGTTCCTGTCAAAGATGCAGAACCTGAGTCTGCCCTTGAGGAAGCATAGAATAAACCCAAGATACCTCATCTACAATCCTCAAAAGTGTCAAGATCGGCCAGGCGCAGTGGCTCATGCCTGTAATCTCAGCACTTTGGGAGGCCGAGGCAGGCAGATCATGAGGTCAGGAGTTCGAGACCAGCCTGGCCAACATAGTGAAATCCTATCTCTACTTAAAAAAAAAAAACAAAAAAACAAAAATTAGCCAAGAGTGGTGGCGCGCACCTGTAGTCCCAGCTACTCGGGAGACTGAGGCAAGAGAATCGCTTGAACCCAGGAGGTGGAGGCTGCAGTGAGCTGAGATCACTCCATTGCACTCCAGGCAGGTGACACTGTGAGACTTCATCTCAGAAAAAAAAAAAGGGTCAAGATTCTGAAAGTCAAGAAAAGACAGAAGAGCCACGTCAGCCTGAAGTCGAGACTGAGGGGACAACTCAATGCAATGTGTGATTCTAGACAGAACCCTTTGGCCATAAAGGACATTCATGGGACAAAGGCTGACTCCTGAATGGAGCCCTCTGGGGAGTGAATGGGAGTGATTTACCACTTTTCATTTCTTGATTTTGCTGTATATATTACAGTTTTTTTTTTTTTTTTTTTTTTTTGAGGCAGAGTCTTCACTCTGTCGCCCAGGCTGGAGTGCAGTGGCACCATCTCGGCTCACTGCAAGCTCCGCTCCCGGGTTCGTGCCATTCTCCTGCCTCAGCCTCCCGAGTAGCTGGGACTACAGGCGCCCGCCACCGTGCCCGGCTAATTTTTTTTTGTATTTTAGTAGAGACGGGGTTTCACCGTGTTAGCCAGGATGGTCTCGATCTCCTGACCTCGTGATCCGCCCGCCTCGGCCTCCCAAAGTGCAGGGATTACAGGCGTGAGCCACCGGCGCCCGGCCTATATTACAGTTTAGAAGGACTGTCTTTTTTTTTTTTTTTTTTTTTTTTGTAGGAAATACACACTGAAGTATTTATTTTATTTTATTTTATTTTATTTTATTTTTTTGAGACAGAGTCTTGCTCTGTCACCCAGGCTGGAATGCAATGGCGTGATCTTGGCTCACTGCAACCTCTACCTCCCGGGTTCAAGCGATTCTCATGCCTCAGTCTCCCAAGTAGCTGGGATTACAGGCACCTGTCACCATGCCCAGCTAAATTTTGTAGTTTTAGTAGAGATGGGGTTTCACCATGTTGTCCAGACTGGTCTCAAACTCGTGACCTCAGGTGATCTGCCTGCCTCGGCCTCCCAAAGTGTATTTATTTTATTTTACTTTATTTTTCTTGAGACGAAGTCTTGCTCTGTTGCCCAGGCTGGCGTGCAGTGGCGCAATCTTGGTTCACTACAACCTCCGCCTCCCGGGCTCAAGCAATTCTCCTGCCTCAGCCTTCCGAGTAGCTGGAATTACAGGCGCCTGACACCAGGCACAGCTAATTTTTGTATTTTTAGTAGAGACAGGGTTTTGCCATGTTGCCCAGGCTGGTCTCAAACTCCTGACCTCAAGTGATCCTCCTGCCTCTGAGGCCTCCCACAGTGCTGAGATTATAGGTGTGAGTCACCATGCCTGGCCTGAAGTATTTAGAGATATAGGGGCATCATGTCTACAACTGATTCTCAAATAGTTCAGAACAAATTAATATGTATATAGACAAAAAATGATAAAGCAAATGTGGTAAAATGCTAACATTTGGCCAAGTGCAGTGGCTCGCTCACGCCTGTAATCAGCCTTTGGGAGGCTGAGGCAGGTGGACTATCTGAGCTCAGGAGTTTGAGACCACCTGGGGCAACATGGTGAACCCCGTCTCCACCAACACACGAAAAATTAGTTAGGCATGGTGGCACATGCCTGTGGTCCCAGCTACCTGGGAGGCTGAGGCATGAGAATCGCTTGAACCCAGCAGGTGGAGGTTGCAGTGAGCTGAGCCTGGGTGACAGAGCAAGACTCTGTGTCCAAAAAAAAAAAAAAGCTAACATTTGGGAAATATGTGAAAGGTACATAGGTATATATGAGCTCTTTGTACTATTCTAAGTCTGAAATTATTTCAACATAAAAAGTCTCAAAATTGCCAATGCCCAAGTTTCATCCCAGATCAATTGATTTGGCTTTCTCTTGGGGTGAGGCATAGGGACCAGGTGATTCTGATACGCAGTCGGAAAGAAAACCCCCACACTGGCCACACCACCTCCTAATGCACACCCACTGGTGGCCCAGGGTGGGCACTTGCATGCCATCTACTACAAATCCAGGCCACCCACTCCACTGCCTACAGGGATTAGGGTGGCAACACAAGTATGAGGAACTGGCCACAACAGGCCTGACAAATGTCACTAAGCTCAGTCCATCACTGCCACAGGGGAATTTGGGCTCCAGAGGCCAGAATTTCTCACTTCTCCAAACAAGAGGGACATGTAGATTTTTGTGTTAAAAAACTTGAAATGGGCCAGGCAGGGTGGATCAAGCCTGTAACGCCAGCATTTTGGGAGGCTGAGACGGGCGGATCACGAGGTCAGGAGATCGAGACCATCCTGGCTAACACGGTAAAACCCCGTCTCTACTAAAAAATACAAAAAACTAGCCGGGCGAGGTGGCGAGCACCGGAGGCGAGGCAGGAGAATGGCGTAAACCCGGGAGGCAGAGCTTGCAGTAAGCTGAGATCCGGCCACGGCACTCTAGCCTGGGCGACAGAGCGAGACTCTGTCTCAAAAAAAAAAAAAAAAAAAAAAAAAACAAACTTGAAATGTTGTCCACTCATCCAACCTTTAAAACACACTGTATTGGGCAAGTTTGTGTGATTCTGGTTTGCAGCTGCTGCCTTACGAATGCTCTCCCAATTACCAGCAGCTATTTTATTTTCAGAGGAGACCAAGGCTCTGAAAGAAATGTCTCACCTGAGGTTCCACAGTGAATAGATGCTTGAGCCAGGAATAGAACCCAGCTCTGCCCTTATCACCAGTAACAGAACCCACAGTTAGGAGCAAAATGTCCAAAAAGCCACTTTCAAGAGGGAATGCACTTCCCTCTTGAGAAAGAACCTGAGAAAGAACCTGCCGTAGCTGAAGGACCGTATCTTAGGGACCATAAGGGCAGGAGAAAACCCACTCCTTATCCATTCACTTGGAGAACTGGGCCAAAGGAGCAGAGCCTGAGCTATGCCAAGGAGGGACATGGTGTGCCTTCCAAAGGTCACAGCCCTATTGGGACCACATCCCAGGGTAACACAGTGATCAGTTAGCCCCAAGGCAGAGGAGCGGGTCCTTCCCCAGTAACAGCTGAAAGGATCTTTCTAAAACCCAAATCATGTTCAGTCTTTCTCTTAGGAAATAGCCATCAATGTGCCAGACACTGCTGTTTGGTGCTAGGGATACAGAAATGAACTCAGAGAAAGTCCTTGCTCTCAGAGTGCTCACACTGAGGAATGGAGACCCACAGTGAACACCATCAATGAGGAAATTGGACAGCATATCAGAGATGGGAGCAAATTTTGTGGAGAAAAGCAAAACAGAGAATAGAGCTGCTGGAGGGCTGGGGGTGAAAAGCACATCCCTGGCCTGTGACACCCTCCTGTGGCTGCTCTCTGCACTCAGCATGCTCTGCAGCCCCTCTCCAAGGCTGCAAGGCCTACGGGATGTGGCTTCTGCCTATTCCAGTCTCATCTCCCCTGCTCCCTTTCTCCAGGCACCCGGATCCCTGGCTGCTTCTAAAGCACCCGAGATTCTTAACCACCGCAGGGCCTTTGCCCTTGCTGTCCCCCCTGCCTGAAGCGCTCTCCCTACAGCTTCTTATGGGTCACCTTCTCACTTCCTTCAGGTCTCAGAGTCAAGGCAGCATTCCCTGAGCCTTCTGATAAGGCTTTCCTCCTATTCTCTGCCCACAAACCTGCCCGAAGACATCCCCCATCATTTCCTCCACAGCACTGATCATGATCAGCCAGTAATTTGCTGACGGGTTTACTGTCTGTCTCACTCTAGCCAGCAGAGATTCTCCTCTCCTCTGGTCACTGCTGTGTTCCCAGCACACGGAACAGCACCCAACACAGGCAAATGCTGCTGAGCCAACAGGTGAGTGAATGAGTGAGCACCCACCCATGAGTACCTCCAGGCTATGTGGGGGAGGGGAGGTGTGCCAAGCCCCTGGTTCCACCCCTGCCCCCAGGCCCAGGCCTCAGCCTACCTGGCAGTGTTAAAGATGTGCTGCTGCTTGTTCTCCTTGGGGTCTAAAATCACCACCACACAGCTGGGGAGAAAGAGGAAAATGTGCCTCAACTGGGGGGAGTGTTGGGGTCCTGGGATGATTCTATTCCCACCAGAAAAGCCCACAAATAAACAAGCTCCCTCCGCACAGACGATTCTCTCTGGTCTCCTCCTCCCCACCCTCCTCCAGGTGTTTACACTGAGAATTCTAGGGCACTTTAACATTACTATGTTCTTAAACAGAAACCAGCACTTCCTCTGAGGTAATGTCTGTCAGGCCCTAGGCTAATAAAGACCTTAGGCTGGCTACAATCCCAGCACTTTGTGAGTAGGGGGTGGGGGGATCACTTGAGCTCAGGAGTTTGAGACCAGCCTGGGCAACACAGTGAGATCTCGTCTCTACTAAAAAAAATTAGCTGGCTGTGGTGGCATGTGCCTGTAGTCCCAGCTACGTGGGAGGTGGAGATGGGAGGATCGCTTGAGCACAAGAGGTTGGGGCTGTAGTGAGCTGTTATTCACACTATTGCATTCTAGCCTGGGCAACGCAGCCAGACTCTGTCTAAAAAAAACAAAACAAAAGAGAGAGAGATGTAATTGTTTTAAATCCTCACAACTGCCAGGTCAGGTCAGGACTCTTTAGGTCCATTTATAGATAAGGAAACAAACCCATAGAGGGGACGTCCTTAGCACAGTGCCAGGCTACATGAGTATTTATGGAATAAACAGCTGTAGCATCTTCTTCAGTCTTCTCAACTATGCAAGCAGAGAGGGTCACTAGCTCTGTTTTATAGAGGCAGAGGAAGAGGCTCAGAAAGCAGCACACATGGCAGAGCTGGGACACAAATCCAGGTTACCTGACACCACAGTGTGGACTTTAATCACCTGTCTTTCCCAGAATCGCTGTCACCTCCCCCCTGTAGTCATAATAAAGGCTTTCATTGCACTCACTACATGCCAGGAACTGTTCTAGACAGAGAGGGGGCTATGGAATCCTCTCCACAGCTCTCAGAAGCAGGCCCCATTATCCACATTCTACAGGTGAAAAAGATGAGGCTCAGAGCGATTTACAGATGGCTTCAGGCTCCAAGCTCCAAATTCCCTAGCAATGATTGGACATCGAGGCCCTTATCTGCTTACCCTGCCAGGTAGGCCACATGGCCTGTGCCAGGGTCACAGGTTAGGCCACTGCTGTTCTGGGCTGTGATGCCAAGCACCTTCTCGAGTGACACCTGTAAAGAAAAAGCCCAAGTCAGAGGCACCCGCCCCAGCTGGCACCACATGGTGCAGCTGCCTTGGCCACCCATTCAGATCCTGCTGCATTTAACACCCACTCACTGAGCTTCTGTGACCATGCCATCCACCAGCAGCTAACACTTGTTCTCTCAACATTCCTTTGACAAATACGACGCTAGGTGAAGAGCACAGAGTGGTGAGGAAGAGACAAATCCCTGCCCTCGTGGGGCTCATATCCTACTGGTGATGGGTATGTAGGACATAGAAAAGCAGAACAAATATGTGAAATAGATGCCAAGTAATGACGGGTGCAAGAGAGAAGAAAGCAGATAAGGAGGTCAGGAGTGCAGGGGAAGGGGGAGAATGCCGTGGTGAGAAGGTGACCTGTGAATAAGCTTCTAAGTATTTTTTTTTTTTGAGATGGAGTTTATTTGTTTTTTGAGATGGAGTCTTGCTCTGTCACCAGGCTGGAGTCCGTGGTGAGATCTTGGCTCACTGCAACCTCCACCTTCCGGGTTCAAGCGATTCTCCTGCCTCAGCCTCCTGAGTAGCTAGGATTACAGGCGCACGCCACCATGCCCAGCTAATTTTTGTTTTAGTAGAGATGGGGTTTCACCATGTTGGCCAGGCTGGCCTCGAACTCCTGACCTTAGGTGATCCACTCACCTCAGCCTCCCAAAGTGCTAGGATTATAGGCAAGAGCCACTGTTCCTGGCCTCTTAGTACTTTTATATGTATAAAAGACTTGAATCCCCACAACAAGCCAAGAAGAAGGCACTATTATCACCCCTGTTTTACAGGTAAGAAGTCTGATGCCCAAGATCCTACATCTGCAAATGGCAATGTTGATATAGAAACCCAGGGAGTCTGGCTCCAAAGTCAGCACTTCGGGCTGTACAGGAGACACACAATAGTGACCAAAGGTAGACAGTTTCCCCACATCAGATTCATAGTCCAGAAATTTGAGAGATTTGAACAAGTAAAAAAACACATGAACAGTAATATTTAAAATTTAAACAAGGCTGGGTGTGGTGGCTCAGTCAGGAGTTTGAGACCATCCTGGCCAAAATGTCAAAACCCTGTCTCTACTAAAAATACAAAAAAATTAGTCAGGTGTGGTGGCCCATGCCTATAATTCCAGGTACTCAGGAGGCTGAGGCAGGAAGATCGCTTGAACCCAGGAGGCGGAGGTTTCAGTGAGCTGAGATGACACCACTGCACTCCAGCCTGGGCGACAGAGTGAGACTCTGTCAAAAAAAAAAAAAAAAAAAAAAGAAGGCCGGGTGCGGTGGCTCAAGCCTGTAATCTCAGCACTTTGGGAGGCCGAGACGGGTGGATCACGAGGTCAGGAGATCGAGACCATCCTGGCTAACACAGTGAAACCCCGTCTCTACTAAAAAATACAAAAAACTAGCCGGGTGAGGTGGCGCGCACCTGCAGTCCCAGCTACTTGGGAGGCTGAGGCAGGAGAATCGCTCGAACCCGGGAGGTGGAGCTTGCAGTGAGCTGAGATCTAGCCACTGCACTCCAGTCTGGGTGACAGAACAAGACTCCGTCTCAAAAAAAAAGAAAAAGAAAAAGAAAAAAAAAAGGAAACAAATAGATGAGGAAACAGAGGCCAAGAGGGGTTACCCATCTAGGAAGGGGTAGCGCCAGGATTCCAACATAAACAACCAAGCCATGGCACTCATGTTGTCTTATCTGTCGATCAGCATTACTGGGCATTGGTATGAATGGTCACTTTTAGACTAGTTCTTTGCAAGACAGATCAACTCTGTACTGCCAAACAAGAAAAATAAATAAATATTACCCCAAATACACAGTCATAGTATCAATATTAGCCAAAGGCCGGGCGCGGTGGCTCAAGCCTGTAATCCCAGCACTTTAGGAGGCCGAGACGGGCGGATCACGAGGTCAGGAGATCGAGACCATCCTGGCTAACACAGTGAAACCCCGTCTCTACTAAAAACACAAAAAACTAGCCGGGCGAGGTGGCGGGCGCCTGTAGTCCCCGCTACTCGGGAGGCTGAGGCAGGAGAATGGCGTAAACCCGGGAGGCGGAGCTTGCAGTGAGCTGAGATCCGGCCACTGCATTCCAGCCCGGGCGACAGAGCAAGACTCCGTCTCAAAAAAAAAAAAAAAAAAAAATTAGCCAACATGAGTAGAGTACTTGCCATGTGCCAGTGTTGTTCTGAGTGCCTAGGATATGTGACCTCATTTAATCCTCACAAATACCCTATGAAAGATTTCTACATCATTCTCATTTTACAGATAAGAAAACTGAGGCACAGATAAGTTCATAACTTGGCGGGGCACAGTGGCTCACTCCTGTAATCCTAGTACTTTGGGAGACTGAGGCAGGCAGATCGTTTGAGCTCAGGAGTTCAAGACCAGCCTGGCCAACACGGCGAGACCCTGTCTGTACCAAAAAACAAAACAAAACAAAATTAGTCAGGTATGGTGGCATGCACCTGTAGTCCCAGCTACTCAGGAGACTTGAGGTAGGAAGATCACCTGAGCCCATAGAGGCTGAGACTGCAGTGAGTCGAGATCACCCCACTGCACTACAGCCTGGATGACAGAGTAAGACCCCATCTCAAAAAAAAAAAAAAAAAAAGAAAAAGAAAAAGCAAAGTTCATAAACTGCCAGGAAGAACAGGACTAAAGTTTAAGCTCAGGCTGCCTGAGTCCAACCATACCAGTCTGTTCTCTTAGCCACCTTGCTATAATGCCTCTCTGAATTTGATATTGTTATATGTAGTTTAATAGCTCAAAAGGCACTTTCAGGAACATATAAGATAAAGGCTATGACGTATAGGGTGCTGGGTGAGAGATGAAGGTGGGTGTCTGCTTTAGAATGGGGTTCAAGAAGGCCTTTCAAGATAACGACATTCAGGCTGAGACTTGAAGGATGGGAAGGAGCCAGCCAGGTAGATTGCAGCAAAAATCCCAGGCTAAGGAGGCAGAAAAGAATATGGAGCCTCAGGAAAACCAAAAGCAGGCCAGTGTAACTGAACGTTGGTGACAGGGAGGACATGGGAGGTATAGCCAGAGCCCTATAGCCAGGAGTGGGCAGTATAATCACAGTGCAGGAGAAAGTCATGGGGCAGGAACAAGCTCCACCAGCAGCTACCAGGTATCCTCCCTTTATCTGGACTCTGTGCCAAGAAGATTACAAGTAAAATTTCATTTCTCTCCAATGCAATAGTATAATTTTTTTTTTTTTTTGAGATAGTCTTACTCTGTCGCCCAGGCTGGAGTGCAGTGGTGTGACCTCAGCTCACTGCAACCTCCGCCTCCTGGGTTCAAGGGATTTCTCCCGCCTCAGCCTCCTGAGTAGCTGGGATTAAAGGTGCGCGCTAGCACGCTCGGCTAATTTTTGTACTTTTTGTAAAGACGGGGTTTCACCATGTTGGCCAGGCTGGTCTTGAATTGATCTCAGGTGAACAGCCCACCTTGGCATCCCAAAGTGCTGGGATTACAGGCGTGAGCCACCGTGCCCTACCAATACTATGGTTCTTATCATCTCCATTTTATAAAAACAGATTTTGTGCCTACAGAGCTGGAAAACAATTTTTTTTAATTGCCGCTGTGCTAATGGAATTCCTTCTACCTACTGTGAAATCATTTCCTTCTGTGTTTCTGTCTCAGAATTTAGGGAACTGTTCTGTGCGCCCTCCTCCCCAGGCAGCACTGCGGAGATTTTATAAATAACTTCTTACGTCTCTGTCATAGTTTTGAATGACAATATGGATTAAGAATCCCCACCTTGGTGAGGAAAAAGGATAGAGACCGCAGAAGGTGAGAGAAGGCGAGGTAGAAGCGAGGAAGAGTTGGGGCAGGTAACACTCTGGACTAAACTCTCGAAGGGACCTTAATGACCCAGCGGGGGCCAGGGCAGTGAGGCTGCAGTGAGCTATGATCGTGACGTCTAAAGGCGATAGAACAGGGGTTAAAGTATAGGAGGACTAGGCTGTGATTTGCAGAAGCAAAATGCATTCCCCAGTGGTGGGAACCTGGGAGGAACCCAGGAATTACTCCAACGCTGAGGGTGGAGCCGGGAATGCACCGAGGAGAGGGAAAGTGGGAGGGGCCATGGCTAAAGGGGCGGAACTTAGGGGACGAAGCCAGGCAGGGAACAGCCTGAGGGGACTGGCCAGGGACTGATAGTCGGGGCCACAGTTCTCAGGACGGGACTAGGGGAAACCCAGGAGGCCTGGAACTGGGGTAGACATGACGAGCAGCTTCTCACCCGGTTCTGCACCGTCTCCTCGGAGGCCGTCGAGAGTCGCGTCCGCCGCCGGAGGCAGAGCGGTGGGGAGGACTGACCCCTCCGCGCCGGAACTCCCGTCATGACAGAGGGCAGCTTCTCCCCTGCATCGTTCCGCGCACAGCCTCCAGACCCTACGGCCGCCATCGTCACGCCGGAGCCGGGCGACCGTTACATCCCTTAACCGCCGCCGCCGCCGCCACCGCCACCGCCACGACCCACTGAAACAGCGAACAGCCGCGGGAAAGCCGGCGCCGCCGCCTATTGGACGCCACAGGCCCGGCCTGGCCAACCGCAGGGCTGCCGGGCGGCGCTTAGGGCCAATGGGAGCGAAGAGGCGGAGCGAGTGCCTGGCGGGGCGGCTAGTGTACTGGACGCCTGATCAAGAGTCGTGGGGTCTTTCATCCAGACTCCGTTTTCATTATTCGCTGAAACATACAGGTTTTAACTTTTACGAGGCTAAGGCCCCAGCTGCCTCACCTCGGTTTTTGCCGCCACCCAGAGGAACTATATGCGCTCCGACGGTCGCCCGGATATAGGCGTAGGGTGGAGCCGTAAGAGATTGACTGGCCAGTTGAATTGGTTGGCGCAGGCTCAGAAACGACGTGATGCCGCCCCTCTCCCCAACACGTGATGAAAGTCGGGGTGGAGAAGGGCAGGCTTTGCGCAGGCGCACACTTCTCGCTATAGCCAATTCGCTACGTGACGAGGGCGTGACTGTGGCACTGGAGGGGCGCCTAGTAGGCAGGCGCTCTCAGCGCTCTCCCCGGCACGTGACGAGTCTCCACGGACGTCATGTGAGGCAGGCGGCGAGCGCGCGGGCGGGGCGGGGTTCGGCGGCGCTCCACGAGAACCAAAGTGCAGCTGCTGACCCGGCAAAACTCAACGGGGCTGGACAGCCATGCCTAAGTACTGCAGGGCGCCGAACTGCTCCAACACTGCGGGCAGCTTGGGCGCAGACAACCGCCCCGTGAGCTTCTACAAGTGAGCGCAGCGCGGGGCGGGGCTTGAGGGAGGCGGGACCCTGGGAGGGGCGGGGCCCGAGCTTTAGTGAAGCTGTGCGGGCCTTCTGGTCTCGCTTGAGGGTGTTAGGAAGTGGGGTTAAACCGTGAGGAGATGGCCTTCCTGGCAGTGTCCACTGCACCTGCAAAGGTGCTGGCGTGGAAAACATCAGGAGTAGACGATTAACTACAGGTAGCGAACGAAGCGAGCCGAAGAGGGAAACGGATGTAAAAAGTGAAGTCGGTGCAGGCTCTGTAAGAGCCTACAGATGCCCACTTGCCCTCCCCACGCATTTGAGCCATCTGAAACTCAGAGCATCCGAAACTGAGCTTGTGATCGCGTCTCCCCCAAAACCTTCCAGTCTGTCCTTAGTAGTTCCCTGATTGCAGCCAGAGGGAGCCTGTGAACACCTGAGTCAGATCAACGCCCTCCTCTCCCAGATCCCTTCCCTGACTCCCACCTCACTGTAAAAAATAAAGTGAGGCTGGAGCAGGTAGAAAGCAGGCCTGCAAAGTCCTACAGAGCTGGTTCCCTGATACCAGTGTGACTTCATCTCTTTCCTCCTGCCCTTCACTCCAGTAACACTGGCCTACTTCATGTTCCTGTAGCATAGCAGGCATGTTACTGCCCTGGTATCTTTGCCTGTGCCATTCCCTCTGATTTCAAAGTTCTTGCCTTTATGACTACCACCCTATGGAAAACTGTAACTGACACCGAAACACACACACGGTTCTCTCTGTCTTCTGCTTTATTTTTCCCTTTAACACATCACTGTCTGCATATCGCATTTTTGATGTATGCATTCCTTATCTCCACTCCTTATCCCCACTAGAATGTCACCTCAATCAAGCCAGAGGTTTTGTCTTTCTCTGTCTTTCTTGTTTCCTCTTGTTTGTGTCTCCAACCTCTAGAACAGTGCCTGGCACATAGTAGGTGCTTAGTAAAGATCTGTTGGGTGGATTTGATGAATGCATTTCAGATGGGCTCTCCAGGAAAGCCAGCAGTCCATGTCTCATGGATCCTTTGAGGGACCCTGGTATAGGGCCAGAGGGATTCGGGGGAACTTTAAGCCTGTATATGACTCTGGCAAGTGTTGATTAATTCAGCAACTTTTTGAGTATTTCTTGGAGAAGCAAGTAAGCCCCTGCTGGACACAAAGAACCCTGACAGATCTTGTTTCTGCCATGACAGAGCTCATGGATAGGTGAGGGTCAAACATTGAGGAATTGAGTACGTGACCTGGGAGTTACCCATAATCCTTCCTTTTCATCCACCGCTAGTCCATTAACCTGCCCTTTGGCTCTACCCTCAAGACATGTCTCCATCCTGCAACAACCACAACAAAATCTCTAACACCTTGACAAGACAGTTATAAACACAAATGAGAAAGTCCCAAATAAATCATTAAGAAATAAGGAAAGATAGGCTGGGTGTGGTGGCTCACACCTGTAATCCCAGCACTTTGGGAAGTCGAGGCAGGAGGATTGCTTGAGCCCAGCAATTCGAGACCAGCCTGGGCAACATGGCAAAACCCCATCTCTACAAAATGTAAAAATTAGCCGGACATGGTGGTGCATGCCTGTAGTTCCAGCTACATGGGACATTGAGGTAGAGAATCACTGGAGCCCAGGAGGCCAAGGCTGTAGTGAGCTGTGATCACGCCGCTGTACTCTAGCCTTGGCAACTGTGTGAGACCTTGTCTCAAAATAAATAAATAAGAAATAAGGAAAACACATTCCCAGACTACTTCTCATTACATCCACTGTCGTCACATAGTCCAGGCTGCCATCATCCTTTTTTTTTTTTTTTTTTTTGAGACAGGGTCTTGCTCTGCCACCCAGGCTGGAGTGCAGTGATATGATCTCGGCTCACTGCAACCTCTGCCTCCCAGGTTCAAGCGATTCTCCTATCTTAGCCTCCCGAGTAGCTGGGACCACAGGTGCACACCACCACACCCAGCCAATTCTTTGTACTTTTAGTAGAGGTGGAGTTTCACCATGTTGGCCAGGTGGGTCTCGAACTCCTGACCACAGGTGATCCACCCACCTTGGCCTCCCAAAGTACTGGGATTACAGGCATGAGCAACCATGCCCAGCCCCTGTTTCCACTCTTACCTCACTCATAACAACAACAATAGTTACTTAGAGAGTATTCACCTTATGCCAGGCACTGGTCTAAGTGCTTTGTAGGTAATAATAATGGGGAATGATGACGACTGTATACAGCAGCCAGATGACTGTATGAAAATCAATTCATGTCTTCATTGGCACCCAATAGTGACTAACCCATTTACACCTCAGGGCCTACCCCTGAGTCAGTCATGCAGAAGCCACTCAGTTAAGAGTTAGATGAAAAGCAGTTTCCAAAAGAGGCTTAGGAGAGGGCCTGGATGCCAGATGAGAGATAAGATGAGACACGTTGAGGGAAGTGGCTGCCAGGAAATAACTTGAAATCCTGCTTGGCAGCCAAAGGGAGCACTCATTAGTTCACTCTCTGTCTCTCTCTTTTTTGAAACATGATCTTGCTTTGTCACCCAGACTGGAATACGGTGGTACGATCATGGCTCACTGCAGCTTCAACCTCCCAGGCTCAAGCAGTCCTCTCATCTCAGCCTCCTTTGTTTTGTTTTTTCTTCATGTTTCATTTTATTTTTATGCTAGTCAAGCATGGTTGTGTGGGGAGACAATGTTAATCAGCTTAGCAATAACCCACAACACTCAGACCAGCTCCATTTCAGCCTCCTGAGTAGCTGGGACTATAGGCATGCGCCACCATGCCTGGCTAGCTTTCATTAGCTCTGTCTTAGGCCTTTTCAGGGACAGTGGCAATGGGGTCATCTCTTATGGGGGACCTATCATTTAGAATTATATCTGCTTGGTAGTAACAAAGTCCTGCAATAAGAGTTGATTAAACAAATTATGGGGTCTATAGGAATCAGTGTGGTTAAGTTATGCTGCACGAGCAAACTTCTCAAATCTCAGTGGCTTACTACAACAAAGGTGTTGTTTTGTTGTTGTTTTGTTGTTGTTTTTTTAAGAAGGGATCTCTATCACCTGGGCTAGAGTGCAGCACCATCATGGTTCACTGCAGCCTCAAACTCCTGGGCTCAAGCAGTCCTCCCGCCTCAGCCTCCTGAGTAGCTGGGACTACAGGCAGACACCACCTTGTCAGGCAAATTTCTCTAATTTTTGTAGAAGTGAAGTCCCACTGAGCTGGGCGCGGTGGCTCATGCCTGTAATCCCAGCACTTTGGAAAGCCGAGGCGAGTGGATCACCTGAGGTCAGGAGTTCGAGACCAGCCTGGCCAACATGGTGAAACCCCATTTCTACTAAAAATACAAAAATTAGCCAGGTATGGTGGCACGCGCCTGTAATCCCAGCTACTCAGGAGGCTGAGATGGGAGAATCGCGTGAACTTGGGAGGAGGAGGTTGCAGTGAGCCAAGATCGTGGCAGTGAGCCAAGATCATGCCACTGCACTCCAGGCTGGGTGACAGAGCAACTCCGTCTCAAAAAAAAAAAAAAAAAAAGCCCCGTTTCTACTAAAAATACAAAAAATTAGCCGAGTGTGGTGGTAGGTGCCTGTAATCCCAGCTACTCGGGAGGCTGAGGCAGGAGAATTGCTTGAACCTGGGAGGCAGAGGTTGCAGTGAGCCGAGATCGTGCCATTGCACTCCAGCCTAGGCAACAAGTGCGAAACTCCGTCTCGAAAAAAAAAATGAAGTCTCACTGTGTTGCCCAGTCTGGAACTCCAGGGCTCAATCAGTCCTCCTGCTTTGGTCTCCCAGAGTGCTGGGATTACAGGCATGAATCACTACACCTGGCCCAAAGGTGTTTTTCTTGCTCACGCTATGTCCTTTGCAGGTCATTTGTGGTCCTACTCTACAGTATCTTAATTGGGGTCTCAGGCTGAAGAAACTGTCCCTATTTGGAATACTGCTGTTCTTGCGGGAGGAGGAAAAGAGAAAGTGGGGTGAATCATCCGGTGGCTCTTGGTCAATTTTATATTTAGAAGAGGCCCATATCACTTTCACTGGCATTCTTTGACTGGAGCAAGTATATAGCAAGCCTCAAGTCAATGGAGTGGGCATGTGAAATCCTCATGTGGAGGGAGGCAGCAGATATTCTGAACAGTAATACAGTCTATTACAGGGTTTATTTTCCCTCATATAGACCAAGTACAGAGGTTGGCAAACCAGCACTGGAATAGTAGTTCCACAGTCATCAGAAATGAGGGTCCTATCTCTCTTTCTCTCTTTCTTTCTTTCTTTTTTTTTTGAAAGTCTCATTCTATCACCCAAGCTAGAATGCAGTGGCACGGTCTCAGCTCACTGCAACTTCCACATCCCGGGTTTGAGGGATTCTCATGCCTCAGCCACCCAAGTAGCTGGAATTACAGAATTACAAGTGCGTGCCACCATACCCAGCTAATTTTTGCATTTTTAGTAGAGACAGGGTTTTGCCATGTTGACCAGGCTGGTCTCAAACACCTGACCTCAAATGATCCTCCCACCTTGGCCTCCAAAGTGTTGGAATTACAGGTGTGAGCTACCATGCCTGGCCTCTTTCTGCTCTGTCATCCTTAGCCTGTGGCTTCCATTCAAGGTGGCTGCCAGTGCCCCAGCCACCATTGCTACCATTCCTTATAGGAGGAAAAGGGAAGGGAGAAAGAGCAAAAAGCGTTCAGGTCTAAACTGAATCAACTCCCTTTATAAGGCCTTCCAGAAACCCCATTCAATGGCACCTTTTCATCACTGGTCACCCCCAACTGGAAAAGAGGCTGGGAATTGTGGTCTTTTAGCTGGGCATTTAATCAGCCTGAATAAATTTTGAGTTACGTTAGTAAGAAAGAAAAAAAGGACTTCTAGCAGTATATGCCACCCCATGCTCTGGACAAGATGACCAGCAAGACTAAAATAGTTTATACAAAGGGGAACATGGGGGTATAGCTCAGTGGTAGAGCATTTGACTGCATTGAAAGGGGAACATTTGCTGTCTGCTTAAGGTAGTTTTTTAGAAAGCAATATTGCCCATTATAAATGCTGCTATCCAGAGGAACAAGAGAAAGACCAATTAAGGAGATGTTTCTTAGGATATTGACTTTCTTCCTTTCCTCTTTGAGCTACTGAATCCCGTTGATCGTCCCTTCCGTTTAAGGCACCATCCCAGCGGTCCCAAACAACACTAAAGCATTCATTGGCCAGAAGGTAGTCACATGGCCCCACCCAGCTGCAAAGGATCCTGGGAAATGTAGTCTTTTAGCAGGACACATGGCCTCAAAGAAAGTTGGAGTTATGTTAGTAAGGAAATGGCAGAGAGTAGATATGAGTAGTCCATTGGCAGATTCTGCCTGGGAGATGGTGGCAATAAGAATGGGGAATGCTGTTGCAATAGATCTCGTGTTTGTGTCCAGGAAGAATG
Organism: Chlorocebus sabaeus; assembly: GCF_047675955.1. NCBI lineage: Eukaryota > Metazoa > Chordata > Mammalia > Primates > Cercopithecidae > Chlorocebus > Chlorocebus sabaeus. The sequence continues at coordinate 22,846,591 of NC_132909.1, forward strand.
GGGCCACTGAGAACATTGGGATCTTAGATGACTGCAACAGCCAGACTCCCTGGCTGTGTGCCCTGGGGTTCTCTCTGGGTGCCAGTGCTCTTCTCTGAGTCAGCCTTTCTGTGCTCTTTCGCCAGCTGCCTGCCCCCTCCACCTCCATCTGCCTTTGTCTGAGAAGTCTTGGCTCTCCCCATCTCCGTTCATCACATCCACCTCCTCCCCACTGGTAGCCTCTTTAGTTTCTTGTGTGTCCTTCCTATGTGTATTAGTCTGTTCTCACACTACTATAAACAACTATCTGAGACTGGGTAATTCATAAAGGAAAGAGGTTTAATGGACTCACCATTCTGAATAGCTGGGGAGGCCTCAGGAAACTTACAGTCATGGTGGAAGGCAAAGGGGAAGCAAACATCTTACATGGGGGCAGGAGAGAAAGAGAGCAAGAGGGGAACTGCCACTTTTAAACCATCAGATCTCATGAGAACTCACTCAGTATCATGGGAACAGCATGGGGGAAACATCCCCCGTGACCAGTCACCTCCCATCATGTCCCTCCCTTGACATGGGGATTACAGTTCAAGATGAGATTTGGATGGGGACACAGAGCCAAACCACATCACCATGGTTTCTTTATACGAATACCAGCAAATGTGAAAGACATTCTTATTTCCTTTTTTACTACACTAATAGTTTCCCATGCTGCTTGTTACAAACTTGGTGGCTTAAAACAAGACAAATTATTTTCTAACAGTTCTGGAGGCCAGGAGTCCAAATCAGCTTTCCTGGGCCAAAACCAAGGTATCGGCAGGGCTGTACTCCACCGGAGGTTCTGGGGGAGAGTCTCTTCTTTGCCTGTTCCAGTTCCTGGTGGCTGCAGGCAGTCCTTGGCTTATGGCCACATCTCTCCAGGCTCTGCCTCCATGGTTGCATTGCCCTCTCTTCTTTTCTGTGGTAATATCTTCTCCTCCCTCTTATGAGGATACTTGTGGCATTTAGGGCCAACCCGGATGACCCAGGATAACCTCCTCATCTCAAGATCCTTAACTTAGTCACATCTTTTGTCATATAAGGTAATATTCGGGCCTGGCATGGTGGTTCATGCCTGTAATTTCAGCACGTTGGGAGGCCAAGGTGGGAGGATTGCTTGAGCCCAGGAATTTGAGACCAGCCTGGGCAACAAGGCAAAACCCCATCTCTAAAAAATATATAGAAATTAGCCGGGCACGTGGCACATGCCTGTAGTCCCAGCTACTTGGGAGACTGAGGTGGGAGGATTGCCTGATCCTGGGGAGTTTGATGCCGCAGGAACCGAGATCACGCCACTGCACTCCAACCTGGGTGACAGAGCAAAACCCTGTCTCTAAATAAATAAATAAAGTGATAAAGTAATAGTCACAGTTTCCAGGAATTAGGACATGGATAGCTTTTGGGGGCTACCACAATGACTAAAAGCTGAGATAGTCTATTTAGAACTTTCTTTTTTTTCACATAATATGTGCCTGACAATAGTATGTCAGTTCACAGAGTGCCTCTACATTCTGTTTTATAGCTGCATCGTATTCTTTTGTGTGGATGTGCCTATGTTTGTTTACCCTATCTCCTGTAGGAATTTTGTCCCTGATCTCTAGTACTCATTAGTCTTTCTTTTCAACAAAGAAAGAGCAGGGGTGGAGTGCAGTGGCTCCTGCCTATAATCGCAGCACTTTAGGAGGCCAAGGTGGGAGGATCACTTCAGGCCAGGAGTTCGAGACCAGTCTGGACAACACAGTGAGACCTCTCTCTATCTAAAAAGAATTTTTAAATTAGCCAGGTGTGGTGGCACATGCCTATGGTCCCAGGTACTCGGGAGGCTGAAGTGGGAGGATCACTTGGGCCTAGCAGTTCAGGGATACAGTGAGCTGTGATCATGCCACTGCACTTTAGCTTGGGCAACAGAGCAAGACCCTGTCTCAAAAAAAAAAGAAAGGAAGGAAAGGAAGGAAGGAAGGAAAGGAAAGGGAAGGGAAGGGAAGGGAAGGAAAGGGAAGGGAAGGGAAGGAGAGGGAAGGGGAGGGGAGGGAAGGGAAGGGAAGGGGAAGGGAGGGAGAGGGGAGGGGGAGGGGAGGGGGAGGGGAGAGAAGAAGGGTAGGGCCTCAGGCTCATAGCCCTCAGTAGGTAATGACGTCTGATGTTTTTATGGTTGGCTTTTGTTTATGGAATTGATACTGATTTTCCATTTTCAATTGTGGTGTAAAGTTTCTCTTTTAAGTATCTTTGTTTAATACTTAAAATAGGTTAGTTTTAAGAAAAGCATGAAATCAGTAATATCACAGATATGGAAAACATTGTGAAGATGGGATGTGCATGAGATGTGTCTTAGTTATCTAATGCTATATAACAAACGATCCCCAAATTTAGCAGCTTGAAATAAACATTTATAGTCTCACAGTTTCTGGCAGCTGCTAAGGACAAACTGGCCAGCACTTGATCATGTGGCCACCCCTGGCTGCAAATAAGACTGGAAAAGGAGGTCTTTATTATGGGTAGCCTTGAGCCCAGGTCTAAATAGAGAGTGTGTTAACATCTAAGACGGCAAGAGCAGATGCTGGGAACAAGTGGCACCAGGAAACCGGAGAAGTGGGGCATCTTTAGAGGGTCCCTCATCAGATAATCCCCACCCACAACCACTGAGAAAGCTTATTTTTTAAAACTTAAAACAATTTTTTTTTTTTTTTTTTTTTTTTTTTTGAGATGGAGTCTTGCTCTGTCGCCCAGGTTGGAGTGCAGTGGTGTGATCTCGGCTCACTGCAACCTCCACCTCCCAGGTTCAAGTAATTCTCCTGCCTCAGCCTCCCAAATAGCTGGGATTACAGGGACACTCCACTAGGCCTGGCTAATTTTTGTAATTTTAGTAGAGACGGGGGTTTCACCATGTTGGCCAGGCTGGTCTTGAACTTGAATTCAAAATCACTTGAGGTCTGACCACAAGTGATCTGCCTACCTCGGCCTCCCAAAGTGCTGGGATTACAGGCATGAGCCACTGTGTCTGGCCTACTAAAATTATTTTTAATTGTGGCAAAATACACATAAAATCTACCATCTTGATCATTTTTAAGTGTACAATTCACTAATGTTAAGTATATTCACACTGTTATATAACCAATCTCCAGAACTTTTTCCTCTCCTAAAACACTCTATCCCCATTGGACAATTCCCTCTTTCCCTCTCCACCAAGCTTTTGGCAACCACCATTCCATTGTCTGCCTCTAGGAATTTGACTGTTCTGCCTCATATAAGTGGAATCGTCAGTATTTGACTGGCTTTTTTCACTTACCCTAATGGCCCTTAGAATTCATCTGTGTTGTTGCATGTGTCAGATCAAAACTAAATAAAATTCCAGGCCGGGTGCAGTGGCTCACACCTGTAATCCCAGCACTTTGGGAGGCCGAGGCGGGTGGATCACCTAAGGACCCGAGTTCCAGACCACCCTGGCCAACATGATGAAACCCTGTCTCTACTAAAAATACAAGAATAGCCAGGTACGGTGGCAGGCGCCTGTAATCCCAGCTACTCTGGAGGCTGAGGCAGGAGAGTCGCTTGAACCCAGGGGGCGGAGGTTGCAGCGGCAAGATCACGCCACTGCATTCCATCCTGGGTGACAGAGTGAGATTCCATCGCCAAAATAAATAAATGAATAAATAAATAAGCAAGCCAGCTGGGCATGGTGGCGGGAGCCTGTAATCCCAGCTACCCAGGAGGCTGAGGCAGGAGAATCACTTGAACCCAGGAGGCAGAGGTTGCAGTGTGCCAGTGTTGCGCCGTGGCACTCCAGCCTGGGTGACAGAGTGAGACTCCATCTCCAAAAAAAAAAAGACTAAATGAAATTCCATTGTATGTATATGCAACATTTTTCTTATCCATGTATCTGTTGATAGACACTTCCACCTTTTGGCTCTTGTGATTTATGCTGCTATGTTTCTGTCCGTCTGTTTGTTTGTTTGTTTTTGAGACAGCGTGTCACTCTTTTGCCCAGGCTACAGGGCTGTAATGTGATCATGGCTCACTGTAGCCTTAACCTCCTGGGCTCAAGCATTCCTCCCACCTCAGCTTCCTGAGTAGCTGGGCCTGTAGGCACACGCCACCACATCTGGCTAATTTTTGTATTTTTTGTAGAGACAAGATTTCACCTGTTGTCCAGGCTGGTTTCGAACACCTGGACTCGAGCGATCCGCCTGCCTCAGCCTCCCAAAGTGCTGGGATTAAAGGCATGAGCCACCACGCGAGGCCTGATTTATGTTGCTACGAACGCAGGTGTGCAAATATCTCTCTGGGACCCTGTTTTCAGTTCTTTCAGGTATATAAGCAGAAGTGGATTGCTGCGTCATATGGTAATTCTATTTTTCAATGTTTGAGGAACTGCCATATTGTTTTCCACAGTGGCAGCACCATTTTGCATTCCCAGCAGTGTACCAGAGTTGCAGCAGTTTCTCAACATCCTGACATACACTTTTCTTCTCCTCCTCTTCCTTCCCCTCCTGCCCCCTCCCCCTTCCCCTCCTCCTCCATCTCCCAGGCTGGAAGGCGGTAGTATGATCATAGTTCACAGCAGCATTCAAACTCCAGAGCTTAAGCAGTCCTCCCACATTGCCTCCTAAGTAGATAGGACTATAGATGCACATCGCCACACCCAGCTAATTTAAAAAATATTTTTTTGTAGAGACAAGGTCTTGCTACATTGCCCAGGATGGTCTTGGACTACTGCCTTCAGGAGTTCCTCCCGCCTCAGCCTCCCAAAGTGCTGGGATTACAGCCATGAGCCACCATGCCCGGCCTCTTTGTTGTTGTTGTTCAGTAGGAGCTGTTCTGGTGTTTGTCAGATGATATTTCATCAGGGTTCTGATACTGCATTTTCCTAATGATTAGTGATGTCAAGTATCTTTTCATGTGCTTATTGGCCATTTGTATGTCTTTGGAGAAATGTCTGTTCAAGTCCTTTGCCCATTTTTGAATCAGGTTATTTGTGTTTTATTGTTGTTGTTGAGTTGTTTAAAGACTTGTTAGTGGGTGTTTTCAAGCATACGCAAAAGTAGAGCCCTCAGGATCCATCACTGTGTCACTAGTTATCAACACTTTGCCAATCTTCTTTACTGCCCTGCCCGCACCTCTAAGTTTTTGTCCTGTCCTATTTTAAAGTAAATCCCAGACATCAGATCTTTGATCCATAATTATTTCAGACTGATTTTCTAACAGAAGACTGTTTCAGAAGTATAAACCAATACAGTTATCACACCTAGCAAAATGAATTTTTTTTTTTTTTTTTTTTTGAGACAGGGTCTGGCTCTGTCACCCAGGCTGGAGTATGGTGGTGCAATCTCAACTTACTGCAACCTCTGCCTCCCAGGCTCAGGTGACCCTCCTACTTTAGCCTCCCGAGTAGCTAGGACCACAGGCATATACTACCATACATGGCTAATTTTTTTTTTTTTTGTAGAGTCAAGGTCTCCCTATGTTGCCCAGGCTGGTCTCGAACTCCTGGGCTCAAGCGATCCTCCTACCTCGTCATCCTCCCAAAATGCTGGGATTACAGGCATAAACCGCCATGCCCGACTGGTTTCTTATAATTATCTTATACTCAGTTCATGTTCAGTTTTCCCCAGTTGTCTTAAAATGTCTTTTTACTGAATTGTTTGTTGTAGGCGAGGTCCACATCCTGCTTTTGTGCTGATGTTTCTTAAATCTCTCTTAATCCAGAAACCCTACACCCCCATGTTATACGTTTGTAGGAGAAACGTTTTCACTTGGCTGCACGAACTCCCACATCGTAAATGTCTGATTTTATAAACTGCTCCAACAAGTTGATGTGGAAGAACAAATTGGGAGTGGAGGGGCGGGGCTGTGGGCAGGTAGAACAGGAAGGAGGCTAGAAGGAGGGGCAGTGGAGGGGGCAGAGGTGGGCTGATGTTGGGTGTTTAAAAGGTGGAGCTTTCAAATTAATAATAATAATAATAAAAAAGGCCAGGCATGGTGGCTCATGCCTATAATCCCAGCACTTTGGGAGGCCAAGGTGGGTGGATCACCTGAGGTCAGGAGTTCGAGACCAGCCTGGCCAACATGATGCAACCTTGTCTCTACTAAAAATACAAAAATTAACCGGGTGTGGTGGCATGCGCCTGTAGTCCCAGCTACTCAGGAGGCTGAGGCAGAAGAATCGCTTGAACCCAGGTGGCGGACGTTGTAGTGAGCCAAGATTGTGCCATTGCACTCCAGCCTGGGTGACAAGTGCAAAACCCCGTCTCACAAAATAATATTACTAAAAGACGAAGCTGAAGAAAGGGTTGTAGTTGTGTGTATGAGATAGAGAAAGCCTGGGCACAAGACTGGTCTACTTCCTGGCCCTAGGGAGGCATAGGCTTGGAGCCCAGAGACCTCTAGGGTAGGTATCCTCTGGGAGGGATGAGTCTGAACCTTGTAACACTGACCCAGCCCCCCAACCACCCATGCAGGTTCCCACTGAAGGATGGTCCCCGGCTGCAGGCCTGGCTGCGGCACATGGGCCGTGAGCACTGGGTGCCCAGCTGCCACCAGCACTTGTGCAGTGAGCACTTCACGCCCTCCTGCTTCCAGTGGCGCTGGGGTGTGCGCTACCTGCGGCCTGATGCAGTGCCCTCCATCTTCTCCCAGGCACCACCTGCCAAGGTGAGCACCAGGAGGTCGTGCTGCTGGAATCCGACCCCCAGACTTCCCCTCCTAAGGGAAGTCCCTCCTTGAGTCTGACCTTTGGCCCTCCCCTCCTGACGACACTTCCTCCCTGAGGTCTGGCCTTACCTAGGCAAGTCCCCCTTGGAAACAGACCCTCAATCCTTTTCCTCCTGAGTTGAAGTCTGGCCGTGGCACCCCTGCACCCTGTGCCTTATCTTCCAGAGTCAGCAGAGGACCCGACGCACCCAGAAGCCGGTCTCGCCACCACCTCCCCTGCAGGAGAAAACACCTCTGCCCCAGGGCCCTGCCATCCCAGTCTCTGACCCAGTGCGCCTAGTGGTGCTGGACCCCACATCGGGGAGCACCGGGACTGCGGCCACCATGCTCCTGACCCCCCTGGCCCCTGCGGCCACTCCTGAGGGGTCACAACCTGAAGTCCCTGCCCAACAGGCCCAGACTGGGCTGGGCTCAGTGCTGGGAGCACTGCAACGCCGGGTGCGGAGGCTGCAGCGGTGCCAGGAGCAGCACCAGGCGCAGCTGCAGGCGCTGGAACGGCTGGCACAGCAGCTGCATGGGGAGAGCCTGCTGGCACGGGCGTGCCGGGGTCTGCAGTGCCTGGTGAGTGGCACCCCAGCCTGGCAGTCCCATCCATGGGTGCTGGCCTGGCCTGCAGTGTGTTTTCATTTTGTCTAGGATCACCTATTCAAAAATCAGAACATTCACCCGTGTTTCCAAATTTCTGGCTTGCCCAGGCTCAGTGGCTCACGCCTGTCATCCCAACACTTTGGGAGGCCAAGGCAGGAGGATTGCTGGAGGCCAGGAGTTTGAGACCAGCCTGGACAACATAGCAAGACACTGTGTCTACAGAAAATTAAAACAAATTTCTAGGTTTTCTTGAGAAACAAAATTAACCTGGCAATGCCAAGCAACTATTGGTTGGAGCTGAGTAATGATTGCTCCATTTACTAATACTAAATACTTAATATTTGAGAAGCTCTTACTGTCTGCCAGACACAGAGTTATAACATAGTGAGTTGAAAACTCACTGTGATCCTTTGAGCTGGAGCTACAAGGTTGTTTTTCTTTTCTTTTCTATTCTTTTTTTTTTTTTTTTTTTTTTTTTTTTTTGAGACGGAGTCTCGTTCTGTTGCTCAGGCTGGAATGCAGTGGCAGTGGTGTGATCTCTGCTCACTGCAAGCTCCGCCTCCCAGGTTCAAGCAATACTCCTGCCTTAGCCTCACAAGTAGCTGGGACTACAGGTGCCCGTCACCACACCCAGCTAATTTTTTGTATTTTTGTTACAGACGGAGTTTCACCATGTTAGCCAGAATGGTCTCGACGTCCTCACCTCGTGATCCACCTGCCTTGGCATCCCAAAATGCTGGGATTACAGGCATGAGCCACCGTGCCTGACCGCTACAAGGTTAATTTTTTAAAAATTCAGTGGCTAACGTCTATAATCCTAGCACTTTGGGAGGCCAAGGTGGGCAGATCGCTTGAACCTAGGAGTTCAAGACCAGCCTAGACAACATGGTGAGACTGTATCTCACTGAAACACAAAAATTAACGTGGTGGGCACCTGTGGTCCCAGCTACTTGGGAGCCTGAGGCAGGAAGATCCCTTGAGCCCAGGAGGCAGAGACTGCAGTGAGCCAAGATCGCACCACTGCACTCTAGCCCGGGTAACCAAGCAAGACCTTGTCTCAGAAAACAAACAAAAAAAACAAAAAAAAAACCGCAACCAAACAAAAAACTCACTATAGTCTGGGTGCGGTGGCTTGTGCCCGTAATCCCAGCACTTTGGGAGGCCAAGGCAGGCAGATTGCTTGAGTTCAGGAGTTTGAGACCAGCCTGGGTGACATAGAGAAACCCTGTCTCTAATAAAAATACAAAAATTAGTTGGGCATGGTGGCGTGTGCCTGTAATCCCAGCTACTCGGGAGGCTGAGGGAGGAGAATTGCTTGAACCTGGGAGGCAGAGGTTGCAGTGAGCCAAGACTGTGCCATTGCACTCCAGCATGGGCGACAAGAGCAAGACTCCGTCTCAAAAACCAAACAAACAAAAACCTCATTATAATCTTAATACTGCTGTTGTCTCCATCTTCCAGATGAAAAAATGGAGGCACAGAGCGGTCCAGTAGTGCACCCACAGTCAGGCAGCCAATAAATTTCAGGGCCAGGATTCAAACCCAGGTGTTTGGCTGCAGAAGAGGCCTGTGAGAGCTTCCTGCCTGGCCCCTATAGAGCTGGAGTTTGCAATCTCTGTAATAGTGTCCTCCGGGCCCTATTTAATCCCTTTTGCCTCTATATTTTACTGCTGGGTGTGTGTGTGTGTGTGTGTGTGTGTGTGTAGGGGAGGAAGTTGAGGAAGGGTATTATGTCTGTGTGTGGGGGCAGGAGGGAGGAAGTTGAGGAAGGGTGTTACATCTCTGAAAATCACAGTTTGACCAAGGCTTTCTCCTGTCTAAAACCCCAGGGCCAAACTTGAGGTCCCCAGCCTAGCCTCCATGGCTTTCAGAGCCCTGCCTGGATGAGAGAGGTGCCCACACAGAGCTCTGAATGCTAGACTCACTGAAAGGGCTCAGGAAGGAACCCCCACAGTACCTCTGGAGTGTCAGATTTTTTTTTTTTTTTTTTTTTTTTTTTTTTTTTTTTGAGACGGAGTCTCACTCTGTTGCCCAGGCTGGGGTGGAGTGGCGCGATCTCGGCTCACTGCAACCTCTGCCTCTCTGGTTCAAGCAATTCTCCTGTCTCAGCCTCCCAGGCAACTGGGATTACAGGCATGTGCCACCAGGTCCAGCTAAGTTTTGTATCTTTAGTAGAGATGGGGTTTTGCCATGTTGGCCAGGCTGGTCTTGAGCTCCTGACTTTAGGTAATCAGCCCACCTTGGGCTCCTATAGTGCTGGGATTACAGGCATGAGCCACCACGCCCAGCCAGGAGTCTCAGACTGATAGTCAGTGGTTTGGACATGACCCACAGATACACTTTGTTTGGCCTCCACAGTGCTTTAAAATAATTTCTAATGGCCGGGTGCAGTAGCTCACGCCTGTAATCCCAGCACTTTGGGAGGCTGAGGCAGGTAGATCACTTGAGCCCAGGAGACTGGGCAACATGGTGAAACCCTGTCTCTATAAGAAATACAAAAAATTAGCCAAGTGTTGCACCTATAGTTCTAGCTATTCGAGAGGCTGAAGTGGGAGTATTGCTTGAGCCCAGAAGGTCAAGGCTTCAATGAGCTGTGATTGTGCTACTGCACTCCAGCTTGGGTGACACTGTGAGACTCTGTCTCAAAAAAAAAAAAAAAAGTCTGGTCTTTCCCGAAGGCTCTGCAGATCTAGCAGCACTGGGCTTGGATTCTCAGGTGATAGCAGTCGGCTGGAGCTCAGTGTAGCTGCTTCTGGGGGCTTGAAGTTTGAGACTGTGGC